>NC_089238.1:26661893-27400415 GCF_963924675.1 Phocoena phocoena | reverse complement strand
AGTAGAATGGACACATCCCTCTAATCCTAGAATTCCTTTTTCAGTCAGGGGTGGTTCTGACTTTTCTTCTAATCTGAGAAGTTTTCAAGGAGTGCCCCAACCTACTCTTCAGAAAGGGCTGAATCAGTACCGATTAAGGAAATGACCACTGAATCTGTTGGCTTAAAAAAAAAAAGTGAGTCTCTGCCTATTAGACTAATTGCTTAGATACCGATTCATCTGTGATAAATTGCCTTAATACGTCCGATTGAGCAGAGGAACTATGAGAATGAAGCAGGGTTAAGAATAGGGGGCATTCTTCTCCAGGGAGATGAGACAGTACGATATACAGTGTCCTGGGATTGTTCTAATGCACTTATTGAAATGATGCTGATGCTGGAAAGCCTGTGAAAGAAGGCAGGGCACTTTTCTATGTGTTGGTCACATGGAGACCAACAAGCTCAGCTTGTTCATTCCTCAGAGCCATATTTTGATACACATGTAAGGGGCAAAGAGGGGGCCCTGGGGTCTGGCTGTGATTAACACCCACCTAATGAAGTATCTGGGAGGGGGTGCTGGAAGTTGAGTAGGACTTAATTATGGCGGCCTTACATGATGATGTTTGAGGGAAGCCACCAGCGTTGTGGGGTCCAAAGCTCTGAGTGGGGGTCCAGACTCCTCCTTGTTGGCTGTGTGACTTTGACTTAATCTCGTAGTGCCTCAATTTCCAAGCACTTCATTGGGATGCTGGGGACACAGATCAGATTTGTGATGGGACCTTATTAACTGTTAGGAACTGCTCATAAGTGAAAAACAGTCCTCTATTTGATCAGTGTTTATCAAGCACCGATTCTGTGCAAGAAACTGTCCTTTACTCTTGGGGGATGGCACTGACCAAAGTCATACCATCCTTTTGTCATGGAATTTGATTCCAGGTGGTGGAGACAAACAATATCAAATAAATGTATAATATGAGAATGGGGGAGGAGCTTGAGGATGGTGGAAGAGTAAGACGCAGAGATCACCTTCCTCTCCACAAATACATCAGAAATACATCTACATGTGCAACAGCTCCTACAGAACACCTACTGAACGCTGGCAGAAAACCTCAGACTTCCCAAAAGGCAAGAAATTCCCCATGTACCTGGGTAGGGCAAAAGAAAAAACAGAGACAAAAGAATAGGGACAGGACCTGCACCAGTGGGAGGGAGCTGTGAAAGAGGAAAGGTTTCCACACACTAGGAAGCCCCTTCACGGGTGGAGACTGTGGGTGGCCGAGGGGCTAAGCTTTGGAGCTGCGGAGGAGAGCACAGCAACAGGGGTGCCGAGGGCAAAGCGGGGAGATTCCCACATGGAGGATTGGTGCCGACCAGCACTCACCAGCCCGACAGGCTTGTCTACTCACCCGCCGGGGCGGGTGTGGGCTGGTAGCTGAGGCTTGGGCTTCAGAGGTTGGATCCCAGGGAGAGGACTGGGGTTGGCAGTGTGAACACAGCCTGAAGGGGGCTAGCGCACCACAGCTAGCCGGGAGGGAGCCTGGGAAAAAGTCTGGACCTGCCTAAGAGGCAAGAGACTTTTTCTTGCCTCTTTGTTTCCTGGTGCACGAGGAGAGGGGATTAAGAGCACCTCTTAAAGGAGCTCCAGAGACGGGCACGAGCCGCGGCTATCAGCACGGACCCCAGAGGCGGGCATGAGACGCTAAGGCTGCTGCTGCCGCCACCAAGAAGCCTGTGTGCGAGCACAGGTCACTATCCACACTCCCCTTCTGGGGAGCCTGTGCAGCCTGTCACTGCCAGGGTCCCGTGATCCAGGGACAACTTATCCGGGAGAATGCATGGCGCGCTTCAGGCTGGTGCAATGTCATGCCGGCCTCTGCCACCGCAGGCTCGCCCTGCATCTGTACCCCTCCCTCCCCCTGGCCTGAGTGAGCCAGAGCTCCCGAATTAGCTGCCCCTTTAACTCCGTCCTGTCTGAGCAAAGAACAGATGCCCTCAGGCAACCTACACATAGAGGCGGGTCCAAATCCAAATCTGAACCCTGAGAGCTGTGTGAACAAAGAAGAGAAGGGAAATCTCTACCAGCAGCCTCAGGAGCAGCGATTTAAATCTCCACAATCAACTTGATATACCTGCATCTGTGGAATACCTGAATAGACAACGAATCATCTCAAATTGAGGAGGTAGACTTTGGGAGCAAAGATATATATATATATATATATATTTTTTTTTTTTTTTTTTTTTTTTCCCTTTTTCTCTTTTTGTGAGTGTGAATATGTATGCTTCTGTGTGTGATTCTGTCTGTATAGCTTTGCTTTTACCATTTGTCCTAGGGTTCTGTTTTGTTTTATTCTTTTGTTAGGTTTTTTTCTTTTGGTTTGTTTTTTTTTACTTTAAAAATTTTTTTCTTAAAAATTATTTTTTATTTTCTTTTACTTTATTTTCTTTTATCCTCTTTCTTTCTGTCTACCTACTTTTTCTCCCTTTTATTCTGAACGATGTAGACGAAAGGCTCTTGGTGCTCAGTCAGGAGTCAGGGCTGTACCTCTGAGGTGGGAGAGCCAAGTTCAGGACACTGGTCCACAAGAGACCTCCCAGCTCCACATAATATCAAACGGTGAAAATCTCCCAGAGATCTCCATCTCAGCACCAACACCCAGCTTCATTCAACGACCGACAAGCTACAGTACTGGATTCCCCAGGCCAAACAACTAGCAAGACGGGAACACAACCCCATCCATTAGCAGAGAGGCTGCCTAAAATCATAATAAGGCCACAGACACCCCAAAACACACCACCAGATGTGGACCTGCCCACCAGAAAGACAAGATCCAGCCTCATCCACCAGAACACAAGCATTAGTCCCCTCCACCAGGAAGCCTACACAACCCACTGAACCAACCTTACCCACTGTGGACAGGCACCAAAAACAATGGGGACTACAAACCTGCAGCCTGCGAAAAGGAGACCCCAAACACAGTAAGTTAAGCAAAATGAGAAGACAGAAAAAAACACAGCAGATGAAGGAGCAAGGTAAAACCCCACAAGACCTAACAAATGAAGAGGAAATAGGAAGTCTACCTGAAAAAGAATTCAGAATAATGATAGTAAAGATGATCCAAAATCTTGGAAATAGAATGGAGAAAATACAAGAAATGCTTAACAAGGACCTAGAAGAACTAAAGAGCAAACAAACAGAGATGAACAGCACAATACATGAAATTAAAAATTCTCTAGAAGGGATCAATAGCAGGATAACTGAGGGAGAAGAACAGATAAATGACCCGGAAGATAAAATAGTGGAAATAACTACTGCAGAGCAGAATAAAGAATGAAAAGAATTGAGGACACTCGCAGAGACCTCTGGGACAACATTAAACACACCAACATTCGAATTATAGGGGTCCCAGAAGAAGAAGAGAAAAAGAAATGGACTGAGAAAATATTTGAAGAGATTATAGTTGAAAACTTCCCTAATATGGAAAAGGAAATAATTAGTCAAGTGCAGGAAGCACAGAGAGCCCCCTACAGGATAAATCCAAGGAGAAACATGCCAAGACACATATTAATCAAACTATCAAAAATTAAATACAAAGAAAAAATAGTAAAAGCAGCAAAGGAAAAACAACACACAAGGGAATCCCCATAAGGTTAACAGCTGATCTTTCAGAAGAAGCTCTTCAAGCCAGAAGGGAGTGGCAGGACATATTTAAAGTGATGAGGGAGAAAGATGTACAACCAAGATTACTCTACCCAGCAAGGATCTCATTCAGATTTGATGGAGAAATTAAAACCTTTACAGACAAGCAAAAGCTAAGAGAATGCAGCACCATGAAACCACCTTTACAACAAATGCTAAAGGAACTTTTCTAGGCAGGAAACACAAGAGAAGGAAAAGACCTACAAAACAAACCCAAAACAATTAAGAAAATGGCAATAGGGACATACATATTCGTAATTACCTTAAATGTAAATGGATTAAATGCTCCAACCAAAAGACATAGACTGGCTGAATGGATACAAAACCAAGACCTGTATATATGCTGTCTACAAGAGAGCCACTTCAGACCTAGGGGCACATACAGATTGAAAGTGAGGGGACGGAATAAGATATTCCATGCAAATGGAAATCAAAAGAAAGCTGGAGTAGCAGTTCCCATATTAGACAAAATAGACTTTAAAATAAAGACTAGTACAAGAGACAAAGAAAGACACTAAATAATGATCAAGGGATCGATCCAAGAAGAACAAATAACAATTATAAATATTTATGCACCCAATGTAGGAGCACCTCAATACATAAGGCAAATGCTAACAGCCGTAAAAGGGGAAATCGACAGTAACACAATCACAGTAGGGGACTTTAACACCCCACTTTCACCAATGGACAGATCATCCAAAATGAAAATAAATAAGGAAACACAAGCCTAAAATGATACATTAAACAATATGGACGTACTTGATATTTATAGGACATTCCATCCTAAAACAGCAGAATACACATTCTTCTCAAGTGCTCATGGAACATTCTCCAGGATAGATCATATCTTGGGTCACAGATCAAGCCTTGGTAAATTTAAGAAAATTGAAATCATATTAAGTATCTTTTCTGACCACAGCGCTATGAGACTACATATCAATTACAGGAAAAAATCTGTATAAAATACAAAAACATGGAGGCTAAACAATACACTACTTAATAATCAATAGATCACTGAAGAAATCAAAGAGGAAATCAAAAAATACCTAGAAACAAATGACAATGAAAACACCTACACCCAAAACCTGTGGGATGCAGCAAAAGCAGTTCTAAGAGGGAAGTTTATAGCAATACAATCCTACCTTAAGAAACAAGAAACATCTCAAATAAACAACCTAACCTTACACCTAAAGCAATTAGAGAAAGAAGAACAAAAAAAACCCCCAAGGTTAGCAGAAGGAAAGAAATCATAAAGATCAGATCAGAAATAAAGGAAAAAGAAGTGAAGGAAATGATAGCAAAGATCAATAAAACTAAAAGCTGGTTCTTTGAGAAGATAAACAAAATTGATAAACCATTAGCCAGACTCATCAAGACAAAAGGGAGAAGACTCAAATCAATAGAATAAGAAATGAAAAAGGAGCAGTAACAACTGACACTGCAGAAATACAAAGGATCATGAGAGATTACTACAAGCAACTCTATGCCAATAAAATGGACAACCTGGAAGAAATGGACAAATTCTTAGAAATGCACAACCTTCTGAGACTGAACCAGGAAGAAATAGAAAATATGAACAGACCAATCACAAGCCCTGAAATTGAAACTGTGATTAAAAATCTTCCAACAAACAAAAGCCCAGGACCAGATGGCTTCACAGGTGAATTCTATCAAACATTTAGAGAAGAGCTAACACCTATCCTTCTCAAACTCTTCCAAAATGTAGCAGAGAGAGGAACCCTCCCAAACTCATTCTACAAGGCCAATATCACCCTGATACTAAAACCAGACAAAGATGTCACAAAAAGAGAAACTACAGACCAATATCACTGATGAACATAGATGCAAAAATCCTCAACAAAATACTAGCAAACAGAATCCAACAGCACCTTGAAAGGATCATACACCATGATCAAGTGGGGTTTATCCCAGGAATGCAAGGATTCTTCAATATATGCAAATCAATCAATGTGATACACCATATTAGCAAATTGAAGGAGAAAACTATATGATCATCTTAATCGATGCAGACAAAGCTTTCGACAAAATTCAACACCCATTTATGATAAAAACCCTAAAGAGAGTAGTCATAGAGGGAACTTTCCTCAACATAATAAAGGCTGTATATGACAAACTTACAGCCAACATCATCCTTAATGGTGAAAAACTGAAACCATTTCCACTAAGATCAGGAACAAGACAAGGTTGCCCACTCTCACCACTCTTATTCAACATAGTTTTGGAAGTTTTAGCCACAGTAATCAGGGAAGAAAAAGAAATAAAAGGAATCCAAAACGGAAAAGAAGAAGTAAAGCTGTCAGTGTTTGCAGATGACATGATACTATACACAGAGCATCCTAAAGATGCTACCAGAAAACTACTAGAGCTAACCAATGAATTTCGTAAAGTAGCAGGATACAAAATTAATGCACAGAAATTTCTAGCATTCCTATACACTAATGCTGAAAAATCTGAAAGTGAAATTAAGAAAAGACTCCCATGTACCATTGCAACAAAAAGAATAAAATATCTAGGAATAAACCTACCTAAGGAGATAAAAGACCTGTATGCAGAAAATTATAAGAAACTGATGAAAGAAATTAAAGGTGATACAAAAAGATGGAGAGATATGCCATGTTCTTGGATTGGAAGAATCAACATTGTGAAAATGACTATAATATCCAAAGCAATCTACAGATTCAGTGCAATCCCTATCAAAGTACCACTGGCATTTTTCACAGAACTAGAAAAAAAAATTTCACAATTTGTATGGAAACGCAAAAGACCCCAAATAGCCAAAGCAATCTTGAGAAAGAAAAACGGAGCTGGAGGAATCAGACTCCCTGACTTAAGACTATGCTACAAAGCTACAGTAATCAAGACAGTATGGTACTGGCACAAAAACAGAAAGATAGATCAATGGAACAGGATAGAAAGTCCAGAGATAAACCCACAGACATATGGTCACCTTATCTTTGATAAAGGAGGCAAGAGTATACAATGGAGAAAAGACGGCCTCTTCAATAAGTGATGCTGGAAAAACTGGACAGCTACATGTAAAAGAATGAAATTAGAACACTCCCTAACACCATGCACAAAAATAAACTCAAAATGGATTAAAGACCTAAATGTAAGGCCAGACACTATCAAAGTCTTAGAGGAAAACATAGGCAGAACACTCTATGACATAAATCACAGCAAGATCCTTTTTGACCCACCTCCTAGAGAAATGGAAATAAAAACAAAATAAACAAATGGGACTTAATGAAACTTAAAAGCTTTTGCACAGCAAAGGAAACCATAAACAAGACCAAAAGACAACCCTCAGAATGGGAGAAAATATTTGCAAATGTAACAACTGGCAAAGGATTAATCTCCAAAATTTACAAGCAGCTCATGTAGCTCAATATCCAAAAAACAAACAACCCAATCCAAAAATGGGCAGAAGACCTAAACAGACATTTCTCCAAATAAGATATACAGATTGTAAGCAAACACATGAAAGAATGCTCAACATCATTAATCATTAGAGAAATGCAAGTCAAAACTGCAATGAGATAGCATCTCACATCAGTCAGAACGGCCATCATCAAAAAATCTACAAACAATAAATGCTGGAAAGGGTGTGGAGAAAGGGAACCCTCTTGCACTGTTGGTGGGAATGTAAATTGATTCAGCCACTATGGAGAACAGTATGGAGGTTCCTTAAAAAACTACAAATAGAACTACCATATGACCCAGCCATCCCACTACTGGGCATATAGCCTGAGAAAACCATAATTCAAAAAGAGTCATGTACCAAAATGTTCATTGCAGCTCTGTTTAAAATAGCCAGGACATGGAAGCAACCTAAGTGTTCATCAACAGATGAATGGATAAAGAAGATGTGGCAAATATATACAGTGGACTATTACTCAGCCATAAAGCTGAAATTGAGTCATTTGCAGTGAGGTGGATGGACCTAGAGTCTGTCATGCAGAGTGAAGTAAGTCAGAAAGAGAAAAACAAATACCATATGCTAACACATATATATGGAATCTAAGAAAAAGAAAGGAAAAAATGTCATGGAGAACCTAGGGTCAAGATGGGAATAAAGACACAGACCTACTAGAGAATGGACTTGAGGATATGGGGAGGGGGAAGGGTAAGTTGTGACAAAGTGAGAGAGTGGCATGGACATATATACACTACCAAACGTAAAATAGATAGCTAGTGGGAAGCAGCCGCATAGCACAGGGAGATCAGCTCGGTGCTTTGTGACCACCTAGAGGGGTGGGATAGGGAGGGTGGGAGGGAGGGAGGCGCAAGAGGGAAGAGATATGGGAACATATGTACATGTATAACTGATTCACTTTGTTTTAAAGCAGAAACTAACACACCATTGTAAAGCAATTATACTCCAATAAATATTTTTTTAAAAAATGAGAATGGGGAGTTTGGAACAGGAAAGTGGTAGCAGCTGATCTGAGTTTCAGAAGGATAGAAAATTGAAAAATAATCAAATACTTGTTTCCTAGTTTTATTCTAAGGGGGTAACTCAGGAACCCTCATTAATAATGTCTTTTTCAATGCACCATAATGTATAGACATGGCCTCTTGCAAAAGGATTTCAACCCTAAAATTTCACATAAATATCAATTCATAGCAAATTTCAGATGTGATTCTATATTCAGTTTAAAACACTTCTGTAGGCATATAATTTATATAACTTCATTTTGAAGCTATTTTCAAAGTTTTTCTTAAATCTTGAATTTGTTAGGTCCAGAGGACTAGTTAATGGCAAGTTACTGACTGACTATCCTTCCATCTACCCACCCATCTGTATATTTATTAACAGACTTTTACAGAGTTCTGTGGGTATTGTGCTGAGCCCCCATGTTGGCCAAGATACGGCCCTGCTCTCATGGTGGCTAAAGCCATCAGTTCTCTCAGGGTTAGTGAGCTCCAGAAGGCAGTCTGAGGTTTTCTATGGTGGGAGGGCTTTGTAACCAGCTCTGAATTCCTTATGCATTTCTGGTTGGCTGAGGCTGGGGCTGTCTTAATCATGGGTGAGGAAGCTGAGCTAGCCTAGTGCGGATAAAGAGTGGCTGGGTTCAAGGAGAGGAACTTCTGATGTCAGAACAATTGCATCTCCAAGCCAGGAGGGCCCCCACGGGCCAGCTTGCTGCTGCTGTCTGTGCTGCCTTCCGATGTAAACTCTGTGTCGAGCAGACCCCAGGAACGCGCTATGTGTCTCTTCTCCTTTTGGAGAAACATTTATCTCTTTTCTCAATATTTATTCAAATTTCCTTTGTATCCTGGACAGTTTCTTTTTTTTTTTAATTTTTCAGTTTGAACTAATTTTAAATTTACAGAAAAGTTGCAAAAATAGAGAGGTTCTGTATACCCATCATGCCGTTTCCCTCAATGTTAACATCTTACATAATCATACTTAAATTATCAAAACCAAGACATTAACTTGGGTACAATACTATTAACTAAATGGCAGGCCCTACGTGAATCTCACCAGTCTATCCCCAGTGTTCTTTTTCTCTTCCAGGATCCAGTCCAGTATCCCACATTACATTTTGTTGTTATTTTTCTTTAGTCTCTTCCAATCTGTGACTATTCCTGTCTTTCCTTGTTCATGATGATCCCGAAGAGCAGAAAGCCCCTAGAGCCATTTAAGGCTTACAGAGTTTTGCTGCTGGATGGACATTCTCAGTAGTAAGGTTCCCATCATCAGGATCATTCAAGGAAACTTGAAATGATTTGGCTGTATAACAGATGTTACAAAGGGAATATGTGTAGACACAGGAAAGGGGCTAGATGATGTGGAAGCTACACTGTAGCTCTAACAGTGAGGATGAGAAACGATGGCTCTCACTGTAGCATTCTGATTTGAATCTGGGCAAATAATTTCATTTTTCTGGGCCTCAGTTTCCTACTCTGTAATGTGGGGATTATAGCACAAATCTCAGGGTAGTTATGAGGAATAAAGGGAATAAAACATGCAGAATATTCGATGCCAAACCTGAACATGGAAAATGTTCAATATACATTAATTACTATTCTATTATTAATATTATTATTCATCACCATGTACATACTATTTGCCAGATACTGTGCCAAGCACTTTGCCAACATATCTCACTTTGTTCTCACAGCTCTCCTGTAGATAGTTGTTATTTGCATTTTCAAGGTAAGAACCTGAGGCACATAAATACCTTCAGACCTATTTTTCTCCACTCTAGAGCCCACGTTCTTTGAAATGCTGCCCTATTGCTTCACCCATAATAATGGAGTGATTTCATGTATGTGGCTTTTTAGAGCTCTTTCTCATTTATAGGTATCACTTTATCTTCAGAACATTCTTGAGTTGGGACAATGACATCTCGCTTGATGGGCAGGGAAAGTGAGGGACAGTTTTAGAAGGAAGTGAGATACTTCTTCTCATCCATGTACATATTCTTTCTGACAAGATGCTATTAGAATCTCAACAAGGCCCTTCCAAGCTCTTGATAAACATGCACTAACTTTCACAAAGCATTTCGAGTTGTCTTGTGTAGTTATCACTGTGAGGCCTCCAACCCATCCCATACAGAGGATGCCTCCAGGGCTTGCGTTGCAAAGACTCCATGGCCAGCTTAGTGTCAGGACCTCTAGCTTCTCCCTAAACCCCAGGAGATCTTTGGCTAAGATAACTTAAAATCATCCCGAGTTTGCCAAACGATGCTGTAATTTAGGATTTGTCTTCTCCCAGAGAAGGTATCCCCCCAAACTAGAAACCGAGACCAACAACCACAAAGACCAGATCCCTTGTGGCTTTGTTTGGATTTTTTGGCTTGAAAATCCTTGCATTTAAGGACCAAACATTGGCCACGCATGATTCTAATGTTTGGGGAAAGGCACTAGAGACACTAAGATAATATTAAAGTAAGCGCTGACATCTTTAATCCTCCTTGAAAGGGTACCCAAATGGTAGGTTAGGTAAGGCAAACATCCTTCTAGTTTAAAACATATTCTCTGAGCCCTGTGAATACTGGGGACCATAGACAAATGAGACTTGGTCCCTGGAGTATGTGAATGATCACAGATGACACTATGAGCTAGATGATATATGTGTTTTCAGCCTTATTTTATTTCTTCATAAATAACTCTATAATGTAATAATTATTTATTTTATGGAGATCCAGAGAGATTGAATAAGCAACCGAAGATTACACAGCAAGTAAGTACTGACCCAAGATTTGAACTCAGGTCCTACTGATCTCAAAGGCTCTGCTCATTATATATAGCCACATGGCCCTTAGAGAACACACAGACCAGCATGCAAGACACACAAGCAATATTATCCTTGTGACGTGGTAGTTGAGCTACCAATTGGGTTTCCCCTTGTAATCCTATGAGAAAACACCATAGGGAGGTTCCCAAAACTGTTTTAGGATATGCTTCCAGGGGTCTTCCCAAGCTCCATGTAGAGCCCATCCCTCTTTTACATTGTTTCAGGTGGGTGTATATACACATGGTTTCATTTTTTTTTAATATATTTTTTAACATCTTTACTGGAGTATAATTGCTTTACATTGTTGTGTTAGTTTCTCCTGTATAACAAAGTGAATCAGCTATATATATATACATGTCCCCATATCCCCTCCCTTGTGCGTCTCCCTCCCACCCTCCCTATCCCACCCCTCTAGGTGGTCACAAAGCACCGAGCTGATCTCCCTGTGCTGTACGGCTGCTTCCAACTAGCTATCTATTTTACATTTCGTAATGTATATATTTCCATGCCACCTTCTCACTTCGTCCCAGATTACCTCTCAGCTTAACCTTCCCCCTTCCCCTGTCCTCAAGTCCATTCTCTATGTCTGCATCTTTATTCCTGTCCTACCCCTAGATTCTTCATAACCATTTTTTTTGTTATTAGATTCCATATAAATGTGTTAGCATACGGTATTTGTTTTTCTCTTTCTGACTTACTTCACTCTGTATGACAGACTCTAGGTCCATCCACCTCACTACAAATAACTCAATTTCATTTCTTTTTGTGGCTGAGTAATATTCCTTTGTATATATGTACCACAACTTCTTTATCCATTCATCCGTTGATGGACGCTTAGGTTGCTTCCATGTCCTGGCTATTGTAAATAGTGCTGCAATGAACATTGTGGTACATGATCCTTTTTGAATTATGGTTTTCTCAGGGTATATGCCCAGTACTGGGATTGCTGGGTCATATGGTAGTTATATTTTTAGTTTTTTAAGGAGCCTCCACACTGTTCTCCATAGTGGCTGTATCAATTTACATTCCCACCAACAGTGCAAGAGGGTTCCCTTTTCTCCACACCCTCTCCAGCATTTATTGTTTGTAGATTTTTTGATGATGGCCATTTTTACTGGTGTGAAGTGATACCTCACTGTAGTTTTGATTTGCATTTCTCTAATGATTAGTGATGTTGAGCATCCTTTCATGTGTTTGCTGAAATCTGTATATCTTCTTTGGAGAAATGTCTATTTAGGTCTTCTGCCCATTTTTGGATTGGGTTGTTTGTTTTTTTGATATTGAGCTGCATGAGTTGCTTGTATATTTTGGAGGTTAACCCTCTGTCAGTTGCTTCATTTGCAAAATTTTCTCCCATTCTGAGGGTTGTCTTTGGTCTTGTTTATGGTTTCCTTTGCTGTGCAAAAGCTTTTAAGTTTCATTACTTCCCATTTATTTATTTTTGTTTTTATTTCCATTTCTCCAGGAGGTGGGTCAAAAAGGATCTTGCTGTGATTTATGTCATAGAGTGTTCTGCTTATGTTTTCCTCTAAGCGTTTCATAGTTTCTGGCCTTACATTTAGGTCTTTAATCCATTTTGAGTTTATTTTTGTGCATAGTGATGGGGAGTGTTCTAATTTCAATCTTTTACATGTAGCTGTCCAGTTTTCCCAGTACCATTTATTGAAGAGGCTGTCGTTTCTCCATTGTATTCTCTTGCCTCCTTTATCAAAGATAAGGTGACCATATGTGCATGAGTTTATCTCTGGGCTTTCTATCCTGTTCCATTGATGTATAGTTCTGTTTTTGTGCCAATACCATACTGTCTTGATTACTGTAGCTTTGTAGTATAGTCTGAAGTCTGCGAGCCTGATTCCTCCAGCTCTGTTTTTCTTTCTCAAGATTGCTTTGGCTATTAAGGGTCTTTTGTGTTTCCATACAAATTGTGAAATTTTTTGTTCTAGTTCTGTGAAAAATGCCAGTGGTAGTTTGATAGGGACTGCATTGAATCTGGAGATTGCTTTGGATAGTATAGTCATTTTCACAATGTTGATTCTTCCAATCCAAGAACATGGTATATCTCTCCATCTGTTTGTATCATCTCTAATTTCTTTCATCAGTGTCTTAGAGTTTTCTGCACACAGGCCTTTTGTCTCGTTAGGTAGGTGTTTTCCTAGGTATTTTATTTTCTTTGTTGCAGTGGTAAATGGGAGTGTTTCCTTAATTTCTCTTTCAGAGTTTTCATCATTAGTGTATAGGAATGCAGGAGATTTCTGTTTATAATTTTGTATCCTGCTACTTTTCTAGATTCACTGATTAGCTCTAGTAGTTTTCTGGTAGCATCTTTAGGACTCTCTGTGTATCGTATCATGTCATCTGCAAACAGTGACATCTTTACTTCTTCTTTTCCAATTTGGATTCCTTTTATTTCTTTTTCTTCTCTGATTGCTGTGGCTAAAACTTCCAAAACTATGTTAAATAATAGTGATGAGAGTGGGCAACCTTGTCTTGTTCCTGATCTTAGTGGAAATGGTTTCAGTTTTTCACCATTGAGAACGATGTTGTCTGTGGGTTTGTCATATATGGCCTTTATTACGTTGAGGTAAGTTCCCTCTGTGCCTGCTTTCTGGAGAGTTTTTATCATAAATGGGTGTTGAATTCTGTTGGAAGCTGTTTCTGCATTGATTGAGATGATCATATGGTTTTTATCCTCCAATTTGTTAATATGGTGTATCACATTGATTGATATGCATATATTGAAGAATCTTTGCATTCCTGGGATAAACCCTACTTGATCATGATGTATGATCCTTTTATTGTGCTGTTGGATTCTGTTTGCTAGTATTTTGTTGAGGATTTTTGCATCTATGTTCATCAGTGATAGTGGCCTGTAGTTTCTCTTTTTGTGACATCTTTGTCTGGTTTTGGTATCAGGCTGGTGGTGGCCTCGTATAATGAATTTGGGAGTGTTCCTCCCTCTGCTATATTTTGTAAGAGTTTGAGAAGGATAGGTGTTAGCTCTTCTCTAAATGTTTGATAGAATTCACCTGTGAAGCCATCTGGTCCTGGGCATTTGCTCGTTGGAAGACATTTAATCACATTTTCAATTTTATTGCTTGTCATTTTTCTGTTTATATTTTCTATTTCTTCCTGGTTCAGTCTTGGAAGCTTGTGCTTTTCTAAGAATTTGTCTACCTTTTCCAGGTTGTCCATTTTATTGGCATACAGTTGCATGTAGTAATCTCTCATGATCCTTTGTATTTCTACAGTGTCAGTTGTTACTTCTGCTTTTTCATTTCTAATTCTGTTGATTTGAGTCTTCTCTTTTTTTTTCTTGGTGAGTCTGGCTAATGGTTTATCAATTTTGTTTATCTTCTCAAAGAACCAGCTTTTAGTTTTATTGATCTTTGCTATCGTTTCCTTTGTTTCTTTTTCCTTTATTTCTGATCTGATCTTTATGATTTCTTTCCTTCTGCTAACTTTGGGGGTTTTTTTGTTCTTCTTTCTCTAATTGCTTTAGGTGTAAGGTTAGGTTGTTTATTTGAGATGTTTCTTGTTTCTTGAGGTAGGATTGTATTGCTATAAACTTCCCTCTTAGAACTGCCTTTGCTGCATCCCACAGGTTTTGGGTGTAGGTGTTTTCATTGTCATTTGTTTCTAGGTATTTTTTGATTTTCTCTTTGATTTCTTCAGTGATCACTTGGTTATTTCGTAGCATATTGTTTAGGCACCATGTGTTTGTATTCTTTAGTTTTTTTCCTGTAATTGATGTCTAGTCTCATAGTGTTGTGGTCAGAAAAGATACTTGATACGATTTCAATTTTCTTGAATTTAGCAAGGCTTGATTCATGACCCAAGATATGATCTATCCTGGATAATGTTCCCTGAGCACTTGAGAAGAAAGCATATTCTGTTGTTTTTGGATGGAATGTCCTATAAATATCAGTTAAGTCCATCTTGTCTAATGTGTTAAAGTGTGTTTCTTTATTTATTTTCATTTTGGTTGATCTGTCCATTGGTGAAAGTGGGGTGTTAAAGTCCCCTACTATGATTGTGTTACTGTCAATTTCCCCTTTTATGGCTGTTAGCATTTGCCTTATATGTTGAGGTGCTCCTATGTTGGGTGCATAAATATCTACAATTGTTATGTCTTCTTTTTGGATTAATCCTTTGATCATTATGTCGTGTCCTTCTTTGTCTCTTGCAATAGTCTTTATTTTAAAGTCTATTTTGTCTGATATGAGAATTGCTACTCCAGCTTTCTTTTGATTTCCATTTGCATGACATATCTTTTTCCATCCCCTCACTTTCAGTCTGTATGAGTCCCTAGGTCTCTGGTAGACTGCATATGTGTGGGTCTTGTTTTTGTATCCATTCAGCCAGTCTTTGTCTTTTGGTTGGAACATTTAATCCATTTACATTTAAGGTAATTATTGATATGTATGTTCCTATTCCCATTTTCTTAATTGTTTTGGGTTTGTTTTTGTAGGTCTTTTCCTTCTATTGTGTTTCCTGCCTAGAAAAGTTCCTTTAGCATTTGTTGTAAAACTGGTTTGGTGGTGCTGAGTTCTCTTAGCTTTTGCTTGTCTGTAAAGGTTTTAATTTCCTCATCGAACCTGAATGAGATCCTTGCTGTGTAGAGTAATCTTGGTTGTCGTTTTTTCCCTTTCATCACTTTAAATATGTCCTGCCACTCCTTTTGGCTTGCAGAGTTTCTGCTGAAAGATCAGCTGTTAACCTTATGGGGATTCCCTTGTATGTTATTTGTTGCTTTTCCCCTGCTGCTTTTAATATATTTTCTCTGTATTTCATTTCTGATAGTTAGATTAATATGTGTCTTCGTGTGTTTCTGCTTGGATTTATCCTGTATGGGACTCTCTGCACTTCCTGGACTTGATTGGACTATTTCCTTTCCCTTGTTTGGGAAGTTTTCAACTATAATCTCTTCAAATATTTTCTCAGACCCTTTCTTTTTCCCTTCTTCTTCTGAGACCCCTATAGTTCGAATGTTTGTGCGTTTAATGTTGTCCCAGAAGTCTCTGAGATTGTCCTCAATTCTTTTCATTTTTTTTCTTTATTCTTCTCTATGGTAGTTATTTCCATTATTTTCTCTTCCACATCATGTATCCTTTCTTCTGCCTCAGTTATTCTGCTATTGATTCCTTCTAGAGAATTTTTAATTTTACATATTGTGTTGTTCATCATTGTTTGTTTGCTCTTTAGTTCTTGTAGGTCCTTGTTAAACGTTTCTTGTATTTTCTCCATTCTATTTCCAAGATATTGGATCATCTTTACTATCATTACTCTGAATTCTTTTTCAGGTAGACTGCCTGTTTTCTCTTCATTTGTTTTGTCTGGTGAGTTTTTACCTTGCTCCTTTATCTGCTGCATATTTCTCTGTCTTCTTATTTTGCTTAACTTACTGTGTTTGGGGTCTGCTTTTTGCAGGCTGTAGGTTCATAGTTCCCATTGTTTTTGGTGTCTGTCCCCAGTGGGTAAGGTTGGTTCAGTAAGTTGTGTAGGCTTCCTGGCGGAGGGGACTGGTGCCTGTGTTCTGGTGAATGAGGCTGGATCTTGTCTTTCTGGTGGGCGGGACCATGTCCGGTGGTGTGTTTTGGCGTGTCTGTGGACTTATTATGATTTTAGGCAGCCTCTCTGCTAATGGGTGGGTTTGTGTTCCTGTCTTGCTCGTTGTTTGGCCTGGGGAATCCAGCACTGTAGCTTGCTGGTCGTTGAGTGGAGCTGGGTCTTAGCATTGTGATGGAGATCCCTGGGAGAGCTCTTGCCAATTGTGGGCCTGGGACGTCTCTGGTGGTTCAGTGTCCTGAACTTGGCTCTCCCACCTCAGAGGCTCAGGCCTGACACCCAGCTGGAGCACCAAGACCCTGTCAGCCACACAGCTCAGAAGAAAAGGGAGAAAAAAAAGAGAGAAATAATAAAATAAAATAAAGTTATTAAAATAAAAAAATTAAAAATATATTATAAAAATTAAAAAAGTGTTGACAAAAAAGAGAAGAGAGCAAACAAACTAATAAATAAATCCTCCAATGATAACAAGCCCTAAAAAGTAAACTAAGATAAACATAAAAATCAGTGACTAGTCAAGTCGCTTACAGCAAACCCCAGGTCCATAGTTGCTACCAAAGTCCACTGCCTCAAATTTGGGATGATTCATTGACTGTTCAGGTATTCCACAGATGCAGGGTACATCAAGTTGACTGTGGAGATTTAATCCGCTGCTCCTGAGGCTGCTGGGAGAGATTTCCTTTTCTCTTCTTTGTTCGCACAGCTCCTGGGGTTCTGCTTTGGATTTGGCCGCCTTCTGCATGTAGGTCTCCCTCTGGCGTCTGTTTTTCGCCCAGACAAGGGTGGGTTAAAGGAGCGACTGATTAGCGGGCTCTGGCTCACTCAGGCTGGTGGAGGGTGGGGCGGCGGGAGGCGTACAGAATACCGGGCGAGCCTGTGGGCAGCAGAGGCTGGCGTGATATTGCAGCAGCCTGAGGCATGCTGTGTGTTCTCCCAGGGAAGTTGTCCCTGGATCACGGGACCCTGGCAGTGGCGGGCTGCACAGGCTTCTGGGAGGGGCGGTGTGGATAGTGATCTGTGCTCGCACACAGGCTTCTTGCTGGCTGCACCAGCAGCCTTAGCGTCTCATCCCCGTCTCTGGAGTGTGTGCTGATAGCTGCGGCTCACGCCCATCTCTGGAGCTCGTTTAGGTTCGTGCTCTGAATCCCCTCTCCTCGTGCTCCCGGAAACAATGGTCTCTTGCCTCTTAGGCAGGTCCAGACTTTTTCCTGGACTCCCTCCCGGCTAGCTGTGACGCACTAGCCCCCTTCAGGCTGTGTTCACGCAACCAACCCCAGTTCTCTCCCTGGGGTCTGACCTCCAAAGCCCAAGCCTCAGCCCCCAGGCCCCACTCACCCCGGCGGGTGAGCAGACAAGCCTCTCGGGCTGGGGAGTGCTGGTCGGCACTGATCCTTTGTGTGGGAATCTCTCCGCTTTGCCCTCTGCACCCCTGTGGCTGTGTTCTCCTCCGCGGCTCCGAAGCTTCCCCCCCTGCCCCGCCCACCCTCATCTCTGCCAGTGAAGGGGCTTCCTAGTGTGTGGAAACTTTTCCTCTTTCACAGCTCCCTCCCAGAGGTGCAGGTCCCATCCCCATTCTTTTGTGTCTGTTTTGTCTTTTTTCTTCTGCCCTACCCACGTACGTGGGGAGTTTCTTGCCTTTTGGGAAGTCTGAGGTCTTCTGCCAGCGTTCAGTAGGTGTTCTGTAGGAGCTGTTCCACACATAGTTGTATTTTTGATGTATTTGTGGGGAGGAAGGTGATCTCCACGTCTTACTCCTCCACCATTGAAGGTCCTCCAGTTTCTTATTTTGCAAAGCTAGAATGGAGACAATGGAGAAGGGAAGGAATAAAATATCTGCCTAGCAATGAACTTGTGTTAAAACCAGATAAATTCAATTCATCATTAAAAAAGTAGTTGAACAGTAAGGAATCTGGCTCACAGTGGGCATTTGGTATATGGGAGTTGAGTGAATTAATGGGTGAATGAAAGCGGTTAATAGAATGAATGCCTTTTGCACAATATGGGCCTGGTGAGTTGGCTCTAGTCCTGTCCCTTTTTGCACAAATGTGGAAGGTGAGATGTACAGCGTTATCCTGAAATCGGCATCTCCCTTATGTCAAAGGACATGGAATGAGTTAATACCAACATGTACACATGGAATTGTCCTTTTGCTTATTACGAAAGACTGTTTAGAAGAAAAGAGAAATTTCAATCACTACACACCTGTTAGAACGGCCAAAATCCAGAAGACTAACAATGATGTGGAGCAATAGGAATTCCCATTCATAACTGTTGGGAATGTAAAATGTACAGCCACTTTGGAAGACAGTTTGATGGTTTCTTATAAAACTTACCATACTCTTACCATATGATCCAGCAGTCACATTCCTTAGTATTTACCCAAAGGAACTGAAAATTTATGTTCACACAAAAACCTGCGCAAGAATATTTACAGCAGCTTGGTTCATAATTGCCAAAACTTGGAAGCAACTAAGATGTCCTTTAGTAGATGAATGGATAAATAAACTGTGGTACACCCAGACAGTGGAATATTATTTAGTGCTAAAAAGAAACGCATAATCAAGCCATGAAAATACATGCAGGAAACTTAAGTGCAAATCAGTAAGTGCAAAGAGCCAATTTGAAAAGGCTACATATTGTGTGCTTCCAGCTATGATATTCTGGAAAAGGTAAAACTATGGAGACAGTAAAAAGATCAGTGGTTGCCAGGGATAGGGAGGTGGGAAGGGATGAATAGGCAGAACACAGGGGACTTTTAGGGCAGTAAAAGTTTTCTGTTTGATACTATAATGATGGATACAAGTCATTTTACATTTGCCCAAACCCAGAGAATGTACAACACCATGAGTGAACCCTAATGCAAACTGTGGACTTTGGGAGCTAATGGTGTGTCAGTGTAGGTCCGTCGATTGTAACAAAGGTACCACTCTGGTGACAGGATGTTGATATTGGGGAAGGTAAGCATATGTAGAGGCAGGGGGTATATAGGGAATCTCAGTACCTTCCCCTCAATTTTACTGTGAACTTGAAATTATTCTTAAAAAAGTTTTAAAAACTGAAAGCAAAAACAAACAAAAAACCCCACTGAAGTCCTGATAGCAGGGAATTTCCTCAATTTCATAAATAATATCTCCAAAAGCCTACAGTTGCTAACATACTCAGTGATGAGAAACTCAGAACTTTGCCATTATGATCAGGAGCAAGGCAAGGATATTCCCTCTCACAGCTACTTGAAAGGATGGAAAAGAGGGAGGGGGGGAGGGAGGGAGGGAGGGAGGGGAGGGGGAGGGAGGGAGGGAGGGGAGAGGGAGGGAGGGAGGGAGGGGAGAGGGAGGGAGGGAGGGAGGGGGGAGGGAGGGAGGGGAGAGGGAGGGAGGGAGGGAGGGAGGAAAAATTGTAAAGCTTTGAAAAAAAGATTAGAGAGGAAAGCTTGGGAATCTTAACTATTAAGACTTATTCTACCTACTGTTGTCCAGTTCATCTGAGGAGATTTGCTTTCCTCATGTCTTTTTCTAGGCTGTGATTCTGGGAGATGTAACCCAGTCTCTGCCTGGCTCTAGACAACTGAATACAATCCCGGCTCAAGCTTGTTTAGTGATAAACCATGAACTATTTCATACTTTCACCAAAAAAAATTAGCAAATGAGGTAATGGACATGAACATCTTGTTTCTCTTAGGATTACTGTGTAATTAATTCCTGTTAGTAAGAAAAACCACATTTAGGGGCTGCCATATGTGACTGTTTTATTCTTCATTTGTCTGTGAGAATAATGATCTTTGTATTATTTATCATCTGAAGGCCAGTGAAAAAGTATTTCCCTTGTGTGATTAAAGCTGCCTTGTTTTTCAGGGATTTCTAGTTCCACCTGGAAAGAAGGTGAGATCAAGAAGCATTTGTTCCCAGCTGACAAGCTCCCCTGACTGATGGCTTTAGACTATGTCCACAGAGGTCATGGCCACAGTGAGGTGGCTGGGCCTTGGTGGTATTCAGTTCCCAGCAATGATTAATGATTGCCACGTTGTCATGCAGCCTGGGGTTGTCAGATCTTCCAAATTTTTAGGAGAACCTAGGAATCTGGCTCTGTAGGTAACACATGCATATATTTAACTTTTGTCAGTTGTTGCTACATGAAAATTATTGTTTTAAATTGTGAGATCCAAGCAAACCATGAACATAGGCTGGTTTCTGGCGTCTAGGTGAAGGACGTCATTGGCCTGACCTTGACTCGGGGAGTGGTCTCCTGTCTGCTGCTCCCCTTACTTGCAGTTGCCCTAAAGGTGGCAGGGAGGCATGCAAGCCAAGCCCGCAGCTCGTCTACAGAAATTTGCTGTTTTGTGGTCTTTGGAGGACTTAGAGGTGCTGCGTGAGAAAAAAAAAAATCGAGGCAATGAATGCAAAGTAACAGATTTTAATACCTGAAGGCAAATACTACAAACTGGAGGCCTGCACTGTCCCTGGCCAGGGTCTCTTTTGGTCTACAAGGTGTGCCTGTCCATTCCCTTGCCTTCCGCTTGCTCATCCCTTGTATCGTACAGCTGGCCAGCTGCGCACTGTGGTGTTAGCTGCTGGATCCTTAGAGGCATCTGAGTTGCAAAGCCTCCTGTCAGCTGCTAGCTACGAGCATCTCGGGAAAAGGAACACGTGCAGTTGGCTTTAAGACTTCTTTGGACTTGAACAAAGAGTAAGGTAGGCCCTGAGTCAGAATGGAGGACTAATTCTTTTACTTTCCAGCTCAGGATTCTGCAAAGGTTCTCCATCCCAGAGACCCCAACATCTTCTGCACATTCTGTCACCTCGTCAAGTCCTACTTACTCCTTAGGCCACAAATTCTGGGTCTCTGAGCAGGATTTATTTGTTCCACTGTCGTGTTCCTATTGTAGCCTTGGACTAGCTCAACGCCTTGATGACATTCTTCGAAAGTTTTCAGTTGAGATAGCTACAACCGAGAGCTGCTAGGGCTTGAGGTCGTTTGTATTCTCCTTGGTCTCCTCTGGACCTAGGATATTTTCTGGCACACAGTAGGGGGTTAAAAAGATTTGCCCCGGGCTTCCCTGGTGGCGCAGTGGTTGAGAGCCCGCCTGCCGATGCAGGGGACACGGGTTCGTGCCCCGGTCTGGGAGGATCCCACATGCCGCGGAGCGGCTGGGCCCGTGAGCCATGGCCGCTGAGCCTGCGCGTCCGGAGCCTGTCCTCCGCAACGGGAGAGGCCACAACAGTGAGAGTCCCGCGTAACGCATAAAAAAAAAAAAAAAAAAAAGATTTGCCGATTAGGAAATGGCAAAGATTCAGATTGTCTTCAAAGTGGATGCATGGGTTCCATTGAACGTCTGATTTTGCAATGTTGCCGTGGGCCTTCCCCACTGAACACTGTAAGAAGGCTGTGGGTACACTACTCCCGTTGTCTTCTTTTTTCTCATTGGACAAGCGGGAGGATGGAGGCAAGAGGTAGTGTGGCTCTGAGACTTTTCTCCTTTACATTATCCATGCTGTTGACGGGGCATTAAAACCCAACCTTTTCTACAGCGGCATGTTCAGCAAGCCCCCGACTGCTGGAATCCAGTTCGTCAACTGAGTATCAGAGCAGCAGATCTGTATACTGTGTTCCCTTCAGCTGACCACCACTGGCTGCATGGGAGGCAGGGCTGGGGGAGGCGGGGTGGTCAGGCTAAGAGAGAGCTGGAGTGGGGGAGGGGAGGAGGCGGGTGTGTGTGTGTGTGTGTGTGTGTGTGTGTGTGTGTGTGTGAGCTCTCCATGTGAACTTCCCCCCCACCCCCCTTCCAAATCGTAAATTAACAACAGGGGACCTTGTTAAGTGCAGCTTCACAAATTAATATGAAATATAGTGCTTTTTCATAAGCTTGAGAACCAGATTTAAAAGCATATTGGTGTTTGTACACAGCAGGCCGTAATGATCCATTATCCTGCAGACAGAGGAGCTTGCAGCAACACATAAAGAAGACGCAATTGGGCCATCTGCTTTGATTTCTGCAGCGTCCCCAGAGATCCAAGGGAGGAGCTGACAGTCCTCTCCATCTGCCCTTACATTATCAATTACAGTTGAATTATGCCGTGTGCTGCAGGGCTGGCAGATACGGATGGGAGATTGTGGCACCTGAAAAATATAGAAGAAAATCCATATGTTGGGAGCCAGCTGTTTATTTACAAGTCCTTGACATATTTCCTCACTTTCTCGGCTGTTGCCTTTTTTAAGGTTCCTAGAGACATTGCAGTTTAGTGCGAACTTGAGAAGAAATTAGGTGTAACAACATCGCACCACATGAATAGTATTTCAGGTTCCTTTTTTACAGCTGAAATGCGCACGGAGCAAAAAACATCAGGTCGAACAGATTTTAAATTATGAAAAAAAATAAGTTGTGAACACATCTGGGGTGGCTGCTACAGCTTGTTATGTTTATAAAACATGTTGGAACAGGCGAGGACATGCACACTGTACATTTTTGGCAGCTTAGAAATCATGTGCAAAACTGTAGGTTTTATGAAATGTAAGTGTTTATGAAAGCTTAGGGAGTTAGCGGGTAGAAAGTGCAGTGGCCCGAGGAACTTCTAGGAAGGCGGCTTTAAGAACGCAGTGTTTTGTCTTGAATTGATTTGTAGTTTTTTGCTTTTTCAACAGGGGCTTAACTTGTTCCTGGTTCAGTTGGTTCTAGACTGGTGAGGTGGAGGGCCACCACATTCATTCGGTTGGGCTGGGGTTTTACGGTATGGGATGCCGTCCAGCCGTGTGGAACTTTACATTTTGTTCTCATTTCACGCCATGTCCTCTCCCCACATGCACTCAGCCAGAGAGTCTGTGTGCTCGTGTTTGCTCAGCTGAGGGTTCCAGCTCAGTGCATCTACAGCTTTGGGGAAGAGTTGCCGCGACTTAGTACTTGCAGATGGTCGGGAACAAGAGGACTCACACTGGCTATGAGGAGAGGCTATTTTTTGAGATGCCCCTGGAAGCAGAGATGCTGGCAGGGTGAATGAAGAGACTGAGAGTAGAAGTTGAGCCCCAATTTTCCACCATTCACTTGCCACTCAGGGCCAATTTAGAGGGCCTCGTGGTCTCTAGGCTAACTCCACGATGCCAGCACTTAACTCTTACTTGCTTTATACTTTGGGCATGTGTTATACTTCTGAGGGCGTTAACTGAGAGCTTCCTGAAAGAAGAGATGAACTTATTTATTTTTACTTCTTTCTTAGGACCAGCATGGCACTTGGCATTCCTGAGAGTTCATAAAATGTTGGATGCATCAGTGAATGGATGAATGAATGATGTCTTCAGGATTTTCTGTATGTTAACTAATAGGCTTAGCAGCAGCAAGTGCAAAATGTAGGAACTACAGAATTCTGGCATTCCGTGATATGGCCATTGGGACACCAGCTTTCTGCTACTAACGATGTCTGCTCTCACCTGACCAGCGTAGGCAGCATGAGCATATCTTCCTCTTTGTGACCACTGGGCAGCTCCCTGGAGAAGAGGGACCACCATGGGGTTGTGTTCACAGGCTATGCTGACGCTTCCTCTTCTTTGTTCCACAGCCTCTTAGTCACTGGAGTCTACTGACTTTCTTCCCATCCCCTCCTGGGTCCTTACTGTCTGTGCTTATTCATCGTCTTTGGAAATGGGCTCACGTGTGTGCAATGATCTCCATCACATTTCATGGTAAAAGCTCAGCTCATAAGAGCTTTCATACTACACCATTAGGACCGCATGTAATACTGCATGAGGCCCAGTGCAAAATGATCCAAAATTAAGAATTTCAAGACGGTGACACGAGAGCATTAACCAAGCACAGAGCCCTTCTAAGTGTGAGGCCTTGTGCACCTGCACCGGCCGCATGCCCACGAAGCTGGCCCTGTTGGTGCCGCAGCTGCCACATCCACTGGTGCTCGGTCCACCACGACTAATTTTATCGCTCCTTCTCGATCTCTTTCCCCCTTTCCCCCTTCATCTTCCTCCTCTTCTGTCTTCTTCCTCCTTCTCCTCAAGACATTATGCAAAAATCTCTTACCTGCTTCCGGTCTTCATCTTGCCCTTTGCCCTCATTTTTTCACTCAGATACAGAATGGCATCTCCTTTAAAGGTGGTCTCATCATTTTTCTTTCCTACCTCTGACTTCTGTTCTGATTGACTTGAAATGTCTCAGTCAGGTTTTTGGTTCCTCTCTCAAGAGACCTAACCTAATTGTGCTTACTTTACAGGGTTGCCTTGTTGCTTCAATAATAACCCAAATGAATAGAAATATAGGCATCATTTTGCACATTCCTTGGAACATGGTACGTGCTCAGAATATCCGCCGTCCTCCTCCCTTCAATCTTCTCCTCGTCATTGTTATAATTGACTCCATCATCTACCCAGCAGGAATCCTTGGGTCTAGGCAAAATTTTTATTTTGTTCTTTCATGTGTCATGATAATTTTTCTCCCCCATTCATTAGTTTTGTTTTTTCGTTTGGTCATTCTGTCATTTGTTTATTCAGCATCATTTATTGGTTCCCAGAATGCACAAAGATGGAAAAAAAGCCAGGATATCCTCTATTATTTTTAAAAAATATTTTTTATTCTTTTTCTGTTCTCTCTTTCATGTCTATAATATCCTTTAATCCTCATATCATACTTATGAGAAAGGGTATAGCAATAAGGTTGCTCAGGGTGGTGAACTGAATTGGCTAAGATTACATGGAAGGTTAGTGGCTGTTAAGGACTGAATTGTATCTTCCTGCCCCCACCAAATTCATACACTGGAGCCCTAACCCCATTGTGACTACACTTGGAAATATGGCCTTTAGGGAAGCAGTTAACGTTAAATGAAATCACAAGGATAGGGCCCTCATCCAATAGGATTGGTGTCTTTATAATAAGAGGAAGAGACACCAGACATATCTGTATCTCACCATGCATGCACAGAGGAAAGGCCCTATGAGAACACAGCAAGAAAGCCCCGTCTGCAAGCCAGGAAGAGCGCTGTCATCAGAAACCAAATTTGCCACCCCCTGATCCTGGACTTGTAGCCTCCAGAACTGTGAGAAAATAAACTTTTTGTTGTTTAAGCTACCTAGTTTGTGATGTCTTGTTATAGCATCCTGAGCAGGCTGATACAGTGGCAAAGCCAGGTTTGGAACCCCGCATCTGTGTGCTCCTAAGGTAATGCTCCTTCACCACTGAGCAGTGGCTTCTGAGGTAGCCTATAAATTCCTTGCATATGGTGACCCAGACTTTTACTTCTTTTGCATCATCCATTGACTTCAGCTGAGCATATGCAGAAGAGTCAAAATGAAAAGGAATGGAGGGAATCCCCTGGTGGTCCAGTGGTTAGGACTCTGTGCTTTCACTGCCGTGGACCTGGGTTCAATCCCTGGTCAGGGAACTAAGATCCCACAAGTTGTGGAGCATGGTCAGGAAAGATAGATAGATAGATAGATAAGAAAGAAAGATAGAAAGAAAGGAAGGAAGGAAGGGAGGAAGGAAGAAGGAAAGAAAGAAGGAAAGGGAGGAAGGGAGGAAGAAAGAGAAAAAGAAAGAAAAAAAAAGAAAATGAATGGATGCTTGAGGGAGAGAAGAAAATCATTAATGTTCCATCAGCTGATATCCTTGATATCTTCTGTTTGGGTTGTCTGTTGCTACTTAACAAATCACCACGTGATTCACTGGCTTAAAACAGCAACAACTATGCCCTTGCTCAAGATTCTGCAATTGAGGTAGTGCTCAAAAAGGAGAGCTCACCTCTGCTCCATGCGGCCTCAGTGGGGATGGCTCCCATGTGGCTGGAGGATCCATTTCTGATTTGGCAAGTTGGAATGCTGGCTGCCAGCTAGGAGCTCACCTGGGACTGTTGGCCATGTCTTGTTTCTCCTCCATGGGCCCTCTTCCTGGCTTGGCTGGGCTTCTCATAACATGAAGGATGGGACCCCAGAGGGAGCACCCCAAGACCAAGTGCTTTCCGAGGACAAGTCCCAGCATCCAAGACAGCACTGCCCAGTACAGTAGCCACTAGCCGCATGTGGCTATAGAGCACTTGAAATATGTTTAGTCTGAGTCGAGATATGCCTTAAGTACGAAATACACACCAGAGTTTGAAAGCTGCATCTGAAAAACAAAAGGTAAAACATCTCTAGTACCTTTTAAAAATATTGATCCCATTTTGGAATGACGATATGTTACACATGGGCAAAATAAGATACACTATATTGAAATTAACTTCATTACTTTTTAAAATGTGGCTGCTGGAAATTTGAAAATGTCTGTTGTGCTGCTCCCAGAGTTTATCAGGCCTCTGCTTGCACCACACTTGTCACTTACCAGGAGCCAAAGCTAATCACATGACCAAGCTGGAGTCATGCTGGGAAGAAGCTACACAAAGGTGTGACCACCCAAGTAACAATCTACCACAACTTCCAAGGTTTTCATTTTGTCAATTAAAAAAAACATTATACTGCAATTTTGTAAAATGCAAAAAGCTCTATAAAAAGTGTTTCAAGAGAAAACACTTCCAGCTTCAGTACTTAATAAGATACAGTACTTTAGGTATATTTCAGCAGCGGTTATACAAATATTAGCCGCCTATTATATGCAAAGCTCCAACTGAAGCAGAGGAGTTAAGGGCTCTCATGTGACTTAAGACTTGAGAAATTTAAAATTAATTTCTGGAATGGAAGAATGAACAATATCAAACTCGGCCATACTAAGACCTACTTGCATGTTAGAGAATAAGTGCCACACGGGCTACTTGCTTATCCTTGGTATCTCCAATTATGTCGTCTTTTTATTTTTGGGATGTGTCTTTTCCTCATCTGGGTTCCTGAGATTCTGTCTGATTCATGAGATCAGAGGTAGAACCAACATAGGAATGTTTGACAAGTATAATTTAATTAGATGATTCTTATGTGCATCTCTGGTTGAGAACCATAGGAGGGTATGTTTCATGGGTGTTCATGGGACGTGAAGATAGGAGAAGAATGAAGTCCAGGGTGTTTCTGGAATAAGGGGTCCTTAGATGTGGGATGGGTTTCAGCCCTTGATAAGAGTTCAGAAGATGCTAAAACTTCCACAGTATTACATAAATCAGCAGACAACAGTTCTGAGATTGCTTCACCCTCGGGCATCTTGGGCATGGGGGGTGGCAGTGAGGTGAATTTCAAATTTTTGCTCTCAGTACCAGGGACTTGGCTGGTATGATGTTCACACAGGGATGGAACATGGCTGCAGTAGTTTGCTAGGGCTGCCATAACAAAGTTCCACAGACTTGATAGCTTAAATGACAAAAGTTCATATTCTCACAGTTCTGGAGGCTGGAAGTCCAAGATGAAGGTGTTGAGAGGGTTGCTTTCTTCTGAGGCCTCTCTCCTTGACTTGTAGATGCTATCTTCTCCCTGTGTCTTCACATGGCCTTCCCTCCATTGTGTCTGTGTCCTAATCTCCTCCTCATGGAAGGACACCAGTCAGATTGGATCAGGGCTAACCCTAACACCCTCATTTTAACTTAATCACCTCTTTAAAACCCTATCTCTAAGTCTAATCACATTTTGAGGTTCTGGGGCTTAGGATTTTGACATACGTTTTTGAGGAATAGCATTCAACCAACAACAAATGATTTCTAAGATGGGCACTCCCTCTGACAGAATGGTTTCTGTGTTCAAAAGCATGAAAATTTGTTTGGAAAACAGAAATATAATATTTCAGATGCATTACAAAATTGTCTATTTCTTACTTTCTGAGGCCATCTTTCCGCGGTGAAATGAGACCAAAAAACATAGTTGCAAAATCAAAAAGAGTAAAACTAAGAGTTTCAGGTATTTGCTGTTGATACATACACACACATCATTTGGAGGACACTTTCTGAAGCTTCTCTTTCCCCTTGCTTGGGTCAGAAGCAGGGCCTTAATAAAACAAAAATATAACCCTGGGTCTTCGGACAGAATAACCTTCTCTGAGAACCCATGATGGCACTGGGCTGTAGACCCGAGTCCCAGATCACACAGCCAGTGAAGTCTGGGTTCAAGTCACAACCACAGGAGAACTCTCTCTCTAGTTCTCTGTTTTGGTGCCTGGTGTTTTTCATACAATAGATGATGAATATTTGTTGTGTAGTCACTGCTAAAACACCTGAAGTACTATACCCTATCATGTACTAAAGTTGGAAGTTTTTTCTTTGACTTTTTATAGGGCTTTTGGTATCAGGTCATTTTACAAAGTTACATTCAGTTGTGGTTTTTTGTTTTTTTAAATAAATTTATTTATTTATATTTTTGGCTGTGTTGGGTCCTCATTGCTGCACGCGGGCTTTCTCTAGTTGCAGCGAGCGGGGGCTACTCTTTGTTGCGGTGCACGGGCTTCTCATTGTGGTGGCTTCTCTTGTTGCGGAGCACGGGCTCTAGGTGTGCGGGCTTCAGTAGTTGTGGCACATGAACTCAGTAGTTGTGGCTCGTGGGCCCTAGAGTGCAGGCTCAGTAGTTGTGGCATGTGGGCTTAGCTGCTCTGCGGCATGTGAGATATTCCCGGACCAGGGCTCGAACCCATGTCCTCTGCATCGGCAGGCGGATTCTTAACCACTGCGCCACGAGAAGAGTCCCTCCATTGTTTTTTAAATTGAACAAAATGAAAACACTGGAGGATGTAGTATAATAGTAAGGATGCATTCATTCAGTTAAGACAGGGCAAAGCATTCCAGAAAGAATGAATAGCATATGCAAAATCTGGGAGTGAACAGGATGAATTCAAAAGATTGAAAGGTGCCCAGTTTGATCTCAGTGGCCAGTGAGGGGATCATGCAATGAGAGGTGTGGTCTGGGACTTTAAGGGTGTGTCATTTGAGGATGAGTAGGGTCCTGGAAGCTTCCATCTCCGTATTGGAAGGCTTTCTAAGTGGAATGAAGTGTTTTCATACACTGCATTGTTTTTCATGCCTACCACCCTGCATCAGACCTTTCCAACAAGGATTCAGCTTAAGTGAGTAGTACTTTCATGTGTCAGAAGTCATCAAGAGTCAAGTCTTTTCTCCTTAACCTCCAGTCCCCATAGTACTGAAACTTTCTAGTAGATGGTTAGAAAAAGAATTTTCTCCTGGACTACCATGTCTTACCGTAACTTCCTATTATACATTTTCTGGGACCTCCCCCGGTGGTCCCATGAGGGGTACCTCCCATGTCCTCTGAAAACACCCAGTCTGAAGCTACAATTCCACTTGATAACTGCTATTTTTTTTTTCCTCTGGCTCCGCTTTCCAGAAATCTTACCTGTGAGGCTACCTGAAGGTGTCCTAGAGTGGTTCCTGCTGATAATCCCCAGGGAGGTCCCACGTTTGTCTGTGCCAAGGGTCTTAACCTCAGGGAATGACATGCCATCCTTCAAATCCTCAGGCAAGAAAATATGGCATCAACTGTAACTCACTCATGAATTCTAACAATTCTTTGTCAGTTTTGTACTTGCCCTTTCTTCTGCCTGGGAAGCTCCTTCCCCAGATATCTTTATGGCTCCTTCCCTCACTTCCTTCAGGTCTCTACTCAAATATCATCAGAGAGGGCTTCCCTGGCCACCCTAGAATAAAAGGATCCCTCCCTGTTTAACTTCCTAACCCTAACTTCTTCATATTTTTCTTTAGCCTGCCCTAGCAGGTTCCCTAAAAGTTAATGTCCCCTGATGCTGCTGAAGTCATAACTCACTGATCCTCCATTCATTCATTGCACCAAGGCTTTTTGAGCACCTACTATATGGAGGGTACCATTCTAAGTCATAGAGATAAAGAGAAGACCAAAAGACACAACTAGCAAAGAAGTGAATAAATGCATTTGGTCATTTTACGATGGAAACAGGGAGGCCTATTAGGGGCTTACCTGAACTTGAGTGGCCAAGGAAGGCTTTGTGAGGAAAGCATCTGTAGGAGCAGGTTGCACCAGCCTCTGTTCTGTCACTTTCTAGCTCTCACCCCTCTCATGACGTGGGCTCAAATCCAGGCCCAGGAGCTGGTCAGGGAGCAGACGCTGTGTCATCCCCTCCATGAGTCTGTCTCCCTCCCTTTCCTACTTTCACCTTCTGCCAGTTATAAGACGCTTCTGTGTGTGAATATGGATGGGTACAAATAGATGATCCAGGGATGGGGTTGGGAGGTGGCCGGGAAGAAGACAAGCTCATCTTCATTGACAGTGTCGAAGCCCTGGTTGAGTCAAGTGCCATGACGTTTCATAATGTTTCACCCCACCCTACCTAAGCCTAATTTTCTGGCCTTTTTGATCTCAAGAAACTCAAAATCTTTTCAAGATATATAACAATGATCTTTTCAAAATGCAAATCTGGTCACACCACTCCCCTACCCTAGCTTAAAACCTTGCAGCGGGGTCCCACTGCTCTGCCCTTGGGATAAAAGCTACTTCTGGCTCGGGGACCTTGTATGGTGTCTCTAGCCTCTCCAGCCCAGTCTGCGGTCACCACCCCCCTCACTGTCCCCTGTGGTCACACCGGGGAACTTCGAATCCTTTGGATTCACCCTGCTTCCTCCCAGCTTTAGCACATGCCATTCCTTCTTTCTAGAATGCTTTTTGCACTGTCTTAACCAAGTTAACTCATTCTTAATATTTAACTCAAATATTATTTCTTTGAGGAAGCCTCCCATGGTCACTTTATAACATGCGGCAGGGTTATGATTTCACATAAATCTGTTTGATTGATTCATATCATCTCCCCCATTAGAGAGTAAGCTCTGTGGATTGTGACCATTTCTGCTGACCACTGCATGCCCAGCCTTAACCTAGGGCCTGCAGTGTAGGAAGTACTTGCTAATATTTGTTGAATGAGTAAACAGTCGAATCAATCAATAAAATTCTCTTTCTTTGTACTCCCCTTCAGGCATAAACAAGAAATAGTTGCTGGAGAAAAGGCAGTCCTGGCCAGGTACACAGTCCACTGCATGGAAAATATGGGGTCACTGTTCCTAAGAGGCAACTCCCTTCTTCTTACACATTGCTTATTCATTGGTTTTACTAGAAAGAGTCCAGCCTTGTAGACAGCGATGTTCGTGGTGAGGGTGGGGTGGGAAGGGTGTCTGAGGAAGAACCCTCGAAGTGGCCTGACCTCTACTTCTGTGTGTGACTGTTCCTGTGCCCCGGTGTACAGAGAGAGATGACTTCTACATTTATTTTCCCACCTTATTTTTTCTACTGTTCCTTCCTTCTCAGTCCCAGTTACATCTTTTTCCAAAGGTTCTCGGTGTAAATGGAATAAAATTGCTTGGGATCATAAATAAGATTCAAGAGGAGTAACCAGCAGAGGTTTGGGGGACGATGGCTTCTCCTTCCTGCTCTATAATTTATTGTTTTTCCGCCGTAGGAAGCCAAATGATATTTCTCTAATTAACAGACACAGGCAACTATAGTATAAATCAACATCACAGCCTTTTTAGTGATGCAATCACTTTATGATCAGGGGATATAAATGAAACATCACAAATGCATCTCAAGCAGCAAAACATAATGGAATAAGCGAGAGGGGTTGTCTGTCTCCGCGGACTGTGGGCACTGAGGGGGATCTTCGCTCTGGAAGCTGCTGATTTTGCCCTAGCATAACCTGAGGAGTGTATCCTGCCCATGGTTAGGGACACTGAACAGTCATGTACTTTCTGTCTTATGTTGCCTATAGGTATGAGTTTGGTGTCTGTACCCTGGAGAGACCAGGATCTGGGTGGTAACCTCAGCCTTGGAACTTATTCCCTGCATGACCTTTGGGAAGTCACTTGCTTCCATGAGCTCTGTTTTTTCATTGCACGTTGGTTATAATAATGGTACTTTACTTCATAGCATGGCTGTGGGCATTAATGCATGCAAGGAACTTAGGGTAGTATCTGACATGTAAAGAGAAATTTAATTCAATTAAGCTCTTATGATTGTGATTTTCATTATTATTATCCCCAGCCTCAAATTTCATGTCTCTCCATTTTAGCGTGCATAATCACTTAAAATGCTGATTTCTGGGTGACAGGCCCCACAGTCTGATTCCACAATCTGGGGGAGAGCCCAGGACTCTGCATTTTAACAACCTTATTGATGCTTCTGGTATTGGCAGTCTGTGAATTAATTTGGAGAGCACTGCTTTATGGCATGCATGGAAAATTGAGGCATTTGCTGAATACCTAGTTCAACCTCAATTCTACCTGCTAGGGATAAGACAGTGCCAAAAACATCCAGGGAGCAGATTTAAACTATATTTATATTTCCTTCTAGGAAGTGGACTGTGGATGGGCTTTGCTGGGGGCACCATACCTTCCCTATTTCCCTAACACAGAGCTAGATTCCAAAGCACAGAGGCTGGCTGGGAGATGAGGCTGCATCTGGAGATAAGGGTGGAGAAGATGAACCACAATAAAGCCTTTCTGTTCACACAGCTTAGATCTTTTCTTCCTCCCTGGCCCCCTTTCTCTTTCCCAAATTTGGTAATTATTTATTAGTTCCTCCCAACCTGAAACCTGAGGGAGGGGATAATATGTTACAGTTTATAAAACATTTATCTGTTCATGATCTCATGTAAAATTCCCAATCCTGTGAGACCAGCAGGAAAGAGAAATGATTATCTCTATTTAACAGTTGAGAAAACTGAGGTTCAGAAAGAAAAGAGAATTTTTCTGAGGTCACGCAGTTCTTAAGGGATAAGTGAGTCTTGATTCCAGGATTTTTAATCCTGAATCTAATATTTTTCTCACTGTGACATAGAGCCTTTGGTCATTTCCCTTTCTTATAAACAAATAACTGTGGTGTATGACAACCATGTGTAGACAATGATTATATTTTGAGTGTGTCTGTGTCAGTGTGTCTGTGTTTGTGTGTGCTGGAGGTGTGGGTGTGGAGCCACCTAGTAGAGCTCCTGTCCCCTTGTTCCAACATCTTGTGATTCCCCCAGTACTATCCCACCCACCCCAACCTCAGGGTCCCAGTTAAGTTTTCCATTTTTTAACTAAAGAAACACTGTGTTGAAACTGTTCCTGACATTTTAAGCAAGTTCAGTAGCCATTGTCCCTAGAAGTCTTGGAGCGTTTTATAGAATGCTGTGACATTTTAAAAGTTGAAAGAATTATGTGTTTGAGGACACATGGGCATTTCCTTCTCCCCTTTGCCCCTTCTCCCATTCAGTCACCTAGGCATTCTGTGTTCACTGCTCAAGGGAAGGATGACCGAACCACAATGAAAGGAGGAGTCCTCGATGGGTAATTGCATTTCCAAAGCCTAGGCTGTAGGTTGAGGGGAAGACCCACGAGCATAACTTGAGCATAGATCTGGGGAAAGCCTAATAGGCAAGGAATAAACAAAAGTCCTGGACTTTGGGAAGCGAGAGGATGGCAGAGGTAAAGAGGGAGAGCGGTTAGTGGGCTTATGAAGCTGGCTGTGAGTGGAGGGAGCAAGTGGGCAGAGCAGAGCCCGCATCCAGAGGCTCCTCAACCTCTGCCTCAGCATCCTCTCAAAAAGGCCTTGTCAGTGGTGTACACTTAGAAGATGAAGGGGGACCTCTTCTGTATCTTCAGAGGGCCCAGCCATCCCTCCCCTCGGTTGAATATAGCATAGAGCCTGCGCTGGGGACCTACAGTGGCTGCCCTTCCCATTGGTCGAGCCCCTTTCACCCACCCCATGTGGGCAACCCTCATTTCAATACCATGGGACACTTATATATACCTGAGGCCAAGGGCGTGTGTCCTGGGCACCCAGAGGGTGTTGTGGTGTGTTTTTTATTAAGTTTTATTTTTTTAAGCTTTATGTATTTTTTAATCTTTATTTTTTAACTTAATTTTGTTAGAGCAGGTTTAGGTTCACAGCAACATTAAGAAAGTGCAGAGATCTCCCATGTGGCCCCCACCCCCATGTAGGCGTGGCCTCCCCAGTATCAACACCCCCACCAGAGGGGGACATTTGTTACAATTGATGAACCTACTGATACACTGACACATCCTTATCAGCCAGAGTTTATAGCTTACACTGTGGTTTACTGTTGATGTTGTACATTCGGTGGCTTTAGGCAAATGTATAATGGCATGTATCCATCATTATAGTATCATACGGAGTATTTCTGCCATAAAAAGCCTCTGTGCTTTGCTTATTCATCCCTCCCCGTCCCGCAAGCCTGGTAACAACTGACTTTTTTACTGTCTCCATAGTTTTGCCTTTTCCAGAAGGCAAAGAAGTTGGGATAATACGGTATGTAGCCATTTCAGATTGGCTTTTTACACTTCATGGTATGCATTCAAGATTCCTGCATGTCTTTCCCTGCATAGCTTGATAACTCATTTCTTTTTAGCACTGAGAGATATTCCATTATCTGGATTTACCACAGTCGATTTATCCATTCATCTACCAAAGGACATCTTAGTTGCTCCCAAGTTTTGGCCGTTATGAATCAAGCTGCTGTAAACGTTCCTGTGCAGGTTTTTGTGTGGACATAAGTTTTCAGCTCCTTTGGGTAAATGCCAAGGAGCATGATTGCTGGATAATACCATAAGAGTATGTTTAGTTTTATAAGAAACTGCTAAACTGTCTTCAAAGTGGCTGTACCGTTTTCCATTCCCACCAGCAATGAGTGCTGGTGAATGAGTGTTTCTACTGTTCTACATCTAAGCCAGCATTTGACGTTGTCAGGGTTCTGGACTTCCGTCTTTCTTATAGGTGTGTAATGGTATCTTGTAGTGACGGTGGTATTTTAAAGAAAGCCCTCAGCATCAGTACTGGAGTGGGACCAGTGGGCCATCTCAAACATCTCTTCTATCCTCAGAGCCAAGACAGTGGTTAGTGTACCTGTGCTGTACATATATATACACGGGAAATCAGGCCCCATGGAATTTTGTGCTACATCAGGTAGAATTTTATATTATATTTGAATATAAATGTGAATACAAGTGCTGCTAGTTTAAAAACAATGATGGAAGGAAACACTTGATATGAGAATACCTATCAGTTCTTGTTCGTGTATGCATTTATGGATTGGTTGGTCCATTGGCTGCAAATCTGAAAAGGAAAATCACTACTTCATTGCAGTGACAAGATGCGTGAACCAGCTCGTGTAGCATGAGTTTCCAGGTGGTTGTGCTCTAAGAATCCCTGCACTTCCCCTCTGGAGTAACAACCAGTTTGCTTCCAGACACTCCTGATGCGTGATACCGGGGCTTCCGAGGGTCTGCGGGCCACAACAGTGTAGTGTCTTTTCCACAATAGCTACCTTACTTTTTTTTTTTGACTTTTATTGCGGTATAGTTGATTTACAATGTTGTGTCAGTTTCAGGTGTACAGCAAAGTGAATCAGTTATACATATATCCACTCTTTTTCAGATTCTTTTTCCATATAGGCCATTACAGAGTATTGAGTAGAGTTCCCTGTGCTGTACAGTGGGTCCTTATTAGTTATCTGTTTTATATATAGTAGTGTGTAATGTCAATCCCAATCTCCCAATTTATCCCTCCCCACCTTTCTCCCCAGTATGTGACTCTATTTCAGAGGAAATATACCGTATCTTAATTACCTTGTTTTTCTTAAATGGGAGCCACTCCATGAGGCTAAACTATCATTTTTCTGCTCCCATCTGATTCAGCCCAAGTCCAAAGCTATTAAAATCTTCTTGAGGAGTCTGGAGATAACATGGCTGCCAAAATTCTGCTTTAACAACCAAGTCTTTTGTACCCGCTGCTATTGTGAATTCTGAATTCCACCCTGTGTCAGCAGTCTTCCTGTTAAGGCCCTATTGATCTAGAGACGGATGAACTCATTTTTCTTTTCAAGGTATGGAAGTGGACGTGGTCCTGGCACTTAACTAGATGGTGGGAGGAGGTTGGCTTCTAGCCCCCACCTTGGCCCACCATGTCTAATTAAAATGGAGTCTGCCTTCTTTGATGAGTTCATAAGTGTTTTACAGACAGGCGGGATGTAGCAACTTTGCAAGACACTGTTTAAAGATCTTCAACATCTGAGAAAGCCACAAAATCCAATAATCCTACTTTCAGAACTCCAGGGTGCCCACGAGATCAATCTCATATCTAAATATCACATAAAGAGAGTGCATTGCATTATAGACTGGTTTCTATTGAACACCACCTAAGAAACCGCATTAGACAGTGTTGAAAAAGAATGGAGCCTATACCAAAGGGAATGGAAAAGGTTGTCAAATTCTAGAAAATTTTCCCCTTGATTAAAGCTGCACTTTCAAAATTGTTACGTTATTAACAAAAGTCAGTTTAGCTCCAATTTATCTTTTGGACAGTTTCTTGATGGATTAGGTGTTGGGAATAAACGGGAAGAGCTTTTATGTTCCTTTTTGGGCACAGACAAAGCTGCTATTAATTCTTCTCTTGGTACCTGCAGTAATAGCTGCATGAGGTCCTTCTGAGTAGGTTAATGAGTGTTGAGGTGGTGTTATTTTTAATGGGAGGAGCACCTAGACCCGTGCCCATTCTGGCACGTGCCCCTCCATGCAAGGTGTGTGTGTCTGGTATTTGTTAGCAGATGGGACCCAAGCACAGAAAAGAGAGCATTTGATTCAAATATGCAGAGAGCTTCCTTTTGCTGAGGCTGGAGGGGGTTCCTTTAGCTTCTTTCTTGACAAATGATAGCGTTGAGGGATGCTTTCCATTTTTCTTTAGAATAAGAAATAGATTTACTTGGCTTGACATATTTTATTTCAGCTTTTCAGTATTTTTATTATTGTTAATATTTCTAAAGCTGTGCTTTATGGAACACTAAATCCGTGCATATGGGAAGCAAATATCCCTGCACTTAATTAAACTTGAAAAATGCTGGTGGAACAGATTTGAAAAGTTTTCTTTACTGCAGGACTTTTCAGAGCCTTTAATATGCCAAGCTGCCCTGTGAATTTTCAAAGGGCTAGAAAGGGAAGCTAATATTGAATTTCCTAAACGTATTTGATCATGAAATTCTTTATCAACAAACCTCTCTTGACAACTTCTTGGGAATATGCTTTGGAAAATGCTTGCTGCTCCGGGTACACATTCCATTTCATTAGCACCTTACAGTGTAGTCTAAGATGGAGAGATTCAAATGAAAGGGACAGTCAGGCTGGTTAGTTTCCCTTAATATACACCCCCGCATCTCCTATGAGCTCTCCCAAGACTGCGTTTTCAAAACTGCAACAATTGCCTAAGTCTCTAATTCAAAAGCAGTGGTTGGTCCTTTGGTTGGATCTGAGCTGTCATAGATACAAACAATAGCTTGGAATTTAATTATATTTCTTTGAGTAGCTTCAATTTCCTCATGTTTGTCTGTTCCTATACACCTGAGAAGCTCCGAGACAAGAAGTCTTGTCTATTTCATGCTCAACATCTAGATGAAAAGCAAAAATATCATCCCAGAGGCTCAGCTCTTTTTTATACTCAATAGTTCAAATCCACCCCCCCCCTTTTTAGTGATCTTAAAACTTATTCTCATCTTTCTCTAAATATCTTCTGATAGCCCCTTTTAGCCAATGAAAGTCCAGTGTAGAGCCCTAACTTTGCTTTCCAGTGTTTTAATGTTTTAGTCCATAGTATGTTTACTAGTGTAACATTGCTTGACCTAACTCCCCAAAGCCCCACCTTCCTCTCTCTCTCTCTCTTTCTCTCCCTCTCTCTCTGTCATAAGGGTTTTACTCTTGAATTTTTGGTTTGTTAGATAGGGACCAGTGTCCTTGGGACATGCACAGATGCAGGATTTTGGACAAAGCCAGATTAGAAGAGAGCTAAAATAAGAAAACCCCAACACGAGAACCCTAATATGTCCTCACACTACTGTCTGTGACCTCTCTTTATTTTGTACTAGTTCCAACTTAAGTAAATTCCATGGCATTTAGTTGGTGAGACACTAACTCTTTTATGGCAAAATGAATTAATGTGTTATTTATATATTTTAAACTTAGTTAGACACTCCCTTAAGCCTCACAGCCAAGTCAATAAAGTTATGTTTGAAGATGGAGTTTGAAGTTCTATTTTCATTCATTTTAATGGTTTACAAGCAAATTGCATTTTCTACTTCATTCTGTGACATAAGTCAATAGGTATCCAATGTAAATGTAGTTCATTTATATCTGAATTGATGTTCTGTCCGCCATTACCTTATGTTTCTAATGCATTCTGATGCATTAGTAAATAGGCTTGTCTGATTAATCATTAGCACATGAAAAGAATTAGCTGCTGCCTGCCAAATGGACTTATTGACACTGATAAGAGGACCGATGATGGTATCACCTGGAAATGGGGTGTGCAAGTAATTCAAGAAAAAATGCCTCAGTAAATATGGAGAGTTCTGAAAGTATTTCATCAATTCTTCATATGATAGACATCCTATACTTTTATTTAAAAAATAAAAACAATTTTCTAACACTCAAACTTGATGGAAAAAATGTCTTGATCTACTTTGTAAACTTCGTTGCCTAAAATCTAAATACATTTTTAGTCTAGGAAGGTAACTTCCTGACCACTGCTGATGGAGAATAACAGAAGTTTTAGAACCTTCAAGAAGAAAACAGAGCACAGCGAAAGCCCTTAGAAGCTGTGATTCACAGCCTGAAGTTTAGTCCCGTTTAGCCTGAATACCTATGTTCCAGGTAGCCTGTCATCCCAATTTTGGCCAGAGATGTTTACGGAGGCGGCCAGAGGAATTTACATGCACGTGCACCCAAACACACACACACACGGGCACACACACGCACGCACGAACATGCACCCACACAGGTGCGGATTTGTATGCTCCTTGGAGAAACCTCATGCACATACTCTCCATTTACTGACCTCTGTGTGGTGGTTCCACGAAGCGGGACAGAGTTGAAGTGTATGTGATGTACTACAACTCCAGCACGTCCCTGGGATAAGGCAGCACGATGTACCTAAAAGGGTCACAGCCCCATCGTTTTGAAAATGCTCATGCAACTCTGCTTTGTTATTGTCTGACCCATTAGATTTAAAAGCTCTTCTGTGTGATTGCCAAGTACATTAATGTGAACCAGTGATAAAAGTCTCGCTGCCTGAGCCGCCAGAACCTGTGCAACATCTTCAGGCAGGGCTGCAGTGTGGCGGCATGTTGCAGAGTCTCTGTTGCTGGGATTTGTTTTATTCTGGGGTTTAGAGCAGCACATAGGATGGGAGCAAGAGAAGTGCTATTGTGGGTGCCTTTGCTCCGATCTGACCTGAAGCCGAGGTGCTAGGTGCTTCAGAAATATGGCTAATGAAGGGGTGTATTCCCTTGGGAGATTCCTTATTGAGCAAGGATTCTGATGAAACATGAATGAGGAGCCTAACGTCTAGCATGTGTTTAGTGATTCACATTCTCTTCTCTTTCCTCAGTTTCCCCACGTATCCAGGGGTGAAAATCATTGCTGCCCTTCCTACCTCCCAGAGTGTTTGAGTTTCAAACAAAATGATGCTCATGAAGACATTAAGGAAGGGCTTACCAAATACAAGATGGCAGAGGTCCTGATTTTATTGTAGTGTGTCTTCTGTCTTTAAAATTGAAAGCTGCTTGAAGACCTGTGCGGCGGGTTCCCAGGCAGCATGAAGTGAACAAATATTTATTTGATTTAACTCAAATGAAAAGCTGTATATTTCATTTTCTCATTTCAATTTTGGGGCAGAACCTTCTCTCACTTTTAACGTGACCTTCAGACCCGTTCTTTTCCTTCATAGACTACATACTGGATAGCGCATGGATTGCTTTTGAGCTTTGTGTTATCTCAGAAGTAGGAGGACCAGAGGCCTTGTGTGGGTCCTCAGTCGCATATACGTTCTTTGATCTTGGCTATAGGGGGAGGCTTTCTCTATTGTCCTGATAGGAGGAGTTTTCCAGGGCTTCGCAAACAGCATGGACCACCATGCAGGGAGAGGAAAATGCATGACTCGCTGTGGATTGATGTGTCCTGCATATCGTAGAGAATGAATGGCTGTGAAGTGGGCTCAGGAACTCAATTGCCTGTGTTCTCATCTTGGGCTTCTCACTTATAAGTTGTGTGACTTGGGGCAAAGTTATTGTTAACATATCTCTGCCTTAGTTTCCTCGTTTATGAAATGGGGATAATAATACCACCTAACTCATTGGATTGCTGTGAAGAGTAAAGGTGTGAAGCGCATACAGCATTGAGTTTAATGTCTGGCCTGTAGTCAAAAAACCTTACTGTCGTGTTTATTGCTAAAGATGATGATGGTCGTGATGGTGATGGAGATGGTGCAGGATTGGTGGGAGGTGGATTCGGCCGCCCGCCAGATAGGATGTGAAAAGCCTTGAACACCATTCTTAGATTTCCCTGAGTGTTAACAAAGTGATTGGGTCCTCAGAGTGACTCATACCTGGGATGCTTAAATATCTTTTTCCGCGAACTATGTTTGCCTCTTTCATTTTTTTTTTTTTTAATAGGATTTGTCTGTCTGGTTCACAGCCATATCACCCATGCCAAGAATAGTGCCTGGAGTCTGGTCGGCACTCAATAAATATTTGTTAAATGGATGAATGACTCTTCTACTCCTGAAAGGGAATCCTTTGCGTTTTGTATTTAATTTGAGACACATTTGCCAGATTCATTGCAACTGAGTTCCTTTTCCTTACACCTAAAATAAGAGTAATAGAGGACTATTTTTCTCTTAATAAAATAGAGTTTGTTTGAGCATGTCAACACCTGGAGCTATAAATACCAGTCTCCGTCTCTACCGTACTACACATTTGGGGATCCACTGGAGTCACCCTTTGATGAAGCTGTCACTGAGAAAGCACTCAATTGAACACAGGACCTTCTTATGCTTTCCTTCCTAAGCTGGATCCTCATGTAACATCGCTTCATCTCCTACAACAGCACCTGGAAAGGTGGCAGCAAGCCCTTCTCTGGGCAGGGGCAAGGAAGTCAGGAAGTGTGATGTTTTATTAATTATTACAAAAATAAACTGTGGGGCTGAGACTTGCTACCACAAAGTGCAAGTGTGAAAATCCCACTTCCCTGGTGAAGAAAAAACTCCTCGTTAACTACACAGATCTTCCCTCAGCATCACATAAAGCAGGACGAAAGAGTGCAGACATTATCAGCATTTTAAACAAATGACAAGTTTACCTCTGAAAGGTGATGCCGTAAATCATATTTCCTTCCATGGTAGCAGTATATTCTTCAGTCTTGTACATTTTCCTTTCAAATATTTTTTCCCCCAAAAGAATCTAGGAGACAGGTTGTCCATTGATTCATGTCTTGCAATATGTTAGCTATTAATAATATTCTCATTTCATAATTTTTCCCTCTTTTGAATGCGTTCCAGATGTTCACCTTGCACATGTGAATTTTAAATGCTCACTGTTTCAATCATCTTGTGTCCCAGGAACTTTAAACCAGTTTGTAGCCTTCTTTCCAGAACCCGAAAGAGACCGTGAAAAGATGAGGATTGGGGAGAGAGAGCACATGCCTGTGATAGAACACGGGTATGGACATATAAAGGGATGCATAATTGTGACTTCTTGGAAGTGTGTGACTGTTATGTCTATATATATATATATTTTTTTTTTTTTTCGGTACACGGGCCTCTCACCGTTGTGGCCTCTCCCGTTGCGGAGCACAGGCTCTGGACGCGCAGGCTCAGTGGCCATGGCTCACAGGCCCAGCCGCTCCGCGGCACGTGGGATCTTCCCAGACCGGGGCACGAACCCGTGTCCCCTGCATCGGCAGGCGGACTCTCAACCACTGCGCCACCAGGGAAGCCCTATGACTTCATATATTTTTAAGAAATTGATTTTATGCTTTTATTTTTAATAAATAATATTTTTTAAATGGATTGACAAAATAGATTTATTACAGAGTAACATTAGGATAAATAAAACTTGGGTTCAGTTTGTGGTTCAGACTGCTATTTTGAGAAAAAATGAAGACTGATGAAATTCTTAAGTCAGCCTGCCCACAAGATGGCTTCAAGTTGCCTAATGGCCTTTACTACAAGGTGGCGTGAAAACAGTGGTTAAAAGTGGAGATTATCAGAACAAAATATACTTCTTAAACAAATAGGACATACTGCCTATTGCATGCTTGTTAGGTCAAACCCGGAATAGAATTCTTGATCAAGAAGTGATCGTAGGTTCCTGTGATTTGATTCATGAGAGTTACTTTCTCTTTGAGCAAAGTCTATGCTTTATAGTATTGTTTATGAATTTCTCGTCCATTTGTGAGAAGTAACTTAGATGCTTAAGATGTGTAATAGAGGACTGTTTTTGAGTGCCCTACATCAATTTTATGTATTAATTAGGGTCAGCTTTTGCTACTGTAATAGAGAGACCCAACAACACAAGAGGCATAAAGAACAAAGGAGTTTATTTCTCCCTCATGTACCAGGCCCCATGTGAGTGGTCTGGTTTGGTAGGACAGCCCTGCTCCGCGTGGACCCTGGTTCCTGCCAAATCATTGTTCCTTTACACCCCGGGGCATTGTCATCATCTCATGGTTGAAGCTGGGTTGCTATCATATTCAGGTTCCAACCAGTAGGAAGAAGAAAGTGTAGAGGAAGCATATCTGATATCACCAGAACCAGACCCATGACTTCCTGTCACATTCCACAGGTGAGACTCTAAGGGGTCTGGAAAATGTGGTCTGGCTGAGCAGAGGGGAGCCTTGTTGTAATTCTAATCCTATGAAGGGAGAAGAGGGCAGATTGGATGGACTTCCAGCATTCTCCATCACAGCCAGCACCCTGCCCCTGCCACACACAAAACTTCTGGCCTGTGTACGCATGGGCCATCCCCTACCCCAGTGCATAGGGTTGTAGAAAATTTCCAAGCCCTGGGCCTCAATTTGGTAGCCCTTTATTTCCCCCTCACTTGGACTCTTCTCTCTCACTCTCCACGGGAATATAATCTCGAGGTTTTTACATCAACTTTCCTTATCTTTCCCCAGCCTGCAGGGCAAAAACCAACCAACATTCACCATACCAGCCCGACAGTATCCATTTACCTTTTTCCTTCTAGTTTAACCCAAAGTTTCTCCTTTCCAGCCCTTTCTAGTACACAAAACCAGGAGATTGTCTGGAAATAAATAAACTTAAGCAAAATAATTGCTAAGTAGAAGTCCTACGTCTTTTTTTTTTTTCTGTGTTACCTTTCTAGGTGACATTTGGTCTTCGGTCCTTGTGGTTTAATTTGCAGTACCAATATGGACTGTGAAAACATCTAGTGCTCTTCTTTACCATGTCAGCTTCTAAAATCAATGTGAGTGTGCTCTCCTGGGGGAGCCAGTGTCGTGTAAAGAGTATGGACTTTGAGGTTAGACTGGTCTGGGTGTGAGATTCATTTGCTGGGTGACTGTGTCTACATTCCTCCTTCAATTCAGTTCAGCCTTAGTTTACTCACGCTTACTTTGAGGATAATAAAATTTCTCTCATGTGGTCGCTGTGGGCATCGAAGGAGTTAACATCATAGGGCATATTGTAGGGGGCCAGTAGGAGTAGCTCAGAATATTATAAAAGCAGTGGGATCAGTAACCTGAGTTCCTGAGTCTCCTTTGCTGTTGACTTGTTATTCTCATTTAGATGAGCCATCTAATCCCTCTGGGCTCCAGCCTCCTCACCTATAAATCAGGAATTATACTTGCCTTGCTTATGAAATGGTGCTGATGAAAATAATGATTAAGACAATGGATGTAAAGGCACTTAAGGGGAAAAAAAGCAACAGACCATAAAAAGCGCTGTACAAATATGAATCATTATTTCTTATCAATGTCCCAAATTTGAGATGCTGACTACTTTGGTTTCAAACTGAGGGATGCTATCCTTCCGAATATACAGCTGGATCCAGTGCGCCCTATAGTAGTCACTGAATATGAAAGATACCACAGACAATTATTATCCCATCAGTTTAATCCCAAGCCTTGTCACCTGAAGAAATAAGTAAAAATAATTTGTGCTCTAGTTGGGGTCAGACTCGTCTAACATTTTCAGCTCTTTGTCTTCCCCCTTGGAAACACCCTCCATGAAACAGACTTGCTGGAGAGAGTTGAGGGAAATTAACAGAATGTTGACGGTAGCTCAACACAGTTAAAAAATATTGCAAACTTGTCCTCTGGTGTCCTGTCGTGACACGATCTTATAGTCAGTTGGGAGTATTTTGGGCAAGAATTTGGCTGTTCTTCACTGTGATGTGGTTTGCGTGCTATTGCTGTAGTTGATTTTATAGCCTAAAGTTGGCCTTGGCAACTGGATATGGGCAAGTCGGTTTAGATATATATATATATTTTTTTTTTTTTTTTTTTTTTTTTTTTTTTTTTTTTTTTTGCGGTACGCGGGCCTCTCACTGTTGTGGCCTCTCCCGTTGCGGAGCACAGGCTCCGGACGCGCAGGCTCAGCGGCCATGGCTCACGGGCCCAGCCGCTCTGCGGCATGTGGGATCTTCCCGGACCGGGGCACGAACCCGTGTCCCCTGCATCGGCAGGCGGACTCTCAACCACTGCGCCACCAGGGAAGCCCTAGATATATATTTTAAATGGGTGATACTTGTTTGGTTTTGGTCTGGGATTATAAAAGTGTTAATTACAGAAATTTTGGAAAATGTAGACAGTCACAAATGAGAGTTTTTGGAATACCAGTAACTCTTAATAAATTAGTTTATTTTTTTCAAAACCTGTGGATTTCATAATGAAGGATGTGAGATGAAATGGCAGAAGCAGGGAGGAAGGGCATTAAGGGTTTGAGGTCAGAGAAGTCTTTTTGGATTCTCAGTTTGCGGGGACAGGGATTGGGGTGGATATTTGTACAGTTGCTGTGGCCAAAGTGAAGGAAGTAGAGGGACAGAAGCAAATGGTAAAACATGTGTGTATGTGTGTGTGTTGGTTCTCTTGTCTTTCATTTTCTAGCCAACCGTAAGCCTTTGGCCAGCCCTGCCCTTGCACTACTCCACAGCCTCTACACTGAGGCAGAATTCTAGAACTAACCCACCGTATTCAGTTATGACTATGAATGAATTCCCAGATCCATCCTGCATGTCTCCTTTCAGTAGGTTTTCCATCCTCCTACTATTATGCCTGTTCTCACATTCTTATTCTACTTCTTCCCTCAGCATGTCCTTCTGATTTGAGCAGTCATGTCGGCAGGACTAATGGGGTGCATCACCTAGCGTGGTCTAGGGCCCCAAATCTCAGTGGTTTAACACAATAAAGGCTCATTTTTTTTTAACAGTACGAGTCCACCACAGGTTAGCAGTAGGACTCTGCTTGTCGTAGTGACTCAGGGGCTTAGGCAGACAGAGGTTTCATATGCTTCTATGACAGTCAAAGTAAGAGTCACGCTCTGATTCTTTAAGCCTCCACCGGACATGACAAGAATAGCTTCAGCTTACATTTTATCACCCAAAGGAAGTTACACGGTCACATCTAGTTTCATGTGCCCAAGAGAAGGTAACCAGGATGTTTGTAAAAATCCTAACGGCATCTTCACTGGGCAATGTGAGTACTGCATGCCCTCCAGGGAGTTTCTACCACACAGCCAAGCTTCCTTCAGTTATGGGCAAGAGGTGTACCTCATTTGAGTACTGCTTCCATGAGTCCTAAACCCTTGTCAGTATGATTGTCACACTAGAAAGTACTAGAAAACAGGGCCTGTCTGCTCATTTTTCTTTATTAAGCCTTCAACTCAGATCTGCTGAAGGCAATAAGCAGTGTCTTGACCAGAATCTATTACTTTTTAATAGAATTACCTTGGAATAATATTGACCATGGTTGTTTGTTTTTCTTCTGTATACACGTTGTTTTGTGTTGGTTTTTTTTTGAGTTAAGGCAGCCTGCTTTCATTTCACAGCTTCACATTTGGGGATCATACATTCTTTCCAACACATACATATTAAGCACTTACTGTGTGGCCAGCACTGTGCTCTGCCCTGGTGATGCGGTGATGAGAAGGAAGAGAAAGATTAAGTCCTTGTCCTTACAGAGCTCGTGTGTTAGGAGAGACACACACTAAGGAAATAATGACAACACGAATGTAAAATTCCAACTGTGGTAAAACGCTGCAGAGGGGACGTTGACCTTGCGTTGACCAACGTTGACGTTGGTCTTGGTGGGGAGTAGATGTTAATTAGGTCCCATGGTGTGAGTAGGAAGGGCATGGTAGGCAGAAGGCACAGCACGGGTAAAGGCTCAGTAGCAGAAGAAAAGGAGGCATTCTGGAGTCTGGAAGAAGACCTGGTTGGGTGAACAGAGAGCAGTGTAGCTGGCATACAGGATCTGGTAGGCCTGGTTAAGGATGACTGTCTTCATCTGCAGAGCAGGAAAACTAGATTTGCATTTCAAAACCAGTGCTCTGGAAGCCGTGTAGAAAATGGAAAGCCGCAAGGATGCGTGCTGAGGGCAATAGAAAGACAATCACTTTGTAAAACATGAGCTTAGACAAGGATGACAGAGCAGAAGAGCAGTCGGGGGCAGTAGGGGTTGGGAGAGATACTCAACAGACTTCTCAAAAACCTTACTCTACACGTGAAAAGAAAGCTAAGAACATAACATAGAGAATGTCTCCGTACCAGCCACTGTGTCACAGGAAGAAGGCTGCCCTGTTGAATGGACAAATGGACAGTTTTCACATTGATTCCCATTTCAGGGGTAGAACCGTGGGGTAGTAGTGGGTACAAAAGTATCATGTATCCACCTATTAGGGAAGATTGCTTCTTCCTCTTGTCCAAATATTCTTGGAGGTATCAATAAGAGAACTGAGTCAATACTACACTTTGGTCTTCTAAATATTTTTTCCAATAATGGAGAATTGATTTCTCTGTTGAGGCAGCTCCTGAAAGGTGCTTTCTGAGTAGAGACACAGGAGCGTCCCGACCGTTGTCCCACACCCCGTGGCCTCACCACTGTTGTTATTTGACTGTTCTCCCTGGCTTAGTGGAGAAGTTATGATTGCTCTTTATAATATAGAACCAAGCCCCCAGATGGAACTCTGGCAATAGACATCTGGCCCATACTCTTAAAGCAGACCATATGCTTAAAATAAAAATAAAAATTTCTGCATGCTTTATGAGATAAGGTCACAAGACGTAGTCAGTGGGTGACCGGATGTTAACACTTCACTGATCCCCTCCTGAATAGCAAAAATTTGCTTCCAAGTGACTCTAGCCCTGTCTATATTTTCTTTACTTCCATAGTTCATTATGCACACTGCAGTAATCTGTTGACAGTACAAGGCAAATCCACGATAAAACCAGATAACTTCTCCAAAATAAATATTTGGTGCTACAAAATAGGGGCTTTTTGCACATTAATCCAATAATAAAATATAGCCTGCAGGAGGAACAAGGAGCGTTTGCTAATTTCCTAAATTGCTGCAGGTCACAGAAGCTTCTAATTGATTTGAAAAATATTTTCTTTATGGAGAAGTAATATTTCCAATCAGGAGGTCCAACTCCTTAATGCTTTGGGCAGCTGAGGAGGCCCCCAGATGCCACGCACCAGTGAGGTGAGGGAACGAAATAGGGAATTGGCCTGCTCCAATCCATGTCTTGTTTCTGAAAGCTATGTAGGAGGCACTGCTAAGAGAACACATGTGAATGGGCTATGAGAAGATAAAACTCTGTCCAGTGTGTGAGTCTGGAGCAGCAAGAAACCTTTCCACTTCATTGAGAGCTTACTGTTCCCATCCATGTCTACATTATAGCATTTCTAGAACCTGACTTTGCCCTGGAAACAGCTCAGGGGGCAGGATATTCAAAAGCAAGAGATGGATGGGTGGATGAGCTCAGTGTCAAGGAGGGAAGATGTGCGTATACACTAATAATTGCAAGAGGGTGAAAAGCTCCCCTCAGAGAGCGTGGGGATGGCGAAGCGCATATGCATAATGTGCCTGCTCTGTCGTGGAGACCCAGAGGAGCTGAGGAACTCAGGAAGCTAGGGGAGTCAAGGAGAGCTTCTCAGAAAGGGCAACACTTTGAGTTTGCAAGCAGGAGTAGGAATTTGCTAAAAGAAAATCGTTTTATAAAACAGTGAACTTGATAAATAAGCTCTGGAAGCAAGCGTACAGCTACAACTCTATCGTAGCTAATGCACAGAAGGAGATAGGATTAAAAATGGTAGATACTATTTTGTCAACACTGTGTGCCAGGCACTATGCCAAATGCTTCCTACACATTGTTTCAGTTAGACAGTCCCCGGTGTTGATGAAAAAACTGAGGTTTAGGGAGGCTAAACAATTCCCCTAATCAACACAGCTTGGTAGAAAATTTGAACTCAGGCTCCCTGTACATAGAGTTTTATGTTTTAACCCAAATACTTCACTGCTTCTCAAGCCAATCACTAAAGCATCATGAGGCTGGGGATAAAGGAAGTTTCGTGGGTTTCCAAACTGAAAAAGGTTTTAAAAACGAGGTGTCATAAAAAACAAAATAAACACTGGAGGACAGGAAGTCTGTGACTCTGGGTGATGGCCTCCATAAAGCTGCCGTGTTGATGGAGAAGCTCTGTGATTCTGTGGCAGGTTCTATAACCCCTGGATTCACAAAGGCAGTTTGAAAACTACCGATCGAGGAAGGATAGTTCCAAGGGGCTCATTTGGAATGAGTTGAAGGTATATTTGGGTCAGATCTCACTCATGTTAATGGCATATATTTTCTTACGTCTTGTGACTTCCTGCTTAGCTCTATATAGTACCACCTCTGTGGACACCTCCGTGGGGGGAAAATCCATTAACCCGCTTGACTAGCATCACGCTGACACAGGCAAAATAGACCTGGGCTTTCTCAATAGCTCTAGGAGACTCACAGAGCCCAGATTTGAAATGTAGACAAATAAAACTCAGCCCGTTTAGCTCTGATGGGAACTCTGGGTCACCCTTCCTTCTAATTCCTAGGCTTTCTTTTTCAGAGAGTTTCAGTGAAGTCTCTTACCGGCATTGCTAGAGCCCCTTTGTATCAGGAGAAAATGATCTGCAAGAAAAATTGAGGTTTGACAATAGAGGGCCAGATGCCACACTTTGTAAATAAATTTTTTAAAAAGCATGCAACACAGCCAGCTGCACCATATAAACTGAGGTTTTTATACCACACTGGTGTGTTCTGTGTATCCTCATTTGGTTCCAACATCTGTTCATCCCTGTCCATTCCTCCCATATATTAGTTATAATTACATACACAGGGGCTTGTTTATGAGACTGAGGAACTGACCCAACAGCAGTGCTTTGGTGGTTCTCTCGCATACTTTGATAAAGACGCTGATGATTCTTTATAGGAATTAAACTTCGGCTGATTCGCTCTGGAGTGCAGGGCCAGACTCAGATTGGTTTGTCATTCTCCTGAAGTGAAGAAGTGCATCTTTAATTTCTTCCTCATTTCCTAAAGCAACCTGCTCTCTCTTGGACTCCCTATCTTTACCTAGTTCATTCCTTTTTGATGTTCTATCACAATGTTACTCACTTCCACTCTCTTCCTAGCTCGCCAGCCAGAAGAGATCTTTTTATTCTCCAAATTTCCATTGAACTTCATACCTGTGATCGTCTACTGAGTGCTTAGTTATTTTTCTCTTGAATTATATTAAGTCATTACTTATTGGTGAATTCCAAAAAGTAACAAACTGTTAATTATATATTTCCTGTTAAACCCAGCTCAGATTTTTATGAATAATAACTGCTTAAAAATAGTCTTTGAATAAATTCAAATGTGGGTGTAGTCTAGTAAATAACAGATTTTCAAAAAAATAAAAATTGAAAGAGCTTGTCAACTATCTATTTATGGTTAGATGTAATCTGGAGATAAATTGCTAGGTCCAGGTTGAAAAACTTTTTTAAAGTTGACAGTATTTAAATTACAGAAGATTATACATAAATGTCTACATTTCCAGCTTCACCTCTTAAGTCCAATGATGGATAATACAGAGCACTTCCCTAGTTAGTCAGGGTATGTATGTGGTTTGCACTTTGACATCCTTACCTGGCACACTTTCCCCATTTATTTTACCTGCCCAATCTCTGTAGAAATTTGAGTTTTCAATACTTGCAACAAGATTAGAGGTTTTTGTGATATATGATTATTATTATTACCAACTTCCCTTCGGACTAGCTTGTATCACATCCAGCCACCCATGGAGAACAGTTTTAGAACTCCATTTGAAGGCATTGGAAAGCTAATGAGGCAAGCAGGGTAAATAAGAGTGGTCCTGGAGGAAAGGGGAATGCATTAAGTTAAACTTCGAAGTCTTCAGCACTTTTCTGCTTGAGGCACTTGCTGATTCATGAGCAGCAAGAGGTAAGAGAATATAAACTAAGAAAACATCAGCTATGAGAAGAATCTGAGCAAAATTTTTTGCTTAGGGAGATGAAAATTGGAATTTAGAATTTTCAAGGAAGCTCATAAGAGGGCAGAATCCTAGAGAGGAAAGTGTAGAGAAATCAATTGAGAATTCCACATGACCTTTTCAATTGAGGCATCTGACAATTTGTAATCAGCAGCCCAGAGGCTAAGATACTGGGCAGAGCTTTTGACAGCCTCCTGGTGCCAGAGAGACAAAATTAGAGTTTGGAATCCTGCAGGGAGAGAAGGACTTTTGGCAAACATCTCTGGATTTCAATGGGTACCACTGAATGGCCACATCCTGGGGATAAGGGCAATTCAGAAATGTCTCAGTTTAAACGTGCTTCATTCTACACTGGACTAAGGTGATATACCTCTATTCTAACTACCTGATAAAGCAAAGTAGAACCTCTTTGGATGTAGATAACATCATCCAGAGCCTCTACAGATTTCATACACAGTAAGTGGCACTTAATAAAGTATTAATAGGCTGCAAGGACACTGTACTACATATGAAAATTCAAAAGAAAAAAAAAGCTACAATAACACAGATCCATAGACAATCCAGATATTGGTGTATTAAGACACAGACTTTAAAATTATGGTGATTAATATGTTTGATAAAGTACACAAGATGAAGAATATCATCACAGAATTGGAATCTATAAAAAAGTAGAATCAAGTGGAACTTCTGTTACTGAAAAATTATTGAAATTAAGAACTAATAGATTGGTTGAATGGCAGATAAAACATACTGGAAAGAGAATTAGTGAAACAGAAAAGAAGTCAATAGAAAATATTCAGACTGAAGCATGGAGAGCAATAAAAATGGGTAACACGTACATAATAAACATGTAATACATGCATAATACATACATATAAACATAATACATACATAATACATACATAATAAACATGTAATCAGAGCTTTAGTGAATAGGAGAGAAAGAATGGAACAAAAGCAATATTTAAAAAGATAATGACCAAGAATTTTCCCAAACTGAAGAAAACATTATGCTACAGATTATTTAAACCCAGACAGGAGAAGTATAAAATTAAAAATAAATGAAAACAGAACACAAGCCTAGGCTCATAGTAGCAAAACTGCTGAAAGCCAAAAACAAAGAGAAATATAAAAGCAGCTGGGAGAGGAGCAGAATTCTGCAAAGAAGCAACCACAAGACTGACAGCAAATTTTCAGCAAAAATAATGGAAGTTTGGGCTTCCCTGGTGGCGCAGTGGTTGAGAGTCCACCTGCCGATGCAGGGGACGGCGGGTTTGTGCCCCAGTCCGGGAGGATCCCACATGCCGTGGAGCGGCTGGGCCCGTGAGCCATGGCCACTGGGCCTGTGCGTCTGGAGCCTGTGCTCCGCAACAGGAGAGGCCACAACGGTGAGAGGCCCACGTACCACACACACACACACACACACACACACACACACACACACACAAATAATAATAATAATGGAAGTCAGAACACAAAAGAAGACATTTCCATAGTGCTAAAAGAAAAAATTGTCAAGTTAGAATTCTATATTAAGTGAAAATATCCTCCAGAAATGAGAGTGGAATAAAGACATTTCCAGACAAACAAAATCTAAAATAATTAGCCAGCAGCAGACTTCTAATAAAAGAAATAGTAAGGTGGTAATGGTTGACAGAAGGAGTTATATTTTCAGTCAGATAGAAACATAAAAATGAAGGAAAGCATGAAAAACAAAAAAACCCACAAATATGTGGGTAGTCTAAATTAATAATATCAATATCTTGTGGGGTTAAAAATGTAGGTAGGGCTTCCCTGGTGGCGCAGTGGTTGAGAGTCCGCCTGCCGATGCAGGGGACGCGGGTTCGTGCCCCGGTCCGGGAGGATCCCACATGCCGCGGAGCGGCTAGGCCCGTGAGCCATGGCCGCTGAGCCTGCGCGTCCGGAGCCTGTGCTCCGCAAAGAGAGAGGCCACAACAATGAGAGGCCCGCGTACCGCAAAAAAAAAAAAAATGTAGGTAGAATTAAAAGTGCATAGTGATTATATAAAAGTCATGAGATGGAAGATGCAGTTAAAATTCGCTAAGATCTGTGTGTTAATCAGAAGTTGGTATCAATACTAGTTATTCTCTATCAAATCAAGAATCCATTTTATAGTATCTAGTTTAATGAAAGAACTATGAAATTATATATAACCAACAATTAATGGAGTGAAAATGGAATAGTCCAAACTACTTTATTTATCCAAATGAAACAAGAAAGAAGATAAAAAGGAACATAAAATCTGTGGAACATATAGAAAACAAAAACTAAGATGGTAGTTATAAACACATATGTCAGTAATTACATTAAATTTATTCAGACTAAATGTCCCAGTTAAAAAACAAACACTGTAAGGTTGAATAAAAATTTAAAACCTCATTATATGCAGCTTCAAGACAAAACTTAAATGTAAGTTTATAGAGTGAAACAGTATACCATTAAAGACATACCATTCAAACACTACCAAAAAAAAAAGCTGGTGTGGTGTAGATAGACTATTATCAGAAAAGTAGATTTTAAGCAAAGATGAATAATAAAGAGGGATAGTTCATAATATTAGGTGAGAAATACATGAGGAAGATAGAATAATTCCAAATTTGTATGTACCTAAGACATAGCCTCTGAATATATAAAGCAAATATCAACATAACTAAAAGTAGAAATTAAAAAAAAAAACCAGAAGCATAGTTGGAGATATTAATATACCTCTCTCAATCACTGAGAAAATGAGCCTTAAAAATTACATCATGGGAGACCTGAGCTACACGATTAACTTATTTCTCCTAATTGACGTTATAGAACATTGCATCCACAACTATAGAACTGTAAAAATACATATTCTTTTTAAGGTGGACATAGAATATTTACCCATATTACACCATAAAGTGGATATGTGGATAAAGTAAATTTCAAAGGATTGATAGTATCTATAGTATGTTCTTTTACCACAGTGAAATTAACCTAGATACTAATTTTTTAATTATTAGAAAATTCTCAAATGTTTGGCTGTTAAGCGGCACACTTATAAAAAACACATGTATCAAAGGTAATGTGTAGATGAGTACTGTGTGTGTGTTCTGACTGCTCAACCAACTGTCTGTTCCCCTGGTCTCTCTCCCTCTCCTCAAGCTTCCCTACTCCCTGAGACACAATAATATTGAAATTATGCCACCTAGTAACCCTACAATGGCCTCTTAAGTATTCAAGTGAAAGAATTGCACATCTCTGACTTTAAATCAAAAGCTAAAACGGATTAAGCTTAGTGAGGAAAGCATGTTGAAAGCAGAGATAGGCCTGAAGCTAGTCCCCTTCTACCTAACAATTAGCCACATCATGAATTCAAAGGAAAGGTTCGTGAAGGAAATTGAAAGTGTTACTCCAGTGAACACATAAGTGATAAGAAAGCAAAACAGCCTTATTGCTGCTATGAAGAAAGTTATAGTGATTTGGATAGAAGATCAAACCAGCCACAACGTTCTCTTAAGCCAAAGCCTAATCCAGTGCAAGACCCTAACTCTCTTCAATTCTATGAAGGCTAAGAGAGGTGAGGAAGCTGCAGAAGAAAGTTTGAAGGTAGCAGAGGTTGGTTCATGAGGTTTAAGGAAAGAAGTTAACTCCATAACATAAAAGGACAAGGTGGAGCAGCAAGTACTGATGTAGAAGCTACAGCAAGTTATCCAGAAGATTTAGCTAAGATCATTAGTGAAGGTGGCTACACTAAACAACAGATTTCCGATGTAGATGAAACAGCCTTATGTTGGAAGAAGATGCCGTCTAGGACTTTCATAGCTAGAGAGGAGAAGTCATTGTCTGGCTTCAAAGCTTTAAAGGACAGTCTGACTCTCTTGTGAGGGGCTAATGCAGTGGGTGACTTTAAGTTGAAGCCAGCGCTCATTTACGATTCCTAAAATCCTAGGGCCCTTAAGAATTATACTGAATCTCCTCTGCCTGTGATCTATAAATGGAAAAGCGTAGTCTTGAGCCACAAAACACACACACACACATCACAAATCACTGATATCAGGAATAAAAGGATAACAAGAAGTTATTCTGACAATTTAAAATACACCGAATTTAATATAACATGAAAAAAGGTGAATAGGCACCTTATGAAAGAGAAAATTCAAATGGCCAATAAGCATATTAAAAACTATCAGCCTCCTTAGTCATTAGAGAAATGCAACTTAAAACCACAATGAGATATATCTACATACACCAGAATGGCTAAAATTAGGAGGCCTAAAAATGCTAAATGTTGATGAAAATGTGGAGTAATGGATATTTTCCTACATTGGGGTGGGTGTGTATATTGATGCAACCACTTCTGAAAACTGGTGATCTCTACTAAAGTTGAATACACATTTAACTTAGGATTTAGAAATTCCTCTGTTGGGTATATACCTAACAGAGACACATACACATGTGCACAAGGCATGGCCAGGAATGTCCATAACAGCACCCTTAGTAGCTAGAAATTGGAAACAAACTTACACCAACAGTAAAATGGAAAAATAAATTGTAGTATATTCATACAATGAGATATTTTACATCGGTGAAAAGTGAACTAATTCTTGCTACATTTAAAAACATGGATGAAAGCTATGGATGAAACACAATTTTGAATGAAAAAAAGCCAGACACACACACACACAAATACCTATTATGTGATTCCCTTTATATATGTTAAAAACTAAATAAATCTGTGTTGTAAGAAGTCAAGAAAATGGTTGCTTTTGGTGAGTTTTGACTTGGAGGAGTATACAGGGGACTTCTGGGGTTCTGACCGTGATTCATTTATTGATCTGAATAGTGGTCACACAGGTGTGCTCCCTTTGGGAAAAGTTATTGAGCTGTACATGTATGATTTCTGTATTATTTTCTCTGTTATACTTCAATAAAAAGTTTATTAAAAAGAAAAAAATGTTGAGTATGGATAAAGGTTAACAATTTAAGTCCCCATGGTTCAGGTTTCCATAGGGCTTGATGGAAAAATGGCATTTCTTCCTTATGGGGAACGCTGAGAACCAATTGCTGTTGGAAGAGCAGACAGAAGGAGCACAAAGCTTAGAGACCACCTTCCATCATCAGGGCCATCTAAGTCTTACCTCCAGAAATATCTCTTTCATGTTAATGTTTTGACCAGGATGATACAGGTTGCAGTTTAAAAAACAAAAACAAAACAAATTTGCCCAAATTTTTCCCTTGAAATGAGAGTAAGCTAAGCCAAGGATGTAACCATTCGTATTTTCTTTCCAGTCATTGAGAAACCCAATGGTGAACACTAGAAGATGGTGCTGAAGGCAATAGATTATACATTTGCACTTGGAGTAGTTATGGGCGATGAATCAACCATAATTGAATAAACTAACCACTAACAAAAGAAAAATTTCCATTTGAGGGAATTCCTGGAAGAGACAATTCATTAGCTTTTGCTAGTCAGATCCCTGCTGGGATCATCGTATACTATTTACCCCAGTACTTCAGCTTTTCTGTGGTTTGTGGGAACTACCACATGGTCTACCAATTATTTCCCTTTTTGCTTTATATCAACTGGAGTTACTTTCTGATGCTTGCAACCAAAGAACCCTAGTTGATACACCGTGTCACCAACTTGAACAGCATGGAGATCCCTGGATTTTGCATAGTGAGTGTTTAGCTGGGAAGCACACCCTTGGACAGAAGGACAGTGAGAGCTGAGCCTCATGTGGCTTCCTCAAACCCTGTGATTCCCTTTAGTCTACAAGGAGTGCTTGCACTTGTTGAGTTAATGTCACTCTTCCTTTTCCTTGGGATACACCCCATGCTGTGCTATTTCTTCTGTGCAGAGCACATACACACACACAATGGGATGCTTTTGGGAAAGGAAACTTTCACTGCAGTGTGTTAGTGAGGGAATCATCAAGTCTTCTGGGAGCTTGGAGAGACTCTGGCAAAAATGACTGACGTTTAGGTTTGGAGCCTCTTTTGAAAAGATGCAGCCTGGGAATTGGGAATTTGAGCTTTCAGCAGAAGGCAGTGCCAGGTGGGAGAAATATATCCTCATCACAGCAGTTATGAGGACTTAACTAACTATAACGAGCAATAATAACATCAACAAAGGCTGACACTTCTTGAGCATTTACTGTGTGCCAGGCACACAGGCATTATTTCATTGAATCCTCTCAATATCGTGCCAAGATGGACTAGAGTATCAACTTCGTGAGAGCAAGGAATTTTGTCTCTTTTGCTCCTTGTGTCTCAAGGCACATAAAAGAGTGCCTGGCTTGTTAGTAGATAGTTAATGCTCAGTAAGTTGGTCAAATGAATGTGTTAACTCTCTCTTACCACTATCTCCATTGTATAGATAAAATGCGGATTAAGTGACTTGCCTGCATCTAAAATGATAAAGCAAGGATGTTGTTCAGGTCATAAGACTCCAAAGTCCAAGGTCATAAGACTCCAAAGACCACAGTTTTAACCACAACCCTGTTTTGAAGTTTTAGGGAACGTAAAAATGGTCAGAGAATGGAAAGGATCTTGGTCGAGCCTTGCTGATCCAAATCTTTTATGGCTTTAGAGCTGTCCCCCTGCCTTACAGCCAAGTGATGATGCCCTCAGGATGTCATGGAGACAAGGAAGGAAACAAGTGTATTGCTCAAAACTTGCTCAGACAGGATGAAACGAATGACTGAAGGAAACCTTGTTGATCTTATTGATGATTCCCTCAAGTAGTCAGTGGAACATGTTCACTGTTCACTTTTCAGAATCACAGGAAAATTTTCATATTCAGATTAATTATAAAGTGGAGACTATCATGAGTTTAATTGATTCCTGAATTATATTGAGGGGGGAAGAAATGTAGACATCAGTGGACACTGGTTCCTAAGTAGCCATTTCCCTTGAGGATCTAGTCTATTGTGACTAAACCATCTGGATCAGTGGCAATTTTATTCTTCCAGGAAACCCTACCCCACATTTGAATAAAGAAGTTATGTGACCTCCTTTGCAAGAACAACCAAAAGAGACATTAACAAATCTTACTAAAACATTGTTTATAATGTTGTGTCTAAAGTGATCTGGTAGCCAAGAATTCAGGAAAAATAAAATCTATAAGGTACATTTATCCAAAGAACGAGCCTCTGGGAATGTTTTAGGGAATTAGTGAATTCAAGTGAATGTCATAACCCCTGCTGTTAGAAGCCATTGATGTTGGTTGATATTATTAATGTTTGTTTCTGGGTTTTCTTTTTCCTGTATTGTTCCCATTTCTCTCAGAGGCAAGTGACAGAAACTTGATCTCAGCTAGTGTAAACAAAAATGGTAATTCAGTTGTTCACATAACTGAGAAGTCCAGGGTTAGGTGGCTTCAGGTATGGATATGTTCTGGGGTTCAAATAATGTTATGAGGATTTATTCTCTTGCCCCCATCTCTTAGTTCGGCTTTTTCATGTGCTTCATTCTCAGGCAGACCCTCTCAAAGAAATGGTCTCCTTCAGCTCCAAGCTTACAGTTCCCAGTTTCAACGAAGTCCAGGAGTTTAGTATCATTGGCCTGCTTTGAGTAACATGACCATCCCTAAACCAAGACCATGACTAGACAGGAAAATAAAAGTACCTGCTCTAAGAACTTAACGTTCTAAAAAGTGTATCTGACATCATAGACTGTGTAGAAGGTTTCAAAAATGATTTGGATGATTGCATTTCACCTCTGAGAGCTAATCTTTTGGGTGGATATTACAAAGTGAGGCCCTTCCTGGTCACAACCTACCCTCATTTTGCTGGTCTAGACAAGATTGGTTCCTTTCACAGTTGCAGGCTTGACTTCTACAAACTGCCAGTTCTCCTTCTCCTCCAGAAAATATTGGGGATGATTGTAGAGTCCTGGTGACCACAGTGAACAATAAGAGTGGGGAGATTAGACACATGGCTGGAGGGTGAGGGCTCAGTATCTGCAGTCCCCAGTTAGTTAGCTCCTCATCTGTAAAATGAGGTTATTTATACAAACCTCACAAGGATATAGTGAAGTTTAAATTAAATAAAGCATCTAGAGCACAGTGGATGCCAAATAATTTTATTTATCGATTACTTGTGTGTGTACTATTATCTATTACGTCACAGTCGTTGTTTTGAGCACTTTGTAAGTTTTAATTCACTTAATCCATTTTTCAGAATTAACCCTACCATACCCTACCATCATTTTACAGACGAGGAAAGGAAGTGTCAAGAGGTTCAACAAGTTGTTCGAGCTTACACTTCTGCTTTATGGTGGGAGTGAAATTTGAACGCAGGTAGTCTGTCCCAGGTTCTATTACCTTAATCACTTTTTCCTCTCTTACCTACCTCTTACCAAAAAAGATGAAAATGCAATCAGAATTGAATGAGAGGATAGGATACCATCCCACTTCTTCTTACTGGAGCTTGAGTCCATCTTACTACTCATCAGTACATTTGTCCAAGAAGGTATTTAGTTATAGGCAATTGCAACATTTTCCCTAAGAGTTGCCATTGCCTTTGGTACCTTGCTCCAAGTAGTAAAGACACTGATTCTTCTTGTGGAAGGCTCACAGGTGCTACATCGTATTGCTAATCACACACCACTGAAGCCTCACAACAGCCCAGTGAGGCAACACTGAACCCCCAGGGTCACCCAGCCAAATGTGGTAGATTCATGATTTGCACCCAGGACCCTCTGTCCTAAAGAGCTTGCTTTTCATGGACATGTCATGCCATCCTTGATGTAACAAAGAACACTTAGAATATAGCGTAAATGTCCTCTTCATGTCTGTGATGCCCCTTTTTTTTAGAAGCCATGTCAAGTCTTTAGCAAAATGAATACTTTTACTCACTTTTTTCAGCCTTCATTTATTGAGCTGTTACCATATCCCAGCAGTAACTACGTGAACCTTGAATAAGAGAGCACATTTGACCTCTTGTACCCAACTTTGAGACATTACCTAGGTCACATCAGCTTGCTTTAATTCCTACCAGCTTTGCCCTGGTGGAATGACCTAGTTTGACTTTAGGATATGTCATCAATCATTCCAGTTACAAAATTTTAAATAGATCCATGTTTCAAGTTCCTGCAAAACAAAGACTAAAAGAGTAGAAAGGTGTAAAAGGAGTAATATAATTTTGGATTTGCTTTCCTGGTGGTGTTCACTAAGTTGTAGTCAAAAGCCTTTTGCAATATGGATGAAGAAGGTGATGTTTACACCTACAAATATTGGACTTCAAATGGTCCTCATTGTCATACCCTTCAGATAACGTACTAGGCTTGAGGAAATCAGAGTCTTAAAGGATTTGAGAATGAGTGTAACTAACACTAATTAAGGAATTATAACTTAGATCCAGAGTTAGAAGGTAAATATTGTACCAAATTTGACCAACATAAATGAGCTATGCCTGCCAATTCAACAACGGGAAAATGCCCCTTTCCCTACTGATTATCTCCTGAGCTTCATTTGTTTCTTAGCCCACTTGGACAACAGCATGTACATTTGGGAAAGATGATCAATAAAAGGTTGCCGGAACAAATGGTTACAGTTTACTAATTTCCCCCATGACCCTGTGTAGGATTATTCCAAAGTTTCTCCCTGTTGAAATCTGGGCTGTGCTGTCTCAGGAGTGACCCCTCTGATTGAGAAGACCATCAAGTATATGCAGCATCTCAACCGTCTCCTGCCCACAGACTGGACTGATTAATCCCGACTGAGTCATTGCAGAGCACATAAATATAAACTATTCATTTATTTCAAATCGGCGGGCGCCGTGGGGAAGTTATCACGTATAATCTAGTGTTAGTCTATCCACTGCATCATAAAAATTAATTTGTCTAATTAATGACATTAGTACTTTTATACATGCATAATTCATATTAATTGATAGGTCTGCCTAAAAAGAATACCTTTAGGAAGAAAAATGATCCCATTAGCGCAAGTTTAATCCAAATCAGGGCTGACAAAGCATGGAGCCTTCAAGGCGTATCTTCAGCTTTGTTAATTGTCATAAGCATTCGAAATTGATTATTCTTACATTAGCATGAGACATTTCATTCATCAATGCTTTGCTGTAAAGGAAATTTGTCTAATGGATTTGGGTAGCTCAACTAAATAAGTAGTATTTTTTTTCCCCAGGGTAGCTAGAGGGGCATTTGAAGCATATTAATTCACTAATACTGGAGGGAAGAAAAATTAGCAGTGGAAATATATAGAAATATCATACAAAATTAGATTTCTGACACTGAATAATTTTTGTGATATCTATTTCAATGGTAATTGAGTGAGTGTGCCTGCACTTTTATTGCTTTTCTGTTTTGCAAGCTCCATGATAAACAGCTAATGTTAATATTTCTTATGAGTTATGTTCCTGCACCTGGTAGGGCCACAGGGGTATGAAGTGGAGGATGAATGAGACAAATATGCATTTTCGGGGGGACTGCTAGAAGGCACAGGGATTACACAAGGATTGGCCATAGCACCATTTACCTTGGGCTTCTGGGAAAACCATTTCCAGAGACATGTGCGGCCACCTAAGCCATGGGGAGACAATAAACCTAGATTCAATTGTGTCCCAGTCCACACAGACTAGAGAACTGGAAATCCATTCAATTTGAGGGCTGCCTCTTTATTTTGGGGGAGTCGCTGAAGAATTCTTCGTAATGGCCAGAACCAAAATTCTTGGTTGATGGCCAAAGATTTACAGAAGGCTTCGTTGGGATCCCCTGTTTGGGAAGCAATAAGCTAAGAATGAGCTAGCCAAATATATTTAACAGCTGCTTCTATTCTCTTTTTTGACTCTGTAGCCCCATTCCATACTATGGGTTTTGGGCACAGCTGAGAAGTTCGTCTAGATGCAGCAGTACTTGTGCTGTTAAGATCTTCGTTAAGTTGTCCACCATGGTCTTCTACTTGGAGTATCTCCTTCTTCTACTCCTCTTTCTGCTCCTTCATCCTCACTGGGATGGATCTGAGGAATTCCCAGTACTTCAGACCATCACAGGCATTGGAGACAACACACCACCTGTTAGAGTCTCAGCAAGCTACTCAGTAACTGTATGACCTTGGCCAAGTTGCTTAATGTCTTTGAGCTTCCGTTTTCAATAGTAGCAGTTTTGATGTGTTGTTGCGATGGTCACGTACATGAGATAATGCATGCCCTAAAGGCTTAGCATTGTGACTGACACATAACAACTGCCCCCAGAATTGAAATAAATATTATTAGCTATTATCTGGCTGAACTAAATGGGGACAAAGAGAGGCTTTCTTGTGTTCTTATTCTTTTTCTTCTTTCCCTTTTCTTCTTTCCTGGGGGATTTTTGACTCTAGGTGACACTTTCATCATCCCAATTTCCCTTGACTTTCAGAGTGGACTCTTTTGGTCACATGGCACTAACAGAAATTCTGGGCAAGGAAAAAGTGCTAATAACCCCCCACCAACCTTCCAGAATGCTGTCACAACAATTGTTCCAAGTGTATCACTTACTTCAAAGCCTCTGTGCTCTTGCCAAAAGAGCCAGCCTTGTGGAGTAGATTAAGCTCAGGTTTCAGAGTTAGATAAACCTGAGCTAGAAACCTCTCTCATTCATTCATTCACTCATTTATTCAATAAATATTGAGTGAGTAGCCGATATTTAGGTCTTGGGGATACTGACACGCGCTTAAGGAGTTGGCATTCTAGTCAAGCTGACTGACAGTTCACCAGAAAGCACGGACATACAGAAGAGAATTCAGAGAGAGGAGTGCTGAGAAGGGAAGGAGACCAGGAGTGTGGTGCAGAGTGGATGGGCTGTGGGCCGAGCACATAGGGAGATACTTCAGCAAGGATGGACAGAGAGGGACTCTGATGCAGAACCAGACCCGTGAAAAGGAGCTGTCCTTCCAGGGAGAGGGAATATTAGGTGAAAAGACCCTGCAGAAGGATTCCTGCCCTTTACTAAATGTATTTTCTTGAAAAGATTTCATAGACCTCCCCAAGCCTCGATTTTCTCATCTGCAAGATGGGAATTAGCACAGTTGCTTTCTCACAAGTTTCTCATGATGAATAAGCAAGACATCTCAAGATTATCAATAAATTTGGACTCGTAAAATGTTGCTCCCTCATCGTCCTTCTGCTCCTTGAGTGCCATTTGGTAACAAATACTGAAATACTGAAATATTCCTGTTCTGTTGAATGGCCCTTGCCCAATTTATTTTGGAGATTTTACACAATCCAGTAGAGAGGTACATACTTCCTTCTACCAAGGAAAGCCTTCCTTTGCTTGGTGACTGTCCCGCTCAAAAAGATTGTGAGAGTCTGGAGTAAGCAACGAGGACCAGAAGGAAGCCTGCTTCTCACTTCCAGCACAGAGCTGTTGCAGCCTACCTCCCGGTCCTGTCTTTAGGTCAGTTCACCTTCCAGCATCCTGTACTCACTGCTGGCTGTTCCTCTGAGATGTTTTCAGTAGACTTCCTCCAGGCCCCATGTATCCCAAGATGTGCCCCCTGACCCTTCAGAACCACATCACTTCTTCCTTAGGCTCTAATCTCCTCGCTCCAATAATTTTTGATTTTTTCACCTATATTTTTAATCCATTCACCAAGCAGTCTGTTTAGGCCTCAAGTTTCAACAGAAAGGAAACACTTCCTAAAGTTGTTCATTTTAATTTTCAGTAGACAGAATTTGGGAAGGATAGAAATATTACATATCCCACAACTAAAATATACCAGATGTGTAGCTTTATTCTGGTTTTTAACATATAATATTCTGGTTTTCCTAATTGTAACTTATTATTGCTTTCAACATGGAATGTGATACTCTAATTAGACAAAACATAAGCCATACCATTCCCTGAATATGTATTTATACATAGACTAATGAAAGGGGCTAGGACAAATGATCTGTGTTAGATATTCCAAATGTGAAAAAATGAGGTTTGTAGAGATAGATTTAATAGCTATTGGGGGAGTGCTTACAATAATTGGTTATTGTTGAAAAGAAATGTCAGATATCATTATTGGCATTTACAATTTTAATTAGCTTGATCTTAGAGTCCAATATGTTATATTTTCCTCTTTTCAATTTTTTTCTGGGAGAAATAAAACCAATAGAACTTCACCGTTATTTAAGGAAATGTTATTAAGACTCACAGTGCTGGGATGTACTAACAGTTTAATGGATAAAGAATATGGGTCATTTTTCATGTTAAAACACAGCCCTGAAATGAAATTTCATTTCATTTTCATGTAGGAAATCTCATTTCCTACAGAACTACAGCAGCAGAGTGCACTATTTCCTTGAAGTCCTTAGTTTGTTCAAGCTTCCCTGTAGTTTTTGATCCTTGTGCCATCCGTTCTGTACCTCCCACCTTTGTTTAGAGGAAGAGAGTGAATGGGGAGGGCTCCAGGAGACTTTGAGTGGAGGAACGGAATTCTGTGTGAGGCATGGCTTTACAGCTTACAAGGCAGGGCATCTTTCTTTCCAGACACCTCAGGGGTTAGATATTTCTTGTTTATCTGCGGGTGGCTCTAGACATTTTTGGTGATATCCTACACAAGCCATTTCATTCTGCAAGGTATTTAATAAAACCAAAATATATAGAATATTAGAGCCAGCTCTAATTACCTCCACAGAGAGAATTTCGGTGGTGATGTGTAGTGTCTGCTTCTCCTGATTGCTAAGACTCCTAACTCTCATACTTCAAGTGATAACACGGTAATCTCTTTTCTGAAGCAAACATAATTTGGAACATAGCTGGGCTTTCAAAGACCATTTAATCATTTATCTATTGTGATATAATAAGAAGTATATGTTTTGGGGTTCATCCCAATCCTAGCCAGAGCTCCTAAAGCCTTCGAAATTTCCTAAGTGTGATAAAGGTGTTAGGAGCATCTTTTGTTCCGATATGTGGTCTTTGACTTTGGTTCCTGACACAGAGCTCCTAAGTCCCTTGGAATTTCTAGAGTGATAGGAGAATCTTTGGTTCTAGTGAGGTGACTCTTAATGAGCTCCTGGATGGCTGCAGGATGGCGGCTGCTCACCAGAAAGACAGAGCAATTATCTGAAGCTTGGAACTTTTAGCACCACCCACTAGCCTATGGGGAGGAGAGAGGGCTGGAGATTGAGTTAATACTCATGCCTGTGAGATGAAGTCTCCATAAAAATCCCTGAACTGTGGAGTTTGGAGAACTTCTGGGCTGGTGAATGCATTCACGTGCCAGGAGGGTAACTCATCCCAACTCCACAGGGAAAGAAATGCCTGTGTTTGGGACCTTTCTAGACTTCACTCTATGTACCTCTCTATCTGGCTGTTCATCTGTTACCTTTATCATATCCTTCATAATAATCTGTATTCCTGAGTTCTGTGAAACATTCTAGCAAGTTATTGAACCCAAAGAGGGGGTTGTGGGTATCCCTGACTCATCGTCCATTGGTCGGAAATACAAGTGACAACTCGGGACTCGAAATTGGCATCTGAAGTGGGGGAAGTATTGTGGGACTGAGACCTTAACTTGGAGGGATGGAGGGAGGAGTCTGTGCTAACTCCTGGTAAACAGTGTTAGGACTGAATTGAATTGCAGTACACCCTGCTGCTGTCAGAGAATTGGTTGGTGTGGGGAAAAGAACCCACATATTTGGTGACCAGAAGTATTGTGAGTGTTCAGAGAGTGGAGAGCAGAGGAAAATGGAGAGTTTTTCCTTTTATACATACACACACAATTTATATGCTATATATAATATCACATATGCTGTATACTTAAATACTCTATTTAAACACAATGATACATGGAATTTTAAATACTAAATTCTGAATCCAGACAGAAAAGCTTTTGAACCACTCTTGCTTGGGGGTTATCAGTGCTTTGGGATTAGCTGTGCCACCCTACGCAGGCAGGTGAAGATGATATAAGTTTATAGTTACAGCGATATAGGCTCAACTGTCACATTTGTGGGGCTCAGGAAAAGAGACACAGGAGGCACGTATGCCATATGTTTAAATATTTATAATTAGTAATCAAGCTAACAAACTGTTCAATATGATCTATCCTTGACAAATACACATCATGAGTCCTCAGAGCTGCGCAGTGGAACGTGGCCTTTCCCGGAGAATGAATCTCTAGCGCTGCCTGTGGTGCCCAGTCTATGCATCTTCTTCTCCATCTCCAGCTTCCCCCTGCATGGCAGGGAGCCTCCAGCTTTTGAGTGTGCACGATCTGGCCTCATCTCTAATTTCTGTCTCTCCCTCTTCAAAGCTCCCCATAGCTCCCTCTCAGGCCTGGGGGTATGCACACTCAGGATACCATTCACCCTCGGAAAAGCAGAGCCTGGGAAGCAGACCCAGGGCTTATTGATCGTGGGGTATCAGGGTCCTGGCTTGTGGAATGTGGTCCAGGGGAGAAACAGAGCTCTGCAGAGGTCCGTCCCCTTAGCCCCAGTGGTATTTTGGCTGGAGGAGGCCAGAGTGGGGACACTCTGAAGTACGTACGAGGCCCAGGGATGGGAGTAAGTGGTATTGCGTGTCTCTGCGTGGTTAAACTCATTATCTGGATATTTTAGCCTTTAGAGTTCCCCACAAAATAGGTGATATTAAAAATTGCAGATGAGTTTAACTTTTATCAAATTATCCAGTGGACAAGTTGTTTCTTCTCTTTTTCTTTTTTTTTTTTTTGCGGTATGCGGGCCTCTCACCATTGTGGCCTCTCCTGTTGCGGAGCACAGGCTCCGGACGTGCAGGCTCAGCGGCCATGGCTCACGGGCCCAGCCGCTCCGCGGCATGTGGGATCCTCCCGGACCGGGGCACGAACCCGTGTCCCCTGCATCGGCAGGCGGACTCTCAACCACTGTGCCACCAGGGAAGCCCGACAAGTTGTTTCTTTACTGTCATTTCTTCAGATAGACCCAACCAGTATAGTCCTGGTTCATTCCTTTTTGGATGGGAGGATATAAGAGTTCACTTTATTGGAAAGAATGGAAGATAAGAAGGAAGATATTTTAGTATAGCTTATGGAAAGAATAAAACAAGCCCCAAAGATGTAGGTACTGTACTATTGGCTAGAGGAAAATATTACAAAGGCTTTGGGACAGCTAGCTCGAATTTTAACCTTTATCAAAAAGATGCCTTGGGCTTCCCTGGTGGCGCAGTGGGTGGGAATCTGCCTGCCAATGCGGGGGACACGGGTTCGATCCCTGGCCTGGGAAGATTCCCACATGCCGTGGAGAAACTAAGCCCATGTGCCACAACTACTGAGCCTGTGTTCTAGAGCCCGTGCTCTGCAGCAAGAGAAGCCACGACAGTGAGCAGCCCGCGCACCACTTGCTGCTACTAGAGAAAGCCCGCGCACAGAACAAAGACCCAACACAGCCAAAAAAAATAAAAAAACAAATAAATAAATGGGTTTATTTTAAAAAATGCCTTAATCCAGGGGCCATCATCATGTAAGTTGGTTGCATGTTCTTCATTTGATGGCATTTCTCTGCCTTCTCACTTAGTGAGGCTCAAGGAAGTCGCACAAGTGAAGATCGTTTGTGTCAGTGTCTAGTTTCTGCAAGTTCAGTAATGGTAGAGTTCCATTTATTTTCTCCACATATAATGAATACTGTATAAGCCTGTGCTTTCAGTCTTTGGCATCAGGGTTTTTGATGACCTGAAGGAAGATTTAGCCGTCTTATTCAGCATTTATTTTCTCAGCATGGTCTATCTCTGCATGGGAGTGGTGAAGAAAATGTTTGATAAATTTTTTCAAAGTCACATACATCCTCCTGAACCATTAGACTCTGTAGGCCTGGAATCCCTGGGTTGAACTGGGTGGCCATTGGCAACATGGCATGCGTTTGGGAGGACCTGCTGGGGCCACTGGGTCATCATGAGCGCTGAGGATGGAGCAGGGAACACAGCGGGACAGAATTGAGGCAGGACCTGGGAGCAATCTGAGGCCTCCCAGTCTATAGAGGCTCTGGGTGGTTGAGTATTAATTGTCTTGAAGCAGGAAAACTTCAGAAACACTCTTGAAAGAATATCTGGGCTGGATTCTCTCTGAAGGAGGCCTGAGCATAGGAGGAGATTACTCACCCTCCCTCCCCCCTGCTCTTCTGGTTTTGTGTGTCTGAATGAAACAGAAGGCTCAGGAAAATCTGTGCCGAAAACTTTAATCTTTACAGAAAAGGAGTCTATGGATATAGCAGGTCTATAGGACCCTACATGATGTAGGGCCGCCTTCCTCACCAATCTTGTCTTATAACCCTTCCCCCCTTGTTTCTTCATTCTAGGCATGTGAGTCCCACAAGCTGTGTCAACTCCCACCCCAGCACCTTTGCACACGCTGTTTTTGTCTGGAATGATCTCTCTAGACACCACTGGCCTCCTTCCCTCATTTCACCGTTGCCATCTAACTCTCTTCCATCCCTCAGCTTTAGGGGTGGATCAGCTTCCTTAGGGACCTGTGCTTGTCCCTCATGTTATATGAGGTCCCCTGTAATGTGCAGCTGGCACAGGGTTCTTGAACATCAGCTTTGCGGTGCTGTGTACACTCGTAATCATTTGATAAATTCTTCCATTTCTTTAAGGTCTGTGTCACCTAGCAGCCTATAAGAACAATGTGGGACCACTGCCCACTGCCTGCCACAGTGTAGGTGCTCCATATACGTGTGTTGACTCAAGGGCCGACAGCCAAATGGAGGGACATCTCTGTCTTTGGGAAGAGGCAGCCAAGAATGATGGACAAGACTACTTTGGTTTGGAAGTCAAGAATCCTAGGCCCTAGTCTCTGTCCTGAAGTTAATTTCTTGGGTGACTTTGAAAAGGGTATAAGACGTAAAAGTGCCTCAAAGTTCCTAGTATCATGGCAAAGGAATATAAGAATAAAAATTACTAATATTTGACCTTTAAAAAAAAAAAAAACTTACTGAAGTGGCAGTGTTATATGGTTTCAACTAATTGAATAGAAGGTCTCCATAGAAGCCCCTTTCAGCTCTGTCACTGGGTCATGGGGTTTTATGTACAAGCCTGGGGTCCCATCCTAAGTGAATTTCCTCCCAAGATGGTTGCATCAGACGATCAACAAGGACACACAGAGCTGGCTCTAACTAGTCCTTTTGGCAAAGAAGGTGGGCTGTGGTGGCCACTGCGCCATAATCACATTTCTTCACTCTTAGTCATAAATCCCTAACTCTTCACTTTTAACTTGCTGTGAAAAGATTACCTTTTTCCATGTTCTCACGCCTGCCCCTCGGCCTTTGTGAAGCAATTTCCACAGAAACGATGGTCTGCCACCAAATAAGAGTTTACTAAGAACAAAAATTGAATTTCGTCTGCCTGTTGACAAGCTGATTGATCTGGAGGCTCTCGTGACTGAATCCTCTCCTAAGCACATTCTCATTTATCATGTGCAAGATTGTTTCAGAATCAATAGCAGCCCTGAGCAGACACGTCTCTGCTGGGGACCCATCAAGGGCCCACAGCCTTCCCTGTAATATTGCTAATTTTTTTGACAGAATTATTTCAACAGTTAAATCGTTCTAGGTCTGTTGTTCCCAGACTTTCACTAGAATCATTTGTTGAGGTCATGATTTTTAATATACTTCTTATAAATGCTGAACCTTGAGGAGTTTGCCCTTTTTTCTCATGAGGTTAATTTCTCACCCCTGCTATTCTTCCTCAAAAATCTGTGGTTGAGAGCGAGGTTAGATTTTAGGATGTCATTCAGGTGCAACTCTTTGTATACAACCTGCATCAAAGGACAGAGGCAGGAGTAAGGCGACTTGACTTCAGTCCTAGGGCTGCATGGACTAGCTGTGTGCCTTTGGCAATTGTCTTTCCCTCTCTGAGCCTCATTTTAAGAAGCTGGGTCAAATGAAGTCTTAAGTACAGTCTGTCTTGAACAGTCTGTTTTTCCAAATCAGGAGCTGTGAACTGGGGGTTCGTGGGTAGGATTTGGTCTGAAGAGGGGTTTCATTTGGGTTCTAAAGTATCTGGTTTTTGTTTGTTTAATTTGATTCACTTTTTTCCCTACTTTATTTTAAAAATTAATTTGTTAATATTTTAAATTTACATACAGCACAATTCACTCTTTCTATTATACACTGTTTTTGGTATGAGTTTTGACACACGCATAAATTCTTGTACCCACTGCACGTGGGATACAGAGCAAGCCTAACATCCCAAAGAATTCCTTCTTGTTTCTCCCTCATAATCAAGCCCTGCCCCCGCTTCTAACCCCTGACTGCCATTGATCTGTCCTATGTTCCTATAGTTTTGTCTATTCCAGGATGTCATATAAATGAAATTATATAGTTATATAACCTTTTGAGACCACACTCTTTTACTTAGCACAATACATTTGAGATTCATCCATGTTGTATGTGTCGGTGATTTGCTCTTTTATATTTCTGAATAGTATTCCATTGTATGTATGTAGCACCATTTGTTTATCCGTTCATCTACTGAAGGATATTTCGGCTTTTTCAAATTTTTGATGATTATGAATAATGGTCCCATGAACATCGGTGTGTAGTTTTTTGTATGAACATAAGTTTCCATTTCTCTAGTATAAATATCTACAAGTAAAATCACTGGGTCTTATGGTAAGTGTGTTTTTAACTTTTTAAAGAACCGCCAGAGTGTTTTCCAGAGTATTTATGCCATTTTGTATTCCTTCCAGCAAGGTATAAGAATTCCTGTCTCTCTGCATCCTCACTGACACTTGATATTATCAGTAATTTAAAAAATTTTAAGCCTTCTAATAGGTGTGTGGTAGTATCTCATTTTAATTTGCGTTTTCCTAATGACTAATGACTTGGAGCATCTTGTGTTTATTTGGCATGATAGATCTTCTTTGGTGAAGTATCTGTTCAAACATTTTGTCTGTTTTTTTTTTTTTAATTTGTTGTTCATTTACTATTGGGTTTTAAGAATATCTTTAAATATATGATTTACAAATAATTTCTGCCAGTCTATGGCTTCTCTTTTTATTCTCTTAATTGAGTCCTTCAAGGGAAAAAGTGTTTAATTTTGATGAAGACCCATCATTTTTTCCATTTACCATTTTTTCTTTTCTGTATTTTGCTTTTTGATGTCATATCTAAGAAGTCTTTGCCTTACCCTAGGTCATGAAGATTTTGTTTTGTATTTCCTCCTAAGAGTTTTATAGTATTATGTTTTATATTTGAAGGCCTGTGATACATTTCAAGTTAATTTTATCTTTCTTTTGCATATGGAGATCCAGTTTGCTTACAGTGCTGTTCTTTGAGACCACTACCTTTCTCCTTTTGAATTGCTGTCAAAAATTTAAAAGTCAGTTGATGATATTTATGTGCACTAGAAAATTTCTGGGTTTTTTTCTTCTATTCCATTGGTCTAAGAGTCTGTCATTTCACCAATGCCACACTGTCTTGAATACCATAGCTTATTGATACATCTTAAAATTTGGTTGTGTGCGTCCTCCAACTTTGTTCTTTTTCAAAATTGTTTTGGCTATTGTGGTTCCTTTATCTTTTCATATAAATTTTAGAATTAGCTAGCGTGTATCTACAGGGAATCCTGCTGGGATTTTGATTGGAATTGCATTAAATTTATTAATCAATTTGGGGAGAATTGACATGTTGACTATATTGACTCTTTCACTCCATGGGCATAGTATGTCTCTCTGCTTATTTAGGTCCTCTCTGATCTCAGGCATCAACGTTATGTAGTTTCAGTATACAGATCCTGCACATTTTTTTTTGTTAGATTTATATCTACAATTTCATTTCTGGGAGCTCTTTTAATGGTATTGTTTTAAAATATTTTATTTACAATAGTTTGTTCATTCCTAGTATATAGGAATACAGTTGATTTCTATATATTGATCTTTTATTCTGCCATCTTGCCCAACTCACTTATTAGTTCTAGGAACTTTTTTTTGCAGATTCCTATGAGTTTTCCATGTAAAATATCATAGAGATTTTTTACATAGGGATTTTTTTTCACGTATGAATGCATTTTATATCTTTTTTAGACTTACTGAGTTTGCTAGGACTTCTAGAACGATATTGAATAGGAGCGGACATTCTTGACTAGTTCCTGATTTCTTATGGAGAAAGCATTCAATATAATGTTGTCTGTACATTTCTTCGTAGGTAGTCTTTATTAAGTTTCCTTCTATTCTTAGTTCTCTGAGAGTTTTTATTATGAATGGGTGCTGAACTTTGTCAGGTGCTTTTTCTGCACTATTGATATAATCATAATGTGATAAATTGCAGTGATTGATTTTTGAGAATTGAATCAGCTTTGCAATCTGATAAACTCCACTTGGTCATCAGTGTATTTTTTTAATGTAGCAGATTTTAAATGAACACTTTGACTTTTCAGTTTCTCTTAAAAATTCAGAAAATCTGGCAACATTGAGTCAGAAATCCTGCCTGGTGACAAACTAGAGTTGAAGAGATGCCATCCGCTAGTAGACGGGTCAGTGCCCTCAGTAAACCACAGTAGAGGTCAGAGTGAAAACGTATTCATCATGGATTTGTACTCTTGGTTTTTTGTTCTTCGTGTTTTTTTTTTTTTTTTTTTTTTTTTTTTTTTTGCGGTTCGCGGGCCTCTCACTGTTGTGACCTCTCCCGCTGCGGACCACAGGCTCCGGACACGCAGGCTCAGCGGCCGTGGCTCACGGGCCCAGCTGCACCGTGGCACGTGGGATCCTCCCGGACCGGGGCACGAACCCGCGTCTCCTGCATCGGCAGGCGGACTCTCAACCACTGCGCCACCAGGGAAGCCCTGTTTTTGTTTTTTAAAGCAGAGAAATCTCCGTGTCTCCAAAAAAGTAGAAAGCAAAAGATAGACAAAATGTGTGCATTTCATGGAAAATGGAAGAAAACATATAATTTTAGGGAAGTGGTAAGTATTCCCAGATATTTTCTTATCCTTGCCTACTTCCATCTTAGTTATCACCACCTTAACCCCTGTAGGTATTTAGATTTGAAACTCCAAATGAATAGTCCAGGTATCACTACCTGTATCTGTCTAAGACACAACCTTGCTAGACCTCTGAATGGGTCCAGATTTACTGCAAGGGAACAACCAGAAAATAGTTCTTTACAAGATTTGCAACTTGGTCAAATGCCTTACAATGAAGACCCATTTCATTTCTTTTATAACCGATCATCACCGTGATTCCCAGGTCTTAGTGTGATAAACTTTTATTTCCCCTACTTTTAAAATTTTTGATCCAACGACCTGTTTATTTACCATATGATTGATTCCAGAGAAGGGATGATGCATTTGTCCCATTGAGTGATTCCCCTGGAGCATTCCCTTAAGTCTACAATAAAAGCCACTCCTCCAAACAAGTATTTCTCTTTTGTGCCATTTCATCTCACTCATGTAACTTCTTCTGGCTGGAGTGTCTTTTCTACTTTTTTTTTTTTGCGATACGTGGGCCTCTCACCGTTGTGCCCTCTCCCTTTGCGGAGCACAGGCTCTGGACGCGCAGGCTCAGCGGCCATGGCTCACGGGCCCAGCCACTCCGCGGCATGTGGAATCTTCCCGGACCGGGGCACGAACCCGTGTCCCCTGCATCGGCAGGCGGACTCTCAACCACTGCGCCACCAGGGAAGCCCTACTTCTTTTATATCTGCCGATATCTACTAACTGACCCCAGCACTCTGAGCAACCCTCCTGACTCTCAAAGGAAGAGTTAATCAAGCTCTCCTCTGGGTCTTGCTACCCTGTATTTCCTTCTTTTGAAGCTCATGGTACTGTCATAATCTGATAGCTTTAATCATGATTCTGAAACTAATATTATTTTAAAAATTTAATTAAAGTACGGTTGATTTGTAATATTGTATTTGTTTCAGGTACACAACATAGTGATTCGGTATTTTTGCAGATTGTATTTAATTTTAGGTTCTTCCAAGATAATGGGTATTATTCCTTGTGCTGTATAGTAAATCCTTGTTGCTTACCTATTTTATATATAGTAATTTGTATCTGTTACTCCCATACTCCTAATTTGTGCCTCCCCACCCTTCCCTCTCCCCTTTGGTAACCACAAGTTTATTTTCCATGTCTGTGAGTCTGGTTCTGTTTTATATATAGATACATTTGGATTATTTTTTAGGTCCCACATGTAAGTGATACCATATAGCATTTCACTAAGCATAATATTCTCTAGGTCCATCCACATTGCTGCAAATGGCAGTATTTCATTCTTTTATTAAAATGCATACATAGTAAACAAAAAATCAGAGTTTCTGAAAGGATATGCAGTAAAACCTAAGTCTTCCTCCTACTCTTAACCCCACATCCCCTGGTACTTCTCCCCAGAGGAGACCACTTTTCCCAGTCTCTTGCATATCTTTTTAGAGGTCCTCTGTGAAGCATAAACATCAATAACACTAGTACACAAATTAGGATACTATACACAATTCCTCACTTTGCTTTGCTTGTTACTTGAAATTTTGAAAGATAATATCTTGGAAATATATCTTGAAGGTTATTCCACTTCAGCACATCCACTCATCCCAAAATTATTGAATGACAACAGTATGCCAGCACTGTTCTAGCTTCTAGGGATGAAGTATTGAACAAACAGATATATTTGTTACCCTCAGTGATTTATTCTACTTATTGCTTTGAATCAAAACAATACAAAACAAAACCATTAAATATGTATTAATGTATATATTTTTATATGTACACTTTATATATATTTAATATATTATCTTAGATAACATAATATACATTATGATAGATGGTACTAAGTGTTATGGTAGAAAATAAAGAGGGGTCAGGAGATAGGAAATGTTGGGAGATGGAGTTGCAGTGTTAAATTAAGTGGTCAGGGTAGGCCACACTGAGAAGATGACCTTTTTCATTGGAAGGGAGTCCTGAACCTGGTATATTACAGATGACCTCCTTTTTTTTTTTTTTTTTTTTTTTTTTTTTTTTTTTTTTTCCCCGGTACGCGGGCCTCTCACTGCTGTGGCCTCTCCCGTTGCGGAGCACAGGCTCCGGACGCGCAGGCTCAGCGACCATGGCTCACGGGCCCAGCCGCTCCGCGGCATGTGGGATCTTCCCGGACCGGGGCATGAACCCGCGTACCCTGCATGGGCAGGCGGACTCTCAACCACTGCGCCACCAGGGAAGCCCAACCTCCTTCTATTTAAGGCCAGCATAATATTCTAAGTGTATGGTATGTGGTACATTTGCCAGTCCATGATAAGGAACTTGTAGGTTGTTTCCACTTTACGGCCAATAAACAAAGGTACAAGGGTTATCTTTGCAACCACTCTGCATATATGTGCAAATTAGTGGGAAAAAAATCTTAAAAGTAGAAATGTTGTACCAGAAGAAAATATTATCTGTGCACATTTCCATGTCACCCACTAGACTGAGTTTCTTGAGAATAGGGACCATATCTGAGATGTCTTTGAATTTCCTGAGCTAAGAGGATACTTCTGGTTTGAATACCTGAACAGTTCAGAACTGACAAGGAGCAGAATGGTTTGAGCATGGCTTTTCATTCTTCCAGGAAGCACGCGAGCTTCCCCAGCCCCCCAGACTGTATCCTCCAGTTTCAATACACAACCATCCCCTTGGACATGCTGACATGGCTGAGCTTATACTGGGAACTTACCTAGGATAGAACATAAAAAAATCTCTTCCATTAAGCAATGAACAGAATGTTTTCTTATCTGTGTAGAACAGACACTGTACCCTCAGGGTGGTAAGCCTTGAAGGCTCAGCCCAAAGAACAAAAAGAATAATTCACTCCACATACTTAAGCACTTTCAAACATATAAGTGTCCCCTTCCCAAATCCCTTTGTTTGTGGTATCCAAAGGCGTCTACACATCCTCGAGGTCAAGGTAACTAAGAAAATTGGCACACTCCAAGGGCTGTTGAAGTTTAAATTTAAAATCAGTCTAGTTTAGGAAAAAAAACAAAGTACATATAACAAAAACTCTCCCCGAGAAGACATGATGGATATGTAGCAACTTAGAGCCCAGATAATATTTTCAGAGGATGTCAGAACATTTACAATTATTCAGTGCTTAGAACTCACTTGCTCCCTGGCATTATCTTTGTTGGTCATAAAGGGAAATATCCTTGAAACAGATAGGGAAAGGTCATCTCATAAATACGATAAGCAGGCTCTTTGCTCTTAGCTTCATTGAGGAGGTAAGAGGAAAATATACAAATAAGAAAGTCAACTATAGACAGCTGGAAGTTATGCCTGAATTTGTAGGGAAGGCGATTCTTGCTGGCTCTGGAAACTGGTCTTCCCGGTAGAGCAACAAGAAGTGATTTCTATTAAGCCCTCATATCTTATTATTTTTATAACATAAATTGCCGTTAGGCCTTCCCTTGCAATAGACGATGATGATAATTTACACATGCTGGACAGATAAATGATTCAATTCTTAGTTACAAGAGACTGTTGACAGTGATTACTGATGCTCATTTCTTTCACGCACATTATGTGGGGCAGGAAACTCCAGGTTTAGAGGCCTTTCATGTTTTTTCAAAGGAAATCAGTCACTCACATAATAATTATTTATTATTCCACATTGGCAGACAGTTGGATGCATTTATGACAGTTAAAATCTTTAGACAAAATGCTGCAGAGTGGTGCAACCGATAAAATATTTTACAGCACGGGAGATAGCAACAATAATTAGAAGGCCTTGGTACACAATGAAAGAAAAAAACTGGGAGGTTTCCCCAGTGACTCCTGGCTAGTTTTCATGGATACTTTGACTTGTTCCAGACTGAAATACTGGTGGTGTTCATCTAAGATTTGGATTCAGACCACTAAGGATCTTTGCAAAGAGCCATCTTCCCTAAATATCATCCACGCGCTCATCTGTCCATATATTCCAGTTTTTATTCATTCATTTAACTTTTATTAAGCATTTTCTTTGTGCCAAGTATCTTACTAAGTCCTACATATAATCGTATCTCACTGAAAGGACCCTTGACTGTGTGAATTCTAGTTTTAATCATAAATGGTATATGTCTTCCAATTCCCTGCCTAGTTGTATTCCAGAGTCAAGTTTCCTTGAAAATAGAAAGTTTCAAACCTGGATTCTTTTATTGCAGTATTTAGTTAATATTACTTTATTTCTCAAATCTATTTCTTTTGGAAAACACATTGCAAAAGAAAATCCAGTGAAAAGTAAGTTTCCCTCACATTGCTCGCTGACTTCCAATTGCCTCTCCGAGGTACAAGTTTCTTACATGCCTCTCAGAGGTATTATATGGACAGTAAATCCTGCTGTGATTCAACATATGTGTTCCTAAAAGCCACTACACTATGCAAAATCACACAATAAAAGCCATAGGCTTTATGGGGGAAATGGGGGTAAGGGTACAATGCTCTAAAACATCGAGAACATGTTTTTTAAAAAGTAAAAAACGTAGGACTCTAATAAAAATAGTAGCACAGTGTTACACATGTTAAATGGCTAAGAAATACATAAATGCTACAATAAGTACGGCACTGGGGAGTTCCCTGGTGGCCTAGCGGTCAGGATTTAGAACTTTCACTGTAGAGGCCCGGGTTTGATCCCCGGTCGGGGAACCATCCCACATGCCACGCAGCATGGCCAAAATAAGTACGGCACTTTGGCTTGAAAAAGACCTGGAGTTTGCTTATAGAAATGGATGTTGGAAGGGTTGTAGCTTGTGAGTTTCTGTGAATTAGTAGAAGGAAGGTCACCTGAAATCTGATGGAGAGTTCAAACACCTGATGTGGATGTTTGTGTCTCATAACACAAAATGAACTGAAGTAGCTGGTAGATGTCCGAGGTATGTGCAAGTGTGTGTTTTGTGTATTCCTACATGGCTCCCATCAGCACGGTGCAGTTTTCTGTGTTCACCTAGTGTTTCTTGCAGAAGAAATTGTGCAAAAGCATAATTCACATGATGTTCAAATTGTTGCCTAATAGATCAATCATATTAGAAAAAACTTATGTTTTCAAAACTAATGTAGCAGGACTGACTGCACACATGAGAATGTGTCTTTTACTTTCCACATAAACTTTAATGTAGAGTATCTCCTTTTTTTAAATGTTGAAAATATATAAACATAGAAAGGATATGTTATCTTTAACCCCAAAATAACCACAGTAATTTTTTGTATCTTTCTCTGTTTTTAAGATATTTTATTTACATATATAATTAACCTTGCCTGAGAGAGTCTACAAAAGGGATGTACCGGATTCAAGTAGAGTTGTTTCCATGATAAATGGTAACACTTCCTCAAGAATTCATTTCATGATTTCAAGTTTCACATTTAACTCTTTAATTCATTTTGAGTTTATTTCTTCTATGGCTTGAGAAAGTTATCCAGATTGATCCTTTTCTATGAAGCTGTCTAGTTTTCCCATCACCATTTATTGAAGAGGCTGACTTCCCCCATTGTATATTCTTGCCTCCTTTGTCATAGATTAATTGACCATATAGGCATGAGTTTATTTCTGGTCTCTGTATTCTGTTCCATTGATCTATGTGTCTGTTTTTGTGGCAGTACCATAGTGTTTTGGTTACTCTAGCTTTGTATTAATAGTATAGTTTGAAATCAGGGAGCCTGATACCTCCAGCTTTGTCCTTTCTCAAGATTTCTTTGGCTATCCAGGGTCTTTTGTGTTTCTGTACAAATTTTAGAATTCTTCGTTCTAGTTCTGTGAAGATAGGGATTACATTGAATCTTTTTTCTTTTTAATAGTAACTTTCTTTTTTTAAAATTTATTTATTTATGGCTGCGTTGGGTCTTTGTTGCTGTGCGCGGGTTCTCATTGTGGTGACTTCTGTTGTTGTGGAGCACGGGCTCTAGGCACACAGGCTTCAGTAGCTGTGGTTCGAAAGCTCTAGGGCACAGGCTCAGTAGTTGTGGCACACGGGCTTAGTTGCTCCGCGGCATGTGGGATCTTCCTGGACCAGGGATCGAACCCGTGTCTCCTGCATTGGCAGGCGGATTCTTAACCACTGCGCCACCAGGGAAGCCCTACATTGAATCTTTAGATTGCCTTGGGTAGTATGGTCATTTTAACAATATTAATTCTTCCAATCCATGAGCACAGTATATCTTTCCATTTGTTTGTGTTGTCTTCAGTTTCTTTCATAAATGTCTTAGAGTTTTCAGAGTATAAATCTTTTACCTCTTAGTTTAGATTTAGTCCTAGGTATTTTACTCTTTTTGATGAAACTGTGAATGGGATTGCTTTCTTAATTTCCCTTTCTGATTCTTTGTTACTAGTGTATGGAAACACAACAGATTTCTACATATTTTAAGTATAAGTCCTGAAACCATGAAACTCCTAGAAGAAAATGTAGACAGTATGGTCTATGGCATCCATCTTAGCAATATTTTTTTTGGATCTGTCTCCTCAGGCAAGGGAAATGAAAGAAAAAATAAACAAATAGGACTACATCAAACTAAAAAGATTTTGCACAGTGAAGAAAACTGTCAACAAAACAAAAAGGCAACCTACTGAATGGGAGAATATATTTGTAAAAGATATATCTGATAAGGTGTTAGTATCCAAAATATATAAGGAACTCATACAATTCAACATCAAAAATACAAACAATCCAAATGAAAAATGGGCAGAGGACCTGAATAGACATTTTTCCAAAGACACACAAATGGCCAACAGACACATGAAAAGATGCTCAACATCACCATTCATCAGGGAAAATGCAAATTACAACCACAAAGATACCACCTGTCAGAATGGCTATCATCCAAAGACGACAAACAACAAGTGTTGGCAAGAATGTAGAGAAAAGGGAACCCTTGTACACTGTTGTGGGGAATGTAAATCGTGCAGCCACTACGGAAAACAGTATGGAGGTTACTCAAAAAATTAAAAATAGAACTGCCATATGACCCAGCAATTTCACTCTTGGGTATTTGCCTGAAGAAAACAAAAACACTAATTCAAAAAGGTAGCTGTACCCCCATGGAAGCAACCTAAATGTCCATCAATAGATGAGTGGATAAAGAAGATGAGGTATCTATCTATCTACCTACCTATCTATCTACACACACACACACACACACAAAGAATGGAATATGACTCAGCCATAAAAAAGAGACCTTGCTGTTTGTGACGACATGGATGGATCTAGAGGGTATCATGCTAAGTTAAGTAAGTCAGACAGAGAAAGACAAATAGCATATGATCTCACATATATGTGGAATATACAAAACAAAACAAAATTAAACAAACCCATAGATACAGAAAACAAATGCGTGGTTGCCAGAGGAGAGAAGGGGAGAGGGAGAGGTTAAATAGGTAGAGAAGATTAAGCAGTACAAACCTCCAGTTATAAAATAAACAAGTTACAAGGATGTAATATACAGCATAAGGAGTATTGTCAGTAATATTGCAATAACTTTGTATGGGGATAGATGGTTACTTTCTTACAGTGGTGATCATTTCATAATGTGTGCAAATATCCAACCACTATGAAGTGTACCTGAAGCTAACATAATATTGTATGTCAAATACATTACAATTAAAAGAAAGAATTTGTTTTATTCTAGGTGAAAACAACCCAAATACGCACCAACTGATGATGAGAGTGAATAAACAAATGTGGTGTATCCATACAATGGAATATTATTCAACCACAAAAAAGAATGAAGTACTGATACACGCTACAGCATGATTGAACCTTAAAAACATTACGCTAAGCGAAAGAAGCCAGACACAAAAGGCCACATATTATACGATTCCATCCATACGGAAGTCCAGAATGGGGAAAGAAAGTAGATTAGTGGTTGTCTAGGGCTGGGGATAGAGATGGGAAACACGAGATTGATAGCTAACAGGTTAAGAGTTTCTTTTTAAGGAGATGAAAATATCCTAAAATTAACTGTAGGGATGGTTGCACGTAACTCTGAATATACTAAAAACAATGAATTACACACTTTAGGTAGATTGTATGGTATGTGAATTATACCTCAATAAAGCTGTTAAAAAGAGAATTAATTTTATTTTAGGTTTTATCCCTGTAACATTGTGAGGGGAGGCACCAAGACCTCCATGTGCTTGGAAGCTCATTATTGTGATAAGTTCAACTGAGTCTGGTGTGTGGAGGTGATGATCTGCAGAAATCTAGATGTTTGCATGCTATTCATGTTGCTCTTCCACAGAGAAGTCTGCTGGTCCCTTTCTGCTATCATCTCTCTACAGGCATCTTGTCCATCTTCATTTTGGTATGTTCCATGGCTGCCAGTCATATATCACCAAACGGTCTTTTCAAGAAAAGCACACGAGAGGCTTGTTTTTTGAACTCTTCCATATCTGAGAATACCTTTTTGTCATCCTCCCCTAAGCAAGACAACTTCTGTGGGTAGAAAAATATTAGGTTATTATCACCTTTTCCTCTCTGAAGTCTGCAGATTTGGTAATGTTGTTTTTGAACTTTAGAAGTTTCAGAGAAGTTTAAGAGTAGCCTGATTTTGTTCCTCTGAAGAAATCGTAAGTTTCTGCTTGGACACTTGTAGTATTTTTCTTTGTACTTAGAATTTGGAAATGTCACTAGGGTGAGATTTATTATTGGCCTTTTTCATTGATTTTTGCTGGGCTGTGGTGAGCCATTCTAATATGCCTGTGTTTTATCGGCTCAGAGACTTGGATGTCTGTAGGTTTTGTTTTGATTTCTTCCTTTAGAAGACTTGGATTTTTAACACTTTAAAATTTGTATCTCTATACTTTATTTTCCACGTCTATTATCTTGAACATCGTTTTCATCCCTGTGTTGTTTTCTTTTGCATTTTTAGGAGAACTTCTCAATTTCATCCTCTCCCCCCTGACATATTTCATGCTGCCCCAGATCTGCCTTCACTACCCCTTGTGAGAACTTGTGGTGCTCTATTTTTAATTTTTCCTTTCATCCTAACCTGTTCTGGTCTTTATGACTTCATACTTCACCTTCAAAGTATGGCTTATGGCATTCTTCTCAATAGAAAATAATTTTAAAAGGTTATAAGGTTTTTATAGTAAATGCTTTTCAAAATTCTGTTTTTCCTTTAGGTCTTCAGAATAACAAAGCTTTATATTCTCATCATTACTTCACAGGTTTTAATTTTCTCATGGAGTCAACCACAAATTAGGTATTAGAGCAGAGTTCTTAAAAATACAGACTCAGATATTTGACAGTCTGCATGCAAATCCTAGCTCTCCCAATTGCTCTCTATGTATCTTTGAGCTAGTTAATTATACCCTTCTAGTTTAAGTTTCATCATTTGTACAACAGGAATAGTTATACACATAATGGAGTTGTTTTCAGTATTAAATGAGATAATACATAGAAAGCACTTAGCACAGTGCCTGACACAGAGTGAATGCAAAAAAAAATGTTTTTTCATATACAAAGAAATCTAACAAAGCGTATGGACTTTCTCCTTGATCCAGCTTTCTTCTCATATGAGTGTTTGTTGAGTTTTTTTATGGATCTGGAGCTGGACAGTAGGTTGATGTGTGCTCCGCACCCTACCAAGCAGAGTTTTATCAGTTGTGACTCTGCCTCCCAGGGTTCTTTTCCTTCCTTCAGTGCCTTGCACTGTGATCTGAGCAGATGGGTCCACGGATGTTACCATCACAGATCGCCCTGTCTTCTCTTTACTTATGGCTACTGCCTGGGTTCATGTATTATTTCCAGTCTTCCATCCCTTTTTATATTCAGGAATTCTCCAGAAGTTATAATCTATGAATGGAAATCAAAGGAGAGTCATTCACAAGAGCTGATGAAAAGTCCACAACCCTAGTTGTTTCAACTAGAAATACTTACGGAAGTAAAGAGACAGTAGTTTTCTGGTTAGTATAGCCCTTGTGGTTCTGAACCAGTGAAAGGCAGCAAAAGTGGGATGAGAAATCTTTCTGTCCTTGGGTTCTTCAATCCTGTTTTGTTGCCTCTGTGCTATGAATGTTTCTTCTAGATTCTGTCTACAGGTTGTTGTTGGTGGGATTCTTGCCTTCTCTCATGTTTTGTTCAAACTCAGCCCCAGCAAAAGGCCTGCAGAACCTGAACATGTGTGCTATTGGCTCCTTTGATATTTGTTGAGGCCTGGGAGTTGTTTTGAGTGGCCGATTGTCTAACTCTTGCAGCAGTCTCACAGGGACCACATTCAAAGGGAATCAGTTGTCCCCAGATCAGAGAATCTCAGAGTTATACAGAACAGTAGGAATTATAGAGCCTAAGCTATTGCCTGGTAGTCAAATTCTCTTCATAACACCCATTTCCTATGGCTTGTCCAATCTCTTCTTGAACTACCTTCTGTGATAGCAAGCTCACTAGCCAACAGTATGTCTATTTCATTGTTGGGCAGCTCCCTTAACCAAACTGAAATCTGTCCCCTATGCATGGTCTTAGAAGTGAAGGAGAAAATTATTGTACCCGTGAAAGATCTGTGCAGGAAACAGAAAGGACTCTAGCCATTATAATCAGAGAGATATTTAATAAAGGGACTTAGGCACTTCAAAATAATTTTTTAAATTGAGTGGTTCAGAACTCAGAGGGTTGTTACTGATTTTTTTAAAAAAAATTTTAACTTTGATTGAACTATAATGTACATACTGAAAATACCATTGATTTTTTTCTTTTTTACTTTAGTGGTATTTTGAAAGGAAGCAAAGGAAACTACTTCTGCCACCACTTCCCCTACAGTTGTCTCACACCCACAGATATGGTTACCACACAATGGAACATAAAACTGGACACCTACAAACACACATGCCCATTGTATGTTGGTATGGAGGGTGTTATTATCAGGGTCCTGAGATTCAATAAGAAAAGTGGGGGAAGGGCTGGGAAAGGAGAATTAAATGGTAATGAATATAAATGAGGTTTTGTTCCTCAAGAAAGGATAGCTCCAGTGTTTTAGTTTAGGAATCTTCAGGAAAACAAAGGCAAAGGACTCCAAAGATGGGGCCATCACGTAGGCTCTCAAGAGCATTCCTCAGTAGCGGGTATATCCTCTGGTTTTGTATCAAAGGCAATGAGAGGCCACCATGAGCAACCCACCATGACCACACTTGACCACTGGAAAACAGAGTGAAATTTATGGGATGCCAAGGACCTTTGCCTGTTCCCTTTCCATCTCTCTGGAGAGTAGCAGTATGATCAGGAAGTTTATTCACTTGTAAACACACCTTATTTTTAACATCTTAGTCATATTCAGCTGAGTTATCATTGTTTATGTTATTCAAATGACTCATTTCCTCTTGCAGCTTGCAAATATTAGACATTATATCATATCCCATATCTGTCTTAATTTTTGTATCCCTGAGGACCATCATTTAGTTTATCCAAAAGAAGAGTTTTAGAGGAAGAATTTTACCAAAGGCCAACAAGATGCAAGAAAGGAAAAAGCAAATTGCACTTACAGGTTTTTATTTGAACCTCAGCACACTAGAAAGGTTCTGTTAGTGTTTGTTGTAGAATGTAGATGGATGGCAGCAATAAAATCAGATATAGGGAAAAAGCAATCAAATCACTGAGTAGGTCACATTCAAAATATATTATATCAGGATTGGGGGGGCGGGCTCTACCTTAGGGCATATGTTGCTTCCCACAAAATGCTTCTGAACAGTATTCATGTATCCTTCCCTTCCCTATATATGCCTGATTTGATACATTTCAAATCTTTTCCTGTACTCAGACTGTTTTCTTATTGTTCCATGAAAATCTTAGTTCACTTGTACATTTTTGTCTTTGCTATTCATAATAGATGCTGGGGGGTCCCACCGAGATCCCTTTATCTGGCCAGTGCATCCATCCTCTGCTGAGCTGGTTTGCCCATGAGGTTACCCCCCTTACTTCAAGGCACAGCCCGTAATCAATGATTGACAGATGTGGGGTTCGAAAGGCCTGCTCCCTTACCTTGAAGGGGGGAAATACCATAATGCAATTTATGCATCAGAATCTGTATTTCATCCTCTCCTTTTGGGGAACCTGACCTAAGACACTGCTAAGCTTTTTCCTTTTTCTGCTTGAAAATGTGAGCCCAGGTCCTTTCTGCTTCTCCAAGGTAGTCAAGATCCACCTTAGTTTCCACTTTCTTCCAAACACCATCCCTGCTCTTTCCAGTTCTAGCCTTTTCTTCCCTCCTCTGAGCTGCTGAGTCATTCTCAGGCAGTGATACTCTGTTAAATGCTCTCATCAAGTATAGACGCTGTCTTATGGGGTTAGCTGCTAGCTTGTCATATATACAAATTGCAAGTCCCTCAGGGTGGACGCTGTTGAGGTGTGCTCTGTGTGGGCAATAAATGGTGTCCTGTTGCTTTGTCTACACTAGTTCCCCAGGGGCGCTCGAGCCTTTAAATGAACATCCATAAACTGAGACATTAGGCCAAAGAACCTGGGTCTGGGATTAAAAGCAGACTATGCTTGGGGGACCCTTCTCCAAGTATGTCGATTAGTCCTTTTAAAAGCAAATTAAGGCAATCACCTGTCAAAACGGAAGTGATTTTTTTCCCCCAGAGTTTCTCAAGCTGTTTTTTGAAACATAATTTTCTCTAGGTAAACTGAGAACGAAAGATTCAATCTTCAAATGAATTTGGAAATACACATACCATAACCAATGGAAATTCCCAACATACATCAAAGGCTCTGAAAAGTCCTATAGTTAAAAAAAAATCTGTCTAACTTTGTTTAATGTAGCATTTTCAGTATTATGTGACCATGTAACCACCGAATTCATGTCATTATAGCAAGAATTATCCTATGGAACTATTCTTCCATGGAAGTCCTTAGGGAAATGCTAGGAGTGGTAGTGGTGTGCTTGGGGGGAAGAGGGGTGGGAGCTAGTGAGGGTCCTCGTCACCTGAGAGTGTGTGAAATCTATATAACCCATTCCAGATTGGTGGGGGATTGAGTATGAGGCCAGTCATCTTCTTTTCTGTTTGATATTTGTCAGGAGGAAAATAATGTAGCTACAGGCAGCGTGGGATGTTTCAGCATTTCTTTCGTCCTGTAGATGAGACACCTAGCAAGAGTAGGTGTGTGGGGATTCAGAGCTTAGAAACCCTCACTCCACTCTTCCTCCCCAGTGCCAGAGATGCTGTGGCAACTTGGGATGGAGATCCTTCTTAGATGGGTAGAGTTGTTGCTTCCTGACTTATTGAAGGATGGTGTGGAACTGACCATGGGAGACCACAGCCGAGTGGTAGTAGAAATGGAGTCTACTTCATTTCAAGGACCAGTGGTCCCTAAACCCATTTCTCAGAATGCCATTCCAGGAATCACATAATGTCTTCCTCACAAGAACCCCAGAGGATCTATAGAACAATTGTTAGCATTGTCCCCACTTCATAAGTGGGGAAAAGGAGCCCCAGAGAAAAGTCAGGTGTCTTGACTAGACGATACTTCATTCAGTTTTCCATCCATCCATCCATTCACTAACGAAATATTTATCAAGTACCCCCTCTCTACAGTGACACTGACCTTCAGATGGGTGGCTTCTGCCAAAGCCTGTGCCCCTTTCAGCCAGAGAGGAGAGGACAAGTGACCGAAAAGTCCTTACTGGTAAATGGAGGGGACCACGTGAGTCAGTCTGGCAGTGAGGAGCCTGTGATGCATGCTTCCTACTTTCATCTAGAATTGGGACTTGTTGTACGTGACGAGCCAAAGAGTTGTAATGTGGCTCCAGCAGGCCTGCCCCAGCCCATCACGGGTGTGGAGATAGTGGGTGTCATAGACGAGCAAAGTGCCCCTTTTCCAGACTCCAAATCAAAGATGGTCCAGTTGACTCTCTTGTGGGCAGCGGATTAAGTGTTTCTCCTTTCTTGCTCATTGTATCTGTGTACATCCTGCCTTGAGTTAAAAAAAAAAAAAACACAAAAAAACAAACAACATTGGCTGGGTAGGATTCGGGGCTAGTAAGGAGCCGTGAGGCCTAAGCCACTGTTTATGACACACGTCATATTTCATGGACCACGTCTGGACCCCACCTGCCTCCTTAATCTTCTTGGAACGCTCCCCTCTGTGAACTGTGTGTTCTGCTGATGACTTCAGTGGGTACTGCAGTTTCCAATTTCCTAACCTTTCTATTAAAATTAATATTTAGATTTTATAACTTTAAAACTGGAAGAATGATGGAAGCAGCATTTGATGTTTATGTCTCTCAGTCACGAAAACGCTCCCAATTTCACTAATGCCGGGCCACACACATGTAGTCACAATAAATAGCATTTAACGTGTTTACAGTATGGAGAGGATGAGGAAGACTTCTGTTTTTATATTGATGGGCTCAGCTGGGCTGGGGATACTATTGTTTACAATGAGCTACATTTTTTGTTGTTCTGATTTACCCTCAAATTAAATCTTTATTTCAGAGACCAACCCCAGGGAGTCCCTGTAAGGAGGGAATGTAATAAACAGCGTTAGGAGAGGGCCTGTAGCCGCCGCTCCTTGGTAATTAGTCCAAATGTCTCAACCTGAGTGGTTTTCAAAGTTTTATGGCTGCAGTTTGGTCACAGGTTTATTTGTAAAGAGCTGGTTTGGCATTTTGCTCAGAGCGGCCTTTGCCCTTTGGGATGAGGTGTTGGGGGTTAGGGAGATGTGGACCACAGGGAAGTCAGACTTTCAGGTCTGCTCTGAGGTGATGCCCATGTTTCTTCTTACCATCTGTTTTCAGATTAAAAAATTGTCCAAATTTAAAGAAACTGGAAAAGGGAAATAAATATCTGGCCTTGGTTTGGCGGATACGTAAGCGAAGGGAAGGGAAGGGGCCGAGGCTGGGGCCGCGCGTGTGGGAGCCTTCCCACCCCGGCAGGGTGACTGTCCTATGAACCCTGATAGGAGGGGAAGAGTCATTAGAAAGCCCTGGGTGCCTGGTTTGGGGCCGACCACCTGCGTGGCGCACCTCCCTGCCTTCCCCAGCTTGGTGGGAAGAAGAAAGCCAGGGCCTTAGCAAGGCCCGGCCCCCCTCCCCCAGGAGTTCCCTGGCAGCCTGTTAGCTGCTTAGACCTCTAGTCCTCCCAGAAGAGGGACCGGAAAGCTCCCAGGAACAGGGCCAGCTCTGGTCGGCCACCCGTTTCACCCTCCCCGAGGCAAAACCAAGCCAAAAATGCAGGCACCGCAGCCGGCACCTCCGCGTACGCCTCTCCTGCTGTCCTGACTGTGCCCACGAGTCCTGTTTATTCACTCAGTATCCACTGAGTACCATGATAAGCGTAGAGACACTTAGCCATCTTATTTTCTGAGCCAGACTGTGAGATGGGGTGTGGAGAGGTGGGAGGCTCCTTAGAGCATGAGGGAAGGGGTCAGGCAGAGGTACCTCTGAGTCTTGTGGAAGGAGAGTGTGGTTGGAGGGTGCAAAAGGGCACAGGGGGCAGGAATTCAACTCCACTGCTTCCTTATCACAAGTGCTGCCGTGTTATTTATTTTTAAATAACATTTTATAAGGCTTATCTGTTAAGGAGCCTAAGGAATCATCAATTGCTGAGTCCAAGAGTCGGCAAACTTTTTCTGAAAGGCCAGATAATAAAAATTTTATGTTTGGTGGACCACACAACTACTCACTCTGCTGTTAGGGGGAAAGCAGCCATAAACCATACCTAAAGGAATGGGCGTGGCTGTATTGCAATAAAACTTTATTTATAAAATCGGGTGGTCGGCAGGATTTGGCCTATAGTTAGCCCACCCAATTTAATCATGTATTCCCCCTTCTGGTGTTAACTTTTACTCTTTGTTTAATCTTCCTCCACTAACTTCCTTTCTTCCTTTTCTCCTTCCTCTCTTTTTCTTCCTTCTCTCCCTTCCTTCCTTTTTTTTTTTTTTTTTGTCCTTTCTTCTTTCTTTCATTTTTTTAAAATTTTATTTCATTTTTTTTGCGGTACGCGGGCCTCTCACTGTTGTGGCCTCTCCCGTTGCGGAGCACAGGCTCCGGACGCGCAGGCTCAGCGGCCATGGCTCACGGGCCCAGCCGCTCCGTGGCATGTGGGATCTTCCCGGACCGGGGCACAAACCCGTGTCCCCTGCATCGGCAGGCGGACTCTCAACCACTGCACCACCAGGGAAGCCCTCTTCTTTCTTTTAATATGAGCTATGCCATACGCTGTGAAGACACAGGGAAACCAATGATGAAAAAGACAGATGTGGTCCTATCCCTCATGGGGCTTCTAATAGGGAGTATTAATGAGTAAGCAGATCATTAAAATGAAATACTGTAGCTGATGCTAGTTACCAAAAATTTGTCTCCATTTCTTTCTCACTATTAGACTTGCAATTTCGTGTAGCGCGGCAGTGCCCCAGATTTTAAAAAAAAGACTTCTCTTGCTTCCCTTGTACCTAGAGATGGTCATGTGACAATGTTCTGGCCAAAGAGGCACAGGCAGAAGTTTCTGGAGATAGCATCCCTTCCCAAATGAAAAGGCAAGCCCTTTTGCCTCTTTGACTCTTGGCCCTTTCCTTTTCTTTCCACCTGGAATGCCGCTAAGATTCCTGGAAATGCAGCAGCTCTATTGTGAGCATGAGGATAAAAGGTATATGCCAAAAATGGAAGCAAGAAGGTGGAAAGAGCCTGGGTGGATCCCTGATGACATCACTGATTCTTGGTACCAGCTCTGGATTGCTTACCTCTGAGCTTCTTGTTACATAAACATAAACTTCGTATTGTTTAAGCTAATATAATAGGCCTTTCTGTTACATGCAACCCAAGGAAATTGTAATGGACTAAATTATAATTAGTATCAGATAACAGAGCCATGGGTTAAAATTTAGTGTTCAGTAAATGTTTTCAGAGTCTAAACAAGAAAATAAGCATAATCACTCTCAGATTACTGAGGTATCACCTCATTCTGTGTATCTCAACACTTATTAATACGTTCTCCACGATTAAGGGATGAAAAAGTGGCCCCTCACTGACAATCCAGCTCCAGCATTGTTTTAAAGCTGATTTATGATGACTGAGTTGTTTACTGAATCTGGGGCACCAGTGCAGTAAATTTAGATGGGAGGTAGGGGGCTAGTCCTGACTCAATTCTAGAAACTTCTTGTTGCAAAAAATTTCTTTCCTCATGGACTCAGTCTGAATTGTCAACAGGGCCACTGCATTGGCTGTGTCTTTTGACTATCGGGCACCTTAGGGACATTGGTAAATTAAAAGTGCTGTGTGTGTGAGGTATTGGTATACATATGCATGCTTCGGGGGGATAATGGTAGTCATGACCACAGCCAAAGTTCATCTTTCACCAGCTTCAGAAACACCATTTAATAATTCTCAATAGAGACTTCACCAGTTGAAGCCTTGAGCTGAGGCCTCCATTCCAGGGTAGCAATAGGGGAAATCTACAAATCTCCTGGTTGCTAGTGGACGTCAGCTTGTTGATGAACTGTTGGCGTGATACTTAACTCTCAGAACTTAAGTGCACACCTCAAGTTCACGTATCATGGGGGAGGAGTGGGGTAACTTGATATAGGGGCTGGTGAAATGGAAAACTAGATAGAAGATTCCTTGAAGGACTTTAGTCCAAAGCAGAATTCATCAGGAAAGGAGAGTGTCACTCTGCCTACATTTGACTGACGCTAAGTTAATACTGTTAACATGCTAGAGACACACTCATTTGATTCCTTGACACTAAATTATGTCAGCTTTTAGAAATCAGACCCTCGGCTTAAATGCCCAAGTTTTATGTACTTTTATCATCCATGGGCCATACCTTTGGTAGCCAGTAGCCCTTAGGCTTTCTTTAGTCCGCTTCATCTCCTTCTCCTACCTCCTTTCTCAGTTTATTGACGTACAGAACACACCTTGGCTGCTAAGCATTGCCAGGATGCTTTTACTTTTTGCAGAGAATTGTTGCCTAGTGCCACACCCCGACTGCCTTCAGAAGCTTTCTAGGAAATCTCACTGAACTTTGCAGAAGCCCTGAGCTTTTGGGTCAGCATTTTGGAAGGGAAGACAATTGATTCTTTCAGCCCTGCTGATGCAATTCCTTTTGATGTGTATCAAGTGTGTTTTGACACAATCCCCCGAGTCATTGCGGTTTTCAATATGCCTGGGCCTATAATGAAAGTCAAAGAGAGGGGAATCTTTTCCCTTAATGTTGATTTCTGATATTGACTGTGTGTTACCCCATTTGTGTTTCAGAAGCTTCTCGGGATGGAATTAACCCCTTGGCTATCAGGATGGAATTAACCCCTTGGCTCTCAGGGGAAGCACATCTCTTGCGGGGCTGTGACTATCAAAAGCTGATACTGACGCTGGAGACAAGAGATTCCTGGAGAGCCATATCATCCTTATGCAGGTAACAGTTTTTTAAAATTATTATCCATTTTTTGGTAAATACAACAGCTGCAGAAGAATTTGCGGGCTTTTTTTTTTTTTTGGCTGTAAGGCATCTTAGCGAGTGTTTGCCAATTTTCTGTCTCAAAAAAAGGTGTCTTCGCATCTCGATTTAGCCCTGAATAATTCAGCAGAATCTCTAATAACAACAGACTTGCATGTTGCAGAGCACCAAAACATGTTGTAAGCTTAAAGAGGCAGCAAGAAATTTAGCATCACAAACAGAAGAATCGAAGCTAGGATGTATTTAAAGGGTAGGAGTCAGTGCTTCACACATGTGCTGGATGCTTATTTTTGCTTATAGTTTCCTTGTTTTTCATAGAGCAGTGGCTCCTAAAAAGGACAAAGAACATTCCTGGAGGTTGTCTGTTGCCCTCAATTCCCTTTTTATGAAAATTCGCATCTCATGGCCCCTTCCTCCCTCCCTCCTTCCTCCCTTCCTCCTTCCTTCCTTCCTGCCTGCGTGCCACATAGTTATTGAGTGACTACAACTTTCTAGCCACTGTGTTAGACCTTTAGGGTTCAATGATTAGTAAAGACAAACCTAGCCTCTCCTCTAAATTAGAGTTCTCTATCTTGTTCTCTCTCCCAAAGACCAGGTAGTTTTGGTGTTCCCTTGGATTCTGAGATATACCAATGTCTTTCCAGCAAATTCCATGTCATCCTACTGTCCCCCACCCCACCATTTTTCCTTTAATTTGCTTAAGTGGTTTTTATTATTTTATGATTTTCCACCAAAATCATAATGTGTGTATTGGAAACCCTGATATACAGGGAATATGGAAAGGAACTGGGGGTGCTTGGCTTGGGGAGATTGTAACATTGGAAGATGTCTTACATATTCTCTTCATATATTTGAAGGGTTGTCATCTGAAGAGGAATTAAGCTTAATCTGTACCTTTCCAAGGGGCAGATCTAAGACTAAATAGCTTAAGGAAACCATCAATTTTCTGACAATCAGGGTAAAAGGAACTGCAACTGACACTGAGCTAACTGTGTGTGTCTGTGTTCACATGTTTTTCTATGTATGTATAGGTCATGGTTTCTCAACCTCAGCTCTGTTGACATATGGGGTCAAGTAATGGAGACTTTATTGGAGGCTGTCCTGGGCACTGTAGGATGTTTAGCGATATCCCTGACTTATACTCACTAGATGCCCATAGCACACCCCAGTGTGACAGCCAAAAATATCTCTAGTCTTTGCCAAATGTTCCCTGGGAGGATATAGATGATAGATAGATGGATAGAGACATAGATAGACAGATAGATAGATAGTAAGTATAGGAGATATATATATATATAGTATAAGATATATATGTGTGTGTATATGCATATGCACACATACATATATACATACACACACTGTTAGGATGGATAAATAGATAGATAGACAGTAGATAGGTTTAATAGATTTATCTGGGATAGAACTAGAACTCTGACTTAAAACCCACAGATTCCCTGGCAAAGCACAAAGCTTTCTTGGGCTGAAGGGACTTCTCAGCACTTGAGTAATTGAAGTGGGACAGCCACATGTCAGGGAACATTGCTTCAGGTAGGGGATCAGACTCTGCAATCTATAAGACCCTCCACTTCCAACTAACGGATTTTATAATTCCATAAGGCCAGGTTTTCGTTAATAAAATTGGTGTCAGTTGCTAAGGGAATATACCAAACTAAAGTTGTGACTGTGGGCCCCACGGTGCTGTTTGAAATAGAATGCAAAGTTGTGGGGTGGGATGAGTGGGAATGGTTGAGCTTATTTGGGGTTTAATTGGCAATCAAAAATTTGCCTCCTAGATGCAGGCATGTCACTGTAAAAGCACATCCAGGACGTTACTTTCTCTGGCTGAAGTTATTAATACGTGTTGATTGATGTCAAAATGGGAATTAAATCATAAATGTGCTTCGGGGCCTCCGGCTGGTGGCTTGGCAGCTTCTTTAGCCTTGTCACTTTGGAGAGACAGCTCACATGGCCCTGCCTCATTTTTTTTGATGATTTCTTAAAGATTTCACTTTATCATCATTTGTCTCTGAGTGGGTTTTACTCTCCATCCCATTAGTATTACCTCCACCATGGCACAGCCTGGATAAAGTTATTACCTACAAAGGAACCCTGGATGGATTTTATACTTGAGTGAAACAATGGGGTTGTACACTCTATAAATAAAACAAAACAAAATAAAATGTTCCCAATTAGTGCTATTTACAGACGTGTAACACCATGGCTGCTGATTGGGAGTGTATGTTCCTTTCCCATGGGAGTCCCAAAGTTCCTAGCACCCGCTCACAGGCATAAAAAGGCATGGCCTTTCTCATTTCCAAGTTAATCCGATTTGAGTGTGGGTTGAGAGGGACCAGAGCTTCCCGAAGGGGCTGGCAGAACCGGGCAGCTCAGCATCATTACCAGACCACACACGTTATGTTTAATAGCCAGACTCTGCCCTGGACCAGAGAGGACAAAAATCAATGAATTAAAAATTCCTCGGGAACAGCCACCCTCTTCCAACACAACGTGGAGGCTTTTGTTCTGAGTTCATCATCTCTCACCTGAATTTCAACAGTCTCCTAAAGGGTGTCATGGAGCCTACTTGAAGCTTGTTCCAATCTACTTTCCACAATGCTGATGAAGGGATCTCCTTAAGCCCCAATATGGTCATGTCCTTTCCCTCACTTAAAAACTAGTTTGGTTCTTCTGTGCTTAAAGGATAAAATTCAAAATCCAAATGATTGGGGTAAATGACCAGTAAAACATCATGTCACCCTTCAGGCCCAGCCCCTGCCATCTGAGCCATCCTGTCGTCAAGTGACAGTAAGCTATGTGGCGATCTTTTGTGGTTCATCTCAAATGTCTTCTTTGCTGTGAAGGCTTCTTCGTATCCCTGGTCAGAATACATTTTCCACTCTCCAGAGGTCCCTCCACACAGCACACCTAACTCATCATACACATTTCAATTTTATCTATTTACATATTTGTTTATTTACCTATTTATAAACCTGTTTTTTTTTTTACCCTAGCCTTGATAAGTAGAGTATAGTCCCCTCAATACCTGGAACATAAGTAGTTGCTCATTAAAATGTTTTGGAAGGAACGCACAAATACACAACTGAAGGTAAATGTGAATAAACAATCAGGTTCTCCCCATTTCCAAATCATTCCTTAGAATAAGTTGAAACAACTCAATATTATAGCATATAGTAGTGTTACAGAGAACAGATTCTGGATTGAATTCTAGCTTCACTACTTACTTACTGTATGACTTTGGCAAGTTACTTTCCCGTTCTGAGCCCTCAACTATTTTACCTGTAAAATGGCATAATAATAGCATTTGTCTCTTCAGTCGTTATGAGTATGAAATACATCAGTATTTTTAAAGTACTTAGAACTTGGCTCATAATAAGTATTATGTTAGTACAAACTGTTTTTGGAGATACCAACTCTTTCTCTAACGCAGGGGTTCTCCACCTTACGCAATGGAATCATCAGGAATGATTAAAAAAAAAATACAGGTGCTGGGGCCTCACCCCAGGCCAACTGAATCAGAATCTCTGGGGCGAGGCCCAGGCATGAATTCACTATCATATAATTTAATGAAGACGCTTTAATGAAGTGGTTGCTTATAGAGGAGAGAGTTGGATTAAAGACAAGGATGGTGAAGCACCCAGAAGCTAGCCACAGCAAGAAGCCACTAGCATTGCTGAACTGAAGGAAGAAGGGGGATTAGTGTCACTGGAGCCAGTGAGAGCTGGGGCCCTGCAGGATGGGCTGCCCAAGGGGACCGTGGTCACTCACAAGGGACTCAGGCTTGAGGAGAGACACAGCACCAAGGCAGGGAAGACATGGCGAAGAAACACCTGACCTCTTTCCCCTCCTGCCTTTCTGTCTCCATCTGGTGCCTCCCCCGTGCAAAATCCAGCCATAAACCAGCTGCCAAGGGAGCTGAGAGACCCAGTCATCAAAGTCAGCATCCTTAGACACAGACCAGAATGAGAAGGCAGGGAGTGGGTTTGAGGCCACAAAGGGGAGAAAGCCAACACATGGATTTTAGGAGAAAAAAAGATCCCCAGGCGCTTCTGGTGCACAGTGAGGAATGAGACCTGCGTCCTGGATGAGGCATACTCATCAGCCCTCTCGCCAACTCCTCCAGCTGCCAGCAAAGAGAGCCACTCATGGCCAGAAAGCACACAGGTAGCTTTCCTGTACTACAGTCCTTGGGAGGTACTTCCCATCGCAGTCCCTCTCCAGGATAGCAGGGTCTGGGGAAACTGGTTTCTAGGAAGTACCCTGGCCACATAAACCAGATGCCTTTAGGTCCAAGGTAACAGCTGCCTTTCTTTCTGGGAGCTGCCTCAGTCGATAGGAGTTTGTAACGCACCCAATCCAGTTTGGGAAGGAGGCACACACAACTCTTGCCTTTTAGTTTTTATCCAGGCAAACGTGCCAGAAGAGACCCCCGAGATTTCCACCATATGTCATATCATATGACTCAATCTCATTTGCATAACCCCAAGGTGGAATTTGCAAGTGCAAGGGTGCACCAGCGCCCCAGACAAAGTGCTTCAGTTTGCATTGAACCCACCAGCTTGTTTTCCCATTGACTGTGTCGGCACGTTTCAGAAGACTTCATTTCTGCTGCTTCCTCTCCAAAAGGAGGAAGATATAAATCACAGGCGCAGAAGTAACTAGCAGTTGTGACATTTTGTTACAGAGTTTAATTACATGAATCATAAAATATTGCTACAATTTTCCAAACTGTTAAACCTTAATTAATATGAACCCACAGGGACCACCTTGATTGTTCTAAATATTCTGAATCACAACTCCTACAGTAGTGCTTCCATCCGCCTGAAGTGCTTTGTAATTTGCAAAAAGTGATTAATTATTAGAAATGAAACCAGACAAATTAATTTAATATAAATGAGGCTGTACATGATTTGATTAATTCTTTTTAATTACCTATATGTTATTTTTTCAATAGCCAAACAAAGGACTCCATTCTTCTCCTGCATGTTCGTATTCATTAATCTCATTAGCACAGAGTATTAATATAATTTTATCGCACATTCCAGAAGTACGGCACATTGACAAACCATAATGAATCGCGGCATTAGTGTCCTATTACTACATTAATTTCAAGACATGCCTGGCTCATCTGTAATTTACTTTGAGACTTACTTTAAAATGAGCTGAATAAGCGTGTAATTATGACATCTGCTTCTTTTCAGGTACCTCCTTTGTAAATCAGTGACAAAGGAATAGCAGGTTTAAATATGTGTTAACACTTGGATAGCATGTATAATTGCAATATGGCGATGTGTAATGAAGATTAAATTAGACCATACTATACCTGACATATGCAAGAACATAACTGAACTATTGTCATTGTTACAGTAGAAGCAGCTGCAAAATACTAATATTTGAATTAAGGAAAATGAAACCAAGCTGGAAAAGATGGTTGAAGAAGGCAGTCTAAGTGAGTCACCAAGAAAAGAACCATTATCCAGACAGGAGGCTGCAGACTCTAGGATTTCAGCCTCTTCCCACTTTGTGCCTGATGACAGTTGGTCATGAATTTCATGAAACTTTCCGAAAGGGTCCATTTCGGATGTCGCTGGGGCTTGACCTCACGCTGCATATCTTGTATGCTCAGCACTTCTGCTCTGGGCCATGGGCTGGGCACCCTGCCCAATGTTCCATCTTGAGCCTCAGGCAAGGAAGTGGAATTCTAGGATTGAAATCTAGACTCTCAGCATGGTTAACCCTGGATTTCCCTGAGCAAGACATCTAGGATGACAAAATGGTTTGAGATCGCCTGGGAAGCAAGGCAACCCTGGAAAGGATTTTAGGGATCTGAAGTCTTCGGAGGCCCCTGCAAAGTTGCGACAGAGAACAAAATCACATCTTCTATCTCAGATCCTCCCCCACCTTTCCTGAAAACAAACTTTTAGGAAAGCCTTTAGGATTTATTCAGGTTTGGGTAAGGAGTTGTCCCATGCCACGTATACGGTGGACCTCATGTATTCCTGGGCAAGGTGGGAGCCCCCTTAACTGTATCTATGGTTTTTCTCTCTTGGAAGCCCAGCCCCTGAGTGCTTGAGCTTCGAGCTTGACAGGAGCCTAAAAATATTGCTCTTGAGTTTAGCAAATACTCCAAAGGAATTTGGGGCTCTGTCTCAAAACAATTTTAAGGAATTGGCTTTCTCAACAAAATCCCCATGCCAGCCCTTTTAAGTTGATGGTAAGGGAACATGAAGAGAAACTAAAATGAGACGAAAGGAAGACTGCTTCATCTGGAGATGCTCGCGATGAAAGGCTGACGCAACTTCCTGGCAGAGTTAAGAGGAAGTGGGGAGCATTACTTTTATGGACGAAGATGTTCAGCTACTCAAAGTAATTTCATATCAGCAGAGATCGACTTATTTGTTTAGCACTTAAAAATACCTTCTGGGGGGTCTTCCCTGGTGGCGCAGTGATTGAGAGTCTGCCTGCCGATGCAGGGGACACGGGTTCGAGCCCTGGTCTGGGAAGATCCCACATGCCGCGGAGCAGCTGGGCCCGTGAGCCACAACTACTGAGCCTGCGCGTCTGGAGCCTGTGCTCCGCAACAAGAGAGGCCACGACAGTGAGAAGCCCGGGCACCGCGATGAAGAGTGGCCCCCACTTGCCATAGCTAGAGAAAGCCCTCGCACAGAAACGAAGACCCAACACAGCCATAAATAAATAAATAAATAAATAAATAAGGATGTGTATGACTAGTCACACAAGGGATTTACTGTCTCTTAAAAAAAAAAAAAAACTTCTGGGGCAGGATGTAATATTTACGGAATTATTATGATAGAACCATTATAAAAACGCTGGACTTTGGAAGCAGCTTAAAGATCCTCTATTTCCAAGTGTGGTTTCAGAAATCGGCCATGGCTGGATCATCTGGGAGGTTTGTTAAGACATAGGTTCCTAGATCCCACCCCAGAGCTTAAGGATCAGACACTCTGAAGTGCCATTTGGGAATCTACATGTTTAAAAAGCTCCTGATGATTCTTCATACACAATTCCTGATCTAATCTAGCCACCTCATTTTACAGAGGAGGAGACAAAGACCCTAAGAAAGGAGAGGTACAGCGACAGAGCCCAAGCAGCCTCTCTCCTGTGATGCTGAGTGTCGGGGGGAAGGAAAAGGCAGGACCTGGCTTTTGGCAGTCAGTGGGCACCTGCTCCAGCATCATTTGGTCCATTGAGTTTGTGCTTGTCCAAATTCGGCAAACAGATGTTAGGATGCTACCTGACTCCATCCCCTGAGGTAGGTAGGCCTGTCACAAACTCAGGACTTCAGAGCAACTCTGCTGTTCAGTGCTGATGAGTAGAGAGAATGGTCGTGGGAGAATGTTCTGCAAAGTTTTGGAATAAGAGAGAAACTATGACTTTCATCTTGCAGTGAGGACTATTTCAGTTGTCAACATTTTCCCATGCTCATCCATTAATTCCTTAATGTATCCATTCATTTTACCACCCTTATCAAGCTCATCCTGTATGCCAGGTATTACATTAAGCACCTAGATTACAACAGTGAGCAAGATAGAAACTGTTTCCGTCCCCAGTAGGAATCAATTAGATCCGCCCTGTTTGGCTCTCAAAAGTGATGTGAAATGAAGCAATCCTACTATATGGGTTGTTTCGCCTCTTTTCTGTGCTCTGTGTGTACCTAGACTTCCTGGTATATAAAGAATCATTGGGGGATACTCATTCTTTCCTCATCCTCTTCCCTCTTACTTTCCCCCTTAACGTGAGTGAGTGAGAAATCGTCTTGTAGGACGTCTGAATACGGATCCTGTACTTTCTAAATGCTCCCCACTTCCTCTTGTCAACTCTTGCCAGAAAGCCCCTGTGTCAGCATTTTCCTGCGAGCATCTTCAGATGAGCAGTGTTCCTTTCATCTCCTTTTAGTTCCTTCCTGCATTTCCTTACCTGTTAACTGACATGATTGCTTGTTTAACAAATGTATACTACTTATTGTTTAAATATTAAATAAATGATAGCAAACTAAGTACAACATTTAGAATGACATGATTTTCATGCCATATTAGAGCTTCTTGTTTGAAAGAAACCCCATTTTAGAATCTCTAGTTCCTTAGGGATTGAAAGAAGTAAGCGAGGACACATTTCAACAAGGGTGTAAATGAATGAGAAAGAGTGTCCACTAGCATAGACGAGGCTATGTTGCAGTGACAAATAATACAAAAGTCTCGGTGACCACCAACCACAAAGGCTCTGTTCCTCGTGGTTAGAGCAGCCTCCATTTTGCAAGCTGCTGTTACCATCTGAGGCTAAGAGTGAGCTCTGAAGGCTCTGAGACCACAAATTAAAGCTCCAGTATGAATGGGGGCTCATGTCACTTCTATTCATAACTCATTGGCCAGAGTTAGTCCTATGGCGCCACCCAAACATGAGAGACCAGAAAGTGCAATCCTCCCACATGCCTGGAGGGAGACAGATGGAGAGATTTGACAGACAGCACTAATGACTAGCACCGCGGGTAATCGAATGTTATTATCCTTGTTCAAGTTTCAAGTCAGCTTGCTAGGAAGAGGCTCCAAATTGGCTAAAACGTGTAACCCCAACCTGAATTACTTTGCTGAAAATCGAGCACCTCACCTGCCCAAATAAAGTTACTTATGTATTCTCTGTCCTTGTGTGAAAGTGGAGTTTCTTGGAGAGAGGCAAGGAAAAGGCAGGTTCCTCATGTTCCTAACTATGAATTATAGTGAGGGCTGTGAGGCTGTGAGTTCCCAACTGGCTTTAAAGTCATCTCTTCTTACGTACGAAAAAGAGAGAGACCTGACTTTGATATGGGACACCTCTTACATGATGACTAGTCTTGTCTTGCAGATGTAGGTGACAGATCGGCAGGTCAAATAATATAAAAATGGTTCTCTGGAGCAGATGAGTAGTTTTTTTTTTCTCTTTGGAGCTTTAAGAGGTTTTTTTTGGAAACCACAGGGTTCTCTAAACAAGGCATCCCCCAACAGCTGGTGGTGTTTTGGCCCAGAAGAGGAAAGGTTAACGTTTTTCATAATAATAGGTTTCACCCTCATGACACAGATGAAGCCTGCAATTGTTTTACATCTCCTCTGGGCTCCCCTAGCTATCTGAAAGTCACAGTAGTGAGAGGGAGCCAGTGGGAAATCACCACTGAACTCGAAGCCAGATCTGCTGGCTTGGACTTGTGTGTGTTCAATTTGAAAGATCTGTGATGTCCCTCTAGCGGGTATCTCACCGTACGCTAGCTAGTCTTAATATTTAAATCCCCTGAAATGCTTATGTAATTAAGATGTGAAAGGAGACACTGGGGTCTCATATGCTGCTAGCCTGGACCGTAATTTTGTACAAGCACTGCAGCAATATGTACTACAGCCAAACATATGCTTTACCTTTGACTCAGCAATTCCACTTCTAGGTATATTCTCAATAGAATTGAGTGTGTGTGAGCACCAATAGATGCATATAAAACCATCCATAGTGACAGTAGGTATAAAAGTCCCAAGCTAGAAATGACACAAATTCCATCAACAGTTGGATGAACAAAATGTGGTCTACTCGCATAATGGAATGTGACACAGTAATGTAAATATTGAGCTACTACTGACTGAATCTCCAGATACAATATAGAATGAAATAAGCCAAACAAAAGAAGACTTCCCATAGTATGATTCTACTCATATAAAATGTAAAAACAGGCAAAACTAGTAGAGGTCAGAATAGTCATCACCTTTGGGGAGAAGGAGGAGGCAGACGGGAGCCTGCTGGGGTGCTGAGACGGTCCCTGTCTTCATCTGGGTGGGATGCTGGGAATGTAAAATGCATGAGGGTACGAGCGCTCACTGTATGTACATTATACTTCAGTTAAAAATGAAAGAAAACTGAAAATAGGTATGCTGGGTTTTTTTGGTTTTGGTTTTGTTTTTTCTTTAAATTTTTATTGGAGTATAGTTGCTTTACAGTGTTGTGTTAGTTTCTGCTGTACAGCAAAGTGAATCAGCTGTATGTATACATATATCCCCTCTTTTTTGGATTTCCTTCTCATTTAGGTCACCACAGAGCACTGAGTAGAGTTCCCTGTGCTATATAGTAGATTCTCATTAGTTATCTGTTTTATACATAGTAGTGTATATATGTATACAATCCCAATCTCCCAATTCAGCCCACCCTCCCTTTCCACGCTTGGTGTCCATATGTTTGTTCTCTACATCTGTGTCTCTATTTCTGTTTTGCAAATAGGCTCACCTGTACCATTTTTCTAGATTCCACATGTATGCGTTAATATACAATATTTGTTTTTCTCTTTCTGACTTACTTCACTCTGTATGACAGTCTCTAGGTCCATTTACATCTCTTCAAATGGCACAGTTTCATTTCTTTCTATAGCTGAGTTATATTCCATTGTATATGTGTACCACATCTTCTTTATCCATTCCTCCGTTGACGGACATTTAGGTTGCTTCCGTGTCCTGGCTATTGTAAATAGTGCTGCAGTGAACACTGGGTTGCATGTATCTTTTGGAATTATGGTTTTCCTAAATAATCTTTTAGTTTAATCTGTGCCAAGAACATAGATACACAGCGATATGTGTGTGTGTGTATGTGTGTGTGCGTGTGTACACATGCACGCATACCTTAATTAGCTACGTGACCTGAAGGTTTAGTAATGTAACCAGTTACTTGTTCAGTTTTCTTAACTGTAAAATGATGATAATAATAATAATGTTTGCTCATAGGGTCATTGAGGTAGTCATAATGAGATACGTATATGTGGAAGCATAAGGTGCATACAGGTATATATATTTGTATCATATATATGTGTGTGTGCATATTTATTTATGGGTGTGTGCACACATATATGCACACGTACGTTCACACATTTCTTATGTGAAAGGAGAAAAAGAACATATACTGGTTGCCCGTTTATTCCATTCACTCACTTATCCAGCAAATAAATATGGAGAGCCCACTCTGCTAAGTGTTGTTTTATAGGCTGGTTATAGAGAGGTGAACAAGACAGAAGGTTGGAGAGATGTGATAAAGCAAGTGGACGAATAGATAAGCGATATCTTTTCTGTATGTGAGGAACAGCTGATAGGAGCTAGAATAACTGCAGGTGAGAGTGGGCAGAGCTAATTTAAGTGATGGAGTCAGAGGATGGAGTCTCTGAGGAGGTGACATGGGGCTGAGTCTTGAAGGATGGAAGGAGCTGGCTGGAGAGGACCTGGCAAAGAGTGGTATAGGCAGAGGGAACAGGAAGTGCAGAGCCCTGAGATGGGGAGAGCACAGGATGCCTGAGGATCAGAATGGGGGCCAGAGGGGAAGAGAGTGGAATCCAGTGAGGTTGGAGAAGTAGAGTCATGCACAGCCCTGAAGGCCAAGGGAAGAAGTTTAATTTCATTCTAAGTCCACCTGAAAATAATTTGAGGGTCTTCAAGATCTTAGTGTTTTAAATATATCAACCTGCCACAATGAGTTGTTTTAAATATATTATCTCTATAACAAGTTAGACTTTTGTGCCCTTAACTTGGTAGAACTGGAACTCTTTGGGGGGAGAGAACTGAATTTATCTGCAAAAGAAAAAATTCTTGGTAACTGGAATAGGATAGAAAAGGTAATGGATGTGTTACCAGGAGTCAACGCTAACAGCAGGGCAGCCGGGTTTAAATTTGCACTTGGGGAGAGGGTCCTTCTTGTGCTCCTGAGGAGGGAGCAGAGAGATGTGGAAGCTGGTGAGATGATGTGAAGTGACCAGTGAAAATAATGTAGTGTGGAGGTGCTTAGAAGTTTCAAGAGTGAAAATATAATGCAAGATGTGGTTTATTATGATATAAATACATTTTCTTCCATCCTCCCACATTCCATAAAGTCTACTAGTCTCCTGAATGTTTGCAGGACTTGGAAGTTTGTGGAATTTAAAAAGAGGCTGATAGTCACGCTAAGGTCACATGGTCGAGGATAGAGTACGGTTCATAGACCAACAGTGGCTAGGAAACTTTAAGTCCCCAGTGCCTCCCAGGGAGTCTCAGCAGTTGTGATGAAGATACAGCAACTTAAAGGGTCAACAACCCATGTAACATTTGGATTCCATCTCATGTTAGTGAAACTAATGAAAAATATGTTTCTTTTAACCTACCAATTTTTTAGTGCACAGCGGAGAATATCTTGTCCTAAGCACCGTAACAGTCAGAAGGCTTTTCCAGAGCTCTCTTCCCACTATCAGAATTCCTGGGAAGCACGACGAGCAGTTACTCAGGGCGGAGTGAGGAGATGTCACCCAAGCCCTGCTGAGCCCTTGTCATGGGGAAGCGAGAGCAGAGACTGTATGTTTGGGTTCTGAGTCAGCATCTCTCCCGAAGACAGCTAGAGACACCCAGGCAGCTTCCAGATTTCTGAACTTCCTTGTTTCTGCTTCCCAAGGTGCTACGTCCTTCTGTTGATCTAGGTTTCCCTCCAGGCAGGATACAGTGCACTCAACTGGATTAGCGTTTACAGAATCATATTTTCCTGCCCAGAGATTAGCTTATGCTGATTAGGGTCCCTGTGTTCCCACTCTTTCCGTTTACCTTGAGAGGGATTTCAAGGCTCAGACCTAGGGACCAGACTGCCTGGCCCAGATGCCACTCTGCCTCTTACCAGCTGAGTGACCTTGGCAGGTTACCTTGCTCACAGCCTCAGTTTTCTCATCTGGAACATGGGGATAATGAAAAGAGCCACCTCATGGGGCTTTGGTAAAGATTACATCAAAATACATACATATATAGGGACTTCCCCGGTGGTCTGGCGATTAAGATTCTGTGCTTCCACTGCAGGGGGTGTGTGTTCGATCCCTGGTTGGGGAACCAAGATCCCACATGACGCACAGCATGGCCAAAAAAAAAAAAAAACCCAACAAAAAGCAAACACAAAAAACCCCATATATATATATATAAATATCTTCAAGGTTATTTTATATAATGTATGCACATATATTATAAAATATATATAATTATTTACTCTATATTTATAGAATTAAGAGCTACCTCATAAGGTTGTTTAAAAAGTAAATGAATATATAATATATATATTCACTTTTATATCTGTCTTCTAAGTGATTATATACAATGTATGGATATGCATTACAACATATACAATCAGTGTACATTATACATGTAATACATATATACCATACACATATATATAGACACACATATATACATACATATATGTGTGTGTGTGTGTGTATATATATACATTTGCATGCACTCATGTCCCTTAGAAGGTTGTTGCCTGGGTAATTATTTTGTAAGTTTATACAATAAGTGATTGTTACTTATAGACCATATAATAGGTGGCTACAACAGAATGCAAATTATATACAGTGTTTTGGTAGCTAGAATTCAGAGGACAATCCCATTTCCCTCACTTTTGCTTTTGGAGGGTCGGGGTGAGAGTGTGTGAAAGAGCTGAACCTCAGTCTTGCTTCTCTTGTACACTCAGCAAAGATACATTCCAGAGTCAGAAAAGGACCGGTATCAAAGGAAGGCTGCCTTTATCCACTGCCTAAAGCGAGATATAAAACACTTCAAGCCACTGAATAGGTAAAATAAAACAAAAAAGAAACCCAACCAACTCACCAGCATTCTAAAAGTAGAATAAAGGGGAGAAAGAAGTGAGGAAAGCAAACACGGGCTGCGAGCTGGAATAGAAGGCCTGTGTCAGAGTGAGTGGCGAACACTGCATCTTATTGAGCGAGTTTTAATAGGCTCTGGGGGCCCCTGAATTGGGGTTAGAACACAGTTTAAAAAGGGAGAGAAAATGCAACTCCGATAGACTGTGCAGAGGGGATTATTCTTTGCCTCAAATTTTATTTGAAAGAACTGAAAGACAGGGTCCAGAAACCCCGGGCTTTGGCTGATGAAAAAATAATCAAATGAAACATTTGTTTTCACTAATTTAAAGGGACTTCTGTGACTCTGAGGCTGAGGAATAGGCAGGCAACCGAGGCCCACGGCAGCCTTGCCTGGGCAGGCTGGGCATTGAGGTGCAGGGGAAGAGCAAAGAGCTTGCCGTAGAGAAAAGACACGCCGCCCCTCTGCTGAGGGCCTCTTGGAGGAATGTCAGCTGCTCCACGTAGGCAGAACGATGATTACTCGGCCACTGCCTGTTGGGTGAGGCCCCACTCCATGGGGAGGTGCGATTTCTCCAAAAAGGGATGGGCATTCCCACCGTCTCTCACCCAGGTGAAAGGAAGGTCATGACACTGAGAGTCAAAGCCCAACAACCGGGAAGTCAGAAGACCAGAGAACGCCTCTTGGTCTCCTGTGTCTGCACTGAAGAGCCTGTAGGGTCCCGAGGAGGCCTTAAGGACAAGTCTCTGCCACAAGTGCTGTGTTGGGGTCACCCTGTACACGACCCCAGTCAGAAGAGGAGGTGCATCTTGTAAGCCAATGAGCTAGTGTGAGGTTTCTCTCTGTGTTCACTTCCTTTCCACAACACCAACTGGACCCTGTGATGTGCTCCCAGATCCTCCATCAAGGCCAGCTTCCTGGGCTCACAACCTGTGTAGGGTCCAGCGTGTAGAAGGGCCCCGAGTTCAGTTTAGTACGTGGTGTTGCCATCTTGAAATTCTCAATAATTTTGAACAAGGGCCTCCAGAAATTATGCAGACAGTCCTGTCTCCCATTTGGGGACCAAGGCACTCATTCTCCCAACTACCAGGAGGGTTGCCCACGAGAGCTTGCAGCTGAGGCATTGCCCTTTTCTGAAGAGAACCACCTTGCCCAAGGTTAAACCCTCTTCCCAGGGTCACGAAATGCAGGGTAGACTTAATGGTTCAAGGAGGCCGCTCCTTTGCCGCAGCCAAGACAACTGACCAGAGCCAGGCTTGCTCTGGAGTTCACCGGAAGTTGGGCTGAACCCTCTGTTGCGGCTGCATCACAGTTCAACATCTCCCTCTGCCCAGCTCTGCTTTCCTCACTCCCTTGCACACGTTGCTCACGAGATGCCTCCCAACCTCCTACCTGCAAATCTCCATCTCAGACTCCAGCTCCAGGGAACGGGAGCTACGACACCAAGTCTTCTGGTAAAGGCTTGCCTGTGTGCTCCACTCTCCTGTCAGGTAAGCTACAGGGAATCAGGAAAAGAATCTTGGTCCATGTGTGAGCCAGGAAGCCAGCATGGTGGCAGCCGCAATAACCAGTGAAAAGTTCCCCAGGGTAAGGTAGACAAAATGGGGTCAGAGAGGTTAATGTATTGCCCCCCAAGGCCACACAGATGGTAAGAACCTTAGCCGAGATTCAAACTTAGGCTTCCTGACCCCTAATTAGATTCCTTTACCATAAGTTGTCGCTCTTCTTAACCCACTGGGAGCCTGGCAATGCTGATTTAGTACTCTAGCAAAGCAGTTATGTGCATTCTCTCCTTCTTTGAGCTTCAAAAACACCTTGTTGGCGACTTGCTGGTGGCTCTTTGTATATTACTCCTTTATAACCTAGAAATCATCCTGCCCTTTGAGATTCAGACAAAACTGGCTCATTTCCTCAGCCACAATGAGTAAGGACCTCAGGATCCCTCCAAATCTCTCTAGGTTCTTCCAGGGTGAGCACACAGCATCGGCTCACCTGAGGGCATTGGAAAAGCACACTCTCAGGTCCCACCCCAGACCAGCTGAGTCAGACCCTGGCCGTGGAGTCCAGCAGTGTCTCAACAAGCCTTCCGAGGGATTCTGTCCCGCTGGTTTCACTGCTCCAGGGAGCTGCCTTGGGAACTTACCTGGTCAGACCTGACTCTTGAATTTCTGCATCTGCTTGATGTCCATCTCTCTCACGTCTCCTCTCTGATAGCTATTCCCTAGGTCTTCATTTTGTGCAAACTCAACCTAGAGACTCAGCCCCATTTTCTTGATTTGCCCAGAATGTCACTTACACAACGCCATTGAAAATAGCACATTTTACCAAGAAAGAAAAATATGTGGGGAAAAATGGGGGAGAAGATCATCTCCATAACACCACCCAATAAAAACCTAAAGGTCATTAGTAGGTGTTTCAGCCTCTCAGAGTTCCTCAGCCATGGACGATTTTCTCTGGTTGGCTCCCGCATTCGCATCTTCCTGCCAGGTTCCTCTCTCCTCACTCGTGGGCCTTCTCTCTTCTCTTTATTCTGCTAGTCTCCTCTCCCTCCACTCCATTCATCTTCACTTATTTTCCTCTTTGTTTCTTTCCAGGCCCATCTTCATTCCACCCAAGGGTTATCTCTTCACCAGAGTGGCCCATCCAGAGGAGTTTGATGTTAGTGCTTCCAGTAGCCATGATCCCTGGAGCCTTCTGTTCCTACTTGTCTTCTAGCACCAACCAGACTGTGTCTTTATGCCACCCGTGTACCCAGGGCCGGTGCTGCCACTTAGGTGACCGGGAAATACCCATCAGCTTGGGCAGACCTGGACCGAATGCTTCTGGGGTTGGCTTTTGGCTTTGAAATTCTCTGACGCCAAGGCTTTAACCAAATGACCCCTGGGGGTCTCTGGCACCTGCTGGACTGTAGAACTTGAGAATATCCAAGTCAAGGAGATGCCAGTAACCTCCTCTGAGCAGGAAGAGTTGAGAACAAACCTTTTGAATCAGCAGGGTCAGCCTTCGTCAAATTGGCGGTGGAGACACATTAAGACTTTTTAGTTGTTTCTTGCCCTTCTTCTCTACCTTATTTCTCTCTAATTCCACTCCAACTGCCTTTGTCTTGGTTCTCTGAGCTCTCATCCACTCTTGAGAATCGTAGGGATCCCCCTCTTCAGAGAAAAATGTTAAACCTCTTCCCACCCACCATCCTAACTCCCCTTTGTTTGGTAAGGAGTTGATCTGAAGAAACTAGTCTGTGCTCTGCAGCTAAGACTGCTAAGAGTTTAAATAGGGCCCCTCTGGGAGGCTTCTTTGTTGGAAACCAGGCCTTCAGAGTCTTCCACGTAAGACCTCAGCGGGCTCATGGGGCCCTTTGGGGAATCACGTTGACCCTGTGCTCACTCTTTAAGTGAGCGCAGCATGGAGATTAAGTCTCCAGGCTCAGAACTCCCACTGCCAGGATCTGAACTCTGGTTCTACCTCTTGCTGGCTGTGCAAACTTGGGATAAACACCTTCATCTCTCTGTGTCTCAGTTTTCTCACCTATGAAATGGACATAATAATGAAATATGATTAAAGCATTAATACACACAAGAAACTTAGGACTCAGTGAAGATAGGCTTTCGTTACTGTTATGTGCACATATGGCCCTGTTTACCAAGGGCAGTGCCATAGGATCCTAGGGTTTGGAACATAGTCCCATCCAAGATTATGCAATGACGTCAAAGCACCTTCATGCTGTTCTGGAAAGCAAAGAGGGAATCTTGGTTTTGTGTATTACGTGCCTAGCTTCAACAGGACTGGCTTTACTCCACCTCCCAAGCCCTGCGGCTGAGCCCAGCCGCGCCGCCATCTTCATTCCCCTAGTGCAGCCTGTCTTCCTGCCTCCTAATGCTCTACAGGAGTCTTTCCCACAGCCCTGCTGGGATGTGCAGAGTGACACAAGGCGTCAGTTGAGAAATGAGTGGTTAGTTGTGATGACAACCCAAACCACAATGCTGTCCCCTGGGGGGACCCATGGGAGCCAGAGAGAAGCCTCACAGGCTCCCTCTAATTTGTACCACACCAGGGAAGGGCAGAGTGGCTTCCGCATGCGTAAGATCCCTTCTGCTCACACAGCCACAGCCCACTGATAGCATTCACTCGGGAGACCGACTCCGGAAATGTTTCCAAGGGAAATGATTAATAGTTTGGAATGCTTAAGAACCTAGCTCCACACCCTGCAGATCAAAATCCAGTACCTGAAGCAGCAAATGAATTATATTCCACGGCAGTAGCATACCATCTGCCTCGTCCTGGCCAAAATAACTGAGGCCGAGAAGTTGTTATTCAGAGTAATATAGCTATCATTTCTTTAGCTGGAATTATGAGCCAGGTGCTATGCTCTAATCTGCCTGGGCAACTTCTCCTGGAATTCTAACACCTGTCTTGTGAGGCATATAATGTTATCTCATTTTACAGCTGAGGGAATCACTCTGTTAAATAACTTGCCCAATGTCACACACTTCCTGGTGGGGCTGGGACGTGAGCCTGCTTTAACCACTGCTCTATCTTGCCTCTTAGCAGTCAGCACCCAGGAACCCAGTTATTCAAGGGTCATATTGGTTTTGAAGGCAAATCTACTGTCTCAAGATGAACCAAAAATTTCTTCCTTCATACTCCATAATATTCTTTTTTATCACCATTCTTAAAACACTGTACTATAATTACTTGATTATGTCCTATAAAGTCCCCCATAGCTTGAGCTGCCTGAGGGCAAGGGGCCAGGTTGCTTTAATAAGTTTACATTCCAAAATCTGTTTGCACATAACAGACATGAATGAATGATTGAATGGATGAACAAATGAATGAATACAAGACCTCCTGACTCCCTGTCCAGAGCTCCATTCACTATTTACTATAGACCAACCTCTTTTTGTGGCCCTTAAATGGTTTTTCTCTTGGGATTTTCAACAAATTGAACGAGAATTAACATGTCCTTGTGATGCTTAGGACTAATAATCATTTTCCCTGAGATCTCACAGGACACCGACCAAGTTTACAAAACAAACAAAAGACATCCCATTTTCCTTCTCACCTCTTGAGATACAGGCAGCTCTTTCCTGCAGTGTACTTGGTAGAAAGAAAAAAAAAAAAAGATGGTGACGGTCTCAGGCTATTTGAAAATATTGGACAAAATGTCATCCTCTTAAATGATTTTAAGCAAGACGTATAACTCTAGGACTGATATCCTCCAGTGATTTTCCCAGAGAGACTACTTAATATTTCTGTAATAACCTGACTGTATGAGCTTTTGGGGGCAGCTTCTACGTATCACCGTAAGCCACGTTAGTCTGTGGGGCGTGTCTATACCTGGTCTTTTTCTGATCCTTTTCATAGAAATGTACTCATAGAATTTAGTTTTGTTTACTGTGCTTTTCAATTAGCATTGTAATATAAGCATTTTCCAGGGAACTATAAAGTGCTTGACGCCTCAACTTTAGCGGTTCCTAATATTTCCAAGTGAGCGTATCATCATTTATTTAGCTCTTCCCCTATTGTAGGGCACTTATGTTGTATCTAATAATATGGTCCTGTAATATAACAATGTGATAAATAACCCAAAGGAGAGAGCTTTCTGTGAGCTCTCTCCTTGGACCCGTTTCCTTAGGGTCACTTCCCAGCAGCCTGCCATTTATTCTTGATAACTGGATTTGTGAACAAGAGATGAGCTCATCAGGAGACATAGATCAAGGAAAGAAACTTAACTCACTATTCCCTGAACACTCTGAGGATTATTATCCAGCTGAGATATATGCCCTGTTCCGAGGAAAACACTGCATTTTATTTTAATCTTTATTTTCTAATACATTTTTATCCAAAAGCAATATTCTCATTATAAAGAGGGAAGCAGAATAAATATGTATAAAGGAAAAGACAGTGACTCCCTTTTACCATAACCCCTCCTTTCTTACCCCACTACGATGACAGATTTTTACAGTTTGGTGTGTATCCTTCCACATATTTCTCCATGCCCACACAAACACATTTTTGAAAATACAAACAGGCTCCTATATAACACACTGTATTCTAGATGACTTTTTTTTTTTTTTTTTTTTTTTTTTTGGCATTTAACAATATACCATAGAAATCCTTTTAGGTCAATAAGTAAAGAGCTCATTCTCTATAAGAAATGAATAATATTCCATAGTAGGGATATGCCACAGTTTATCCAGTTATTTTTGAATTAATGGAAATTCAGATTGTTTCCAAACAAAAAAAAATTGCTACCAAGCTGTTAGGAAAAACGTTGAGGTAAACTGTCTTTAAATATCACTAGAATCATTTCCTCCTCATCTTCAAATCTTATCAATCCCCAGTTATTTTCATGGGGTGTATGTGTCTTGTTAACTGGGCACAGTGCTGTCCATGTCTGAAGACTGTCATAGAATGCAGAACTCAGTACACCCCTTCTCAAATTCACAAGCTTTTTTTACAATTTGTGTGCAGGCCAGGCCTCATATTGGTTACAAGAAACATTTGTTGAGTGTCCACTATGGCCCTACAGCACATACAGGTGAAGAACAGAGAATTATGAAGAAACACAGGAAAGAGATGTTGGGACAATAGGAAAACTGGTCTCTCTAGATCAAAATGATGATATAGTAAACTAAGTTTACTATACAAAGACTGTTTCATACTAAGTAGATACAAAGCCCTGTGCTACGTGGTGATGCTGTCAAAGAAAGCTATAGTCTATTAGGAAAGATAGACCTTTATACAAATGACACAAGGGAGGAAATAAAAACGGGGCATGCACACCAAGTGTAAGGACTGAATATGGAAGTAGCTAGCCCCCAGCTCCCCTCCAGAATGCCAATTACAATGTTTAAAGTTATTTTAAATCTGAAAACAGAGTCCGTGTGTGTCTGCACTTCCATTTGCACACCCAGATTACTGGTTGCGGCTTATATAAAATACGCTGGGGGTTATGTATGATTCCCCATAAGTCCTAGTTATAACTTCATCTCTTTCTTTTCTTCCCTACAAAGTGTATTTCAAAAAAAGTATAATTTACTGTAAAACTGTGTCTGTTTCAGGACATATTTCTTTTTCTCCCAGCAACACTGATAAGCATGGGAAAAACAAACAGTGGATAGGTAAATACAAAGGAAATTTTCTCTAAATAAGTAGTATATTGTCCAAAATTTCTTCTTATCCTATACATTAAAAAAAAAAAAAAGGAAAGAAGAAAAAAGAAAGCATGTTGAGATGAAAGTACAGGTCAGAGTGAGAAAGCAGTCTCTGAAGCCAGTAGTGGTTCCAGCTCCTGTACCAGGCATCACTGTCTAGCTTAACAGTCATCGCTGCTACAGAAGGAAGACCAGCTTTGGAGCACAGTCTCCAGGGTTCAGTTCTGTGAGTCGTTGGTTCATCTGTTCAGTAATCAGCAGCCTTAGGCAGGTACTGTGCAGGCCTCGTGGACACAGCGGAGGACAAGACAAAGTTCCCACCCCAATGGCATGTGTAATCTAGTGGAGAATGAACAATAAGCATGGCTCTCAGACAGCGATGAGAACTACAGAGACAATGAAGAGGGTGATGTGACGGAGAGGGTATAAAGGATCTTCCAGACTGGATGGTGAGGAAGGCCTGGCTGCGGCGATGCTGCAGTCACTACGTCCGTGAAGAGAAGGAGCCGTTGACATACACACATCTTGGGGTAGAGCCTTTCAAGCAGAGGGAACAGGCGTGGTGTACACAGCCACAGAGAGCAAGCCTGCGTGGCCGGAACGTGGGGAGAGAAGAGGAAAGCGGTCTGGAGGAGGTCAGAGGCAAAATCAGGTAGAAGAGTCTGGATTGCATTTTAACTGCGGTGAGAATCCATGGGAGGGTTCTCAGCAGGGAGTCATGTCATCCAATTTAAACCTTCAAAATCACACTCTGAGCGCTACTGGGCAGGCAAAAGTGTGGAAGCAGAGCAAGCAGTTGGGAACGTAATGCTGGTGGCCTCAGCCCACATAGTGGCAGGAGAGGATGACTCTTGGACCTTCCTCTTAGAAGCCATGAGCTTCCCACAAGCAAACGACTTCACCTCTCAAAGCCCGAGTGTGTTCACCTGTGAAATGGGGATAGTGATACAGGCTTTCTGAGGTTGGGGGGATCATCTGCAGGTTGTACGCTGACACCTAGCCCGGTGCCCGGCACAGGATCCGTGCTCTCCAAATGCCGGCCTTCCAGACTCACTCTGCTTTACCTGCCTTTGTCTGGACTGGAAACATCAAGCAGTCCAGGGTGATTGTGATAGACGGAAAGGGTGCTCAACACTCTGAAGGACTAACATGCGATAAAAAACACAGGAGGAAATGAAAAGAAAAACATATAAGGGAATTCACATGGATGTGTTGAAGAAGCTAGCATGAGGCCAACATAAATGAAGGTTTTGATTCCTGTCTGTGCAATCCTCACACATCTCAAGGGGATGTGCACACAGTCACTGTATTTAGAGAATCCTATTACAAGGGCGGAGAGATAGCTGATAGAATGGGGCTTTTGTTTTTATTCCCCCAAATGGTCTGCGAGCCAGCCAGGAGAGGCCCTTTATGTCCCTGGTAAACATGAGCCCTACTGCAGGTGTTTGAGTTTATCACAGAGAGGAAATGACTTTTTTTACACCTAATTTAATCTGAAGCTATTCACAGTTTAAAATGTTTAGTAACGGTGACCTTTTTAATGACTAACACATTGCAGGTGGTCCTGTTGTAGCCAGCAGTTAATGTTTGCCGTCAGAAAGAGAGGGAGAGAGAATTAAATGACCACTCCGTGGCAATTGTCTCTGCCATGCAGGGTTCAAAGGACAGCTGGTTCTGAATGGAGCCATAGTTAAGGATCTGTGAAAAAAAGGATGGGGTCCCTTCCCCTCAATGGGAGAGCTGCTTTCCTTTTCTTGGTCTTCCTTGGAAAGGAGGTGTAGGCAGAACATCTCAGAAGGAATTGTAAACCACAGACCACTAGTTGCCTGGCCCACCTCCGGGTGTATTTTCCTTTCTGGAGGGCGGATGGGTCTGTGATATTTCAGTGGCTCCGAATGGACGGGGGATTGATGTGGTAGCTGACCTTTGGCTGGATTCCTGGGGCTTTCATATCATTTTGCACTGAGACCTGTGGGGCCGTAGAACGTCCAGGTGAAATCTACCATTTCAGATGAGTGAAGGAGGCTCAGAGAGAAAAAGTCATTGACCCAGTGGGAAATAGCCAATCTCATATCCCAGGCCAGCTCTCGACAATGCCGCCCCCGCTACCTTCCGTGCACCCACAGGGGGCTTCTATTCTGATCATTCACAAGCGAGGAAGATGTGCTGGGCTGCTTGACGATCTGAATGGCCTGGATAAGGGTCCACACCTTGTCTCTAATCACCTTTTAGGGCTTTTAAGTCTGTGCCACACCCTGAAGATTATGGAGATAGAGCAGTTTATACATTGGAGCAAAATTACCCTGAGTGTGTACTTGGCTTTCAGGGCAGTGCAACAGCACACCATGTCAGCAAATGCAGCTGGGGAAGGAGATACATAATCCAGGGTCCTGACTCTCCCAGCAAGCCCTCTCCAGGGAGGGGCTGAGTGAGCATGCCTTTGTACCCCGGCTTTTCTTATAGCTCAAAAAAAGCTCTTTTAAAAGCAGTGCTTTTCATTGTTTCTGCTTTCCCTCACCCCTCTGCATTGCCCCTTCCCCGAATTGCTCCTGGAGGCTGCACATTCCCCCACTCCCCACTTTGGTGGGAAGAAGCAGCAAGAGAACCCAGGAAAGGAGGTACTTGAAGAAGCACCGCTCCTCAGGGGCAGCTGCTTCTCTGCTATGCAGACTGGCACCCTGCTGCTCCGAACGAGCAGGGCTTTCCAAGTCCCGGCTGATTCAGATGGCACCTGCTTCATTCAGACTGTCCGGCCCTGCTCATTTCATTCTGAAGCCATGGACCTCCCTGCAGTCATTCGTGTCGGGAAGCGGACTCCTGAGATCTGTGCTCTCCAAACTTATTCTACCTTTACTGTCTTCCAAGGTTTCCAGGATCACAGGAGCGCTTACAGGGGAGGCCTTCTTATTACTTATCCCTAAGGGAAAGTGTAGAGAATGTGAAGACAGAGGTCTGCTGCTTCAGGCCAGGATTCCAGGGCTTCTAATGAGATATCAGCCCATTCTAAGGAACCCGTTTGGTCCTCAATTCTTCCACGCAAGTGCCAAGGACTGAAGCAAGCTCGCGCTGTTTCAGGCATGTTCTTGCATTTCTTGTCCTTTCCGCCTCTTAATAGCACGTATCATTAGATTCTAAAACTACATTGAATGATGATTGCGCAACTCAAAAAATCCACTAGAAAACATTAACTTCTCTATTTAAACTGTGTGAGGAAAAGTTAGTTAACCTCCAAAAATTCATCAAGCATAGATAATTACAATTTAGGCCTTTTTCTCTTTATGTTTGTGATGTTTAAGTAATAGAGTCCTTTTCTAAGGACTAATACAAATATCCTATGTCCCCCCTCCCCCCCCCAAAAATCCAAACAAACAAAAACCACAATCTTTTATTACTAAAAAGACATCTTAATTTTATTACTTCAAATACAATTTTGTAACAATCCCTCTGAATCATTTGAGCTTGTCTCTTGTTATAAAATGGGATTATATGCATCTTTTTACTTCACCCTCAAAAATCTTATAGTTTAGGAAAATTACTAATTGTGGAAGAAATAGAACCAGATATATGAATAGAACCACACATACTAGAAATGTTTAAATATATTAACAATGTTAACATTGATAGGAAATCCTTGTAGATCTTAAATAAGTAAACTTGTAAAATGAGAATGTTATCCTAAAAACAAAAAGCATTGGAAAACTCAGATCTCTATTTTATATCTTATTAAAATTGCACCTTACTGACATAATTGCAGAGAAAGAAAAGATGGTTAATTTATAGAGCATCTTTTCTATATCTTGCTAGCTATACCAGGATCTTTAAGCTATTAGGAGAATCCATTCATTCAATAAGCTATACCCGTAAATTTAAAATAACATGATAAAATAAAACCGTATATTTCAGAATATAAGGAGTTAACTGTTTTCACCCCGTGACACGTACAAGGGCTTCTAGAGACTATATTAGGGATCTATGTGTCGTTTATTCATATTTAAAATGGTGTATGGAAAGAAATCTCAAAATATTTTAGTTCTCTCTCCTTCATCCTAGAGCATTTAAACCCTGAAACTTTTTTCTGAGCTCAAGATCAGTTAAAGCTGGTACCTATATTAATGTGAGTACTTTATTGTCCTGAAATTACGGCTTTTGAAGTTTCTTCCTTTCTGAAACAAAAAAGAAAAACCCCCTTTGACATCAAAGAGGAGGCATTCTCCTCACTAGCAATTATGGTCCCTTAATGTTACTCAATATCCACCCAGTTGCAAACTGCCTTTGCTTTTTGTAACGTGTACTTATTTTGATCAACACCTTGAGAAAAAGTACCTAAAAGTACCCAACTACCTATAAAATTCTCGCTGGCGGTGGATTCTTCCTGGCGGTGGTTGCTGTGAGTCAAAATACTCCTTTAATAGTGCATTCTGCCATATATGATTGTGGGTGTTTTTTTCTTTTAAAGAAAACATTTAATTACTATTGGAGAGTTGTAACTGTTAGCCGTGAGTTACCAGATGTGAAACCAGACACAAGGGTGAGATTTTACAATTTCAGCACAGCTGCTTACGACCAAATCTGGTTTAGGACACCATCGATGGATTTAAAAACATTACATTTATATTAAAAATAGCAGGGCCTCATATGCAGCCCAGCTGAAGGTCTTCTTGGCAAACTTGTTAAAGTCAGAACGAGTCCCCCCAATCAAAGCCCCAAAGCAGCCTGTGCACACTGGCTAATGACACGTGCTGTCACTCCCTGCCCTCCCCACCCTAACCCAAACATTCTCATAGAGACACATGTGTCTGGGCCTTTTGTCCGAATTCTAAATTAAACCTCCAGTTCTTTTCATTTGTATATTACGTGCGCTCAGCGCCAGAATGTAAAGGCTCAAAAGGCATCAACAGTTTGTGCAGGCTTGAAAACCTTAACTTACTGCACTGAAGATTTAAGACAAAGTACTGTTTTGTGTCCCTGCCTGCCCTCAGCCCCCTGGCATTTGAGTTTTTACAGTGTAGGAAGAAAATGGCTCTCCAAAGCTTACTTTTTCTTCCTCCCCCCACGCGTCCTTGAATCTGCAGCTATTATTCCCGGCCAAATTGTCGCCATGCTTAGTGGAGCGTGTGGAACCAGGCAGGACAGCTGAAATAACGGGGGCAGTGGCCCCCCTACCCTGGCCTCGGCCTCGCCTACATTTCTGCCATTATTTTAACAAGAGTTTTGAGAGTTTCCAAAAATGTATCCAGTGAAAGAGCTTTCCTTAAGCCAGGGGGGTTGGCAGAAGTGGAAGACTCCTGTCTAAGTCGTAAGTCTGGGGCACGTTTGAAGTACTACTGGTGTTGAGAGCTTGGCCTCTCTAGTAAGTAATATACGGACCTGGTTAAAATGCGTTCGAACTGTACAGCAGGGCATCCAATCACAGGCTGGCTTATATCCTTCTCTCCCCAGGCCCTTTATCTACCACACCGCTTCTCGGTACCATATCATGGGTTCTTTCGCAGCCTTCCACATTTTTTCCTATACATATACAAGCAAATGTGTGTGTGTGTGTGTGTGTGTGTGTGTGTGTGTGTGTGTGTGTGTGTACATAAATTGAGGCAAACTGTACATGTTGTTCTCTGTCACTTTATAATAGATCTTGGTGATGTTCCCATATCAGAACAAGCAACTTCCTCACTCTTTTTTTTTTTTTTTTTTTTTGCGGTACGCGGTCCTCTCACTGTCGTGGCCTCTCCCGTTGCGGAGCCCAGGCTCCGGACGCGCGGGCTCAGTGGCCATGGCTCACGGGCCCAGCCGCTCCGCGGCACGTGGGACCTTCCCGGACCGGGGCACGAACCCGTGTCCCCTGCATCGGCAGGCGGACTCTCAACCACTGCGCCACCAGGGAAGCCCTAGACTGCTTTTTAAACTATTGTCATTATAAATGGTCACAAGGCATCTCCTTTTATGAGAGATGCAGTATAGCAGGTCATCTCACTTGCTTGCAATATTCCCCAATTCCAGTCTGGCCAGTGTTCTTCCCGGCACTGTCTCTACTTCTCTTCTACTCTGGGCTGTGTTCGATGGCTTCTGAAGGAGGGTAGGCATTGGGAGGAAGGATCCCTTAGCCTCTCCTTGTATTTCTTCAGTCTTATTTCCTTACCATGGCAATCTCTTTTCCCTTCACCAGTTCACCCTCTTCTTCTACAGCTCTCTTCTTCCTGATCACTTTTAGGTTCTTCTTTCTTGTTCTCCTCCCTTTCTAATTTTTTTCCTCTCTCTCCTTCTCTGATTCTTTTCTTTCTTCGTCTTTCTGCACCTTCCTCCACCTCTTGGTCCTCCCCCTTATTCTCGCTTTCTTTCTCCTTCCCTTTCCTCCCGTCCATTTTCACTCTTCCATGTTTTCACTTTAGCCCAACAGCCCACGTGGGCGATGCCTTTGCTCACTGGTGGTATCAAGGCTCAAGTGGTAAAAAAACAAAAAATGAGTTAGTCATTGAGTAAGGATTTGCCATTGCAAAATCCCCCCCAATGAAGTCTAGAGGTTCAGAGACTTAATCACCTCTGCATATGACCAAATCACATTCTTCCCGTGACATTGTTGCCAGAGAAAAAGCATGATTGATGGGTGAGGAAGTCGATATGAAGTAGAACGGAGTCTCCATTTTACAAAACAAACATTTTGGAACTCTCAGCTCACTCAGGATATGCCAAACCCCACTCAGGCCTTGCTTGAGTAATTGGGCAGGGGCTCCTGAAAAAGCAGTAATTCTGGAAGAACCGGCAGATGGAGAGGGAGGGTGTCAGAAATTCAAGCGTGATTAAGAAGATGAAGGCATGAAGTGTGCAAGCCTGACCTCATGGCTACTGGGATTTTTTAACCACATAGAGTAGCAGGGTCCTGCGGAGGGAAGGGGAGACTCCCATGCAAATCCCACCTCTGCTGCTGGGCCTCAACTCTAAAGCAAATCTTCAGCTCTAAAGCAGGGATTTGGGATTAGATTATCTCTGAGATCTTTCTCAGTGTTCTGCAGTTGTACGGGGATTAATCTACATGGTCAGTTCCTACCTAAAATCATGAATAGGTGTATGGAGCTGATCTTCTACTGTTTACAATGCCCAGCATTGTCCTTGGTTCTCTCCAGTTCACCATCATTCTCACTCTTAGAAGGCTTGTCTAGTTTGGAAAATAAATAAATAAAAAGCAGGTGGGAGGCTTGAAAGATTTTTTTAAAATGAGTTTTAACCAGCATCAAAAGAGAAAGAAATTGGGAAGAGAGGAAAAGGCAGCAGTAGTCACCTTCCAACTGAATGGATGAGAGCATAGGTAACGGCTTCCCAGTAAAGAAGAGACATGAGATAGGATGAGAGGGTCTCTTTGGCTGGTTAGGGAGAGGGCTGGGAGCCTTCCTGAGTAATGGAGTTGTCAGGAACAAAAAGTAAAAACAAAAACTACAACATTAAAAAAAAATTACAGGGCTTGGGGATGCCTAGGAACCTTAGGAACTTGGAGGAATTTTGCTAAATGGTCCCAGGAGTTACAGGAGGTGAGGTGGATATGCCCAGAAACCTTCGGTGGATATGCAAGTCTTGAGATGGGTGGCTGAAACCACAGCTCTGAGTACCATTTATAGCTGTGCCCTATCTTTAAGGTGAGAGTTTCTCCATGAAAGTGTCCCGTGAAGATAGGTGGCCAGCAATGACTGGAGAAATTTCACTAGAGCTGCTGTAGGTCTCTCATGTAAGAACCAAAAGAAGATGAACATTGCCAATAGCTCCAGGCAGAACCAGTAAGTTGTTTTCACGTTAAATGCAATCAACAGTCCAGAGGAAACGTCATGATTTAGTCTATTGAAAATCGTAATTATTTATTGAATTATTTTAACTACTGAGTTTTGTGAGGGATTAGATAATAAGGAAGAGACTGCAACTTTCTCCAGCAATGTGGAATAAAATTGGCAGGCTTTGGGGTTAAGTCCAAGCCTGACTTAGCTGTGAGATCTTGAACAAGCGGCTTAATCTAAGCATTAATTTTCTATAGTACTTACCTTAGAGAGTTTTTGTGAGGAGTGCATGAGGCAAACTGTGATAAGCATTTAGAACAGTGCCTATCTCACAGTATATCAGTTTCCTTCTTTTGCTGTAACAAATGACCACAAGTTTAGTGGCTTAAAACAACATAAAATTACTATCTTACCATTCTGTAGGTAAGAAGTCTGAGACTGGGCTAAAGTGAAGGTGTTGGCAGAGCTGCATTCCTTTCTGTCAGCTCAAAGGGAGAATGCATTTCCTGGCCTTTTCCAGCTTCTAGAGGCTGCCCACATTCCTTAGCTAATGGCCCCTCCCTCCATCTTCAAAGCAGCAACATTGCATCTCTGATTATTCTGCCACGTGTCTCCCTCTGACCAAAGCTGGGAAGAGATACCTGATTCTAAAGACCAATATGACTGAATTGGGTCCACCTGGATAATCTAGGCTATTCCCCCCATGTCAAGGTCTTTAATTTGATCACATCTGTAAAGTCCCTTTTGCCATTAAGGGACATCTTCACAGATTGCATGGGTTAGGAAGTATTGATAGATATCTTTGGGGTTTCATTAATCTGCCTACCACACGTAGGACACGTTTAATCCATTTATTATAATTATGAAGTGACTTTCCAGATATCAAAACAGATGAAATATTCTTCAGGGCTACAAAATAACTTGAAGAGGTAACCTTTCTGAAGGGAGGGGTAAGAGTATGTGTTCTTATAGCATCTAAATTAAGAAAACAAAGGGTACTGACGTTGACTACAAAACTCTCTTGACTACGAATATACTTTCTGAGTTTAATTAATTAAATAGAAGCTAACATTTATGGGGTCTCTATCACATGCCAGGCATCATTTTTGGATATTTTTTCATATACACTATCATATTTAATACAGCAGCCTCTGACATACATAAAATTATCATCTTAAGGACAATGACAGAACAAGCTCAAATAAGTGAAGTAACACTCCCAGCCTTCCACAGAGAGGAGGTGGCACAGCTGGGATGTTTCTAGGCATTGAGGTTCATCCTCAAGCTTCAGTCCAGTCCAGTGGCAGAACGAATGTCTTTTCGAGTTAACTGGCCCATCTTTGAAGTGGGACTTGGGCCTGTAGAAGCATATTTTCTCTCCAAAGGCCAATGTGTGGACTGGATTCTAAGGAGCCTCCCAGAAGCACATTCTTGTCATTGCTTCAGGATCAGAAAGGAGGCCTGTGTCCAAAGGCCAGTGACCCTCAGCGTAGGTAAGGCACTGTAGCACTCATCAGCATAGCCCCCATCCCTGACGTGCACTGCTCCCCTTAGCTGTAACAGCGTAGCCCCCATCCCTGACGTGCACTGCTCCCCTTAGCTGTAACAGCGTGGCCCCCGTCCCTGACGTGCCCTGCTCCCCTTAGCTGTAACAGCGTGGCCCCCATCCCTGACGTGCACTGCTCCCCTTAGCTGTAACAGCGTGGGCCCCATCCCTGACGTGCCCTGCTCCCCTTAGCTGTAACAGCGTGGGCCCCGTCCCCCAGAAGCATGGTCACCCAAATCAGCATTCCGTCTATATTCCAATCTTCCTCTGTGAGCAGAAGCCAGAATTACTTGTGACTTGCTGCTTTTCTGCAAGACCGTATAAAATTTCACACTTATGATGAATGCCTTTGGACTGGGGTTTCATAAAACCATTTAGTGTATTAGAGTATATTAACCAACCTGAAATCACGACCCTCGTTTAGCAGTTATAGACTGTGGCAGCATTTAATCCATACTGGTTGATTTGTATAACATTTATGATCTGAACCAGATCCCTTAATGCCTAAACTCATAACTATTGGCTTGAAATATGAGCAGCTGGAAAGCACCACTGGCAGAGCCCTGTGTGATGTTGGTAGGAGACAGTTGTACAGACACATTTCCTAAAGAACAGATCGATTTGAATGCAGAGGTACAGAGAGAATGGGAAGCTCAGACACAACTGTTCTAGAGGAGACTCTTGGTTGCCAACGTTTATTACTCATTCTTCCTTCCTAATGGAATCCAGATTTTCTTCAGTCTCTACAGACCCCAGGTGACTCAGGAGAAGCTGACTTCGCCAATGATTGGCTCAGGAGCCCAGGCTGAAGCAGTGAGCGCTCGGATTTCTCCCAGTAACTGTTTTGTTCCAGGGACAGGCTTATGACCTATATTGACCCAATCAGGATGAAGGCTAGGGCTAATATTCTATAATTAAGGGAGAGATTTCCTCTCTCTTCTATGGACCTTACACAAGAAAGTCTGCTGCCCCAGCGCTAATAGCAGTCATATTATGCCCATGTCAAAATCCACCTGGAAAAAAATGCGGTTACATGTGTATTGTGAAGGGTCTGATATTTTACCACATTTGCAAGCTAAAAAATTAGACCGCCACGGCGTCACGGATACTGGGAGAAAACGCATGTCTCCTGGCTCAGAGACGAAGGGCTTTATGCTCGTGGCACAGCAAATAGCACGAGTACCAGCATATTTAGACCTGGTCCCTGAGCCGGATTCCTTCAGGGTGCTGCAGAAGGGGCCATGTGTGCACACCAGGAATTTTGAGTTTAGGGTACTTACGTTTTTTATAATGGACAGTTCACGTGCCTGTCCTCATCTCCAGAGGGAGACACTATTTCTGTCTCCCAAGGCCAACATACAGACATCCTTGTAAACATAGTCCAGAATAGAGACAGTGCCTCTGCTCGCAAGATGTGCAGGAATGCCAAAGACTCTTGCTGAATTAACTCCCGATTAAAAGCTGGCACAGAAAAGGGGGTGCCAAGAAAACAGCTGAACGACAGAGCTGGAACCCTAATTGTGCTCTGATTAGAGCTCACTATACCTCCTGACTTTCTATTAAATGAAATGACAAATTTCCTTTTTGCTTAAGGTAGTTTGAGAAAAAGATTTCTTTGACTCACACCTGAAATATAGTAACTGATAAAACACCCAGTAGTCTGAATTCTCTAGGGGTCTCCAGGATTCTTAACTCTTTAAAGAGAACTGATCTCAGCCACTAAAGAGGGTATTTATTAAGTTGTATGTGTCTTTGAGAGGGAAAATTGTCTCTGATCTCTACTTGGATTATTTGATGCCTCAGTCAACAATATTGTGATTAAATCCAAAGGGTGATTTTATCAGAAGGTGAAAGTTGAGGTCACCACTATGATTTCTCAACTTACAATCCTATGATCAAGTCATATAAGATGTTATCCAAAGGCTAAGGTATCAGAATCCCTCTGAAAATGACTTTCAGCTTTAGACATTGAGTCTTTCCACTGCTCATGGCTATCACGCCATCAGAGAGCTTATTAAGCCATTCATATCAGATTGCTCCTTGAGAGAATATTTCTCCCTGTCTAAGCATGAGGTTGTATACTTAAGAATATTAGACCATGAGAGTGTCCCTGAAACAGGATCCATGAAGTTTAGTAGAGCAGGGAGTTCCTCCCGGTACCACTGAAGGATGGCTATCTTGGAACTGGTCTATCACAGTGGGAAAAAGAGACCATTGGGTGGTACGTGACCTCACATTCTAGAAGATTCTCAAATTTATACCCACAGTCACAGAGATAGGCTAACAAGTTGGAAAGAAAAAGCCAGTGAGCTTATGACTGTAAATGTGTGCCCCATTACTGAACCATACTGCCTATAAAGCCTTATAAGTGATTATTTTTATTATTTCTGTATTTATCTTCTCATCAGCACAATCAGAAATGATTACACTGGTGGTGGTGGTGGTGGTGGTGGTGGTGGTGGTGGTGGTGGTGTGTGTGTGTGTGTGTGTGTGTGTTAAAGGCCCTCATTTATTAAGGGTAACTAGTAAAGATATGTTATAATTATATGCCTATTTTAGAATTTATACATTTTAAAATACAGTTGGAGCCTCAAAAATCAGAGGGGGACGGCCTGTCTGTTGGAGAGGCCTTGCTTGTAATGACTATGTAAAAGCACTTTGTAAACTGTAAAAACTCCTACACGTGTTCCCTATTATCTAGCTCCTCTGTCATTCAGGCCTCTGGAGGGGCGTAGGGACCAACACTCCCGGGCGGGCCTGCAGGGTCCCTCGAGAGCAAGGTCAGCTCATGGTATGAGAAACGCTCACTTGGGCTCGCCTGTGGCCCTGAACATCAGAAGATATTTCAGGGGTTCGTCTTCTCTCCCACCACCCCCAGGGCACCTGTTTCACTGAAGACTCCAAGTCCAAGCACTTCGCTGGGGAAGGAGGGCGTTGCTCAGAAGTGGACATTTATTCTTTGCAAAGTGCCAGGGTGAATCAGGGGCACCTCAGTCTCTTCCCTCCGCTGTTCATGCCATAATATGCTACATTCTTCAAATGGTATTAATAGTGCATAGCAACTGGAGGGGGAGGCACAGGAAGAATGTCTTTCCCCACAGTAAATGAGAAGCGCTGGCAGAAAAGCTCTGTTTAAGGGTATTCTTCCTACACACTGCTCATTGGGTAATTTTTTAAATCAGCTTTTAAGAATCGATGTGGCGAAGTCAGACCACTCTGACTTGATGTATGATGATATTGTCGCTATTAGAACTGAGATGCCTCTCAAAGAATCTGTCTCTACTTTTCTCTTCTAACCTAAAACCCCTTTCTCTCTGCCAAGCTTTTCCAGAGAGGACGTTTTACTCTGGCATTATATAAACTTCTAAAAGAGTAGGTGAATGTGAAATGTCGATAGGATCTAACTCAGCAGCAGAGTTGCTTAGTAGAGGTGCCATCACAGTGGTGGAATTACCTCATTTAGAAAAAATGCTTTATTCTGTGAAGCTCCTTTGTCATCTAAGAAAGGAGGAAAAAGGAAGGACGGCCAAGGCTCAGAACAAATTTAAGTAGCAGCCAGGATTTTGCAAGATATTTTCAATTGGATTTGGAAAGAGAAAAAAGTATTTTAAATGATTCTTAGGTAGGGCTTCATGTTAATAAGGATTCTAAGCGTATGGTTATGGGGAGGGTTTGGTCTGGGAGGAATGTGATACTGAACTGAAATTAACGTGACAGGCAGTTAGTGTGATTAAGATGTAGAGTGGAAAGAAGAATGCCTTAAGGACCTTATCAAGCCCTAGTTCCTGCCACACTTGGCTGTGTGAACTCAGGCCAGACACGTAACCTCTCTGGACCGTCGTTTTCTCATCTAGATCATAATATCCTCTTATAGGATTATTAGAAGAGATTTAAATGAAATAAATGTACATTACCTTACAAAGAGGTATGAGCCACACAAACGTTAGCTCTCATTTGCTCTTTATTTTCAGGGAATTTCTTCTTTCTTTTTTTTTTTTTTGCAGTATGCGGGCCTCACACCGCTGTGGCCTCTCCCGTTGCGGAGCACAGGCTCCGGACGCACAGGCTCAGCGGCCATGGCTCACGGGCCCAGCCGCTCCGCGGCATGTGGGATCTTCCCGGACCGGGTCACGAACCCGTGTCCCCTGCATCGGCAGGCAGACTCTCAACCACTGCGCCACCCGGGAAGCCCTCATTTTCTCTTTATAATGCATGAGAGAGTCACAAGATGAGTAGGTCTCTCTTCCCATGTAGGCTATCCCATAAGCAGGCGGCCTGCTGAAAGACAGGTCAGCCAGTGCCTGCAAAGAGGCCTCTGAAAATTGTGCTATTAACTGTAGATACCAAAGGGTCACGTTGCTAAACTTCCACCTCCTTCCAGGGAGGGAAAGATGAGAAGTTGGGTGCTTACCCCAGTGAAAACTCCAACTTGTCAATACAAACATGAGCTTGGGGTGAATTGTTGCCTTTAAGACCCCAAGCTTCAAGCTTTCTTCTTTTTGATTCCTGCTAACAGATGTCCTTGTATCTCTTTAAAAATAATGGAGTGGCAAGGGGAGGCTTGTGGCTATGGTGAACTGGGAGCCCTAAGCCATGTCCCCAGAGGGGTTTTTTCCCAGTATTGGGAAAGGAACAACCTTGGAGTGGCTGCCCACCACCTCTGTGCTGACCCTGGGTAAGTGAAGAGGTGCCAGTGATTAGAACGTGATTAGAATTCACCTGCCGAGGCTAGCTGTAAGCGTAGTGAAGTCAAAACCATTAAGACTGTCACTTCCACTCTTACTGGGCTCCAGTACTTGAACAAAGTCATATTTTAGGAGATTGACATTTCCATTAAAGTAGGTATGAGGCTGTTATTGGAATCATGGTATATAGGGGATCCAAGACAAAAAATGTAAGAATGTATTATAAGAAGAGTAGGACATTTCCATAATGTTATTATTAATAATAAAACATTTGTATGACATTTTACAGGTTCTAAAATTCCTTCACATATTATTCCATTTCATTTACAGCATTTCCCTGCAAATTGAGGAATTTTTGTCATTTGAAGGGATATGGGGGCTCAGAGATTATACTGTATGGCCAGATCACACAACAGATGGTGAAGCAGAAATTTACAGACAGGTCTTGAAATGCCACATTTAAACCTCTTCTTTTCACCATATCATAAACGAAAATTTCACAGGAGAGCAAGGCCTAGAATATGCATGTGCTTCATAGAAACATTTTCAGGTATTTTAACTTTAGAATCACTTATGTGGTGCCAGGAAGCTTTTTAAAAACTTATTAATAAATGCAAACATTAAAAGAAAGCTTTCTTAGAACCAGTATTACGAGAAAACCTAAACCTGTTAGGAATTAGTTATGATATGGAATGTGGATATTAAAATGCCATAAACCTCATTAAAACTCTAAACACGTAACTAGAATTTTTACTGAGTTCATAAAAATTAATATTGGATACAGCATCTTTTGTAAATCCTTTTGTGGTTCATGTGTCAATTACCTGGTTACTTAGTAACCAAGTAATCCAGTAATCAAGGAGTCAAGCCATAGATTAAATAGTCCCCAGCCAGGCAATAAAAAAGTCCCTGAGTACAGATTTGCAGAATTATGGCTTATTGTGTTAATAATCTCCCCATGTCTGTGGCTAGTCTTCCAAGGATGGTGCTGGCGAGTGTGTGGTATTCTGTAGCCCAGCCATGGCTCTTGCTATTTTGTTATAGTATCTGCTTTTAAAAGAGGAAATTAAACCACAGAGCCACTGTGGCTTAAACTCACCGAAGGAAATGAGAGAGGCTGAGCACACACCAAGCTGGGTTTGGGGATTCTGGGGGAAATCCAGACTTGGGGTGTGAATTTGCACAAGTTCTGGTGAATTCGTGTTTCTCTGGTTAGGTTTTAGGACTGGATTCACAGCTGATTCTTGAAGAATCACATAATTTATGTGATGTCATGTGAGGGACAGATGTCATTTATGTCCCTCACACAAATGACAACACTCTGCAATGGTTCAAAGTTTCATTCAGCGGATATTTGTTGGGCCCTACTGTGTGCCAGGCACTGTGCTAGACATGGGCAAAGCAGTGTTAAACAAGACATACTCAGTCCATGCCCTCAAAGAGCTCACCCTATAGGAAGAAGAGAGCCATTAATCAAATAATCACTTAAGTAAATACATAACAGTAAATATATAAATGTGATCACTGCTCTGCAGTAAGAGTAGAGGATGCTGCAAGAGTGGCCAACCCGGAGATTGAATCTAACTGGTGGGGACAGTTACGGCAAGATTGCCCCCAACAAGTGATATGACATGTGAACAGAGTGGGAGATCTGATAGATGAGGAAGAATGGACCGGGGACATGCAGGTTGGGAAAGGGAACAAGCTAAGAAGAGCATTTCAAGAAGGGAAAGAAGCACAAGCACAGGCAGGGGGGGAAGCGTGGTATTTTCAAGCAATAGAAAGAGAGCTAGCGTGACTGAGTGCCATCAAGCCTGGCAGGAAGGCATAGGAATCACTGTTCTTCAAACCAATGCGTGTGTTTTGCAAGAAACAGAGAGGACTGGGAAAATGGAGTGTGGATTGTGGGAAGGCTGACTTCCCACACAGAAACAAACTCATTCTTTTTTTAAAAATTTTTATTGGAGTGTAGTTGGTTTACAATGTTGTGTTAGTTTCAGGTGTACAGCAAAGTGAATCAGTTATAATACACATATATCCACTCTTTTTCAGATTCTTTTCCCATATAGGCCATTACAGAGTACTGAGTAGAGTTCCCTGTGCTATACAGTAGGTCCTTGTTAGTTATCTGTTTTATATATATAGTAGGGTGTATATATCAATCCCAATCTCCCAATTTATCCCTCCCCCACCCTTCCCCCCTGGTAACCATAAGTTTGCTTTCTACATTTGTGACTCTATTTCTGTATTGTAAATAAGGTCATTTGTACCCTTTTTTTAAGATTCTACATATAAGTGATATCACGTAATATTTGTCTTTCTCCGAAACTCATTATTTTTTGTTTGATTTTTACTCTCTGAAGCTCACTGATCTTGGTTATAAGATCAGTCTTTATAATTCCATCCTGCCCAGCCTCGGTGTTCCCAGAATCTCTCACTGAATTGAGAGTGAATGGTGTGTGCGTGGAGTGACCAAATTATCAAAATTTCCATAGAAATAAGCATTAACTAACTCCTAGATATTTTGTTGGCTCTTAAGAGAAGATAGCCTCTAAACAAAAGCAGATTTCCTTTCCTGTCAGGATTTGTACCTACCCTGGATGTCTTTTTCTTGGTTCGGAATCTTGGCCTGTTTCATTTAGTTGAATAGTGACTGCAGTACAACCTGCAGTTGGGTTCTGCTGCTTTGAATTGCAGAAGCCTAGTTTTGGCAGCAAGACTGCCACAGACCTCATGGTGGATACAGAAAAAGTGAGGTCATAGTCTTTGTACTGAAAAGGCTGACCTAGAAGTCTCAGTGACAGACTGACATCCAACAATAGTAGATGGAGTGAAGAAGAGACTGGTCAGATGCTAAGCTCACCCTGAGTAACCAGGGAATTTCAAAGAATTTTTCCCACAATCCATTTTTAAGTTCACATGTTAGGGTTTGCTTATCCTTTTGATAGCTTACTTTTGCAATAGTATAATGCCTGGACTAGTGATTCCAGCGACTAGAATTAAATATCTTCCAAAAAACATCCTTTCGCTTTCCCATAATCTGTCATGAATTTTTCCAAATCTGCTCGCAAGAGTTGGGAAGATCTAGCCACAGTCTCCTCGGTCAACAGGCAGGCAGCTGCATTACGTTCATAGATGCAGCTTCTATTATGTGCACAGGACTGTGGCCAATCCAGAGGTGAACCACAAGTCCTGATCCTCCAGGTGATCACAGCTGTTAGAGAGATTTGGATATGTAACCCCAATATAAGGCAGACATGTGATAACGGAATTTCAAATCAAGTAGAGGCAGAATCCAAGTGAGGAAATGAGTCACTCCCACTGGATCAACTGAGGACAGCCTTCATGGTGTAGTGCACTTGGGCCAGAGCTTGGAAGAGGTACTAGAAGATGAAAAAGGAAGGCATCCCTCCAGGTGGAGATAGAATGAGCAAATACAGAGATAAAAGCATCGACCATGAACCATCTAGTGAGAAATGGATGTGAGTGAGAAGAGACAGTTGTGTGACAGCTTCCTGCCCCTCCTCCATCACTTGCCATTACTGTTCCTTTTCTGAGAGCAACAGGCAGTAACACACACACACACATACACACACTTTCATTGTGGTTCTGAGCAGACTAGCTGATCACCAAGTAGAATGGTAAAACGTAAGAACCAAGAGACTTGGTTCTAGTTTTATAGTTTTACCCCTGCTATGAAGGAGCTGGGTGAACTTTGGAAAGACACCTTCACCTCTGAGCCAGGAAACTGAACATATGGATAAGATCTCTTCCAGCTCAGAATGTTCTGATTTTTGAGAGATGGAGCCAACAGTAGAACAATGTTTGTTTTCCAATGGAATGAGGATAAGAAAAGGTAAGTCTCTTGGATACTGCCTAGAAAAACATGAAAGAAACAAGTAGAGGAAAAAAATATATAATTAAGGAGAGATTTGGCTGGAGCCAGATTATATCCTAGGAGAAGGCAGGACAATTTCTTGAGGCACTGCAATATAGTTGAAGAAACTTTTAGACATACTTGTTTCTAGTTCTGTCTCTGCCATTTAGCAGCTGAATATTTCTTAGGTGACTTAACTTTGCTGAGATACAGTTTCTTCATCCATAAAGTGGGAATGCTTATCATACCCACTCTTTGCAATTAATAAGCATTAAGCATCTATCAAGTAATCAGGGTTGGGCATAACATAGGCATTGGAGGCAAAGTATTTTTTATAAATAATTATTTAGTAATACAGATACGGTGTCAGATCTCACAGAGCCTACAGCCGAATGGCCTTTAAAGACAGGTGGACATGCAAGTGATGTGAGTGTTGGGACAGGGAAGTATTTCAATAGGGAACTCAGGAGCAGTTATGGAAAAATAGGAAGGATCTATCCCAGCCTGAGGTCAAGGAAGGCTTCCTGAGGCGAGTGAGCCCTGAAGAATGGGGCATTGAGGGAAACAGCTGGGATGCAAAAAATGTTCCCAGTAGAGGAAATAGACTTGTTTAAGGAAAAAGTATAGATTCTGTGTGTCAAGTGCCTAGCAGAGTGCCAAACAGATAAAAAGACTCAGTAAACAATAGCTACCAAGATGTTGTTACTTTCCTGATTTGGGGGGCAATTCACTTCACCTTGATGGCAGCCTTTTACAGCCAGTTTGTACCCGTGATACATGTCAGCCTACGTGGATTGTCTATGGTATTAAGTAGAGGAGGAAGGCTTCCTGTATTTGTGCTGGTGGCGTGGAACAAACCAGAAGTTTGCCCGAGTCTGACAGAGATGAATGTGTGAGGCTCTGTCCTCCTGCTCTGCAGAACTGCGGGTGATCTCAGGTCTCCTTCGTTGTCACAGAGCTCACAATGTTAGGAAAATGCTCTCCGTTTAACTGGAATATGTAAAAATTCAAATCTTGGCCTCATAAATGTGAGTAAACAGTTTAATGACTTGCTTTAACTAGAAAGTAATCAAATATAAATGCAGGTATGTTACTCATTTGCATCTTTTTCCATATGGGTGAATAAAAATAAAAATGCCCTAGGCGTGATACTGGCTAGATGAACTTGTCTTTGGGATTTTTGTTATAAAATACAAAGCCGTGGTGATTTTCCATGCTGTTCTCATCAGCTCTCATTTCCAACAAGGCAGAGGGAGCCTTTCATAGATTTTGCTGTCACAGGACCTGCCTTTGACTTTACCACTAACTAGAACCTTGTGGGAGTGATTTAACTTATGTAAGCCTGTTTCCTCATCTGTTAAAAAGGGATACTAATACCTACCTGATATTTTAAACATAATTATTCAGTTGAACTCTCTAGTATAATCACAAGACTAGTTAGTACAGTGTCTGGTGTACAGTAAAAGCTAAACAAGTGTTAGTTCCTCTTCCCTCACTAGGGGTTACCTTCCTGTTTCCATCTTCTTCTAGAAACACGAATTGGTTCAGCGAACCTTGATTATGGTCTGAAATGACATACACACATATATTTAAGAATTTGTATGTTAGTACATATACATATTCATCTAAGGATATGTATATCAATATGCATATGAATACATATATTCATCTCAGCATATGCATATCAATATCTGTATGAGTACATATACATATTCTTAGATGCAAAATTGGATTATGTACATAGATCAAGGCTTCCATTTCTCAAACATAAATTGAAAACGATGGCCTGGGTGGTCTGCAAGGCTTCCAATAATTCCAAAATTCGTGGTTCAAATATCAGATGGCCTGAACTAGCTGCGTCATCGATAGTCTCAACGGGGAGAGAACCGCCTTTTGCTTAGAAGCCATCTTGGAGGTAAAGGCATTCCAGAAACCACTTTTTTGGACCACATTGAGACCCATTTCTGCAGGATCAAATTTAGAAGTTGACAACATTCAATACTCTGAACTTCGTCTTTCACTTGGGGGTTCTGCACACTGTCAGCTCTCCACCCTCCTGGCAGTTCTAAGATGACATTTCTTATGTGCCACTATCTTCCAAAATCACAGTCTTCATAAAGGTCAGTGTTTATTGTCACTGGATGTCCACCTAATTTTTTCCTTCAGCTAAACTTTTCACCGGGACTATTGCTATATTCTCTTAACTGGCTTTTGGTCTTACCTTTCTCTAATTCATTCTGTCATCCACTGCCCATACAGCCTGTATTCTCTATTGCTCAAAATTCCTCCACAATGGCATACTTAGGAATAAATCTAATGAAAGGTGTCCAAGACCTCTACACTAAAAACTAAAATGCTGCTGAGAGGAAGTAAAGACTTAACTAAATAGAGAAATAGATTATGTTCATAGGTAACTTCATAGATTATTATTCATTGATAATTATTATTATAGAGAGCCTTCATAGATAGTTCATAGATTTTTACATCTATTACTAAGATGACAAGTCTCTATTGATCTGTAAATTCAACACAACCTCAATCAAAATTCCAGTAGACCTCTTAAAAATAGAAATTGACATGGGATTTCCATGGCGGTCCAGTGGTTATGACTCCATGCTTCCAATGCAGGGGGCCCAGGTTTGATCCCTGGTCAGGGAATTAAGATCCCACATGCCATGGGGAGTGGCCAAAATAAGTAAATAATTTTTTTTAAAAAAAAGAAATTGACAGACAAACTGATTCTAAAATTTATATGAAAATGCAAAGAACCTAGAACAACTAAAGACAGTTGGGAGGACTTTGTCTGATTTCAAGAGTTACTCCAAATCTACTGTAATCAAGATAGTTTGATATTGACAAATATATAGACATAGAGATCAATGAAACAGAACAGAGACTTCAGATCTAGAACCACACGTATATGACCAATTGATTTTCATCAAAGTTTCCAAAGCAATTCAATGCAAAAAGGAAAGTCTTTTCAACAAATCATGCTGGAGCCATTGAATATCTCTTTGGGGGAAAAAACTCAACCTTTATTTCACGCCATATGTAAAAATTAACATAAAGCAGATCACAGACCTAAATGCAAAATGTAAAACTGTCAAACTTCCAGGAGAAAAATCTTTGAGACCTTGGGGGTAGACATGAGTTTCTTAGAATACAAGAAACACAAACCATAAAAGAAAAAGTTAATAAAATGGACTTCATAAAAGTTAAAAACTTTCACTCTTCAACAGATATTAAAAGAATAAAAAGACAAGCCACCAACTGGCAGAAAATATTTGCAACACATATCAAACAATGGACTTGTATCCAGAATATATCAAGAACTCATCCAATTCAATGATAAAAAGACAAACAAGCTACTTTTTAAAAATGGGCAAAAAGTTCAGATACTTCATAAAAGAAAATAGAAGAATGGCCAATGAGCACATGAAAAGATGCTCCGCATCATTAGTTACTAGGGCATTTCCAATTAAAACCACAATAAGAAAGCACTACACACCCATGAAGGTATATGTCTACTCAAAGACTTGCACATGAACGTTCACAGAAATTTATTTGTAATAGAAACTGGAATCAACCCAAATGTCCAGTAAGAGAGGTGAATGGATAAACAGTAATACCCTGTGATAAACATGAACAAACTACTGATTCATGCAGTATGGAGGACTCTCAAAAACTCTAGTAGATGCAAGCTCACCTATATGACAGAAAGCTGTGCAAAGTGATCGCTGGGAGGCAGGGGTGGAAGGAGAGTTGGATTAGGAAGGAGAATGAGGAAAGTTTAGGGATAATGGAAATATTCATTATCTTGATTGTGATGATGATTTCGTGGGTATATTCATATGTAAACACTCAGCAAATTGTACATTTTAAATAGGTCGGTGGGTTGTACATCAATTTTATCTCAATAAAGTTGTAAAAAAAATAACAAACAACTGTCAGTGCACTCTTGTTACCTTTGGATTAAAATCTAGCTTGCAAGCAGGTAATCAAGGCAAGGTTGTCTGTGATTTCTTCCCAATATACCTTTCCAGTCTCAGTTCCCATTTAATGGTTCCACACACTCTATACTCTGGCTAAACTAGACTTCTAGCTTTTGTCTACACACAGCTGCCCTTCTACCACATTTTATTTCTGCCTGAAATACACTTCCTCCTTTGTCTGCTTCGTCCTGCACCTATTTTGCCTTTGTGGCACGTGGCCAGGATTGCTCATTGCCTATCCCATATTCTTTCTCCCTTCTTCCTTGTCAACGGAACTTCAACTTTGTTCAGTATATCCAGCTAAAAATGCAGAGACAACTGAAACCCTCAGACACTGTGGGTGGAGATTTAAAATGGTCCATCAACTTGCAGTTTTCTTATTTCTTTCCTCTACATCCTTGGGCTTGGCCAAATGACGCAGTTTGGGCCAAAGAAATATGAGTTGGTAAAATGGATGCTTTCGTGGTACAGGTGCTGCCTCTTCTTGTTTCCAGCTTCATCCCTCTCCCTGAATGACATGTGACGGTGATGGTCTAGAGGTGCGGCAGCCCTCCTGCAACCATGAATACAAAAGCTACATGCCAAGGAAAGCAGAGAAGAGAGGTCAGAGAAGCCTGTGTGGCTGGGGTACTTTTTTTTTTTTTTTTTGCGGTACGCGGGCCTCTCACTGTTGTGGCCTCTCCCGTTGCGGAGCACAGGCTCCGGACGCACAGGCTCAGCGACCATGGCTCACGGGCCCAGCCGCTCCGCGGCACGTGGGATCTTCCCGGACCAGGGCACGAACCCGTGTCCCCTGCATCGGCAGGCAGACTCCCAACCACTGTGCCACCAGGGAAGCCCACTGGGGTACTTCTGAGTTGCAGTAGCACCCCCAGACTCTTGTGCATGAGGCAAATAGCAGGCACTATCGGTTTGATTGCCTATGATTATTATCCAAGCACCTTCTTGATACACAGCTCCGTAAATCCATATCCTCTATGTCTCTTTCACCTCCCACAATCTGGACATATTCTCTTTTGTATCAGCAGCACTTGACCTGCCCCGCCTCATGATCTATCACCCATCCTGTCCTGTGCCTACTTGGGCACATATTTTCCGTTCCCCACTAGGCTGTGGCTTCCTGAGGCCAGCACTCCCTGCTGCTCTTTGTGAGAGCTCTTGGGCCCCACGAAAGCTCCACCCGCTACAGCTACGCTCAGAAGAGTATCAAAGACTGTACCACGTGGTGGTAAGAATGTGGGCTTGCAGTCAGCCTGCCAGCCTCAGCCTCTTATAAGCTTTGTAGCCAGTAGCAGCCACTCAGCTCTGTCCCTCAGTTTCATCATCGGTTATATGGGTTAGATATTAATCCTTACCTCCGAAGGCTGGTGTATGGGAGGAATAGTGGATGATGAAGGATGGGCCTCCTCTCCTGTTCATGGTGCCCCAGTTGGGGAGGCTAGTTGGAGAGTTCCTTAGCAGACTAGCATTTACATTTCTCAAGTACATATGAATTTCCCAGTCATTTCAGGACCAATGACCCGGCAATAATTTGAAGAACTCATCTTTGTGCATGAGACAGGGGTAATCCTTAAGCATTTTGTGCTCATGGTCTTCCCAGTTATGATTTTTTTTTCCAAATTGTTGTCTCACTTGACAGATTTCAAAAGCTGAAACATAGTACTCTTACCATTTAGCTGCATAATTTTAGAAAATCTATATCTTGTCCTGGTGCCTCAGTTTCTTCATCTGTAAAATGAGAATAAATATAATTCTACCCACGCTGTCTCTCTGGCTTCAAGTCTCAGAAGTTCACTTTCTTTGACACCCCCCCCCCCGCCCCCTTTTGGAGGCAGCATTTCTGTGACATGGTATTTCGTGCTGCTAGGCTGTGAGCTCCATGTCACCTGGGCACTGGGGGGACATGCCTTTCCTGTCCCCGCCAGTGCCCAGAAACTGCCTGGTCCATAGGGGATGCTTGGTAAATATTTATTGTATCACTAAATGAACCTTGTTGAATAATCTGATTTGGAAGGAGAGAGAAAAACTAGAATGAAAGACACCTGGTTCAGTTACCACTCAATTATTTATTCATTTGATCAATATTTATTGAGCAACTACTGTATTCCAGACACTGCTTAACCACTTGGTTTGTATTAGAAAATATGATTTCTGATCCACTCCGGCCTTAACCCTGCATATACCTTAAGGAAGTAAATCTGTGATTTTTCTAGAGCTGGGCAGGTAAAAGCAATGATTCAGTTTTATAGCATCATGAAGAAGCCTTTTCAACCAGGTTTGGCCCAGATTTGCTTACACATGTTCCCCACTCAACCAAACGTGTAAAGCATGTTCTCTGAGCTTTTCTATGTGATCCAACCCTATATATTATATTACACTTATAAAATACCATGAAGCCCTTATGAATTAAAAGATAATTAGTGGTTCAACAGGCACAAGACATTAGGCTGAAAGTGTCAAAAATGTCATGAAAGACCATAAATCATGGTCTGCTTGCATTGATCCCTCATAGAGTTAGTTTTTAAATCATCTCTTTAACACCTTGTAAATGTACAAACAACTATAGACCCAAGGGAAACTTTAATATGTTTTTCGTACATATTTTAATTTCATCTCAAAGTGCTGGCTGCATAAAAATTAAGTCAGACTCACAAAAACTCATTGATTTCCTCGGGATAAAACCCATCTGTCCAAACTAATTTAGAGCCTTTTTGAAGCCATAAAGTTAGTCGTGCAACACTGAGGTCATTATGGGCATCCTGGGCTAGAGGAACTCTTGTGTAATTTTAAGAAGGCAATTTTGTTATATTTACTGTATTTAAATACGGTGCCACTTTTCAGGAACAAAAGGCTCACTGTGTCACTGTATTGAAAGTAAACCAGAAGCTGTGAAAAGCGAGATCTGTTCTTTTCCTTGTGATTAATGCACCTTTCTGCCAAAATTGAGACTTCTTAACTGAGCTCATTTAATACAAAGTAAACGAATTCTGCTCTTTGGATTTGATCCTCTGGCTAAACCCTATAGATAAGGCTCTAACAGTGAATAGCTTTTCATTCTAAACAAAGGATGTTTTGATAGAAAGGTCAACGCTAAGGTCCTTTATATTGTGATAACAGGAAAGGGAAATGACATATTAATGGCAACCCATGCCATGGTGGTCTGGGCTGGGGGGACACACAGGAGTAAAGACCATTCGGAAGTCAGAGAGGAGGTGATGGAGACAAACGGGCTCCCAGACTTCTTTTTCAAACATCCTAATTCTGAGGACATTTTCTTTTATTACACACCAAGCACGGTGGATTGAAGAGGATCACAACAGGACTTCTAGGAAACTGGAGCGTTGCGCTTGCCTTGTTCTCCATCCTGCCCTTTGGCACGAAGCCAGGCAGAATGTCACCTCCGAGACCAATGGTGGTAGCGGGTTTTTATGACAATGCACGCTAAGTGTGCACTAAAGCAGTGGCATGGGATGAATAAACTGATGTCCCTTGCGCTTGGGGATGAGAAGGAGCTCCTTGCAAGCTCGGAGGCCTTCTCTTTGACCTAGCGAAGCCTCCTGGCCAGCTTGGAGGCACTCTGTCCACTGCCCAGCCCTTGCCCAACCCTTGCCCAGCAGCCCAGGAGGCCAGCTTAAGGCACCTGTTTATGTTTCGTTTCTTATTACTCGCTACTTTTTTTTTCTCCACTTCACTAGGAAGGTTTCATAATAATCTGACTCGGGAGCTGGAAGTTTCTTGTACCTCATGGGGAAACACTGGCTTTATTTTAGCGAGAACATCTCCATTCCCTTCAAAAGCTCCTGCTGATTAGGGGGAAGAGCAGAGTTGAAAGGGGTGACGTGAGTTCTTGGACAAATTGGATGGTTTACTTAACTCACTTTTTCCGTTCATTTCTTCCACAAGTATTTATTATGCAGCCATAAGTTCTAAGTGCTAAGCTAGGTGTGAGAGATCCAGATATGAAAAAGTCAGTCAGTCCCTGCTCACGGTGCCAGAGAGAGAGATAGTCATGTAAACAGAGAAATCAGGTTGCATTTGGGCTGAGGGCAAAGCTTTCAGCATCCCTGCCTGGGTTGGTGGCTTCAAGCCACGGCATTTCCCCTTCAGGACACTGGCCCACTGACCCACACGGATAAGGGAGGAGTCGTTTTGCATTTTTCATCCCAAGATTTGTGCAGAATGCTTTCTCTGTCTTATAGAAGGGGAATGAGAAACTAGAGTAGGTTAAATATTTCCAACAATCGGCTTAAAAAAAAATCAAAATTCAGTGTTTCCTGGAAGGACTGGCTGGTTCCACAGCGCCCCCTTCTGGCGGGTTGCCCTGGAGCAACAACCAATAAAACAGAAGGCAGGCGCTACTCTTTACTGGGTGTACATTATATGCATCGTTGAATCCTCTCTTCTGCTTCCTCTTCCTCTTTGGGGAAGCTTTGGTATCATCCCTGTTTTACAGATGAGGTTCAGTGACTTAAACAAGGTCATGCATCCCATATACACCAGGAGTCAGGAAACAGACCCAGGCCATCTGCTTCTCGGGTATGCTTAGCTACTCTGTTTTTCTCCTTTTACAGTTTATTAGTCAGTCAGTTAACATGTGTGTGCTCCCTGTCATCACCATGTAGACAGTGGGGATTAAGTCTTCCCTTTCTGCAGCATCTCGAGTGTTTTCACAGACTGTAGAATGCTAGCGGAAACATGAGCAAGCTCGAGCTAGAGGGATCTAGTTCAGCCAAGGACTCGTTGGCGTAAAGCATATAAACCAACAGGAACTCTTAAAACATAGCGGGGTTTGGTACAGATGGAGGAACCGAAAGATTTTATTTTGCCCCAAATATTCTGCTTGCCAAAGACAGTCACATTACTCCCACTTACGTGAACACCAGCATTTAGGTGCGCACGCTTCTAAACATGGCTGTCATCCTTTGCTGTTTCCCTATGGAAATGTTAAATATTATATCGAGGTAGAAAAGAGAATCCTTTATTTTCCTCTATTGTAGAACGCAAGACAATAAAGTGTTTGCCTTTATCTCTATTGTCTAATCTTATTAGACAATGCTAATAATAGACATTGCAGAAAAGAAGTTTGCTTGAATGTACAGGCAGAAGCTTCCTGATTCTCCTGCAAGGAGAGAAGAGGCTGCAGTGGGCGCTCTGAAGCCCACCACATTCCTCCCCGCTCATCAACTCCTCCCTAAGCCTGGCAGCTTCGAAGGCCAGCCAAAGCCCTTCCCTCCCTGCATTATTAATCCCCAGGTTGTTATAAACAGCATCTTACATTCAATGCAGTAAGTGCTTGAGGACTGTCTGTTCCTGTCAATGGTTCCTCTGCAGAGTTTCAAAGCCCAGCGGGGCCTCATGCCTTTTGAGGATGGCATGTGGGATGAGGGTCTGCCTAGTGTCAGACAGACCTGGGATTGAACCCAGTGCACAGACAGACCTGGGACTGAACCCCAGTCAGACCGCATGTTTCTGATGTGGTTTGGGACAGATTCTTTTCCTCTCTGATCCTTTCAGTTTCCTCTTCTGCACAATAGGGACAATGATACCTACTTCAGGGCATTGTTGGGAGGATTAAATGAGGTAATGTATGCAGAGTACCTCTTACAGGACAAGTAGTATGTGACCTATAAATAGCTTTAAAATTCTCATCTCTTACAGAGATGATGACTTCGTGAAAATACACCAGGAACCTTTTAAATCAAGTCTGGCGATAGTTGGAAGAAAACCCACAAATAGCAGCGTCTTCAGTTATAGAAGCTTTTTCTCTCTAAAGCAGGAATTTGTGTAGGCTATTTAGGGCTGGGGTGGTGGCTTCTTTGGCCTCTCTTTGGAGATGAAAACTTTCTGGAAGTTTCTTCCACACTTCTACTTACAGCTCATTGGCCAGAACTTAACCAGATGGCCACACTTAGCTACAAGTAAAGCCAGGAAAATTGTGTTTTGAGGTAAGCGAAAAATCAAGTTTGGTTAATAAGGGAAAGGGAAAGACTGGTTATTTGTTAGGCAGCTAGCTGTTTCTGCCTTTAGTCCTCTTCCAAGGCCAAAGTCAACAGGGAAATTATGAGAAATCAAAATTTGAAAATATCAGAATCTTTTGATACTAAAATGCTATTTTAGGTTTGTTAAAATGGAATTAAACTAACACGTGTTATTTCAAACAGCTGAATCGAATTTGGATATTTGAATTTAGGGAAGAACAGAAAAACTGGAAACTTTTAATACATTCAGAGGTTATATACTTATAATACGTGTGCTCTTCTGTATGTGTATTTACCTCAATAAAAAGCTTTTAAAATTTGGAATAAATAAAAGTCTTTTCTGAAAAAGATAACAATAAAATTAGGAAACGGCATTATTTAGGTCTTGGCAAATCTTACAGTGGTTATGTCACGCAAGAATTATTAAAATCAATATTATCGGTAAAGGAACAGTTTACTTTTTGCATGCAACTCATACTGTCTCCATTTTCCCAGACATAGATTGTTTTTTCTGTCCTTTTGGATCATATTTGTCATATATATAACAATTTATCTGTGATCAGAAAACAAAAATGCAGATGTTGATATTATTTCATTTTGCATATAATAATAGTAATAGCACATATTATTCTTAAGTAACATGATAGTTTTCTCTGGGAAATGGTCTCTCCCTCTAGTTCCTTAAACTCCCAGATTTTAATATTATCCTAGGATATAATTTCAAAAGATTTTTTATTTTTAGTAATATCTTCCATTTTCTTCAAAGAGAATTTCCTGTTTTGGAGGAGAAAGAAAAGCCTGGAGAACGAGATAAAATGTAAACAGTCAGATCAGATAAGCTTCATGTACATTATAGGTCTTTATTTTGTTTTATGAACACTTTCTGTGAAAGAAGCAGGCCCTGAAATACGACCTGGTTATGAGTTGTGGTTAGAAGCAGGTTGCCAGGAGACTTCTGATTGCCTTTGGGTGATGTCATGGCCACAGCCAGGATGCCCATAATGCCTAGTTAATACATTGCATCTAACGGTTCTCCTAATTTTTAGGTATACGTTTCATTTTGTAACTGCAATAAAACACCCCAAGCAACACATTTCTGGGTAATTACTGCACTTTTCAAGCCCCTTGGGATCAGAGTATGAATTAGGAAAGCACTTCAACTCATAAAGAATTTCTCCTGTTGATAAATCTCTGTTGAGACCAGTGATTCGGGTAAATAAGATATAGGTTTAATCTGAAATTATTTGCGCTTCTTTTAGAGACACACTAGGATAAGAGGGAAAGGGGACAATTTTGAGGATGCGCCAGAACTTCCCCTGGGCCAAAGTAGTGCAGAAAAAGGAGTGTATATTTGAAAGCATAGAACTGATTCAGGTGTCCATTTCATTCCTTTGTGGGGTAAAAGTCAAAGATGGATCTTAAAGTGAGGTGAGCAGAGTCCTCTGTGGACTGTAGGAGTTCATCTCCCTCCAACCCATTAAAAAATGGCTGCATTCTAAAATAAGCTGAATCAAAATTCCTTTGGTATTCACTAAGCCTTTCCAACCCAATCCAGAGAAAGTCAAACTCTGCATTACTTTTTTTCTAAGAAATAAAATGTTCCTTACTGTTAACTTTTTGGGCTCACCAAGACAATCTCCTAAACTCTTAAGTTCTCAACTCTCATGATGGCTGTCACCCCCCTTACCCCCCATTCCTTTCCTTTCACTTATTTGTTTGACCTATCTATGTGTTAAGTTGTTCAGGAAGAAGCATTTAACATCTAAAGTCCATTTCACTTTCTTTCTCTTCAAAAAAAATCTTGAAACATCATTTGTTTTTTCTTCATTAGAAAGAGGAAATGGTGTTTTATCAAGGTAAATAGGCTTGAACGCTGATGGGTTGGAGTTCTGTTCACCACTCAGAGACCGTGAAGTTTGATTAGGTACTAAACTTGGCACAGAGAATCCTTCATTCGTCCCGTCAGCCAAGTCACACCACTGGTCTCAACTTTTAGAAAGTTAATTACTTCCATGTTGCTCATGAAGCCTGCGGGCAGCTGCTTTATTTGATCACTGCTTGAGCAAATAATAATCAACTCTTCATCAAATTCAGTCAAAAGTAACAGACTCAGAACCTACCAACTGCCATTTTAAAACTGGATTTGAAGAAGAATGTCTTAAATAGCTGTGAGATGAAGTTTTACGGTTAGAAAATTAGAAGAACATTTTTTGTATTAGACACATATATTTGTATCAATTCAATCCATAAGTCCCTGAACTCTGGTTTTTTGGGAACTAACCTAAAGTGAAGAGTTCAAATATAATTCACCTATATAGATTTACCAACTAATACTATTTCAATGTGTAGGTCACCATAACAGAGATTGTATAGACAACACATCATTCAGATTATAAGCACCTAACTTACAAAGGCACCAATGTACTCATTTCTGGCTACACTGTACATTCATAAATTGTTCACACCTGAAAGCAGAACCGCAGCGACACTGTCCTGGGTCAATCCTGCCACCTGGTGACTGGGGCAAGGAACCGTCTTTTACACTGCCTTCCATTCTAGCTCCTTTTTATTACCCCTCCTCACCCTCCCAATCAGGAATATCGCACTCATGTTCTCATGCTACTTTTCCTCTGCCTTTCCAACATCACAGCATCTATTTTTGACACATGCACACTTAACTTTCCGTCTTCTCACTCCATTTCTTCATCCCTGCTGCGTTCCAGTGTTTGCCTGCGATCAATCCACCATCTTCCTTTTTCCATCACTCTTTCTATTTTTGAGTCGAACGGTGACTTTCCTTATGGCTTATATGGCAAGCAGAGTGCATTCATTTATTCAACCAGCGTTCAGTGTAGCAATGAACAAGATCGACACAGTCCTTTTACTCATAGAGCTTATGTTCTGTGGGGGAAACCAACAAAAATTATATAAATGTAATTGCAATGTAATTCTAGGTGGTGACAAATGCTGTGAAGAAAACTAGGGCAGAGTAAGGGCGTGGAGAAGGATGAGAAACCACAGTAAAATACCATTTCACACCCACCGGGTTGCTAAAAATGTCCTACGACAGTTGTGTGTCAGCTACGATGTGGAGCAGTAATTCTTTTTTTTTTCTTTGCGGTATGCGGGCCTCTCACTGTTGTGGCCTGTCCCGTTGCGGAGCACAGGCTCCGGACGCGCAGGCTCAGCGGCCATGGCTCACGGGCCCAGCCGCTCCGCGGCATGTGGGATCTTCCCGGACCGGGGCACGAACACGTGTGCCCTGCATCGGCAGGCGGACTCTCAACCACTGCGCCACCAGGGAAGCCCTCATCCTTTCTTTTATCCAGGGTTTGAAAATTCTATCACTGCAATATTAAATAATATTCTTAAATTTCTATTTCTTGTTTCAGCTACTTCAGACACTTTCTCTCAAATCTCTGAGTTACAGTATTAGGATATTTTGTTAATCACAGTTGAGTCTTTCAAGATTTGGCTACGGCTTGACTCTCAAGCCAGAAACATGATGTTCAGTAATATAACTATGTAAAAATTGTTTCCCAGGGGCTTCCCTGGTGGCGCAGTGGTTGAGAGTCCGCCTGCCGATGCAGGGGACACGGGTTCGTGCCCCGGTCCAGGAAAATCCCACATGCCGCAGAGCGGCTGGGCCCGTGAGCCATGGCCATTGAGCCTGCGCGTCAGGAGCCTGTGCTCCGCAACAGGAGAGGCCCGCGCAAAAAAAAAAATTGTTTCCTACAGAACAAGGAAGGAGATCTGAATTACATCTTCTTTTCTAGGGATTTAGTGTTGTGACTCCTTTGCCACACAAAGGAGAATGGTCTTAGCATCAAAGGCAAATGGACTTTTGTTGTTGTTGTTATCGTTATTATCAATGGCACAGTGTCATGCCACATTTGCAGTTCCACATACCTGCTTTCTGGTTGATTTAGTTGTTATTGTTGCTGCTGCTGCTGTTATTTGTTTCTTTGTTATTTGAATATTGAGTTACTTTTATTTGGGGTAGTAGCCTTAAGAAGCATTTCCCCCACAATTCAATGTTAGATCTCATGTTTAAGTTCACACATTGAACCTGAGAGACGTTTTTAAACAAAATATTTTACAACTGGGAAAGAATATTTGCCATGTGAGGAGTCTAAGGCACAGAGAGGATTTTTTAGTAACTTGCCTGACGTCAGACAACTGATAACTACTGTGTCTGTTTTGTACTAAGCGAAAGATCACTTGGTAAGCATGGAATCTTAGCAGACAGAAGTAAAACTCCCTGAGGCCATTTTACTTGGATCATGATCTATTCACTCATTCTTTTTTCAAACACTTTTTAAGCACCTACTGTTTTCTGGGCACTGCCTAGACACTAGGCTTTACATGAATATAACACAGTTAATTGCCCTGCTGAGACTCAGTCTAGTGGAAAAGACAAAAAAAAAAAAAATTGCCATGAACCATAGTAGAAAATAATATTTTAAAAATCTTTGAAATAAAATAAAACATTCAAACAATGTGTCACCCAAAAATTGGCTCTCCAATCCAGGCCTTAAATTTCCTATCTGAAAAATGTGGAATAAGCGATGTCTTAGGTTCCTTTCAGCCTGAACAAATGTAAGCAATATGTTCAGTATATGTTTAACTCACTGTATCATAATTTGTCTTAGTTTCTTTCTATTACGTGGGATCTACTCCATTCTTTTTCTTACTGACTTTCTTTTTGGAGCCTAATGACTTGATTTAAATCAAATAACTTGTAGGCCTGCACAGCTAATATCCTGGGATTTATTTCCATGGAACACCTTACTCAGAATGGATGCATTTATGATAAACTTTCAGAATGTTCCCTAAACATTTGGAAATATCATTTTGCCACTTAGGTTGAGATGATAGTTTGGCTAGATATAAAGTTCTTGGTTAAAAAATAATTTATCTCTGAACTTTGAAAATATTGCTCCCCTGTCTTCTCCTTTTCACGGTCAGTAACAAAAAGTTAGATGTCATCAAATTTGGGTTCTTTGCAGGTGATCTAGTTTTTTTTTTTTCTCTCTGTGTATGTAAGCTTTTAGGGTCTTTTATTTATCCATGTTGATCGAAAATTTCACAGTGATGTTTTGAGTGTGAGTCTTTTTTCACTGGATGGGCCTGTGTTGAAGACATATCTCCCTCTTCAGCTCTGTGTAAATTTTTAGATGATTTTTTTCCCCCACCTGGCTCCCTATAGCATTTCTGTCCTCTCTCAAATCCCTGTTTGTGTGATGCTAAATTTAGTTGATTGAAATCCCATCTCTGTTTTTCTCTTTCTCTCATGTTTTCTGTGTTATAATCTCTCAGCTACTGATGGCCTTTTTTCTAGTGTCTTTATTGTAATATTAACCTAGCTGTCATTTTATGAACTATTGAGAAATATAGGAAATAAACACGTACATTATGTTCTCTTGAGTTTGAAGTTAAGATCTTACAAATAATCTTAGATTTAGTCAAGCTGAAAAGGACCTATGACATTGCTTAATCCACATTTTTTCAGATGGGAAAATTGAGCCCAAATGGGAGAGCCATGTTTTGGGTGACACACTGCTTTAATGTTAAGTTTGATTTGGAAAAATTCTAAAAGTATTATTTTCTACTATGGTTCGTGGAAGATAATCTTTTCCAGCTGTGAAATAGTTTAGTCAAAGAGGTCTTTGACCAAATTTGGTCCTTCAGGTCTGATGTGTAAACCTACATACCATTTCTAAGACTGATTTGTGGGGCAAATGCTTTCTAAGGGCATCCCTAAATTAACTTACACATGAAACTTTGACATATAACCTGCTTTTTAAAATTGAGATTACCTGTAGAGGAGAAGGCAATTTGAAATAGATAATGTAGTTTAAAAAAATAAAACAGTATAGTTGTTTCTGGAGATAGAAGGATAAAGTTTGGTTCTATTCAAAAGCAGATGTTATATGATGCCAATTTTATATCCATGGTTTACAGTTTTATTCCTTGTGAGACAAGACTGCATCCCTTACCCTCAATGTACTGATTAGTAGATTACAACAGCCTGGCTGCTGATATGGGTTTTTCTTTATATTCAGCTTCTTTTCTCTTATACACACACACACACACACACACACACACACACACACACAGCCAATTAAGGGAAGCTTCCCAGAGTGCCAATCAATAAGAGCAGATAAAACATCACTGAAAATGTCAGGAGGAGGAAAAAATTGTGTTTACTTAGACTCTCATGTAGAAAATTGCATATGGTCAAAAGAAAAATGTTGGAAAGCCCCTTGCAAGGAATGAGGTGGGATACGGACCTCTGTGGGGGCAGTCCAGAGCAACTAGTGCGTGCCAAAGAGACAGGATCCTGTTAAGTGAATGGCTTTTGTGTTCCTGGGTGCGTGTTCTGATTACCTCGTATTCGCACCATCAGTGAAGGAGAGATCCTTTGCCCTAACAACAGCCAGTACTGGAAAGATAAGATCGACAATATTTTGTTAGTTGTGTATACTCACAGCCTGGGGAAGGGGGCCATCACATGCTATATAAGGCCTCATGAGGGTTGCACTGGGAGTAGAATGAAGCAGCTGGGGGCTGTGGGAGACAAGATTTGTAGTAATAAGAGGTTGGGGTGTCCCTTGGTTCCTGCAGGAAGATGTGCTTGGCTTGTTTGAATAATTTCACAGGCTAGCCAGGAAGTGAAGCCCATTAGGTTGGGGACCAGGTGGAATGTAGCTAGACTGATGAGAGAACTAGCCTGGTTAGGGTCTTTTCTCATTGGGTGGGACGCACGTCTGGTAAGAGCAGGGAACTCACAGATAAACCTTTGGGGCCCTGTGAGACTTAAAGATATCAAGGCAGAAATTAAACTTTAGGTCTCACAATATAGTGGGGATAACGAGCTAGGGCCAGAGCTTGGGACTATAGGAGAGATTGATCAGAATCACAAAGGTCCTGATTTTCCAACTTCTTCACTCATTCCTGAGCCCCGCCTCAAAATATGTTGAACATGTGATTATGGACTGAACTGTGTCCCCTCGAATTCATATATTAAAGTGCTAACCACAGTGTGACTATATTTGGAGATAGAGCCTTTATATAGATGTAAAGTTAAATGAGGTCATAAGGGTGGGGCCCTGATCTAACGGAATTGGTATCCTGGTAAGAAGAGGAAGAGGCATCAGGTGAAAGGCCATGTGAGAGCACAATAAGAAGGCAGCTTTCTACAAGCCAGGGAGTGAGGTCTCACAAGAAACCAATGCTGATAGCACCTCGATCTTGGACTTCCACCCTCCAGAACTATGTGAAAATAGATTTCTGTTGTTTAAGCTATCCAGTCTGTGGTATTTAGTGATAGCAGCCTGAGCAGACTGATACACATATAAAATAAAAATTGATTCAACAAGTAAAAAATTCTTAGCCACTGAGTCCTCATGTCTGAGTCTGGTCTATTCACAGACTCTTAATATTGACCCTTTAATCCTCATTTCTCTCTCCAGCATTAAGTAGTAAAGAGAAGATTAAATTTAAACTTCAAAGTGTTTTTTAAAAAACTGGAAGATAACGACCAACAGCAATGAAAATGCGCACCTTCGGGTCCCACTCTGCAGTGTGCTAAAACAGAGATCCTTCTTACTAATAAGATAACCTTGGATGACTCAGGCTCCCTCACTCAGCCTCAGTTTCCCCAATTGCAAAGTAAGAGGGTCGTATTGATAGATTTTTCATAAATTTCCTTTCAGCTGTAATATTCCATGGCTCCAAGACAATAATTGTTTTGCTCCTGTAGGTCTTACATAATTCCATTTGCTAATAGTCTAATTTATAATTTTGAATAATATAGCAATAGCAATTAGCACATATTTAAGTTCATGGAGGCAGCTTCTCTACGAAGCACCCCTCTGGCTATAATTTCCATATGCACATTTGCCTCAATTGCTTCTCTCTGTAATACTGATTTTAACAACCTTATTCAGCAGATCATGCTTTCGAAATGCCAGGAGAGAACTAAATAAAGTCAAGGGTCAAAAGCATTACATGCTTCTGTATAAAATTAAAAGTTAATTACTAGCTGCATCCAGGGGCCAGGACTATTTTAATTTTGGAGTCACTTGCCTGACTATTTAGAATCTATGTTTTAACTCTAGCATTAGAGAGTCAGCTGACTTACATTTGCTGCAGAGGGGGAGTCAGTCATCGCCAAGCAGAAACTATATGCCATGGCTTAGCTGACCTTTCTCCTTAACTGCCTGCTGTGTATACTGAAATCATGATCTTGTTTGTTAAAGTCATCATAAATTTTTATGTGTTTTTTTAAATGCCCTTTAGCAAAATGCATTTAGGAAGAAGCATATAGGAACAAGGTTTCCTTCATTACATTAAAAGGCCTGACATTTGGTAGCATTTATTTTCGGCAACAATTTAGGATAACGTTAGAAAACCCAGTGGTCCAGGTGGTACAAGGGGCAGTGGTTGAAACTCCTGGAAATAAGCAAATGAGATTACTCTCTAGGAGGCCATGTTAAAAAAAAAAAAAAAAAAACATTTGAATGTGATGAGAAAGAAGGAGAATCACCTTAAAGAGACAGGGTGCTTCGCAGACAACATTTGACTACATAAGACCCAAGGAAATGTTTCTTGAAGTATGTTCTATAGATCACTAATTCTGTGACTAGTGTAGTTGTTAGCCAGGAGAAAAGAAAAAAAAAAGATTTCTGCAGTCAAGTAGATTAGAGATAGTACATTAAAATAATTTTTAAAAATTATAAAACGTTTCAGCCAAGGAGGACTTTTCAGGACATATGATAACACTCACTGAGGACCTCCAAGAGGAATCACTGGTAGCCACATTTCCCACACTAAATTTGGCCGTGGATCACTCTTTTGAGAGGTCCTAGCAGGACTAATTTAACAACAACAAAAAGAGAACAAAACAAAACTTTGGGTAATCCTCTATTAACATGACTAAAGAAAGACTGTCAATCAAAACTATGGAAATTTCAAAAGGAGCATGGGAATCCGTATTCCTTTGCTCTTTCAACCGCTGGACAGTGGGCAGGGTGGCCTGGCTCAGATGTCTTGAGTGACCAGCTTCTCCCTTCTCCCTCCTACAATGGTGAGATGTAGACGATACGTCCTGCCTGCCCACACTGCCACCCCGTCCCACCCCCACCCCCTCGCTGAATGGGGACAAGTTACCATGATGCCAGGTCCCCACCTGCACTGTTTATCACAAAGTCCAACCTTATCCTGGGTTCCCTCCATAAATATTCCTAAGAATCACTGCAGGGTGAATTCTTTCGTCTCACCCTCACCCTCACCAACTGTTTTTTGGAGTCATAGTGACTTGGTATTGACTTGGAGGCCTTTCTGCTTACTGTTCACACATGGGCTTGGTGGAATCTCACAAATCATAGAACCCCTTAAACAAACTCCTCTGTAAAGGACGAGGTCATTGCACCTGCAGTTGAGATGGAAGGATCTCTTTTGAGGCTGAATGTCACCCGAGGAAGACCAGGAACACTAAAAATAGGTTACTCTTTCAGGGGAGGTGCTCGTGTTAATCAAATTTGCACAGATTAATGAATGCCAGACTGATGTTTATTACTTCAAAGTGATAAAGGTTACTCCTGAGCAACAGGACACCCGTGAGGGCGCTTCTTAGCGCATCCCCCCTGCAGAAGATCTGCCCTGGAAACAAAATCAAATGAACCTTCGTTAGATGTCATTGAAGACCAGGTCATCTGAGTTAGATGCCTTCATCTTCAAACGGAATATGGATAAGGCTGAAAACCACAAATACTTTGCCCTAGGGTAAAGAATGAGGAACTTCTGGACATTGACAGATGAGTATTCTTCTAGAGAAAGGAAGGCTCTCTAGGAAGAGGTAACCACCTCTTGGACAAAGTCAGAGAGGCATGAAAATATTGTGACAAGAGAAAAGCCTCAGTGGGGCTTGGAGCAAGATGGAGAGGGCTGCCATCTTCCTATTCTGCCATTCTCAGTCTTGCCCACAGACACCCAGTCAGACCTTATTCAGAGAAGTATCTAGCCTTCTCTGCCCCATAATATGTTGTTCTTTGAAGACTGTGGAGTTTGCCAAGGTTTGAGGCCAGATCTTAAAACCCCTAAGTTCCAGGCTTTTCGACTAAGAAAACCTTTTGGTTCTTAGACCTACTATGTGCCCAACCTCACCCACACTTCTGAGGAAACAAATAGAAATGCATCATGGGAATTGTTGAAGACAACACAGACTCTGAAATGATCCGTTATGACACACTATGGTATATCATGATTCTATCATAGCTCAGAAGGGAGCCCAATCTCAAGGTATACATGAGTTAAAAGCAGGATGTCGGGTACTCACAGACTTTCTCCTACTGAAGAATAGTTACCAAAAATCATTCAGTGAGAACGCTCATTACTTTTATTCTGAAACTTGTCCCTAAGAGGCTTTTATCATGTTAATTGAATTCTTTACCTCCATTTTCTTCCCTCAACACTGTCTAATGTTTGTGCAGCCACATGGTCAAAATCACATCCAGTAAGAGGAGCTGTCCAGAGATCGTATCATGGGGATGGGTTTCTAGAATCCATCTGAATACCTACTCCCTCTCCTAAGAACAGCAAACCAAGAGGGACACTGATTCATGAACTGTTATGAGTAGCACTGTTTGAATGAGTGAATGAATGCATGAACAGACAGACAAACGGAAACATCTCTTCCAGACGTGAATTTTCAAAGAATATAGGTGAAACTATCATGGAGATGTCAAAGATCTAACCAGTGTATTCTAGACATAGACTACGTATTCGGCAAATTTCAGTTCATACCTTAAGAAGTTTACGTTTCCAAAAATGTGCCCTAATTGTGCAACACTCATTGTGGACACAGACTTAAAGCCTAGTTAATTCTCACCCACTAAGAAGGTGGGTACTGTGATTGTCTCCTAGTTCAGCCTCCGGGAGGAGACAGCTCTTTCTTATACCATAGAGATAAGTAGGGGTTATACAGTCTTCCACCTGTTACCACCAACAGCTCCAATAGCCCATCCCCGGCAGTGGGAATTGCTTGTGAGGTATGCTGAGGACCTGTATAATCAGAAATCAATGATCCAAACGGAGGTCTGTTGTTCTACAGCTGAGCTGGTGTATTATTACAATACCAATCCTAATGGAGTTACATAGAATCCATCAAAATATCAGGATGCAGGGGTCAATGAGGACCGCAATGCCTCACTTCCTGGCAATTACCACTTATTACTGGGGCAGGCTTTCCCTCTGCTATTCAACTTACTTCAATAAATGATATTAGGTGACCCTGCAGGAGCAGTCAATACAGCATTGTTTTATTGTCACAGCTTCATAGTCAGATCAATACCTCAGTCTTCTGAGGTATAGGTGAGAACCTCTGAATATGGCACTAATGAAATCATGTGTTTTTATGATTTTGAAATTATATATTTCATTTCCACTTCATTTTTAATGTCAACAAGGTTGTTAGTGGGGGTCTGTCATCTAAACTTTTGTGATATTTATACTCAATGGGAACAGAAATGTATTCCCAGAAGGAAAAATAAATGTTTCATGAAACAATTTTTAAAATTTATTTCTTTAACATCTTTATTGGAGTATAATTGCTTTACAATGTTGTGTTTGTTTCTGCTGTATAACAGAGTGAATCAGCTATATGCATACATATATCCCCATATCTCCTCCCTCTTGTGTCTCCCCCCAACCCTTCCTATCCCACCCCTCTAGGTGGTCACAAAGCACCCAGCTGATCTCCCTGTGCTATTCAGCTGCTTCCCACTAGCTATCTATTTTACATTTGGTAGGGTATATATGTCAGTGCCACTCTCTCACTTCATCCCGGCTTACCCTTCCCCGTCCCAATGTCCTCAAGTCCATTCCCTACATCTGGGTCTTTATTCCTGTCCTGCGCCTAGGTTCATCAGAACCTTTTTTTTTTTTTTTTTAGATTCCATATATATGTGTTAGAATACAGTATTTGTTTTTCTCTTTCTGACTTACTTCACTCTGTATGACAGACTCTAGGTCCATCCACCTCACTACAAATAACTCAATTTTGTTTCTTTTTATGGCTGAGTAATATTCCATTGTATATATGTGCCACATCTTCTTTATCCACTCATCTGTTGATGGACACTTAGGTTGCTTCCATGTCTTGACTATTGTAAATGATGCTGCAATAAACATTGTGGTACATAACTCTTTTTGAATTATGGTTTTCTCAGGGTATATGCCCAGTAGTGGGATTGCTGGGTCATATGGTAGTTCTATTTTTAGTTTTTGAATGGACCTCCATACTGTTCTCCATAGTGGCTGTATCAATTTACATTCCCACCAACAGTGCAAGAGGCTTCCCTTTTCTCCACACCCTCTCCATCATTTATTGTTTGTAGATTTTTTGATGATGGCCATTCTGACTTGTGCGGGGTGAAACCTCATTGTAGTTTTGATTTACATTTCTCTAATGATTAGTGATGTTGAGCATCCTTTCATGTGTTTGCTGGCAATCTGTATATCTTCTTTGGAGAAATGTCTATTTAGGTCTTCTACCCATTTTTGGATTGGGTTGTTTGTTTTTTGGATATTGAGCTGCATGAGCTGCTTGTATATTTTGGAGATTAATCCTTTGTCAGTTGCTTCATTTGCAAATATTTTCTCCCATTCTGAGGGCTGTCTTTTCGTTTTTTTTATGATTTCCTTTGCGGTGCAAGAGCTTTTAAGTTTCATTAGGTCCCATTTGTTTATTTTTCTTTTTATTTCCCTGTCTCTAGGAGGTGGGTCAAAAAGGATCTTGCTGTGATTCATGTCATAGAGAGTTCTGCCTACGTTTTCCTCTAAGAGTTTGATAGTGTCTGGCCTTACATTTAGGTCATTAATCCATTTTGAGTTTATTTTTGTGTATGGTATGAGGGAGTGCTCTAATTTCATTCTTTTCCATGTAGCTATCCAGTTTTCCCAGCACCACTTATTGAAGAGGCTGTCTGTTCTCCATTGTATATTCTTGCCTCCTTTATCAAAGATGAGGTGACCATATGTGTGTGGGTTTATCTCTGGGCTTTCTATTCTGTTCCATTGACCTATATTTCTGTTTTTGTGCCAGTACCATACTGTCTTGATTATCTTTGTAGTATAGTCTGAAGTCAGGGAGTCTGATTCCTTCAGCTCCATTTTTCTTTCTCAAGACTGCTTTGGGTATTTAGAGTCTTTTGTGTTTCCATACAAGTTGTGAAATTTTTTGTTCTAGTTCTGTAAAAAATGGCATAGGTAGTCTGATAGAGATTGCATTGAAACTGTAGATTGCTTTGGATAGTATAGTCATTTTCACAATGTTGATTCTTCCAATCCAAGAACATGGTATATCTCTCCATCTGTTTGTATCATCTTTAATTTCCCTCATCAGTGTCTTATAGTTTTCTGCATACAGGTCTTTTGTCTCCTTGGGTAGGCTTATTCCTAGGTATTTTATTCTTTTTGTTGTAATGGTAAATGGGAGTGTTTCCTTATTTTCTCTTTCAGATTTTTTGCTGTTACTGTATAGGAATGCAAGAGATTTTTGTGCATCAATTTTGTATCCTGTTACTTTACCAAATTCATTGATTAGCTCTTGTAGTTTCCTGGTAGCCTCTTTAGGATTCTCTATGTATGGTATCATGTCATCTGCGAACAGTGACAGTTTTACTTCTTTTTTTCTGATTTGGCTTCCTTTTATTTTTTTTCTTCTCTGATTTCTGTGGCTAAAACTTCCAACACTATTTTGAATAATAGTGGTAGGAGTGGGCAACCTTGTCTTGTTCCAGATCTTAGAGGAAATCGTTTCATATTTTCACCATGGAGAACGATGTTGGCTGTGGGTTTGTCATATATGGCCTTTATTATATTGAGGTAAGTTCCCTCTCTGCCTACTTTCTGGAGGGTTTTTTATCATAAATCGGTGTTGAATTTTGTTGAAAGCTTTTTCTGCATTTATTGAGATTATCATAGGGTTTTTATCCTTCAATTTGTTAATATGGTGTATTGCATTGATTGTTATGCATATTTTGAAGAATCCTTGCACTCCTGGGATAAACTCCACTTGAGTGTGGTGTATGATCCTTTTAATATGCTGTTGGATTCTGTTTGCTAGTATTTTATTGAGGATTTTTGCATCTATGTTCATCAGTGATATTGGCCTGTATTTTTCATTTTTTGTGACATCTTTGGTTTTGGAATCAGGGTGATGGTGGCCTTGTAGAATGAGTTTGGGAGTGTTCCTTCCTCTGCTATATTTTGGAAGAGTTTGAGAAGGATAGGTGTTAGCTCTTCTCTAGAATCCGCCTGTGAAGCCATCTGCTCCTGGGCTTTGGTCTGTTGGAAGATTTTGTGTGTGTGTGTGTGTGTGTGGTACGCAGGCCTCTCACTGTTGCGGCCTCTCCCGCCGCAGAGCACAGGCTCTGGACACGCAGGCGCAGCGGCCATGGCTCACGGGCCCAGCCGCTCCGTGGCACGTGGGATCTTCCCGGACCAGGGCGCGAACCCGTGTCCCCTGCATCGGCAGGCGGACTCTCAACCACTGCACCACCAGGGAAGCCCTGGAAGATTTTTAATCACAGTTTCAATTTCAGTGCTTGTGATTGGTCTGTGCATATTTTCTATTTCTTCCTGGTTCAGTCTCAGAAGGTTGTGCTTTTCTAAATATTTGTTCATTTCTTCCAAGTTGTCCATTTTATTGGCATATAGTTGCTTATAGTAATCTCTCATGATCGTTTGTATTTCTGCAGTGTCAGTTGTTACTCCTTTTTCATTTCTAATTCTGTGGATTTGAGTCTTCTCCCTTTTTTTCTTGATGAGTCTGGCTAATGGTTTATCAATTTTGTTTATCTTCTCAAAGAACCAGCTTTTAATTTTATTGATCTTTGCTACTGTTTCCTTCGTTTCTTTTTCACTTATTTCTAATCTGATCTTTATGATTTCTTTCCTTCTGCTAACTTTTGGGGTTTTTCTGTTCTTCTTTCTCTAATTGCTTTAAGTGTAAGGTTAGGTTGTTTATTTGAGATGTTTCTTGTTTCTTGAGGTAGGATTGTATTGCTATAAACTTCCCTCTTAGAACTGCTTTTGCTGCATCCCATAGGTTTTGGGTCATCGTATTTTCATTGTCAGTTGTTTCTAGGTATTTTTTGATTTTCTCTTTGATTTCTTCAGTGATCTCTTGGTTATTTAGTAGTGTATTGTTTAGCCTCCGTGTGTTTGTAATTTTTGCAGTTTTTTCCCTATAATTGGTATCTAATCTCACTTTTGTGGTCAGAAAAGATACTTGATATGACTTAAATTTTCTTAAATTTACCAAGGCTTGATCTGTGACCCAAGATATGATCTATCCTGGAGAATGTTCCATGAGCACTTGAGAAAAAAGTGTATTCTGTTGTTTTTGGATGGAATGTCCTATAAATATCAATTAAGTCCATCTTGTTTAATGTGTTACTTAAAGCTTGTATTTCCTTAATGATTTTCATTTTGGATGATCTGTCCATTGGTAAAAGTAGGGTGTTAAAGTCCCCTACAATTATTGTGTTACTGTTAATTTCCCCTTTTATGGCTGGTAGCATTTGTCTTATGTATTGAGGTGCTCCTGTGTTGGGTGCATAAATATTTACAATTGTTATTTCTTCTTCTTGAACTGATCCCTTGATCGTCATGTAGTGTCCTTCTTTGTCTTTTGTAATAGTCTTTATTTTAAAGTCTATTTTGTCTGATACGAGTATTGCTACTCCAGCTTTCTTTTGATTTCCATTTGCATGGACTATCTTTTTCCATCCCCTCACTTTCAGTCTGTATGTGTCCCTAGGTCTGAAGTGGGTCTCTTGTAGACAGCATATATACGGGTCTTGTTTTTTGTATCCATTCAGCCAGTCTTTTTTTTTGGTTGGAGCATTTAATCCATGTACATTTAAGGTAATTATCGATATGTATGTTCCTATTACCATTTTCTTAATTGTTTTGGGTTTGTTTTTGTAGGTCTTTTCCTTCTCTTGTGTTTCCTGCCTAGAGAAGTGCCTTTAGCATTTGTTGTAAAGCTGGTTTGTTGATCCTGAATTCTCTTAGCTTTCGCTTCTCTGTAAAGATTTTAATTTCTCCATCAAATATGAATGAGATCCTTGCTGGGTAGAGTAGTCTTGGTTGTAGGTTTTTCCCTTTCATCTCTTTAAATATGTCCTGCCACTCCCTTCTGGCTTGCAGCATTTCTGCTTAAAGGTTAGCTGTTAACCTTACAGGGATTCCCTTGTATGTTATTTGTTGCTTTTCCCTTGCTGCTTTTAATATTTTTTGTTTGTATTTAATTTTTGAAAGCTTGATTAATGTGTGTCTTGTCGTGTTTCTGCTTGGATTCATCCTGTATGGGACTCTCTGCACTTCCTGTGCTTGATTGACTATTTCCTTTCCCATGTTAGGGAAGTTTTCAACTATAATCTCTTCAGATATTTTCTCAGATCCTTTCATTTTCTCTTCTTCTTCTGGGACCCCTAAAATTCGAATGTTGGTGCGTTTAATGTTGTCCTAGAAATCTCTGAGACTGTCCTCAATTCTTTTCATTCATTTTTCTTTATTCTGCTCTGTAATAGTGATTTCCACTATTTTCTCTTCCAGGTCATGTATCTGTTCTTCTGTCTCAGTTATTCTGCTGTTGATTCCTTCTAGAGAATTTTTAATTTCACATATTGTGTTGTTCATCATTGTTTGTTTGCTCTTTAGTTCTTCTAGGTCCTTGTTAAACATTTCTTGAATTTTCTCCATTCTATTTCCAAGATTTTGGATCATCTTTACTATCATTACTCTGAATTCCTTTTCAGGTAGACTGCCTGTTTCCTCTTCATTTGTTTGGTCTGGTGGGTTTTTGCCTTGCTCCTTCATCTGCTGCATATTTCTCTGTCTTCTCATTTTGCTTAACTTACTGTGTTTGGGGTCTCCTTTTTGCAGGCTGCAGGTTCATATTTCCCATTGTTTTTGGTGTCTGCACCAGTGGGTGAGGTTGGTTCAGTGGCTTGTGTAGGCTGCCTGGTGGAGGGGACTGGTGCCTGTGTTCTGGTGGGTGGGGCTGATTGATATTTTGCCTTTCTGGTGGGAAGTGCCGTGTCTGGTGGTGTTTTGGGGTGTCTGTGAGCTTAGTATAATTTTAGGCAGCCTCTCTGCTAATGGGTGGGGTTGTGTGTTCCTGTCTTGCAAGTTGTTTGGCATGGGGCATCTAGCACTGGAGCTTGCTTGTCATTGAGTGGAGCTGGGTCTTAGCGTTGAGACAGAGATCTCTGGGAGAGCGCTCGCCGATTGATATTACATGGGACCCGGAGGTCTCTGGTGGTCCAATGTCTTGAAATCGGCTCTCCCACCTCAGAGGCTCAGGCCTGACACCAGACCAGAGCACCAAGACCCTATCAGCCACATGGCTTGACCTCGGAGGTTGTAAATGGAGGAGAACAGAAGGATACACAGTCCAAACCTGAGCCCGGAGAGGGAACAGCAGCAGCAGCAGACTACCTTGACGCGGCCAGGCCCAGCCCCTTGGACAAGAACCATGAGGGCGACTGTGGTCATCTTGAGACCCCGCAGTAGCAGGAGAAGCTGGCCCCCCTGGCCGCTGAAGGGCCACAGATCGTAGCAAGAAAGCAGTGCCACTACCGTACTGCGTTCTCCCAGTTGCAGCTGCAGGAGCTGGAGAACGTTTTCCACCACACTCCGATACTTAATTTTTTATGATTCTTCCTCTTCCCACCCACTCTGCCTTTTTCTCTGGGTTAATTATATGGATTTCCCCTGCTTTGGTTTTAAAGAAGAAATATGAATAAATATCTAAGATTTCAAAAATTTATGAGAGGGCACCAGAAGGATGTGATGAAGTGGTAGGGATGATTCCACCATAATTCTCTTCCTTCCATCGGACCTTTCTTTTCTCATAATTACAGCGAGGATTGTATTTGAATATCAGTTACAAACTGATGGCTTGTGGACCACACAACCTGCAGATATATTGTGTGCGCCTAGAAACCTTTATTATTGTTGTTGTTATTATTACTACTTTAATTCTTTTAGACAGGGCATGCACTTTCTGTTTCCCCCAGGCCTCACATTTATGTTTCATACCTAGTTCCTGTGGTTTATTTTAGTATTCAACCTCTAGACAAAATGTTTATGGTGAAAAATGTATAATAATAATTTATAATAATAAAAATACCATAACTGTCATTTAATGAAATCTTGCTCTTAACTAGGCATAGTACAAACAATTTTGCATACATCGCCATCACCTAATTTCATACTTGCAACAATCTTGTGGAGTGATATTATTATTTTTGTTTAATTTGCATCTGAAGAGACAAAGACCCAGGGGGTTGACATGACTTGCAGTGTGGTAACTCTTCCTCATAGCTAGAAGGCAGTGGGGGCAGAGTTTAAATCCATGTCCAGCGAACTTCAGGATCCATATTCCCGATCGTGGGTCATATTTTCTTTCAGTTCTAATTTTCTTTATCTCTAAATCTGATCCCATAGAACTGGAAACAGTGGCCCAGTTACTTTTGATGGATTGAATTAAGAAATATCTACACAACGGAGGGACGGGAGAGCTATAGGGGAAAGTCCAATTAATTTCGGGTCAGAGATCTTGCATCCTGGCTCCTTTCTGTCCCTGCCTGTGGCTGAGAACATTCTCTTAACCTACCTTTATCTCCATTTCTTCATCTGTAAAATGAGAGTCATCCCCCCTATGCTCTAGGGCCGTTGGGTGGATTAACACTAGTACATGTTCAGTCTATAACCAATGCTATGGCCAACTTCAGATTACTTTGAATTTTGATCTTGTTCAACTTTTAGATATTGCTGGTGCTCTTGCTATACTTTTTATTTTTGTTTAAATTTGTCCTGGTATCACCCTGAGGATGACCTAGTGTTCATATCTGTGTAGCTGATACTAGTTCAAAGAATGTTATAGGACTTCCCTGGTGGCGCAGGGGATAACCTTCCCAATGCAGGGTGCCTGGGTTCAATCCCTGGTCAGGGAACCAGATCCCACATGCATGCCACAACTGAGAGTTCGCATGCCACAACTAAGAAGGCTGCCTGCCTCAACTAAGAAGTCCATGTGCTGTAACTAAGGAAGCCTGGAGCCGCAACTAAGGATCCCACTTGCCCCAACTAAGACCCAATGCAACCAAATAAATAATTTTTTTTAAAAAATTAGAAAAACTGGGTTTCCCTGGTGGCGCAGTGGTTGAGAGTCTGCCTGCTGATGCAGGGGACACGGGTTTGTGCCCCGGTCCGGGAAGATCCCACATGCCGCGGAGCGGCTGGGCCCGTGAGCCATGGCCGCTGAGCCTGCACGTCCAGAGCCTGTGCTCCACAACGGGAGAGGTCACAACAGTGAGAGGCCCGCGTACCGAAAAAAAAAAAAGAGGTAAAATTAGAAAAACTTTAAAGAAATGTAAAAAAAGAATGTTATAAAAAATTCATTCTTAGATGGACACCTAAATTCCAGTGATTTAATGGGAGAGGCTTTATGAGACTTAGGGAATGGGTGGAGAGTTAGCTCTCTGCAGCATCTGGGTAAGTTTCTCTTTGGTCTGGGAGAAGCTTCTTGTGGTTGCAACAGCTTCTTACTCTCCTCTTTATCGAGGCACTTAATGCCTGTGAATGTAATAGCCCAGTCTATGTAGCAGGTACCTATGCATAAGCAAAAATACAGAGCCTTCACCCTGCTTGTTCTGGTTCTACACAAAGAAGTTGTATTTCTAGGAAGGCAGTATAAGACAGTCGTTAAGAACCTGGGCTTTCCTACTGACAAACCAGGTTTCGAACTAGCATTTAGAATCCATGTGATTTTGACCTGTCACTGCAGTCTCCCTGTCTCAGGTTCCTCATCTGTAAAATGGAACCATAAATAACATTTAGGTGAGGACTCAGTGTGAAGGGCTCACCACAGTTTCTGACTCGGTACCTGTTAGTGCTCAATACATGTTAGCTGCTGTTTTATTTATATTATAATAAATAAGATATATCAATTAGGTGAACAAACCATATACCAAAACATAAATATACTTTTTTTTTAAGTCCTGACAAAATACTAATCTTCATGTTCAATTCTTCATGACATTCGGGTCATTGTATTCTGGTCTCTGTTCCCTCTGCCCCAGAAAAATGGTCTTCAGAGCTCACCAGTGCTTTTCTAAGCAGGACATGCAGGGACCATCTCTCAGCAAGTCATCCCAAACTCCCCATGACGTATCTCTGCCCTGATGTCCCATAGTCCTTGTTGTGTTGCATCTCCCTTCTGACAGGTATGGTCCCTAGCACTATATTAAAATGTTATGAATTCTTTGGAAGTATTGTTCATTTGGCCAGCTTTGGCTCCAGTAGAATCCAAATGCCTTCAGTGCAGGGTTTCTTAACCTCAGCACTTTCAAAGTTTGGACCAGATAATTCTTTTTCAGGGCGGTGACTGTTCTGTGCATTGTAGGATGTTTAACAACATCCTTAACCTATACTCACTAGATGCCACCAGCACTTCCCCAGTAGTAACCGTCAGCAGTGTCTCCAGACACTGCCAAATATTTCCCAGGTTACCAAAGTCAGGCCCTGTTGAGAACCATTGCTTTAGTGAAACTCTTTGCTTAGACAGAATGAAAACTTTCCCTTAGCTAACAGCACTTGAGGAAAAAATTTCCCAATTTCTTTAGGTGGAACTTGGTTCTTAGGTGTTTTCTAAAATTTTATTTTATTTTATTTTTTAGTAAATGAAGTGGGCATCGAGACTTGGAGGCTGCTTTTTAAATTTGGAATGCAGAGGGGTTTGCTTATGCAACAGACTGTTTTAATCGCTGAGTCAGTGAATATGCTCCATACAGTTTATTGACTATGGATCCTGGAGGGAATCGTAGACACAGCCGTAAATGACAAAAAGCACGCCAGCCTCATAAACCCCAGGACCCTAGGAAGTCTGTTTGGGGTGACTTCATAGTGGGAACCTCAGAACGAGCCCCTGTCCCTCACCTCCAATATCTTTACACACCAAAAGAGAATGTGCTGAGGATGGGAAAGAGTAAGGCACAGAGTGAGAAATCACAGGCCTCCCCACCCCTGTGCACACACATCCCACATCAAACAGCCTCCTCTAGAGCAAAAGGAATTTTCTTCTGGGGCAGAGGCGCCCAGAAAGAAGACGTGTGTGAAAACCATTCTGCTTTCCCCTGTACATCTCATCTCCTGCCTGGGAGAAGCTTACAGATGTAAATACTAACTCATTATCTAATTCTAGACTGAATAAACGGCCAGATACACAGATATAAATTACCCCTTTTACCTTCTCTGAGGGTGTTGAGAGGCAAACAGATTGCCCTCTTCTGTTCTCATTTTAAATGGGTCAGAGCATCGGTGGAACTAGATAATTCACTGCAACCCACTAGATGTAAGCACCTCGTAAATTTCATAATCAGCACTACCATTTTCCTTTTCATAAGCAGTATGTCTTCAGCAGCGTTAATTACATGACTGGTAATGGTCTCCCATTTTGAATCCCTGTTTTGGATGAAATATGGTCCAGCCCAGAGCAGTCCCCCTAAGCAGAGCCCTTTGCAAACACACATCAAAGGGTTTGGAAAGGCTATGTGTGAAATGTTATTTTGACTTTTAAAACTAATCCAGGAAAGAAAATATACATATGGAGGGGCCTGTAGAACCCTTTTATTAGATGGGAAGGAGCACAATCCTTTAAGTCTTACCTTAAATAGCACTTCCTCTGGTTGGCCTCTCCTGACCTTGACAGTGCCCTTTCCTGTACATACCTTTGACAGTGTTCTTTGCTCCTATAGTGTCTCATCATTTTCCATCACCAATTAGCATGACGCATCTTAATTATTTACTTACTGTCTTTCCCACATCTGTCTTGTTTCTATCTATGTGACCCACAGAAGACACTGCAAAACTATTTGTTGAATGTTGAATGTTGAATGCATGGCCAGCTAAGGCAAAATTATAAAGTAAGCAGACTTTGTCATGTCAACCCGTCTACCTCCCCAGCAATGACAAAGTAGACAGAATGAATTTTGTTGTCTAGAAAGACCAGGGTATAAATCCTGATGTCAAGGACCTGGGCAGTTCACTTTCCCTGCTTCCATGGCCACACCTGTAAAACAGAGAGGATGATGTCTAACACATGAGGTTGTCAGAAGGGATGTAAAGGAAGGGGGAGGCAGGGATACCCAGAAAGTAGGGGCCAGGTCGACCAGTTAGTGGAATAGGTCAGTCAGGGCTGAGAAGCAAAGAGTGGGGCTCCAGAATCAGTTTCACCACCTATCAGTGATGTGCCTTTTGGAGACTTGCTGCCTTTCTCTGTGTCTGTAAAATAGCAATAAGATGACCTCTTTCACAGGGTTATGAAATTTAGGTACAAAAGGGTTTTGGAAAAAAATGAAAGTAGATATTAGTTGGTGTCATGTTTCCCATAGTCAAGACAACAGAGCCCAGAAAGACTAACAGATTCAGTCATGATCAGTGTCTGAACTAGAAACAGAATCAAGAAAAAGGTAAGGAGAAGGGAGCTGGAAATGGACCCCAAGCTATCTGCTGTGAGAGGGAAAAGGACACTGACTTCTTTCTCAGGGAGCCCCCCAGAAACATCTCAGGAATCTGGGGGGCTATGTAGCCTCTCTTAGAATAAGGCCCTTCTCACTTACTCAAACCCAAAGGACATGGAAGCTGGCTGGACCATCCTTTCTCCCCACTGCAAGCTGTGGGAGCGTTCTCACACTCTGCATGAGAGCTGACATGACCCGATTAAACACAGTTTTTAAATGTCAAAAATGGGATTTACTAGCTCACAGAACTCAGAGACGAGGAGGAAAGGTAAGGAACAACCTCGTGGGGTCCAGATACTGAACAGAGTCCTGGGTGATAGACCTCTTGGCCCTGTCCTCTGGGAGCTGGCTTCATTCTTGGGCTCGTCCTCCAGGAGGGGGCAAATGGTTGCTGACAGCTCCAGGCCTCCTCCCCCAGAACTAGAGTCACTGTCTGCAGAAGGCTTTCACTGACCCGGCACTGGTCACAGGCCATCCCTCAACTGTTAGCCTGCTCACTCTGGTCCTCACCCAGCTCTTGGAGTCAGGGGGACGTGATGGCAGTGAGGCAGGCTGGGACCTGGGACCCTTTGCTGCAGTGCTGCAATGCTTGTACCTGGACAAATGTCACCTCGAGCTACAAATTACAAAGAAACTATATGGAACTAAAAATAACTGCATGCAGGGCTTCCCTGGTGGCGCAGTGGTTGAGAGTCCGCCTGCCGATGCAGGGGACACGGGTTCGTGTCCCGGTCCGGGAAGGTCCCACATGCCACGGAGCGGCTGGGCCCGTGAGCCGTGGCCGCTGAGCCTGCGCATCCGGAGCCTGTGCTCCACAACGGGAGAGGCCACAGCAGTGAGAGGCCCGCGTACCGCAAAAAAATAAAATATAAAAAAAAATAACTGCATGCATGTGCAGTTGGGGCAAGTTATAGACAGAAAGAGACAAAAAGACCAAAAAAACCCAACTGCCAGTTCTGAAGAGGCGGGAGCAAAAACAGGGTACTGCGCATGCCCCCTGCACTGAGCACCACCAGAGAGGTGGGCAGAACACCAAAGGCACCCCTCCAACCTGAGCCCTACCCTCACCCCATATAAAGAACCAGCTTGTCCCCATTTCGGGGAGCAAGCAAGGGAAACTGCTACTTGTTTTCGCTCCCCACGGCTGCATCAGGAGCCCCAGTAAAGCCTTGCCTGAATTTCTTGTCTGGCCTCTAGTCAATTTCTATTGATTGGAGAAGGCCAAGAGCCCTGGCCGATAGCAGCAGCAGCCCGCGTTAGCATGTGGGCTCTGGGAAGACGTAGGAGGTGAAGGGTGTTTCCTAGAGAGATTCTAGGAAGGCAAAAATAATAGACCCGCTTCTCAGAGACTTTAGAAGTTTATCACACATTATTTGCACGCTCATGGTAAACTAGAACCCTTAGAGCTAGCTCCATGATGCCCCCTAAATCTCCATTTTGCTACTAAGGGCTTTTCTCATTGGGTGGTGTTCATGACAAGAAACCACACTTTCCGGACTATGTTCTTTCTTAATATTCATCCCAGCAGCTCTTTGGGCTTTGAGCTCTGCTAGGGGCTGAGGGCCCAGGAGCTTCTATTGACTGAGCCCCAGAAGCCGTCTGATAAAGTCTGACTCGGGGGCTCATGGTTTCCCTAGTTCTGGAGTTAATTCACGTGCTGCTTGTGTTATGCAGACTCACCGATTGTGCTCAGTGTCACAAACTATACTGGAACCTCTTAACACCTTTTAAAACTCGATTCACTTTTGATGCCATAAGAAAGACTGGGCCAATAAATAAGAGCTAGAATCCATTTGTGGTCCATTTTGCTAAAGTATATTAAATATGGCCTACAATTTGAACTTGCCTTATAAAATGTTTACATGCCATTAAATAGTCCTAACATCCCTCGTGTAAATTAAGCAGGCTGGGATGTTCCTTATTCCAAGGAGCAGCAGTGCTTAAAGCTGTAAAATACCTTCATGCAATAAATCAAACACTTTGCTCCTAAAAGCAGAGTATTATAAATATAAAAGGCAACTATACTGACCTCAGTGTCTGCGCTTGAATTGCTTTGGGAAAAGCAGCAGAGAAAGAAGTATTCGAATTGGGATGCTCAGTTCATTTGTTCGCTGTGCTTTGGGCATGGGCGTTCCTGGAAAATGTTGTTGTCTACAGATAAGCTTTCCAAAACACACAACTATTCTTTATAAACAGGACAGGTTCACACAAATCCATTCAGGCAGGGACCAGCATCTTGACTGGCAATTTGGAGTGTACGTAAGTAGGTCTCCTTGGCAGGAGAGCTTCCTGGTTGAGAAGTGCTCCGAAATCCTGCTCGCATCCCATGTGCCTTCCACACGGTTGCTTTTTATAAAGCCTCTTCCTTCTCCTTCAGCTGGGCCATCAATGGGCTGTTTTCTTGCAAGTGCTCGAGGTTTAATGGAGCTTAAGTGAGACACAGACCATTAACGCAGTATCAATATTTATTTTTGGTTTCCATGGAAACAGATACCAGCCCGTGGGTAACTTCTCTTCCAATGTGAGCAAAAGGATCTTTTGCAGGGGCGAATATTCTGCTTAGTTTCTTGGGGGAATGACAGTGGTTATGAGGTTAATAAACCATCATTTATTTAATAAATAGAAACACATAGAAGAGAAGCACCTTAGCGGGACTGTACCTCACGTGTGCCTGTGCTAGGAAGGGCGCATCAGTTGGGGCACCTCACAGATATCTCTCTGCCCCCACCATTTGGGCATCCTCAGTCCTTTTGTTGCTGGGCGTAAGCATCCCAATATCCTCTATCTTGCTCCACAGGCTCCAGTTTCTAACCTGTTAATAAGGTTTGAGGCTCTCTGGAAGAGCATGCCCTGCCTACTAATTTCATTTGGCTTTGTAGATGGCTAAGTAGCAAAAGTCATCATATCTGGGCTTGGATTAATGCCCCGAGCCTGGGTTACCAACAGTCCAGCTGTTTTGTGTAAGTGTCTGCTCTCTTCTCAGTGGTTATACAAGCTATTCCTCTGCCTTAGGGAAGGGCTGACTCCAATGCTGAAAGAGTTCTGCAGAATAAAAAGAGGCATCAGGAGATGCGAGTTCTGATTTTAACTCAGAAATTAATCAGCTCTGTAACCTTGCTCAGTCCATGTATCCTTCATGATTTAGTCTCTAAACCTTCATCAAAAAAATGAAGAATTATATTGTATGTTCTCTACAATGCCTTTGAGTTATGAAATTCTGTGTAAACATGCTTCTAAGTAACAATCTTGCCAGGCAATTCCCTACCACTCAGCAGCATGGGTCTCTTCCGCTTTCCGTCACCTTTCATGGAATCATCTGTCTTCACTTCGGTTTTCAATGACTTCCTTCATTTCTCCTAATTGTATGTCGGCCAGGTTTCTTCTTTCTTCCATTGTGCTTTTTCTTCTTCACTAAGCTGAATTTTTCCCCAGATGCTCTTTCCATTCGCTCCCACTTTAAGGATCTTATTCATGCATTTCCAAATGATTAGATCCTATGCAACTCCAAATGCTCGCGTCCCGTATTCCAGCTGCCATGTTCTCTTTCATGTGGTATTCATTTCCAATTGCTGTATATAAATTATCACAAACTTAGAGGCTTAAAACAACACCCATTTATTAGTTCACAGTTCTAGAGATCAGAAATCTAACATAGCATGACTGGTTTTCTATTTAAGGTGTAACAGGGCTAAAATCAAGGTATTGGTCAAACTGAGTCCTCACTGGCAGGCTCTGAAGAGAAATCTGCTTCCAAGCTCATTGGAGTTGTCAGAATTCACTTACTTGTGGTTGTAGGACTGAGGTCTCGGTTTCCTTGCTGGCTGTCAGCCTGAGAACTCTCAGCTTCTAGAGGCTGCTCACATTTCTTCTCATGTGGTACCTTATACCTTCAGAGTTAGCAATGGCATGTTGAACCCTTCATATACTTCAAATCTCTCTGATTTTTTCCTTAGCCACCAACTAGAGAAAGCTCTCTGCTTTTAAAGGGCTCACCTGATGGAATCAAGCCCACATGGATAACCTCCCCCCACTAAGGCTTACTGATTTGGGACTTTAATTACATCTGCAGCATCCCTTCACAGCAGTACCTAGGTTAACATCTGATTATGTAAATAGGATATGGGAATCTTGACCATGGCGGCGGTGGCAGTGGTGGGGAGGGTTGTGTATCTTTAGAATTCTGCCTACCACACAAATTATAACTAAGATAGAAGTTGAAAATTGACCAGTCACATTCCAAACCACTCTGAGTGCCATTGGCGCTATGACTATAGAGGAGTTTGATAAACATTGAAAAAAAGTTGCACGAAACACACACACAGACGTATACATATTCAGGTATCCCCACCCTGGAGTTATGATTCAGTAGGTCTGGGCTAAGGCCTAAGAACTTCCTAGGTGGTGTTAATGCTGCTCGTCCAGGGATGACACTTTGAGAACCACCACTTTGTTTGTTTATGTTTTTTGGGCCGCACAGCATGTGGGATCTTAGTCCCCCAACCAGGGATGGAACCCGTGCCCCCTGCAGTGGAAACGTGGAGTCTTAGCCACTGGACCACCAGGGAAGTCCTGAGAACTACCACTTTAATACACAAACTTTACCCCTCAGAATCACCAGTATATGAATGCTATGTTTGGAGATATTTTAGATAGATAGATAGATAGATAAATAGGTAGATAGATAGATAATGTGATATATCTACTGTATTTGGATATTGGAGGATACTTTTATATATTTTTGATATACTGAATATATCTACTTACAAAATATTTAGAGTAGATACTTGCAGTGATTTCCCGCCCCCCCAGACAATGTGTATCCCACTATTGCTAAATTCCAGTCTATTTTCAAATGCTATTTCTTTAGTAAACTCAGCTGCAGTTATCCGCTGCCTCTTGTGCATTTGTAAACTTCAGCATTTCTACTCTCCCAAAGGACTTGTAATGCCATAAGCATGGCTCTTTTCTTTCTCGTTTCACTTTCCTTTTAATGAGACCCTTAAACATTTTTTGTAGCTACAGCCTGCCAACCTTTCCTTCCCATCTTCCCTGCTGACTGGCTTTGAGAATTTTTTAGAAATTTCATATTCAGAGACAACAACAGAACAGTCCAAATTACAGTTTAGTGGATACTGTACGGAGCCTCAGTTTTCTAATCTGTAAAAAGTGGATACTAATCTCTTCTCTCTAGCTGTATCAGCTAGACCTCTTTGCCAAAGACAGAAACACAGCTCAATCTGGCTCAAACAAGAATGTCCAGAGGTAGCGCAGTCTCTTGCAGATATGAATCTAAGGGGTTAAACCAGGTCCTCAAGACTCAGTCTTGCTTTTTCTCCAGCTTTTGGCTGTGCAATCCTCAGTGACGGTGTTATCCTCAGAGCAGCTATTACCAAGCAAAGGCCTGAGCAGCTCCAGGCTTCATCCTTTAAGCTTAGTGGCCCCAAAAGGTTTCTCTTTCTTAATAGGCTCAACTAAAGTCCCAGAATTGTGTTTCTTTGGACACACTTGGATCATGTACTTATTCCTGGATAAACTGATGGGTCAGGGCCTGAGGTTGTACTCACACCGGGAGGGTGTACCCCACCTGAAGTGAGAGATGGTTTTCAGATAAATTAAAGAGGTATTACCAGGGTAAGAAGGAGTGGATGCTGGATGTGCAAAGACCATGGTGGTCCAGTGTACCTCCTACATAAGTTATTACAATGAGCAAATGTGTACATATATGTGAAAGCACTTTCAAACCTGCAGGCCCATATCAATACAGGGCTTGATGATGTTGATAATGATGATGATGGTGATGATCCAGTTGTATACAACCAAGACAATTATACCCGCTCTGTCTGCCTGGCCCTGGCTGTAGAAACCTTTATCCTTTACCTCTTCAAATTAGAGGGGATCTTCAGTTGTTCTTGCCCGGCACCTCTCGGAAATTTTCTCCATCCTTCTCCCAGCAATCTTCCCTTTATTATGTCCTCCCCCTCACCCACTTCTTGAGACTGATTATGAGCTTCTAGACACTGATACCCAGGAAGCAAAAAATGAAGATCTGTCTACAGAATTCAGATGGCTATTTTCAAATGCAGCTCACATGGGGGGAAATAAGGCATGTGCTTTCTGAGGAAATGCATAAGGGAAAGGAACATAAATCCTAAGTACAGCAGAGTCCCATTGTTTTCTTAGTAATTAGGGAGAAGCCGAAAGATGCCACTTCCCTGTTGATGTCCCCATGGACAAATTGGTCACCAGTGTTTGTTCCGTATAAGCCACCACCACCCTAGCCTTCTCCTACATAATCCCCTGTGCTGCCTGGGCTTCATGTAACATGTGAAGTTATGAATTGCTTGTAATTAAAACTCCACTGAAAATACTAGGATACTAGTCTTCTGGGCTAAGACATCAAGACTGAGGATCAGCTAGACATAGCTTGACCCATTCTTAGTTTTCTGATGGGAGAAACTGGAAATAACTATATCAACACATAGACTTTTTTTTTTTTTTAATCCACAGTGATTTAAGTTAGAATGTGAGGGATTCCTGTAAGTGAAGTTCAAGACACTAAGTACTTTACTTATTCATCTATTATAAAATGTTTAATAATTTTAAGGTGCTTTTGTATTCATTATCTTAGAATGCACTTGGGAGGTAAACAGGACAGATATTACTTTTTTCTTTATTTAACAGAAGAGGAAAGTGGGGTTTGGAAAGCTTATTTGTCTTTAGTCTACGGCTGCACTGGACAAACAGTAGCGCCTAGCCACACAGGGCTTTTGAGCACCTGAAATACTGTTAGTGTGACTGAGGAACTGGATTTTTAATTGTATTTAATTTTAAATAGCTTCAAATTAAATTTTAAAAGGCCCATGTGACTAGTGGTACCTTATTAGACAGCACAAGTCGAAATCTACAAAGTGGCACCGCAGCATTTGAACCCAGGTCCGCCGACTCCAAGTTCAGTGTTCTTGTGGTATCCTTGGTTTGTCCAAGATAAGCTCAATTGTAACCCTCTAAATGTCTGAATTGCCCATTTTCCCCACATATGGAGAACTCAGCTGTACATTTTTTCAGTGTGTGAGTTACTCTTCATAAAAATCTAAGGTGCATAACTCCACCAGTAAAGCTAAGAGCTAAGAGCTAAAGCTACAACCCAGATCATTCACCATAAAAGTCCTCATTGCCTGTGAATCCCCTCAGCCTCTCAAATTTCCTCTGCCAGAGTTGATGATTCTAATTCTTTTCTCAATAATCCGTGTCTTGACAATCATAACACAGAATTCTCCAGGGCTTGTTTTTCTTACTATCTTGGCAAAGAAAAAGCTATCCTAGGAGATATTCTTGATAGGAGGGATAAAGCTATTGCCCTAATTTCCTTTAGTTCAAGCTATGAAGACCACTGCCTGGATACATTTATTATTGTTAATTATTTCAGGACCAGTCTTGTGATGGATGTAAAGAAGAGAAATGACGTGTGAGTCTTGATAGCAGCTGCCTTTCGGCAGTCAGGAGGATGGCTAGAGAGGAGGATCAAGCAGTCAGGTGTGGGGAGCACAAACAAACCCTCAGTTTCACCTGAAGAAACGAGGGTAGGGAGAAGAGGAGACCAATCATCTCAGGGTAGGGACGTCCAGCACATTCCCGGTGATGCATGGGGTCTCTTTACACTCTTTACACCTAGTGTCTGAGCAAAAGCAGTGAAGTCAATTAAGGACCATGTGATCCTTGGGAAATGAGATGGGGTTGATTACAGATAATGTTAACCTCTGGTTGCCTGGAGCCTGGCCTGAAAATCCTTCTTTGGCTCCCAAATCAACCTAAAATGATTTATGATGGGAAAGTATTTTTTTGTGTGAGTTATATTCTAAAGCAGTAGTTGGGTATGATCAAAATTACCCTAGAGGGAATTCCCTGGTGGTCCAGTGGTTACGACTTCACACTTTCACTCCTGAGGGTTGCGGGTTCAATCCCTGGTCAGGGAACTAGGATCCTGCGAGCCGCGTGGCATGGCCAAAATGTAAAAAAAAAAAAAAATAAAGTTACCCTAGAAAATCCCCTAAATGACCCATAGAGAACAGTTTTTATGATTTTGTGTTTGTAGCCCTGCATAATATTGTATGTGTGCAAATAATTTATATATATGCTAAAGTTCATTAAAAAACAAAAGATTTCCCATGCAAAATATATTTTAATTTGTTTCTGTTCTTTTTTTTTTTTTTTCTATTTCATTTTTGGCCAAGTACCTCTACTTGATTTCACAGAAGTTAAATGTGTGAGTGATAAAACTCTAATCTGTTTTCTTGAGTCTATGCGTGGTATTTAATTTCCATGATGGGATTTTAATGATTCTGGACCATGATCACCGACGCTATCCTTCTGAATATCTGTCCTCAGCTTCTAGGACAGGATACAAATACTGGCGCTGAGAATATCCCCTGGAAGTGGTTTGTGGACCACTGGTTCTTTGTGGGCACAATAGACATTATACTGAATAACAAAAAGCTGAAGGCAGAGAGTATGGACATGAAAGTGTTGAGTGCTTACTATGCGTCAAGCACTGTTCTTTGTAGTTGACACATATTGTCTCATTTAATGATGACCAGTGTAGTCAGGCCAGTTGTCGGCCCTTGTGACTCGTGGTTGACCTTCATTGGAATTGATGCATAGTGAGGCCAAATGCACAAGTAAGACAGCTGAGTAGGTGTTGAAATTGTGGGGATCGATGAGAAAGGATGGGTGGCACAAAACTTTGCATCATGTTCTAAAAATATCACTGTGAAAGTGAGTCTTAGAAATAGGCACACATCCATTGAATGAGGAAAATTGGAATGTGTGAACTTAAATGGAAAATATTGAATACCCGTGGCAAAGAGTGGTATAAAAGGAGTCATGGGGCTTTCCTGGTGGCACAGTGGTTACGAATCCGCTTGCCAATGTAGGGGACACAGTTTCGAGCCCTGGTCCGGGAAGATTCCACATGCTGCGAAGCAACTAAGCTCACACGCCACAACTACTGAGCCTGCGCTTTAGAGTCCATGAGCCACAACTACTGAAGCCCACGCGCCTAGAGCCTGTGCTCCAGAACAAGAGAAGCCACTGCAATGAGAAGCCCACGCACCGCAACGAAGAGTAGCCCCCGCTCGCCGCAACTAGAGAAAGCCCGCACACAGCAATGAAGACCCAAAGCAGCCAAAAATAAATAAATAAAATAAATAAATTTATTTAAAAAAAAAAAAGAGGCGGTCATGCTGTGCATGAGACAGTGAAGGGACACACAGCTTCTGGTGGTATGGATATTAGAGAAAGTGGCACCACATGAGGAATTCAATCAATTCAAAGAAGGATTTAGAAAAGGTTGATAATAAATTATTTTTATTGTGGACTTCTCTTATTTGGCGGTTGGGCAATTATCTCTAAGAAAACTAGAGCCATATTTGATTCATACCAGCATTCCCTGCAGAACTTTCTCCACCCCTAGTAGATGTCAGTAAGTAATTTGGGGAGTGAATGAATGAGAGAGTTCATTCATTGAGTGTGGATCGCACAGTATACATTAGAGAGTTAGAGGAAGGATGGATGGAACTATGTAGAGTGATGGGTAGAAAGCAATGATGACGAGGGAAAGATGTGTTGATGGGAGGGGGAGGGGTGGTGTGGAGGATTTTATTAGAGGAGAACCTTGAGGGTTGGGTTGATCAACCTTCTTCCTCCTGAGGATTCTCTTTGCAAGTAGATTGCCATTGGAAGGGATTTTCGAGTTTTAGAGGTTAACTTTCATTTTATAGTAGGAAAGCAATGAGGCCCAGGGAGTAAAATGACCATTACTAATACTACTACTATAATTACTCTAACTACTACTACTGCTGGCTACTATTTATTGAACACTTACTTTGACCCAAGCACTGTGCAATCTTTATCTCATAAGGAATGTTATTATCATCTTATTTTGCAAACAAGGAAAATAAGGCTCCAAGTGAACCACACATCTAGGGAATGTCAGAATCGTGATTGTCCCAGGCCTATCTTTCAGTGTAGCCCAAGGCTGCAGTTCCAGAGCTGGAACTCCATCTCCAATTCTAGCTTTCTTTCTATATCAGTACCTTCCTAAGGTGCAAGGCTGGGCCTGGAATCTCTTCACTAATGTCAAGGAGGGAGGTAATGGCGTGTTCTACCAGACATCACTGATGTTGAGGGCTCCACAAGAGAATGACCTAATTTTTAGAGGGAGGCAAAGGATTAGAGACAAACTTTCAGGGAGTTAGGGGAGTCCATTCAATAGAGGTATATAACCGTAAATTTCTAGAAATTATCCAAACACTTGATTGGATGAGTGCTAACCCAATATTTCAAGGCCTATCCTAGAGCGATGTTTCCCTCTATTTGCGGGCGGGTGGAAAACCTGTATCCATACTCAGGGTGGTGGGATGCCTCTAGCCCCATGGAAGGATTTGATCATGTCTTGGGCTGACTGTAGAAGTAATCAGATGAGAACATCTTGCAAAGATTGTAGTAATCCCTCTGCTGCATGATGGTCTGGTTAATTGTACAGGCGTGGACTTCCCCCGAGGAGGCCATTACCGTGAGACACTGACATGACCCCCAGAAGGATGAACTGCAGCAGAACTTTTTGAGATTCTGAGTAGCAAGTTTGTATTTAACACAGAGGAAGGGGAGAAGATGAAGTAGAGAAGAAGGGTCATGGCAGTGGCGTTTTCAGACTCAGGGCAAAGCAAGATGGTTTGGCTGTGATAATAACATTTTTCCGGCAGTGCCAGAAAATGTAAAGACCATGCTCTTATGATTGGATGGAGTCAGTGGGTGCTCCCTGAAGTGTGGGTGACATCCATTTTTTAATTTCATAAAGTTATCTGTAACTGACATGTGATTATAATACCACAATTCTCTTTAATGCAGTCTGTAAAAACACATTGATTTTATAGCTCCCCAAACCGATTACATTAATATCTGTGCATAATTAGTTTACACATTACTAAATTACTGACAGATTAAAAGTGAAATAGTGCAGTTCATACTCAGCCGCATAACTGCCAGAAAGGAAATTAATATGGATCCAAACGGTCCTTGGAGACCTACACTGAAATAGCAGAAATCTATAAAGACTGCTTGCATTAGGAAATTTCTATCAGCAACATGTTTGTGGTCGGTGCTTTCCTAAGTCTGCTAATATGAGCTGCGTGGTGCAGGAAATGATACGTGAACGACGCTTCGGCTCTTACCAACTCAAGACTGTGTTTATTAAAAAGCAAATTCTTAATTGTGGTGTTTGACGTCAAGGGAAGGTAGGCTTTCAAGTTGTAAATGAAAACTTTTGCCTTTCCTTGCTTTTGCGAATGACCTGAGTTCTCGTATTAGGACCACTGAGTTCTCTGACATTGCCTTCTCTGAGCAGTAGCGCATATTCTGTCGTCTCTCCAGCTCCCACAGGACACACACGTGTTGGAATTGTCTCCAGAACATTGTTTTCATTCTGCATCTCCACAATGGCCAATGTGTGTATTTGGGGGATGGGGCAGCCATGCATTAGTCCTTACAGTAAGCCTGCTTCCTGATGAGCTCATAGGTAGACCCAAGCTTTTTCTTTTTGAATTCTCTTACTCACGACATTTTGCTGCTCTTTGAACACTGCAGATCATTTGCCCAACTACGAGAGTTCAAAGATGAATTACTCTTTTCTGGCTCTGTCTGGTAAGAAACCACATTTGAACTCTTTTCCATAGGGCAGATACTTGCATTCTATTGAATTCTGAAGAATGTTAATTCTGAAGAAGATTTTGGCTATAACCAAAGTTTAAAAAATGAAGCAAAGCAGTCACTAGCAGATATCAGGGACAAGACCCGGCATGTATTGAATACCCACTGTGTTCTAGATACTCAATGGGGTATGTTATTGAGATTCTGAACACTGTAACCCCCATAGTAATTCTGTAAGGGAGATGTCATTAACTCCATCTCATCAATGATGAAGGTTGCTCAGAACAGTATAGTGACTTCGCCAAGTTCACACAGTTAATGAAATGGGAGACTCAGCTTTTTAATTCCTTACTATCAGCTTCCAATGCTCAAGCAGGAAGTGAGGATACAGATACTAAGAGAAAAGGACAATTCTGGAGGCGCTGACGATTGTCCATGAGCCCAGGGAAATGGCTCCTCTGTTAAAAGCTCAGGGCTTAAAAATCTCTCGCTGAATATTCATATCATTCTATCATATATTGTTATCTTTATTATTATATGATTTATCATTTTCTGCATAGCGAATTACCCCCAAACTTAGTGACATCAAAATATATATTATCCCACAGTTTCCATGGGGCAGGAATCTAGGTACAGCTCAGCTGGGGCCTCTGCCTCATGATCGCCCATGAGGCTGCAGGCAAGGTACTGGCCAGGGCTGCTGTGGTCTCAAGGCTGGAGTAGAGAAGGACCCACTTCCAAGATCACTTAGGGGTTGTTGGCAGGATTCAGTTCCTCATGGCTGTAGGACCGGGTGCCCTCAGTTCCTTGTCACATGGGCCTCTCTAGTGGCGGTGGGGGGAAGAGAGAGAGACAGAACAATCAAAATGAAAATCACAGTCTTTTATAACCTAATCTCAGAAGTGACATGCTATCAGATCACTTTGGCTGTATCCTATCTGTTAGAAGCAAGGCACGGGGCCCAGCCCACATTCAAGCATATAAATTCCAGGAAGCAGAGATCACTGGGAGTCAGATTAGAAGCTGCCTGCCACAACCACTAATTCACTTATTCATTATTTAGTTTATGTTTATTTTATCAACAAATAATAATTGATAACTTACTACTGTATCAGTTTTCATATTTGGAACTAAAGAGACAGGCGAACAGATAATATTACAAAAAGTTTCAGTGATAGAAATAACAAATAGAGACGGCGCTTAGTATGTGGCAGGCAACACTATAGGTACTTTGCACGTATCAACACGCTTAATCCTTTTAATAACCCTATGAAGCAAGTGCTATTATTATCCCTAATTTCCATATGAAGATAACAGAGGTACAGAAATGTTAGGTAACTTTGCAAAGCCATCCACCTAGCAAGTGGCAGAGCAAAAATTCAATCCCAGGTGGTGTGTGTTCAGATCCTCTTCTTTTCTTAACCACTAAGCTATATTCCTCCCTTATTTTAATATTTTCTTGGGGGGACTTGTAGAAAAATAGATTGGAGGTGAGTAGATGTAGAAGCAGGAAGATTCATTCCAGGATTATTGCAGAAGCCCGGGAAAAAGGAGATGGTGGCTTGGAATAGGATGGTGACAGAGGACAGGGAGAGAAGTGAATATTATTGAAATAAAATTTAAATGTGGAACAACAAGGATTTCTGAGGGGTTGGAAGCTGGGTTGTAGAACACAGAGCTAAGCATGGCCAATAGGTATCTGGTATGAATACTACATGAACATGTGAAGTGATTGGCCTTTGAGAGGAGGCTGGACATTTTCTCTGTTGCAGCAGGAGGGCAGAGGAGAAAGAATGTTATCTCCTATTTCCACCATAGAGCAGATGGAGAAACTGATGCTTACGTAGGCTAAATCACTTTCCAATAATCACACAATCATTAGAACCAAAGCGATTGCTTGGTCCTCTTGATTCGCATTTCCTAATCAATGGAACACAGTAGAACAAGAGGTTCCACAAATGTCCTCCCATAAGTGTCAGTCTTTAGTGCTGTTCACCAAATGTTTCTGGCTTTCCTCCTTCCAGGCGCCTGGTAGAATTACACCTCCTTGCCTCCTTTGAAGTTAGGACGGCCATGAGATTTGCTTTAGCCAATGAAACGCAAGTGAAAGTAGCAGCTATCACTTCCAGATGGAAGCTTTAAAGCCAGTGTTTGGTTTACCATGGCCCCTTCCTCTGCTACTGTGATCATGCTGAGATGGAGACTCCTTTAGCTGGGGCCTCTGAGTGATTTACATGTCTTGAGTCCCCTGATAACTTGAATTGGACATGGAACATGAAGAAGACATGAGCTTTGATTGGGTTAAGTCAATGAGAACTGGCAACTTCTCCAGGGTGTCAGGTTCTCCAGAGAAACAGAAGTAATAGGGATGGATATATATATATATGTATATATACATATATATATATATAAAATCTCTCAATGAATGAATATATATATATATATATATATATATATATAATCTCTCAATAGATAGATAAGAGAGAGAGAGATTCATTTCAAGAGATTGGCTCATGTGATTTATAAGGACTGGCAACTCTGAAATTTGTCGAGCAGACCCATGGTCTGGAAAATCTGGCAGGAATCAGTGTTATAGTGAGTCTGAAGGCAGTTTGGAGGCAGAATTCCTTCCTTTTTGGGAGACCTCAGGCTTTTCTCAAGGCCTTCCATTGAAAGGCCCACCCACATTATTGAGGGTAATCTGCTGTACTCAAAGTCTACTGACTTAAATGTTAACATCTAAAAAAATAACTTCAGGGAAACATCTAGAATGGTATTTGACCAACCAGCTGAGCACCATAGCCTAGCTGAGTTGACACATAAAATTAATCATCACAAGGGCTGTTTGTTACCACAGCATTACTCAGTCCGTCCTGACTGATACTTGCTCTTATGCCTCATCCCCTCCAAAGGGAGTGGAGTTTAGACTCAATAAACAAAGCACTGTCATTATGAGAACTCTACTTTTGAAAGTGTCAATTTAGTTCTTTAAAAAAATATGACATCATTGGTCCTTGTTCATGGAACTGTGGATGGATGCTGGAGAATCACAGGGCGTGCTCTAAGCAGGAGACAAATATACAAATAGATACCAGTCACTTCTGGCTACAAAATCCAAGTACACGCTAAAAATGATAAATCAACATCTCCAAGAGTGAGTGAGCAGTCTGAGAGCCATCTGCTGAAGAACACTTGGTCCATAAATGGGTTAACAGGGATTCAGGTTCTCAGGAGACTGCTAATGAAATAGTCACAGAAAGGATGTTCAAAATGATCTCACCTGGCTGTGGTTGCCATGGAAACTCATTTCTCTTATTTATGTTTCTCTTCCCTCTCTTCAAATTACTAATAGTAATAATTTGTCCAGTTATTAAAAAAGACAAGGAATAGGCCATGTGAGCTCAGGCAAGAAATGAAAAGTGAAAGGGAGAGAAAAGAATGTTAAATAGAAAAACAGATGCATCACTGAAACAGTTTCAATTAGCTGGTTTACTCCCTCCACTTAGATGTAAATGTTTGGTGGTTGGGAGTCTCAAAGAAAGTAGGGGAAAGCCTTCTAATTTGAGAAGGAAAGTCTTCAAAGATTTCTATTCCTTATTTTCTTTAAGACTAAGACCTCAAAATGAACCCTCCTCAGAAAAGGTTTGTATATCCGTTTGGATGTTTAAATCCCATTCCTGCCCTCACATCATACACATATCCTCATCTGTGACCAATCCCTCCCTCACTTCATGTCAATACACCACTGTTCATTGTGTCTTTCTTGATGTCAGCATGTCTGACTTGGATTGTAAGCTTCTAGACCAATGGTTCCTAGGTGTTTGAGGTCATAGAACTCTTGAGAATTTCACAGAATCCATCATCTCCTTGCAGAATGCACATGGGCACAATCATGTAGAAGTTGGCAATTTCCTGAGGTTTAGGGACCTCCTAAAATCCATTCAAGAATTTCAAGTAGAGAATCATTGTCTTAAAGGAAAGGTACCATGCAGATACGTACCATGAAAGGTACATTGTCTTAAAAGGAAGGTACCATGCAATCCCACGGGATTGGGGAATAATTTTATTTTCTTGTGAGTTGCTTACACCTTGTTCTGAGACTGCATTCCTACTTTTTTTTTTAACACAATGGCTTTTACTTAGATGATGCATTCAGACTCTTAAGGCATTGCTAGGAGCATTAATCAAAGCATTATTACCAACCTTCCAAAGAACAGTAGATGATGTAGGTATATGAAACTGGGCTGTAGATGAACTGAGCCCGGTGGACAGGACTTATAAGAGCTGTGGGAGCAAAAATCTTTTTATCTGTCTCTCCCCTCCCCCCACCTGCCACAATTTACCTTTTTCTGCTATAGGTAAATTGCAGAGACAAATTGTGGTTAATTGAGTTGCATCATTTTAAAAAATTTTTTTTTTTTTTCTGGCGGTACGCGGGCCTCTCACTGTTGTGGCCTCTCCCATTGTGGAGCACAGGCTCCGGACGTGCAGGCTCAGCGGCCATGGCTCACGGGCCCAGCTGCTCTGCGGCATGTGGGATCTTCCTGGACTGGGACACGAACCCGTGTCCCCTGCATCGGCAGGCGGACTCTCAACCTCTGTGCCACCAGGGAAGCCCGAGTTGCATCATTTTTATAGAGCTCTTAGGACATTGATTGGTGGAGTGACATAAACAATACGTAACAATGTTTTGTCAAGAGAAGATGAAAGGAACCAGCATTTACTAAGTCCCTGCCTCATACTAGGCATGTGTAGCATCGCATTTCACTCCCACCAAAACCTAAGAAGTAGATTGCATTGTCCTCATTTTGCAGTCCTCAAAGAAACCGCCCTTTTGAAAATTGAAGTAACTCATCCTGGTTTACCTGACTCATATGTGCAACGTGTGGGATTTTAATCAAGATCTGTCTGGGTCCCATTGCTGTGTGTGGTGACAACACATTCTTCACAAGATGAGACACCGGTGTGGAAGTGTGCTTCCGTGGGGGAAGGCAGGCTTCCCTGAAAAGACCCCTGTCAGACGGACAGAGAGTTACTGGGTTAAGAACCTCTTCTAACAGTGCTTGGTGGTCAGAACACAGGCTTCGAAGTCCAAAAAAGGAGGTTCTTACTAACATATAAGTTACTTACCATCTATAAGCCTCAGTTTCCCCATCTGTAATAATGGAGATCATGATAGTACCTAGGTGTTAGATTCTCAAAGGGAATATAAAAAGTGTTGTATTATAGAAAACAATGTGCCTAGCACCATGCCTGTCTCATAGAAAGAATTCAAATGTCGATTATCAGTATCCTTGTTCCATGGAGAAGCTTCCACTGCCAAAGATCAGGATACACTGTATCCTGAAGGTCCATCAAGATTCACTGTAGTCTTGAAGTCAAAGAGGTGTCACAAAGGTTGATCTTCGTCTTGCTGAGCTCTGCCCTGGGTAGTGTCTGAGGTCCACTGGCCACGTAACTTAAACTCAAAAGTTTTTCCCAGCTAAACTGTTGTAACATTATCGGTGGCAGTTTAGGAGAAGTTCAGAGAGTTTCCATTTTTTCAAGAACTGTACCTTAATTTATTCAACATGTATTTTAAAAATGATTTCCCCTTATTATAAAAACAATATTTGTTCAGTTTAAAAATTTTTTTACCAACATACAGTTTTCTGCAGTCCACATTACTTCTTACAATCTCTTAGATTCAGTCCACACCTCTCACTTACCTTGTCTGCTGGAAATTATAAGAATTTGAATTTATAATGCTTGACTCTCAGCCTTATCTTTAAAAATAGAAAATAAGCATTTCAAGTTACTTCATCAGGAAGGAGGAACATCCTGGAAAGTTTAGTTACATGTAGGGAAAAAAAGCTATTTCATACAATTCCATCCCTGATTGTTTTCTCTCATTTAGCCCAGAAGAGAGTAAAGAGAGCCTCAGTATAAATTCTGCTCTTAGCACTCATAAAGTTAAAAGTAAGCAATTACATGTCACTTTACAAGATATATACTAAAATAAATTGCAATGGATTGGAGAGTTAAAATATTTATAAAGACACAGAGAAAAGACCAGAAAATACGCACACACCACACTTTTGTCTTAACTTAGGTCATCCCTAAAAGATGTTACTGGATACAGAGAATAGGGTGGGAAGGAGTTCCTGTTTGAAACTGCAAATGCAATTCTGTATCATCTGAGTTTGTTTCAAAGAACTTCAGCAATTTCTTAAAAGTTATGAATACGTTTTAAAGGACTTTCTGTTAAAAAGGGCAGAAGAGAAACATCTGGCCCCTGTGTCATCTCTGAAATTAACAAAAAACAAAAGGAAACAGAAACAGAAAAAGAATCTTCACTTTTATGAAACTGCAACTCAGGAAAGGGTCCACAGGTACTCTAAGGAGTAGGAGTGAGGAGGGAAATCTTCTGCAGACCTTGGTTGGAATCAAGAGAATCCAGGGTTTGCCAGAGTAGGGACACACACACACACACACACACACACACACACACACACAGAGGTTAAAGAAAGTGTTGAAGAGAGAGAACACAAATTAAAAATAATTCATAGGGCTTCACTGGTGGCGCAGTGGTTGAGAGTCTGCCTGCCGATGCAGGGGATACAGGTTCGTGCCCCAGTCCAGGAAGATCCCACATGCCGCGGAACGGCTGGGCCCGTGAGCCATGGCCGCTGAGCCTGCGCGTCCGGGAGAGGCCACAGTGGTGAGAGGCCCGGGTACCGCAAAAAAAAATAAGAAGAAGAAGAAGAAGAAGAATTCATAAAATTACCATCCTTAAACAATAGTAACATTTTAATTTCACATTCATATTTTAAGTATTCATACGTTTTATTTTAAATGTTTAACAAAACGATGTTGTACCACATACACTCTTTTGAAACATTTTTTCCAGTTGGAAAAATATCATGAAAATTATTATTAAATATTACTTCCTACATTTTAAATAATTACTCATTCCCCTATTCTTATATATAGAGAAGGGGTTCTTTTGTTTGTTTTTTGTTCTTTACTGCCTTTAGTATTCCAAACAATAGTTCAACAAACATCCTTATAGTTAAATTTTATTTATGTAGATCGATAATTATTTCCTTAGATAAATATCTAGAAATGGCATGGCTGGACTTATAAGCATGCCCATATCTAAGCTATTATTTGTAAAATGTTGCATCCATTTATATTCTAATCAGTATTGCGTGAGAATTTCCATTTTCTCACATCCTCATTAACATCGATTAATATAATTTTTTCAGTGCCTTTTGGATAGGTAAATTATTTGTCATTGCATTTTTTCTTTTGTGAATTGTCTATGTCATCAACTTTTTCTTATTAAATTGTTAAAACTATTTACATATTGAGCATATTAACCCTCTGTTTAATATATGTTATATACATTTATGTATATATGATATATTTAAACATGTCATCTCTTTTGTCCTTCCTCTTAGTCATAATTTTTGATGTTTTGATAGTTTTTGCATTTATATAGTAAACATTATTAATTTTTATGTGATTATTGCCTTAGGACTCAGTCTTCCCAATCCAGTATTATATAAACACCCACTTCCATACTCTTGGAGAACATCATTTCCTTTTTTTACCCTTATAAATGTCTTTTATCTAAAATGTATGCTTTCAATGGTGTGAATGGGGGACTACCTTTTCTTTGCTCCTCCAAATGAATAGCCAGTTGCCACAATACAGAATTTATTGAATAATATATCACATCTTCTGATGTCACTTTTATCATACACTAAATTTAAATTTAAATGTCACTTTTATCATACACTAAATTTTTATATTTACTTGGGAATGTTTCTAGGATTTTTATTCTCTTTCATTGATCCTATACCAGCACAGGCTGATGTTATAACTTTACAATATGTTTGAATTGGTCGTAGGAGAAATTCTCCCTTATTACTCTTCTTTTCCAAACATTCTTGGTTGCTCTTATGTATCTATTCTTTCTCATAAGACTTAGCATTATTTTGTGAAGTAAAAAAATGAAAAATTTAATTGAGAGTCTTTACGGTCTAATTTGGGGAGAATGTAATTATTAGTGTAATTAAGTCATTTTTCTAGGTTTCTGGAAAATAAGCAATGTTTCATAAAAGTTGAGTATTTTTTAATGGCACAGAGAGTGTGGATATAAAATTGCACTGGTTTTAGATTCCTTCTTTTTTACAAGTTTTCATGAAGCAAGTCATGCAGAAGAACTGGCAGATACCCACTAGAAAGATTAGTGAAAGAAAATGAGGTTTTATTTGGGAAAGAAAAACTTTAACTAATAAAAAAACCTGGAAAGAGATCCCATTTTAGCCGACAACTACCTGGACAATACTTTGTTCCTAGGATGTGGCCGTCTGGCCCTCTTCCTTTCTTCTTGCTATGCTCCAAAGAGCAAATGTTTGGTATTTAGGAGTCTTTTTTTCTTTTGACTTGAAAAGACGTACATGAATGATTTTACCATTGCTTTGAAACTAATCTTCTGAGGCTAGAGAAGAAATAGTTCTAAAAAACCAAATTAAATTGCACTTTTCTTTTAGATTTTATTATTTCTGCTGTTACTTAAGAATGGTGAGAAAGCTTTACAGTCTTGTGGAAAAAAGATGTAGCATTTCTTCCACAAACTACCAAAAGTAGTTAATCTATTTAAATCGTTACACGATACTTTCATAATTATGTGGATGTGGATGGAAAGGAGAGTGGGTAAGGTAGCTTTGAGTTGAAAAAAGCAGGGGGAAACCTTCGAAGGCGTAGATAAAGATGTGACACATGTGGTCTTGCTGTATCCTATGGTTAAAATCTATTATTAAAAAATTACAAATAGCATTGGGTTTTATTTTATAGGGAATAAAAGTGTTAAGATTATAATCTTCAGATTTAACATTCATTTTTTATAGTGATTTTAGAATAGATCAACTTAAGATGCAAAAATCCCTCAGCCAAGGAAGTTAATCTCTTTGATTTTGCATTAAATCAAATGTTAAAAGTTCTTAAAATGAATTTTCTTTGTCTGGTTAAGAAATGTACAGAAAGTTGCAGTCTTGACCCTACCACAATAATTAAAGTCCAATTTTTTACATAGCAACGTGAGGACAGATGGCCCCATGGTTCTCCTCTGAAATTCCTAACCCTACTATGGGTGTTTCTGCTCATATGCTCTCTCGGGTGAGGGTGGGTGTCTGAGTGTGTGAAATCTCCAAATGATTTTTTCTCACTTAATAGTGATGTCTGATACAGTATTTATATGACGATCTTTTGTTTTCTTAAACCTTGAAATGGCCTATATAAGAGCAATGGAGGTATTACATTTAAAACATTTTGGCAGCCATAGCGATGCGTTTGCAACCCAAGTGACAAACTTTGCCAATTAGATTTCCCCACTAAGAGCTGGTTGTGTTAACATACTGGATTTCCTGGAATGTGACCACATTAGAAAGAAACAATTTCTACGTGGATTCTACATCAGATTTTTTTGATAAATATATGGAGAAAAGGACCCCTCCATAATTTTTCTCTAGTGTTTACAGGTATCACAGTAAGTGAAACAGCTATGCAAATAGGAAACACAATCGCTGAATTTGTTTTAGAGGTTCTCTGTTTATACAAATACAGCATTCATTTGTTGTTGTACCTGGTGGCTATTAACTGCTCTAATTGTGCTGTAGACTCGTTAATAAGTTTGTTGAAGTTGCACATTATAATTTTAAAGGAGTTAATTGAATACTAATCCAATGCACAGCACAAAAATTATTTGAACCATTCCAAGGAAAGCCGAAAATCCTACCAGCTGCCTTGGTCCTAGTAAATCCCTACCCCTGTGAAACAGAGAAAATGAATATTCAATATTTTTCCATTTGAGTCTCTTGACATTCTATTGATTCACTTTATTTTCCCAACAATTTTCTGACAGGTTTCCCAATGTGGATTCTGTAAATTCTTTGATATGCATCTTGTGATTGCCTTTGAAAATGAGCACTGTGGCTAACTTTGGGCTGGGGCTTAGAACTCGGGAGCCCGAAGCCCTTCACACTCTGGGAGCCAGCATATTTGTAGACTTTTACTGCGTTACCATGTGATCCTCAGATCTGGGACAGAGTCAAATAGCAGAAGAGGAAGTAGGTTCAACAGGGCATAAAACCTAAGTTATGTTTGTGAAGCAGGTTACTGTTCTGGGGGATTTGGGGAGCAAAGAGAAGTGGGGCATGGCTAGACCTTAAGATTGTGCTAGTAGGGGAAAATGAAAAAAAGAAAATCACTTAAAGGCAAAAAACTAGGACAAAGAAACTAGTAGGTGTGGCAGGAAGGTAGTATCTATCCCAACAACAGTTGTAAAAGGAACAGTCCATTGAGAGTAGAAATGGCAGTGACCTGTGTAGGAGAGAGTGTAGGAACAGGTGAGTCTCACACCTTTGCAGAATCTAAGAGCTGGTCAGTTGCTGTCGCCATTCTAGAGAGTGCCATCAGCACACAGATAGGTGACACAGGCTCTTTCTTTCCATCCTAATGTTATCCTTTATTGGAAGAAGAGCCTCACCCTTGTAAAAACTAAGTTTGACCAGAATCTTGCAGAGTAAGGAACTGGCATGCAGATCCCTTTGCAAACCTCCTCCTGATCTGCTGTATTACCTTCTCCATCACATTTTGTCTCAGTATCTTGTAGGAGCTTAAGTTCCAGGATTTACTCAACTTTGTACCTCTTAGTGTCGAGCTCCAAGCAATGCATATAGTGTAATTGCAACAATATTGTAGAATAAGTGAATGAATGACAAAAGAGATGATCCATGATGTAGAAAATGTTCATTAGACCTGATGCCCAAATGGGGCTCCTGTTTCTTTCAGGTCAGGAGCAGCTGTATGAAGCAACTGCCCATGTGTCTGTGTATAATTGACCTTAAAGACCATATGTACAGCAAGCATTCTTTGACATCACTCTTAAACCCAAGACGCTTTTAAATGTCTTTGGAGTTGCACCTTGAAGGTAGAGATATTCTACTCTATTTTTATCCTAACACTTTGGGCAGCAGAGATCTCTGACTTCTTCACATTGTTAAACTAACTGGCCTATTCAATCAAAAATGATCACGCTGGCTGTTTTGAGTGAGTGTTGACTTGGGCAAACAGGCTGTGAGTTTAAACAAAACCTTGATGGCTTTCCTCTCTGCTCATTATACCTCTAGAGGTGACATAATTTTGAAGTAAATGCAAAATATTCCTGGTTTGTCTTCAGGAGGTGGGAGTGGAGTTTTACAAAATAAAAATGGAAAAAGTCGATGGCACGTATTGCTTTAGGCTTTGCATAATAGCTTTTAGTTCATGCATTATCCTTCTTGGACACAGTAGTCTCTCAGCTAATATTTGTCAATCAGTGCCTCCCCTCCCCTCCTACCAATCATAAGTTTCAGGATGGACCGTGTCTTCTTAACTCACCACTAACTCATTGTCTATAGCTGATCAGCAAGGAATTGTCATATGTAATAACAACTGCTGACGTTTATTCATTTTTTTAATTAACAATGATCAACAAACAATGACTTAAGGGCCAAATCTGTCCCCACTACCTGTTCTTTTTTTTTTTAAGAAAAGATTTATTCTAAAGTACACACCTTTAACAAACAATTACTCATTAAAAAAACAGACTGATAAAAAAATTAGATCTTGGTTTACAGATACATTCAGCTTTTAATTGGCATAAATTCAGAATCTGATTAATTTGATTGCCATAAGCTGTTTATGCAAGAAGAATCAGAAAGCTTACTGAAAGATCAGTTTTTAGATTTGATCCTATGTTATTTTCGCTAAACTTGGTTGATTTCAGAAATAGGAAGTGAAGGAGTTTGATCATTCAAAATTCTTATTAGTAGTTCAATTTCAGTAAAATTGAAACACACGTGGAGGAATAAGCTACAACCCATATGCAGAATCTGTTCTCACTATCTCCACCTACCACCAGTACACACTACTATGATCTTTAGCCTAGACTACCACAATAGTTTTATAACCCGATTCCTGCTTCCCTACACAAAGGAAGATTAAACAGAACAATATTTTTAAAAACTCAAGTTACATCACAACTCTCCTTCTTAAAATCTCCAAAGATGTCTCTACTTTATAATGAAAGAAACACTCTTCATAATAAACCATAATTCCTTGCACGAGCAGACCACGTGTTGCCACTCCCACCTCAACTCTCATCAGACTTCTATCTTACTGGCTTCTTCTTGGCCCTTTGTTTTCTTTTTTTAAAAATTAATTAATTAATTAATTTTTCTTATCAGTCATCCATTTTATACACATCAGTGTATACATGTCAATCCCAATCTCCCAATTCATCCCACCACCACCACCAACCCCCCACCGCTTTCCCCCCTTGGTGTCCATACGTTTGTTCTCTACATCTGTGTCTCGATTTCTGCTCTGCAAACTGGTTCATCTGAACCATTTTCTAGGTTCCACATGTATGCGTTAATATACGATATTTGTTTTTCTCTTTCTGACTTACTTCACTCTGTATGACAGTCTCTAGATGCATCCACGTCTCTACAGATGACCCAGTTTCGTTCCTTTTTATGGCTGAGTAATATTCCATTGTATACATGTACCACATCTTCTTTATCCATTTGTCTGTTGATGGGCATTTAGGTTGCTTCCATGACCTGGCTATTGTAAATGGTGCTTCAGTGAACGTTGGGGTGCATGTGTCTTTTTGAATTATGGTTTTCTCAGGGTATATGCCCAGTCCCACTACCTGTTCTTATAAATAAAGTTTTATTGGAACACAGCCACATCCATTTGTTTGCATATGGCCTGTGGCTGCTTCTAGGCAGCAATAGCAGAGTTAAGTAGTTATGACAGGGACCATATGATCTGCAAAGCCTAAAATATTTTCTACCTGGCCTTTTCCAGAAATCTTTCACCAACTCCTGATTCACAAGGTGTTCTGCACTGTGCAGGCATGTTGTGGATTATCCCTTTCAATTTTCACAATAATTGTACGTGATATGTACTTCAGTTATCCCCATTTTACAGATTAGGAAATAGAGGCACAAAGAGGCTCAGTAAGAGAGTGGTAGAGCAAGAAGCAGAAGCCAGTTAGGAGTAACTCCAAGTCCATGCATCTCACCACTGCCCTGCCTGCCTCTCACCCAGTGAGAGAACAGCTATCCTTGCCTTTGGCAGCGGGAAGCATTCTGTGAATACCTGGAGATGGATGTAAGGGCGTGCCTCTACTTCTCAAATGCATCACAAGTAGTGCCTCCAGTTCCCTGGCGGGACAGGCATGGCTGGGAGTGATTGAAAGCACTGTTGTTGGAAAGGTGAGCTCTCAGGCAACATGGGAGCCAGCGAGGCACTTTAGCTGTCACCTGATGGCTCTATGAACACTAGGGAAGGGTGTTTGGTGGCCTCATCCCAGGACCCTCTGTGCTGGGTGGCAGTCTCCTGTAGCTCTTCCAAGATTGAAATGGAAAACTTTCACCTCCTACCAAGGCTGGTGCCCCCCAGTCTGCGGAGACTCCGATGGGTGCAGGGGAATTTCATCTTAAGTCAGAAAGAGAGGGGACACAGAGGTCAACAGACAAATAGCTGTAATGTGAGTGGACTTCTTTCATTTAAAAAAATGTTTAAACCCCTCCGCTAATGACTTGGTGATTTTCACAGTAGTAAATGTGCTGACTTAAAAAATCCGTGGGAGGTCAGTAATTTCCCTCCGCCTGTCACTGTGCTGGTTGTGGTTCCGATGCACCTTAATCACAGTACCTGCAGGTGGAGTATTATACAGTGTTTACATTAATCAGAATAGATTTACTGAGGGAAATAAAACTGCCCGCTTCCTGAGCGTTGCACTCTTATCAGGCAGCAAGGGGGCTGGCGGGCTTCTGGGTTAATGCCCGGAGCTGAGATCCCGCCTCGTAGTAGCCAATGGTCTGAGAATGTCTCCGTCCTAAGCTGGAGCCCTGTGCCAAACCAAGGAATCAGAGGAAAGTTCCAGAAATTGGATCTTCAGGATTATTAGAGCAGAGGGGGAAAGTGTGTGTGTGTGGAAAGAGAAAGAGAGAGAATGAGAGAGATTGTGCAGTTGTTTAAAGAACTGATTTTCCATTGTCTGTGGCCATGGGGACAAGAGGAACCCAGGTCATGGAAGGGCATCCCCCCAGGTCTTATTTTTGTACAGGGAGGTAGAGGAGGATAGAACCTCCACTGGGAGCTGAAGAAAGTATACTCCGCCATCCAGTTGGGAGGAAGAGGGCTAGGTTTTGCTGTTGTTGTTTATTCTATTTTATTTTGTTTTGTGAGTTTTACATAAGGCTTTACGGCAAAGTTGATTAGAAGGGAGGCCAACAGCCTCCACTCATCCAGAGGGGCAATTTAGATGGGTGGCTAACGCCTCCAACTCCTCACTTAATCTCCATCCTTCACATTCCTCATCCACAAAATGGGCTTCATAGTATTACCTGCCTCACAAGGTCACTCCGGGGGTTTATTGAGATAATATGCATAAAGCGCTCATAACAGTGCCTGGCACATAGTAGGCGCTCAGTTAAAGTTAGCTATTATTTTCAGAAGTTGTGAACATGGACTTTTAGAGGCAGTGAAACATAGTCTGTAGTCCTGTCTCTACTAGTTAAAAGTAGCAATGTTATCCAAGTTACTAAACTTCTCTTGGCTTCAGTTTACCCATCCATAAAATGAGGATAATAGTACCTTTAATGAGGGTTGAGTACAAAAGACTTCGCATATAGTGAACCCTCATAAATATTAGCTATTAGCAACAAATTGGAGTGTTTTCTGATCTTTAGGAAATGACAGGTCCTAAGTGCCTGATCAAGCTGTTGAAGTGATTTCTTTCTTCTCAACGTGGTATTTAAGTCCCTAGTCTTTCCCAGCAGGTCATGCCTGGGTTCTTGGTTCGGTCTAGACTTGGCTAATGGAGTCCCTGAGCACAGTCTCCATCCTAAAAAAAGAGCTTGCAAAACTGTAGTGTGTACTTGAGAGGGAAAGCCCTGGGGAGGTTCCGAGGATGACGCAAAGCCAGAGGAAAACATTTCAGTGGAAATAATCCATGCACATTTCAGAAGCAGGTCCTTGAATTGGCCCTGTTCAAGAAATGGACAAAATGCTGGAGAGTTACATATTTTGAGAAGAACTCACCCATCCATCTTTGAGAGTCACAGCCCTGTCACTATTGTGCACAGCAGTCGAGCCTCCCTCTGGGCAGGACCAGAGCCAGCAGGCAGGGAAGGCCCAAGGTGACACGTTAAAGGCAGCTCCAGGCCCTCCAGGCTTTGGGTCCATCCTCACACTTGCTGAATAGCCTTTCTTCAGGAGCGATTTTAAGGTTAAAAAACGTCCAAAGAGGAAGGAAGGGGGGAGAGAGAGGGAGGGAAAAACCTCACTCTTGTCTCTCCACCCAGCCTCATTTACTCTACTTTCGTTAGTGAAACGTGAACCCCACGCATGACGTGAGGGAGTTCCCAGACAGAACAGGACTTTGCCATCCTCTGCTGGATCATTCCTTCTTTATGCTGTCGCTTACTTCGGCCTTTCCTCACCCACTGTCATAACCACACAAGATGCTCATGGAGACCCATTGTTATGCTGGGGCACTTGGGTGATCTAATTGTAAAAGGTCCAAACCTGTCAAACTATTACGTCTGGCTTCTGTGATCCAGTAAGAACCCCCCTCCCCTGCTGCCAGGAGTAGCTGCTCAGCTGGGACTGGACTTGGCCTGGCAGGGAGGACATTGTGTGGACACAGTCCCTGTCTCACCTAGAGCCCTTTTTGCCACTTGCAATGATATTGTTTCATTTCAGTGCTTGCAGCTAAAGCTGACCTTTCTTTGCATTACAACTAGTTTCATTAACACCTTTTTCTTTCCTTCCTCGGTGTGAGCTTTCGTCATTTGGTTTTGGTGGCCAGATTGCTTGAGGGGACGGTACAGCCAACTGCGGCGCTACAATGGGCACTGTGGCGGTATTTACAAAAGACTCAGATGCAATTCCTGCTTCTCCATTCCCATTAGAGCTTCAACAAAATAATATTAACAGAGTAATTGACTCACTGATATTTAGAAATCTAGTGTTCTAGAACCAAAATGGATCTGAGGGATTATAAAGCATTAAGCCCTCATTTTAAAAATGAGGAAATTGAGGTAAGTCACACGGTGCATGGCTGAGCTGAGTTCTTCGATACCTAGCCTCCAAATAAGGGCTGCCCTGAGGCTTCCCATGATCCGGAAGAGCTATTTTGCCATGAATCTGGAGCACGGTCTCAAGATACATAACTAATTTAAGTCCATGATAAATATTAGACCATTTTAGGATGATCTGTTTAGTCTTTTAATCCAGATAAACAGTACCCTGTCTACAATAATGGCTTCAGAGCTATGGCGTTAGTGGGCAGAGAGGAATAATTAGCATAGTATTTGCTTGTATGTAAGTGGGGCTTTCGTGTTTGAAATCACTTGGTAGAACAGAGTCCTTGAAACCGTTGTGAACACTGATCATAGAGAAAGAAAGTGCTGGACTCTCTGGCAAGAAAATATTTGCCGCACAAAAATTCACTTGGGCAGGAAACTTCACCAGTTATAAACTGGCGGCATTTCCAAATGAGTGGCATTTTACTTTATGGCTCTCTGCATCACGCTCGGTCACTCCGAAATGATTATATAAGGGACTAGTTTTCTTACGTGAGCTCACTTGGTACCTCTGCCTCCAGGGTGTCCTGGGGGAAGACAAGGTAGGGTGGTTGATTAAGAGGACCCAAACTGAATTTCTAGACCTGATTTGTGACCCTGCTGCTGCCTCTCAACAGCTGTGTAACTGGGCATATTCCTCTGTCTCTGTTGATTTTAGGTTCTGGTCTAAAGACTGCACTAGAGAACTTAATACATGGCCAGATTTAGTAAAAACCAAAACATAAAAAACACAGGCATCTAGTTAAATTTGCGTGTCACACGAACGGTGAGCTTTTTTATGTATAAGTAGGTCCCACACAAAGTTTGGGACATTCTTATACCAAACAACTTCATTATTTTTCTGAAATTTAGCTGGGTTATCCTATATTTCATCTGGCAAGCCTAGTCTGTAAAAACCTTTGGACCTTAAAATTGAACTCTGTCATGAACATATCTGACTTTGTTTCTAAGAGAGAGTGGGCTTGCTCAGTGAGGGGAGGGGGAGAGAAGCAGTCCCCGGAAAATACCAGCCAATTTCCAGTGTGCAAAGGGACGACGGTTCACAGCGTCCAGAGGAACAGTGTTTTAGAAAACTCTCTTCATTTTGAGAGGTAGCCCCTGAGGACACAGCAGGCTCCTCAAGGCCCAGACCCCAGCTATGGCTGCAGAGCCAGACCTCAAGGGTCCAGGTAGCTCTGTCCCCCGAGCTGTTTCACTCGTAGGCAGTGCTGTGCCCAACGCCCTAGAGAGAGCTGGGTGAAGAAAAATCACTTCTAGTCCTTACTGTACACAGAAGCAATTACAGTTAATCCTGGCTCCGTGCCATCATGCACGGAGGACCAGAGAATCCCAACAGGGGCCTAAACAAACCATCCTTTAGTGGAATCCAGGAATAGTTGTGGGCCTCCTCTTTCTCCCTAGGTGACGTGGAGATGGCACCCACCTCAACCTGTTTTTGTTTGGAGCAGGGTTGCAGGAGGCAGGGGGACGGGGACCAGCAAGAGAGAGGGAAGGGAGGGAGTCGCTGGAAGTCAGCGTTGCAGGATGGAAATTGCAGATCGCAAAAGGCCTGGTGGCTGGAGGTGGGGTGAGAATAATAAGATTTACAACATAGCTTTAAAAAATATTTGCAGGTAGCGCTTTACCCTGTGTTACAGTGAGGGCCCTCCCTTAAGAGTAATGACCACCTCTTCGGTCCATTTAGTTTGTGTCTTTTACAGCCTATCAGAGATGAGTTTCCTGGAGTCTGGGATCCCACTCAAGGCTGTGTGGAAACATGCAGAAGTGTGTTGATTCCATTTCCACAGTCCTCACATTCTGCCCTTCAGAGGGGCCCTCCACTGATTTCTGGAATGGATGGGCAAACGACCCCAGTGTCTCCAAAAGCACTTCTGAATACCCACCCTCCCCGCCACACACAGACACACACACGCACACGCACACACACACGCAGCCAGGACCTGAATGAACGTGGACACCCAGACAGCTCCCATGAATTCTACCTCACCTCCATAAAGAAGCACGCAGAGCCCTGGTGCGAAGACAACGCGGTTAGGCTACAATGCTTTATAGACAGAGAGAAAGGAGGAAAGCAACTCTTTGCTTTGGATGCAAATAAACTCAGCTTCACCTTTAAAGCTGAAAACCTGTGCCCTTGGCAAGACGTCTGGGGACAGTTCCAGAGGTATTAATCTTACTCCGTTTACAAGTTAAATAGGTCTTTCGAAACTGTTTCTGTAGCACTGCTTTTTCTCTCCAGCACAATCTCCCTCTCTCTCGCCTTTTTAGTACAGTCCGAACTCCCCAGCCGCGGGAAGCCCCCGGGAACGGAGGTCGGGGAACCGACTCGGGTGGATTTCCGAGCCACCAGCTGGCTGCGGGGTCGGCCAGCAGATGGCGCTGTGCCGCACAGTATGGACCCTGCGTGCCGGCCGGCGCAGGAGCGGGCAGACTGCTCAAAGTTTCTAGTGCCATTCCTGGACCGAAACAAATGTTTGTGGAATTAAGTAGTGATTTCCTTTAGTCTGCGCGACTCTTACTGGCTGTGTTTTCAGGCTCTAGATGTTAACATATGCCATATATTGCTTTTTCGGGGGGAAATCGGGGGTTTCCAAGCACATTTAAACCCGTCCTAACTGCTCACGTCAACTAGTCAAGGGCTGCATTTTCTGATAAAAATAACCCAAAAAACTTCCTTATTAAGAGCTAGAATGGTTTGGAAGACAAAGAAATGCTGGAAAATGTAAGTAAACAGAGCACCTAAGATTTTTCTTAGAGGGGGAGGGGGATTCTTTTAGCAGACTCAAAAATAAAGCATGAAAGTGGACAGCATGAAACTCAAGGCTTGGGTGGAAAAAGGGTCAGGTCGCTGGCTGCCGGGCTTGGGAGAGCTGGAGTTGCCTTATATGATTGCTGGAAACACTTGGGTGCAATGACCGTATGTATATAATTGTGGAGAAAATTTAGGAGATGTGCTGGTCTTCAGGGCACAGCCAGAAGGCCATGGGTTTTCAGAACCAAGTTAAGCAGCCATGGATTGTGGTGATAGGAATTGTCAGTGCTATTGCTCCACGGGGCCAAGTGGCCCCATTAGTTAGCGCTCAGTATGTTTTTTTTTTTTTCAGTATGTATTTAATGTTGTCATAAAATCCATCTTCTCAAAGTAAGCAAGGCAACTCTGTGTGCATCTCCAGCAGGATGTATGCAGCTTTGTTTGGGATAATGGATTTGACGTGACTAAAAACGGTGGGGATTAGATGGACCTGGCATGGATAAATATGACTAATTGTCATCTTGCATCAGCATAAACATGGCTAGCACTGCAGACTAGGACAAGATGGGGAAGCCAGGGAGTTTGGGCGGGACGAGGCGCTGCAGAATTGATCGTAACTGATTGATAAAGCAGGGGTGGAACAGAGCATGGAGGAGGTTTCCCCTTACGTGTGGATGTGAACAGCGCTTTTTCAGAATTTCCAAGCACTTTATTGCTTAAATTGGACTGTGTGTTGCCGCCCTGCCGAGTGAGCACACAGCTGTCTGCTCCGTGCAGGGTAACTTTGGGCTTCTCTTTCTTAAATGCTGATTAAACTTTTGAAACTGGCAGAACGTCCCAATTCATCTTTTACACAAAAGAATAGGTTTTGAAATCTTGTTTTAGACTTCTCAGAAGTTTTCAGCAAGTGACCCAATTATATTATTTCTGTTTGTATACATAGATAATGTTTAACTTTCCTGACCTGTTTTACTATTTTTTTTGTAAATCAGCAGCTATGGCTACATGGAATTTTTTTTTTTTTTTAGATAATGAATAAATATTTCTAGTACTGAAATACATCCTTTTAAAGTAAGAAATATTCTCAGACTTTGAAACTTAATCATTTGAAACAGTAATTATATTTAAGGTAATTAAATAATATGATGAGGTATATTCATTTACTAACATACAGTTTTTCACAGTTGATGCTGTTTTTCTCACCTGTTTCCATTTTTTAAGCTAAAGTTCAAAGATATTTTTCTAACCAAATGTCATTTATTATGTCAATGTATGCTGTTTATACCCTGAATATTGTTAACATAGTGAAATGAAACTTTAGTTCTGCCACTAATAGCAATATTTAAGCCTTACCAAATATTATAAACATTGCAAATTCTATCCATAATATCCAGAAGCTGATTTTGGATCAAATTTAGAGCTGTCTTTCAAACAGAGCCACATTAAATTTAAAATTAGTCAAGGATTACAGTTTGCTATGAAGAATGTCTCCACCTCCAATATGAGCAAATGTCAGCAAAGTGAAAGGGGAAAAAAAGAAAAGAAAAGAAAAGATGTGATTGTTTTGACACAAGCGAGAGAAGCTTAGTGTTGCTTCATTTTTAACCTCACTTCAAATTATCTTTTAACCACCCTGATATTTCTGCATGGAGATAATCACATCTCATCAGCCTTCTCAAAACCCCGTAGCTAACGCTCCTTGTTAAATCATATTGCTAAACAAAATGTTACAGCTCCCGCAGCAGACAGATGAAAAGCAGCTTTGCTGGACGGCCTCTTTTTTTTTCTTTCCATCATTCAATTTTATTTTCTTTCCTTGGGTAATTTTAATCTTACATAAGGTATGCGAATGTTTTCCCTAGAAAGTCAGGACATGAGTTTAAAAAAGGTAAAAGCAAATCTGCCCTATAGATGAAGATAGAAACCTGTTGAAATGCTCCTGGGAAAATAATAAACACAGGGATTCACAGGCACATTTAATAGAAGAAAATCCTTCTTAAAGGTTCTTCTGAAACATGGGACTTCAGGAGAAGAAAAAGTGAGCCTGGTTTTAAACATACACAATCGATTATTCCTTAACATCATTTAAGAATTCACATATCATTGAGGTTTAACAAACACATGAAGAACACTGGGCTTATTTATTTTAGCAGTTTTGCATCTGCAGATGTAAAATCAAAAACCCTCTGGTTAACATTTGAAAAACTGGTAAATAAATGACTGACTGCCTTATCTTTATACAATTTGCCTTAACTTCACTTCCTCTCACTTTGTCATTTAATTTGTACAAAATCAGTTTCCAAATCAGAGTGACTATCATCTATTAGTCCCCCTGGTGACAGAGGGCAGGGCATTGTTGTAGCTGAGTTAATAAAGCAGAAACACAAGCCTAATTACTGGGGAGATAAACCATGCTGGCAGGGGTTACCTTCCTCAAGGTCTGGAGCTATCTGTACCCAGACATTTCGTAAGGAGAGTGTGTGTGCTAAGGACAGACAGAGACCAAACAGGTGGGGTGTGTTTGTTTTCAGAGAGCAATACTGATAAATTTCAGAAATTGTCTTCCTAAGAGGATGGTGTGGTAAACTGTGCATATACATGAGGCAGGAAGGGGAGGGGAGCAAGTGAATATTCATTAATCAAATGAGATAATGGGGGGGGCGAAGGTGCTTCATAACTGCAAGGGGGGCAAAGCAAATAGAAAGTGGCATTTTTGTTACAAGGACATGTATGTATGTTTAAATAAGCCTACATACACATGTGTTAAATAGCTCTGAGGTGGTGGTGGTGGTGTCTCTGTGTGTGTGTGTGTGTTTATATGAGAGAGAGAGAGAGAGAGAGATTGAGAATGCCTCTCTAATGCCAGCAGTTACATGATGGAATGTATCCCTCTATGGAAAAATTTAAATATATGGATAGTATATATATAGTGTAATGTATGGAATCATACTGTATATAGCATAATGACGCAACAACTTTTATAGAATAGCACCTGATTGAAAATCTGATTTATTGGTGGTTCAGAAGGCTGTATTTTGTTTTTATAGGCTTAAATCATGTGTATATGACTATACCATATTTATGCAAATTGCAGTCATGCTGAGAGATTTCACCATCCTGTATACTTTTTCATATATAATATGCAAGACTGCAACACTTTTATCGAGACTGCCATCCTGCCCAATTCCCTCCCTCCAAAGCAAACAAACAAAAAAGCCTACCAGTGTAACTAACATTTAAGAGATATTCATAAAAAGAGAAAAAATAATACAGTTCCTGACTCCTGATTCGGATGGCTACAGTAACCAGTGGATACTGCAACAGAAGCTGAGAAACTGTGTTTGGAGAGTGAATCTATTAATGCAGTTTTGTCCAACAAATATTAAAATTGCAAAGTAATTTGCCCATTTGACGATGGCTAATGAACTTAAGTATGCAGAATGAACTTTAATAATTGAGGAAATTGTGCAATTAAGCTGAAAATTACAAATAAAATTAACTGTCTAGTTTAGCAAGACTGTCACTACTTCTGTTACCAACCAGTTTGTGTGGGTCTCAAGAAAGTATGGAAACTTTCAAGTGACTGTACATTTATTGTGATGATTTACCATAAAGATATTGACTTCATTTTTTTAAATAGAAATGAGCACTAATACTTCTTTTCCACAATATGTTTCTGAATTGCCATGTGGCTGGAATTATACAAAAGGTCTCATTGGCAGGCTGAGTTTTAATTTTGATTTCAGGTTTATGATCCTATCTGTGTCTATTTTAAAGTTAAATGGATTACATTCAGCAAAAATCCTTTTACTAGCCTGGCTTGGCTGTCTCATACTATTAGGCTCTATATGTCCAGCTTTTACAAATCTGTTAATACATAAAACCATAAAAAGCCTCTTACGTTCAAACCAGGTTAGACTGAAGACATCAGATTAATATTTGATAATGTAAAAGAGCCCTTAATCAGATTTGCTTATTTCATGACAGAATGTTTCTGCAATTATCATAATTGTTGTGCTAAATATGTTTGTCTTTGTATCTGGCTTTGGGCATAATCTTCTCTCTTGAAAGCCACTCAATGTAGAACTTCAGATTCCTGCACAAAACCCAATTAATATTAAGATGACAAGCCCCAATGAGCTCCAAAGAGGCAACAGCTGAACAGACTCTAACATTCTTAAGTACAGATACTTGAGTGATCAAGTACATCTGAGGGAGACACACAATTCAATAATCCCTTTCTCAAGAAAGTCAAGAGCCCTGTGAGATACGAGGGAAATCAAAGGAACACATCAGAAAGAAAATGACGGGTCTGGTCCTGTAGCGTCTCTATTAAAATGCAAACGTTATGGATTTTTTTTCAGGATGATGGGAACCTTTTCTGTTTTTATTGATTTCTTTTTATAGCTTGATGATTTCTCTAAGATTATCTTAAAAGCTTAAAGAAAAAAAGGGGCCTCATCAAAAGGTATCTTGCATGACAGAAGTGTATATAGTTTTGGTTTACATGATGGGGGGAAGGCTCTTACCGTCCGGGAAGAAAGGGATTCTGCTAGTTCGTCAGCCTGGGGAAGGGCTGCAGCCTCCATGGTAAAATGAACATTTTACTGCCACATTTGGTGCATGTATGTGGAAAACCCACCCTGCTTGCCCCTGCACCAGTAAGGAGAGGTGAGCAGGGGGCTGAAGCTACCCGGGCACTCCCCCAGAGACGGAGTCATAAAGCCCTGTATTAACAAACGTCTTTTCTATTCACATTGTGTAAAGCCTTCATACCCTGACCCCCAATTTCCTAGCATCCTGGGTGACTCCTTGGATTTACAGCTAACTTCACTGTCCAGAGGTGACATCCTAACCCATTGATTTGTAATCAGAAATTGGTTTCCTGTCACTTTAAAAGTGAGGCACTAAGGGGCAGTAAAAACAAGGCTGTCTGAGCTAAATGGAGCTATAGTTCAGACTCAGGGCCATTACACACTACCTTCCCCATGTATTTATTACATTAAAAAACCTCTGTAGTGCACTTTAAATGGCCGGTGACGCCCCCTTAGGTGACTTATGGCTCTGTGAAATCAGTTTTGTAGAAAGTCCTTCACATGTGCCAAAACAAAACCAAAAAATAAAAAAACGCCGGTGTGCCTGTGTTTGTGCGTAAGAACGTGCCAGTCGCAGCCCACTGACTGAGTCTCTGCGCCCAGCATTTCAGCGGCAGGAGGTCCCAGTTGTGGTCGTGCAACATCACCTAGAGCTCACTTTGCTCAGGCATCACGAAACGTGAAACCAACCAAAGTGGCCCTTGCTTGTTGCCTGATAAATCTGGTGGAGCTGTGGAGTCCGCCTGCCTAATTTCAGGGTCTCTCCTAAGTAAGAAGGACCTGTACGTATACCCACGTCCACCCCCCTCCAGACACCCAACTACCCACTCCCACACACGACACCCTGACAGTTTTTTCAGATGTCCCGTTTACAGTAAACAATAGAGAACAAGGATAATTAAAATCGAAACTACCTAGCCTGGAGTAGAAATAGGCTTCTCCGACTTAGGCTTACATTTTCAAAGATGCAAGTGCTCGAAAATTACCAGGAAAAGGTTTCCAGAGATTCCTCTTATAAACCAGACACAAATTCCACCCAAATTCAGTTCCTGGTTGGCCCCAGAGCCCCCATTTCCTTTCTCTGCTTGTCACAGCAAGGCAGGATTTCCCTGGAGAGAGACCCTCACCCTGGCAGTAATCTAGGCGCCGTGCACCATTGCATCAAAATAGACTCTTTGCCACACAAGCATGGACAATTCTACTCACAGAGTGAATTGCCCCAAATGGTGAGATATTTGAAACGAAATGTGTTCCTGTTGCCTTCTGAGGTTCCCACTAATTAATATTCAAAAGACTCAAAGAGGAAAAATGGATACCTAAATCATACATATGTATATGCCTTTTAAGCTTTATTATAAAGGCAAAATAACCCCTTACTTGGTTAAAATCCAACTCGAGTCAACGTACAAAGGTGACTGTACTGTAATACTAGACAGATCCGCGTTATCTAGGCACGTTCCTGCACCATCAGAATCTCCCAACAGTAATTATTATACCAAGCACCCTGTTGGCACAATTACACTAAAGCTCTAATTAGTAGCAGTAAGATTAGAACCCCTACATGTTAAATCTGCAGAAGCAACGCTGAGTGAAGGATTTAAAACAGTTTCAAAACATTGTATTGTCTTTATTACAGTCTTTATACTTCAGTAAAGAAGGGTTTTCTATAAAATGCACTTAAAATAATCTGGTCCTGTCACTAAAAATAGGAAAGATAAGGTAATTGCAGTCAAACCTAGTGAGTCGGCTTGCTACCTAGGTGCGTTAAATCGAAAATGACAAATCTAGTGAACTCTACTGGGAGATCCATACTTCCTGCCTGCTGGATGCATTGGTATTTTTCCAGCCATCAGCCAGGGGAACATGCAGGGGCCATACTTGTCACGGGCCTGCCTTTTCATTACCTCCGAGAAGCCAGGAGGCAGGCATCGGGAGCGAAATCTCCCTCACCAGTCAGATTGCAGCAGACGGAGATTTACCTGTCTCCTTAGAGACAGCGGCACTCACATTGGACGAGCGCACGACTCCTCCCTTCCCACGGAGATGGCACCGGGGCTTAGCTCCCTGCTGGCTGTGAAGCTGGACGTCTGGGTGCCGAAGCTGGGGCCTCCAGGGAAAGGGAAGTAGAAGGGCACACCCCGCAGCAGAGGTCTCCGTCAAGCTGAGAGCAGGCTGGGGGTCTGCAGCGCACACCTGAGCTGGGGAAAGTCGAACAGCCACCGCGAGAGTTCTGATCACAGCTCGAAGAGAAAAGGAAGGCAGACGTGGATTGCCGCATGCAGGTGTATCTGTTTGGATCTGGGACTCTCTGGATTGCATTTTCCCGTGAAACTGAGTACTCGCGACTGTGTAATACGTTTTAAGGGCGAAAACCTAGAAGCTTAGCGGGAGGGAAAAACAAAGCCATTTCCTCTGCCTGGTAGTTTCCCATTCCCTGCCCGCCCCCTACCACCTCCACAGCCAACACTGGTAGTTGAGGAAAGCCAGGCCAAGGCCAATGGAGTCTTCTCTGCAGCCTGCCTGCCATCCAAGGGCTCATCTGGCCACCCAACCCCAGTTATCTGCAAAAATCCCTGGTTCTCTCAGCCCATCAAGTCCGTGAGTGGAAAAATAGGGAATTCTGGGCACACGAAGGTCCTGTGAAGGCTACAGGATCTAGTGGTAAATTGAGCTTATGTTAAAAGAGATATATATATATATATATATATATATATATATATATATATATATACACACACACACACACACACACACACACACATATGTACCTCAGCTGCCCTGTGGGCAGAACTTGGCCTAAGTACTTTGAGACTGCAACATTAAAAACACGGTTATTCTGGAGGAATCTGTCTATAAACATCTACAGAATAGATAAACATTTGAAAAAATTCGCCTGGGCTTTTCCATGGAAGCAAATGCATTATTTATTTCGCTTCTCAAATGCTAAGCCAAACAACTTTGGCAATCTTTATGATGAAAATAGGAGACAGAAATCCCAAAATGTTACTGTAGCTCTGCTTTAGTATCACTAAACAGCAGTTATTGCCCTCCGCCAACAAATTTCCCATTACAGTGATACCTAGTGAGTGTGTATTTGTAAAGCATGCATATGGAGACCTTCGAAATGTGTAGTGTAACTGGTATAAAACTGTCTACACTAATGTACAGTGATAAGAGGGCAGAAGTCAGAGGATGGCTTCTGAATCTTAATAATTGTATGTGTTCAGCCATATGTTATATCTAGAAGTGCCATTTACTGTAAAATTGAAGGCCAGGAGAGTATGGCACTTTCTGGCTTCTATATTTTATGTTGGCTTCATAGCCCCAGACTGGAAGAAGGAAGTGAAAACATCCTTCTGCCTTACAGGTTATCTTATTGCCGTCATAATTCCAGTATTTATATGCATGTATGTTTTATCTACGAAAGATATCCACAGGAGAGCTGATCTTTCTGCAACTGTTACAGAACTATTAAATGTATATTAGCATGGTCATTTTTATTTAATGGAAACAAATAACAGTTAATCTTATTGGAAGGGTTAAGTGGGTTTACTTGGTAAAGGGCAAATCCCTTTGGATGCTTTCTTTTTTAAAGAATAGCTGCAGTGGCTGACAGATGGTCTTTGTCTGAATGTAGCTGAGGACAGATACAGTTTCTTTTTACACATTTATGAAAGTTGTAGATATAGATGCTTAGTAATATGTGGCGGCCTAGGAGAAAGCAAGCTTGGTGGACAGAGTATTAGATTTCAGATCAGTGACAGATGGCTGGCTTAGCAGAGTCAGATAGAATTAAAAGGCGGGGGTGGGGGTGGGGGGGGTGGATAAAAAGAAACCACTTTCCATGTAAAAGTTGCATCTCTTAAGACAATGGCAGCATGTAACATTCAGCTCTCTTCCCAACCCGGTGTCAAGTTCCTAGATTTAAATTCCTACATTTTACTTTGGCCTTTGCAGAAGAGGTGGGATTTTTCTTTGTTGATCAAGTTTGTCAAAGGGAAACTAAGAAGCAAAATAATTAACAATTTGCCTTTCAACTTGACCAGCAGAAAGTACTTCCATTTGCACAATGACACTGGATATTTGCATGTGGGTCCGTAGCCACAGCACTCCTCCTCCTAGGTTTGGGCAGATTTTTATAAGCCTGTTGGTAAGATCCACATTTTTGCTTACCCCATATGCACCATTTAAACTTATCACATCACCATAACCTTCGTCAAATAACCGTACCACATATTTAGTGTTAATTTGTCACGCTGAAATTATTCATCAGTGTCTTGAGTAAGTCCAGTAATATTTATGGGTTATGCCATTCCATGTTTTCTGGCAGTGCAGTTTGCTAGATTTCATAGATTTACTGTGTCTGCTTTTTTATGACTGACATAGCAATAACCAGATTGCAGAGATATTTATGTTGTTTGTGGCTTAGCAAGATAATTAAAGGATATAAATTAATCAAGTGCAATTAATTAGAAACTTTATGTTCGCAGCAGTCCTTCTTTGCATGTATAATTTATATTTATTGATTTCCTGGCTTTCATTAGCCTATGAGATAACAGCAAAAATGCATTAGAGAAGAAAATGTACAATTAGCGTGAGAGTGAACCTTGGCATAATGGATAGATCAGCACATGTTTGGGGCAAATATAAAGCTTTGTTAACTGTCATAAGCGGTTACAATTGATGAGTGGTATTTTACTGCATATCTTTCAGCTGATTAACGGCGTTTTTAAAGAGTCCCCTTAATGGGAAGCTGATAGGTTGGCTAAATTTACATTTTAATCAGAGTATTTATGATAGAGGCAGCCCTAGAAATTCATTGGCAGAGGACGAGGCGACATTTCCTGAGGGACTGGAGCGGGGGAGTGGGCTTTGCAGTGTGTCCACTCACCTATTGCTTCTCTTGTCATTTGTCCAGAAGGGTCTGTGTGTGGGAGGGACGGGAACACCAGTGGCCTCCTTATCACCGGCCACGCTCGGGCTAATCTCTTGCAGAAAGGGCCAGATGCCAGGACAGGGGGAACCCCAGTCACGCTTGCGTGTCTCCTGTCACTGGGTGTCAAATCCCAGCCCCATGGGCAGCAGCGGTGGCTCCCAAGCTTCCTCACCAAGGGCTCCCGGTAGGAGGGAGTGATATCTTTGGCGGGGGGAAGGGCAACTCCCTAGCTGAGCCTGCTTTTTCTATTTCCCAACTGGGTTGAAAGCCAACTGAACCAGCCCCAAGGAGACCATGCCAGAGACCACAGCCCTGGGTCCAAAGGTGTATCTACTCACGCCCATAGCTCAACAGCTCCCATTTTACACCTAGAAGCAGAGCCTGCCCCTCAGTCTTAAAGCCATTAAAACTCTGGCTCTGCCAAGCAGGAACAGGAGTTAGGATGTGGAACAGTAAGAGGAAACTTTTGAAAGGGAGTCAAAAGTAAATCCTAACAAGGCAATACCTTGCTCCTTCCTTCAGAAAGGGAGACGGGGGATTGTTCCTCCAGAATTCCCTCTAGAAGACTGAAGTGGAATTTTCCATGACCCTCGTGAGCCGTTACATGTCCAGAAGTGAGAAAGGACAAAAGCTATCTCCTAGACTAATACCCTGGTACCATATCATGGAGCCTGCAGGGGCAGGTTGGATCTTTTTGTTCATAAAAATAGACTCTCTGAGATGGTGTCATGAGCAGCCCCCAGCAAAACACTGCAGGATTGGGCAGTTCATAAGGCCACAGAGTGGGATTCATGTCTTGGCTGTTCAAGTGGTCCTTCATGGACATCTCAGCAGGAGAGGACCTATTTCTTGTCATTCCCACATGGAGATGGGACAATAGGGCTGGACAGCCATGTTATATGTTTAGAGGGCGTTCCCAATGTGGGCTTTATAGGAAAGAATGTCAAGAAGCCCTCTGGAAACAAAAACAAAAGAGCGCTCCCCAAAGGGGACTCGCTCATTCCTGATTCAGAGACAAACCAGGGAGATCCTCAGTTGAGCTCAGAAAAGGACTTGAACAGAGTGACACTGGGGGCCTGGTCTCTTCTCAAGCAAGGACAAAAGCCATTGCCTGAGTCCTGCGAAGGGCCTTTCCCTCTTCTTATTTCTGCTCCTATGCAGCCTAAGGGTTCCAAACACCTCCCCTATTTCCTGGTGGAATCCCTTAAGTATGGATGGAATATTGACTCTATCTTCCCTGAATCTCCTTGCCCTGGGGCAATGAGAGTTGAACTAGGTACACCAAAGCTAGGCTACAAATAGGAAATTAGTTTTTATTTATCTCAGTGAGAATAAACCAGAAATGACAAATACGAGATGAATATAAGAGAAGGAGGGTACAGTTTCTGCTTTATGTGGTGATAAGCCCCCTTTTTCCTTTTCATGCTAAATATTAGTATTATCATTATTAGTACTATTTTCCCCCTCAGTTGCCTTAGGATGTTATCCAAGAGGAAGCGCTGTATCGGCTGGTGGAAGCGCCACAGTATTATTTTTTTCATGTAATAAAATGTATGTAATGATCATGATTAATGTTTGTTTATTGTTGTATCATTGTGTTTTCCTTCTAGTCTCAGTGTGATACTGGTTTCATTAAACTTGGGAGAGGGTGGGAGTGGGGTTGGGTGACAGTCTTCAGAACTTTATACAATAATGGAGTCTGCATTTGGTTGCACTTACATGTCAATTATGATGAAGACGTCCCCGTAAATGACTGATTCTGCTTGTTCTTTTAAAGGAAAGTCCATTCCCCATCCTTTATTGTGTAATTTACAGATAAATCTGTTGTGCCTCAGACCAAAGGCTTTTATGTACAGAAATTGCAATGACAGTAGAAATTATGGTAATTGAAGAGTGCTCTATTTTAGGTTTTTCTCTGATCACATGGAATGGTCATCAGCATCTTTCCTGGCCATAATCATGCCCCAGATTCCAAATTATTTTTTATTAGTTTGTTATCGAGTTTAGCTGTTTGTTCAGGAAAGAGAAGGGCTGAGAGGGAAGAGCAAAATATTGTCTCTGCTGCTTGGCTGTCTCCCCTAAGGGAAAATCAGATAGGTGCCGTCAGGGCCAATTTTTTTTTCATTTCTGATGCACCCAAGATTAGTTTGCCGAGACTCTCATTACATAATTTCCTCATTTCCTTGGGAACATCAAATGTGTGTCCTAAACGGAAGCCATAGAGCTTTGAAATAAATTAATATGATTTTAAAAGACTTTAAAGCTGAATTCAGATATGCCTTAACATTTATAGCACTTTACAGTTTACAAAACACTTTAATATCTATTGTCTCATTTTAGCATCACAACTTTGAAGGAAGCAGGATATGAAATTCTTTTACCTAGCATACATATAGGATATACATATGATACTGGATATATTTTTCTGCAACTTGCTTTTTCCCTTCAGTAATACGTTGTGGGTGTCTTTCATGTCAATATGTAGAACTTCGGTTTAATTGGAGACATTTAGGATGCCTTTGGATTTCCCTTATTTTAGACATTGCTGAATTAATATTCTGGTGGAGGGATAGGTATACGTATGTGCATATATACGTAAATACATATTCACATCCATACGTGCATGTGTGCCTGTGTGCATATGTGTTTGTGGGGGGGCTCCTATAAGCATTTGAGCATAGAGTGTTTTGGATCAGAATATAAATCATTTAAATTTCTGATACAGTCTGTAGACCCTATGCAACAATACCTACAGGTTTCATTTCCCACTCGTTCCAACTCTAGATAGTATCGATCTTTACATTTTTACCAACTTCAAAGAAAAAATTTGTATCACATTATTATTTAGTTTGCGTTTTCCCAATCAGTAGTGAGGAGTGAAGCATCTTGTTATGTTTATTAGTCACTCATATTTCTTCTTCATACAATTGTTTGTTCACATTATTTGCAAACGTTTCTTTTCTGTTGTTTCTCATCTTCATAATTATCTATAGAGAACTTCGGTTAGTATTAACTCCTGTTGATCAAATACTTTGCATCTCAGCCTCTCATTTGAGGTGCCATTTTGTCTCATTTGAGGCCCTACTCAAGTTTTCTGTTTTTTCTTTTTTAAAAAAAATTATGTAGTCAAATCAGAACAAGGGTTATATGAATGAAGAAAGGAAATTCAGAGAGAGGGGAAGGAACTTGCCCCAATTTATTCTTCCTTTAAGCGGGAAAGTCAAGATGTGATGCCCCATTTGTTAACTACACTGCTCTCCTTCTCTGTGAATGCTGCCATGATGCTAGTCTATAAATAGGCACCTGGAAAGTGGGCATGAAGCACAGCTTTCATATTTCAATTACCGGCTCTGCCAGACTCCCCTCAGCCATCTTCAGCTCCCCTTCCGACTCACCTGGAAGGAAGTTTTCTGCCTATCCTTCAAAACTTAGCTCCAGTCACGCACCTATGAAGCGTTACCAGATACTCTCAACTCAGGCCTTGCCTTTTCTGCCATTATATGTTGGTGGTATGGGCCTCAAGGGCAGCATCCATCAAAGTCTGCTCTGTGAGGCAGGTACTTATGTCACGGCTCCCTCCTGCCCTAGAGAGTGAAATCTCATAAGGTAAGGACCTGCAGTAGATTAATTGCGTTAATTCACTGATCTTCCTCTCTCCCGTATCCGTGTCCTGCTGATGTGCTCTTCACATGAAGAGGTGAGGTCCGTTCCTCCATCCCTTGAATCTGGAATGACTTTGCCACTTGTCTTAAGAGGGCTTGTGTGGTTCCGCTCATACTCTTGCCACCCTACCATTGACACCACATGAATAAGCCCAGATTTGCCTGTTGAAGGATGGGAGACCAGATGGGGGAGAATCATCCCTGGGGAGGACGTCCCAGACAAGCCATAAGATGAGCCCTCACATAATCTACCAAGTGACTGCAGACACATGAGCAATTCCAGCTGTAGTCTGCTGAGTCCAACCTAGACCAGAGGAAACCCCCAACCAACTCATAGATGTATAAGCCAAGTAAATGTTTATTGTTTAAACCACGTTTGGGTGACTTGTTACGCAGCAAAAGATGACTGATAACAAGCCTTCCTGCAGCAAAGTAAGCGTGGTATTATTGGGCATAAATGTGCATAGTTCCCATGTCTTACTCATTTTTGAATCCTTGAAATATAGCCTAGCATGTTACGTTGTACATAGTACATGTAAATAAGTGTTGAATTCAGTCTCCTTCTTTAACGGCAACTGAGAGTCTGAATATTTGAAGGGAGTCTTTGAGTGGGAACTTCCACTTCTCAAAGCCAAGCAGAGTCTGTCCACATCCATAGTGTAAGGAAATTTGGAAGAAGCAAAAAAGATTGCTGGGTGTGGAAAATTATGCGTTGTCTAGAGGACACCAATCTGAATTATCTGATTCTAGCCCTTCATTGCCTTTGAGTTATTTTATAGCCCATAAGTTGTAGAGAACCAATGGCAATGCAAATGACTCTTGTCTATGAACATGCAAATGAATTCCATCTACTGGAGAGACAACAAGCCCACCCCCCACCATTACCATCATAACCAAAGAAAAAATAGTTTTGCATCTACTTGCAAGTTCATTTCAATATTCCTGATCTAGAAATATGATTGTTCTTTGGATTCCTTTTGATAAGGAGTTAAATGAAATCTTCGACACTTGTCCATTTTATATTTGAATGAGAATAATGGTTCTGTACACCCATCTTCAATATGGGGAGAGGGTTTCCCACACACAAGTAAGCAGTGCTGGGACACCAGCAGGGTGTCCTACAATTTAGCTCAACTCTGATGTTGTCTACCTGGAGATAGTGTCAGATTCCACAGGTTAAGGGCTCAGTCCTACAAAACTGCCCTCCCTACCCGTACTTTCTATGCCAATCACAGACTCAGGCTATCACCTGTGTTTCTGGCTATAGAGTGGCAGTTCCAACAACCTCCACCTTGGATTGGATTAATTTGCTAGAGCGAATCCTAGCCCTCAGAGAAACACTTTACTTATTAGATTATTGGTTTATTACAAAGGATATTAAAGGATACAAATCAACAACCAGATGAAGAGATACATAGGACAAGTTTCCAAACAAAAAAGCTTCTGTCCTCATGTTGTTTGGGGCCACACATTGTGGCTGATTGAAGTGTTCTGATTCCCCAACCTCGATGTACTCTGAACCCTGTACATAACTCAGGAACAGCCAGATGGAAGAGGTGCACAGGGCAAGGTATGGGCAAAGGGCATGGGGCTTCCATACCGACCTCTAGGTGTTCCACTCTCTCTAAATCTCCCCGCGTTCACTAACCAAGAAGCTCTCCGAATCTCAACATTGTGGGTTTTATGGAAACTTCATTACATAGCCATGATTGATTAAATCATTGGCCATTGGTGATTTATTCAACCTCCAGTCCCCCTCCCCTCCCTGGAAATCAGGGATTGAAAGTTCCAACCCTCTCTTCATGGTGCTTTCCAAAAGTCACCTCATTTACATAATCCCAGTTGTGGTGGAAAGGGGCTTGCTATAAATAATAAGACACATATTTCACCTTTATGGCTCTGAAGCAATTTCAGGAACTGAGGACAGGAGACCAAACACTATCTCCCATTGCTCTTATCACTCAAGAAATTCCAAAGGTTTGGGGATCTGTGAGCCAGGAACCCTGGATGAAGACCAAACGTATGTGAAAAATACATTTTGGTCATCTGAATGAGCAAATACATATTTCTTATAAATCACAATATTCAGAGAGTCATGGTTTCACTTTCACTTGAACATTTTAACAGTTTGAGAGATCCTTTCAAATGCTCAGTGGGTTCACCTGACAGCACTGATTAAATTTCATTGCCAAAGTAGAGAACCTCAAGGGCTGCTTAAGCCCATGCACATCTTTTCTTAGCTCCCAATCTGAATCTAAATCGGCAAAAGTACCTAACTGATTCTGTGCTTTTCCAATTTTATTCTTCTTCTCTGCTAATTTTGTGTTTTGTTTCTGCTTTTGGTTTGTCTATGGCCACTAAGTCATTTCCCATCAGTGGCAACAGTGATTGGGAACTTGGTTTGCGGTCAGACCATTTGGTGATTTTTGTATATGGATTAATGGTTTTTATTGATCTAGTTTCTGTTCGGTGACTAGCAAAGTGACAGAATCTCCCTTGCTAGTCTTTATTATTTGTTTATATATTTTGAGATCAAATCAAACAAAAATTGTGTACCTACTGGGAAGAAGAGCGCTCAATAGCCAGACTGGAGAATTTTTGTGTTCTGTGTTTTCCCTTAATCTGTGGCTGAAAATGCAGAATTGAAACTCCAAGATTTCTGTGTGTTTGTAATTCAGAAAGGACTTTACCTTTCAGTATTCAAGTATGTAAAGTTTTCATATCTCCAGGGGACACTAATAAGTTAGATTGTAAAGTGTTTTAAGGGAGTTCTGCTCTGATTGGCTTCTAGAGGTAAATACGCACTTGTACAAATTAAATATTCCTAAAATTCCCAGGATACGGGAAAAGTTAACTTCTAATACTTTAAATGTTCTATACTTAAAAGAAAAGCATTCTTACAGAAACTAACTCAGAAACACTATAATAATTGAAATTCACATAATTGATGTAGATCTTTGGCAGACAAGACTAATTTAATAATATTTGTTTAATGAAAAATACTATACCTTCTCTTATTCATTACTGTCAGTTATGATGCAAGCAAACATTTTTTATTATACTGCAGTATGTTTTCGTAAACTTATACAGATTTAATGATCAAATAAGGTATCGTTATTCCTATATAATGTTTAAGGTTATAAAAAAGTAAATGTAAATTTGTGTTTAACAAAAGGGAAACATTCTCCCAAACTATTTATTTCAACAGTAATTATATTTTGTAGTATGTCAGCTTGAAGATACTTTCCAAGGTCTCTAGGTAACCTGAAACCTAGGCATGATATTGACTTAAGTAATAGACAACCATTTGATACGTGGATCGTTTCTAACTAAGACACATTACTAAAGCATTGGTTACTAAGCATAATTTCAAGTTTGTGTATTTTCCTTTTTGTTTTTATTTGCTGCAAAGATACTGCATCCTTGGGCTAGGTTAATGAATGTGTTTATTTTGGGCACTTAGGGTGATTGTATAAGGGATATGGGTGGCAGTTGGATATTAGTGTGACAGTTTTCAATTATCTACCCTATGGTTTTCTTTGTGAAATGAAGTTAGTTACTTTGAGTAGAGTTTTAATTAATATAAATATTTGAGACTACATTAAAAGCAAAAGTAAAAAAGAAATACAACGATGGACGTGATTCCGTTTTTCAAAGAAAAGAGGTTTGTCCTAGAACTGAAAACTGGTTTTCAGTTTTGTTTGTTTTTGCCTCCAGATTTCTTTATACTTTTAAAACCTATTTAGGCTCCCAAAGGGCTTTGGTTTTTAGCGGTTATAACTACTGACACTCAACGTATTAGAAAATAAAACTGATAGCATTTTAAAATACTTATTTACTAATTGATTTGAAGCTAGCTTTGAGGAATGCATTGCAAGTGAATAACATCTTAATGCTGCTATGAAATTAGCCCTGACCCTCTACGATCTGTCCTAAAGTGTCAATTTGTTCCCCAAACTGAAAGAACATACTGTAAGACAAAACTTTATTTAGCTTGGTTTATAGATAATACCTGAGTCTGAACAGCAAATATTAGCACAATTCTGATGGGCAAGTTTCTTTGGTTTACTGTCCTCACCTATGATACAGGTTATTCTTTCTGTGTGTAATCTGCCTAGATAACAAAGATTCTGTGTCCTACCAAAGTGATTTTCTGTGCTTTATTCTGACTATTAAGTTCTTACTCATTTAAGAAAACAGAGTCCTCACTTATAAAAGAGTTAAAGGTTATTTACAATCATGCCATCTTCTATATTTTTTAATGTTTTATCATCTCTGACGAAATGGGTAACCAAGGATTGTTTCTCAGGCATCCGTGATATTAACTTTATCAAGTGTCCAAATCTTTGACAGCTTTTTTGATTATCACCTGCTCAAAATCATCTCCTCAACATAAAAACTAAACCAAAATGAAAACCTTCAAGGTATCTTTTGCACCTAAAACTCCCTTGAGATTTCTCAGAAACTCCTTGGAAAATCACAAAGGTTTGTTCTTTCCCCTTATAAAGGGGAAGGTGCTAGAAATGATTAGGTTTATTTAAAACATTACTATTGATAAATTGTATGGGAAGGATTATCAAATCAAAAGAGATGCTCTGCCTCCTCTACATTAAATTTGTGTAAATAAAGTGTAACAAATGTACATATTTCAGAAATTGTATAGTGGGAAGTTCCCTAGAGATTTGTCAGTGCCCTCATCCTCTGTGACATGCTTCTATTTATCAGAGTCCTGAAGATATTAGGCAACAACAGTATAGTATTTCAGTCATGATTTGGGTTACTATTTAAAGACTTGCTTGTTATCACCTCGCTTTAATTCAAATCTAGGATCTTCTAGGTAAGTGGGTTTGGACTGAGGATGCACTGTGAAATTTTATAAAAATACATGTCTTGGCCATATTCCAGACTTCCTGATATTCTTGGTATACGAGGTTGCACGAGGGCACAACAAAAGGCAGCAAACTGGCAGAGCAGTCCAGGTTTATGGGAAGAAATATGTTATCTACACTGAGCGAGAACAGCAGGAGAAGGTTAATGGCAGGACCGTCCATGTGGGCATTCACCCCAGCAAGGTGGTTATCACCAGACTAAAACTGGGCAAAGATTGCAAAAAGATCCTTGAATAAAGGCCAAATCTCACCAAGTAGGAAAGGAAAAGGGCAGATATAATGAAGAAGCAATTGAGAAGATACAAGAATAAAGTAATCTTGTATACATACAACTTTCATTAAAAAGGGTTAAAATGAAAAAAAAAATTCTGGGTATATTCGTACTTTATGCCCGGTTTATTCTTGCCATATTATACTCACACACACATATGTCTTGCACATAATTATATGAAATAGCTCAAGATTTTTCCCTTTATACAAAATTGTGCTCAACTGTTACATAAATCAGATGTAGCATTCACTGACTTCTTGGAGAATAGGCTGAATCAATTTCATTGAAGGCAATATTTTGCAATGACTTTGTTACCTTGTTTTGCTTGACACAGAAACAACCAAATTTCCTTGTCAGTTGCCTTATTCTTGTCAGGAACACTAATTGGATCTTTCATTTTTGGAAATTATCAGTGATAAATTAACCACAGCCATTTTAAGTCATCAGCATCTACACCTAGTTTGTTTGTTTGTTTTTACTCTAATGCTTACCAGAAGCCATGCCATTAGCCCCAGGCTAGGGTTCATATTCACTGAAGGACATAAACAAAGAAGGACCATCTGAGAGCTTCTTGTAAAAGGACTATGCCAGGTACTTCAAACTATTGAAACTTAAGAAAAAAAAAAAAGACTTTTGGGTGAAGGCTTCTGATGTCATTGCTTAGACAACATTCAGACCATTACAGTGGGCTGAGTCAGCATTTCCAGAACCCTTTTTATTTGAAAAGCACATGGCTTTATGAGATTTGCTAACCCAATATCCTGTGGAACAAGAATGGGCCAAATGAACAAATGAAGGAAATTTTACTGGAGTGATTTGTTGTAATATTACAGATACTATTTTGCTGTTTCATTTTTCTACATATAAAAGGAAGCACTTTCTCTTTCTTGTCAAGCTGTCTGTAGCCCATGAGAGTTTAGTGTACTCTGCTTTTGGAAATGAAAAAGAAACATTTAAATAATATTTTTCTCACTGACACTCCTGTTCCATGAAATCCCTATCAAATTATCAATTGCATTGTCACAGAACTAGAACAAAAACTTTTGCAATTTGTGTAGAAACCCTAACTTATCAATTCTTATTAAGTATCCTTACTTTTCATGGCAATACAGTTATCTGCGTAGACTGTCAATAGGACTGTCGTTGTTTTGTCAGGATATGATTGGAAAAATTGGTTACATAATCAAGGCTTTGCCTGGAACGCCATCTGAAATGATGCTCATATAATTGGGTGTGGCCTACCACTCTTAAGGAAATAAGATTGACTTTCTGGGGCCAATGCTTACAGGACTCTCTTGGGAAAACTGGTGGCCTGGTAGGACTTCCAGGGTCACAGCTCTAAGGAAGGACACTTCCTAGTAGGCCAGGAACTTTGGGATATTTTGGAAAGGGGAATTCACCAAAATTTAAAGGTACTGCAGGTAAAATCTGGTAGAGTTTTTGGGCTTGGCTTCCTAGCCTCAGGATAGCAAACGATAGAGGCTTTTAACTCCCAATCTAACATTTCATAGGGAAATTTCCAGCAAAGCAAACTTAAGAAAACCTATGTGGTAAGTTAACATTCTTGCTGCACCTATGTAAATAATGAGGACAGAGTGAAGAAGACCAGCGTTATTTTGTAATCAGCAATCACTTTCTCTGAGGGGAGACTGTCAGGAAATGTGGGATCAGCAAAAAAGATGACTGAGCATCTCTAGTGAAAACTATGCATTATTTGGGGCTCAGGTTTCAGGTTTTTTTTTTTTTTTTTTTTTTTTTTTTGCTGTACGCGGGCCTCTCACTGCTGTGGCCTCTCCCGTTGCGGAGCACAGGCTCCGGACGCGCAGGCTCAGCAGCCATGGCTCACGGGCCCAGCCGCTCCGCGGCATGCGGGATCCTCCCGGACCGGGGCACGAACCCGTGTCCCCTGTATCGGCGGGCGGACTCCCAACCACTGCGCCACCAGGGAAGCCCAGGTTTCAGGTTTTTTGATTCTAGCATTAGTTGTCTTTGAATTGTAAGGTATAGAGAACTGATGGCCACCCAAATGATTCTTTTTGTCGACAATTACTACATTCTGTGGGTGGAGAAACAATTCTTCTTTGCCTTGGAAAAGACAATTTTGTATCCAGTTGTCAAGTTCATTAAAATATTCCCAACCTAAAAGCATGGCTGTTCTTTGGATTCTCCTTGGAACTGGTTGTGACATCTGCATTGTTCCCTCATTTTGGTTAATGACTTAAGTAAAAATTTTGACATGTGTTCATTGAATATCTGTATGAGAATCTTGATTTTCCCTTCTTTGAAAAAAATGACCTTTTAACAATAAATAGTAAGCTATAATCATACTGTTTGAATCCTATACTGGGATGAGTATTTCTACCATGAAGGTGATGCGAGGACAAATTCCTTCTCTTTTGGTCTCCTTTGTCTAGCCAGGATCCATTTTCCCATCTTCTGGTGAGAGGAAAGCTACTCCTCCCCAAGTTTTAGTTCCCGTGTTTCCCGTGGGGCTGAGCAAATCCACATGTAGGTGTGTGCGTGAGACCAAGGCCTGGCCAATCTGAGTGTCACATTCATTCACCCTGCCTACTACGATTGGATAAGGGTTGATTATTTGACCCAAACCAGGTGAGCCAGAGACAGTGAGACTCAATTCTATAATTTTGGCTGAAAAGAGAAACTTATTTCTTCTGGATTTACTGAAAGAATAGGCTATTAAGCCTGTAAACGTTTGTGGCTCTCATGTCACTGCATGGGAAAGCCTTGCCTGAAGTAAGGCCATCCAGGGAAAGAAATGGAGATTAAAAAGAGAGGCAGAGAGAGACGGAGAACAACCAAGTCCTGACAGTTGTGTTTGAACCGATGAACTGGTTTCTGTCATTTGCAAAAGGAAGAGTACTGATGAATCCATTTTCATGAAGCTAATCCATGGGATCTAAGGCTTGCCTACTTAGAGCCAAAGGGAGTCCGTTTTCAAATTGGTATTGTAGAGAGAAGGCTATTACTCTATTATTATTACTCTTTCAGTAAACACTACAGAAAGAAAGCTCCTCCTTCAAACCAAACTTCCAGAACTGAGTCCTGCTGACTCTGACTTGCCTGCTGATAGCAAATTGCCAACCCTTTGTAGCTGCAGTCGAGTGTCGAGTGGAGTGTAGCTGCAGACTGCAGCCTTGGAAACTCACTCAGAGGTGATTTCCCGGTCAGCGTCCCTCCCGCACTCCACCGTACTTACTCCGTCAAAGTCCCAGCCATGGAAGGAAGGCTGTAGAATCAAACTATGAGATCCCACTGCTGTCATTCTAGCCAAAGGCATACAGGAGGCATACCGACTTGGCCTGTTATCATGTCAGCCCCAGGGGGAGATGGATGAAGTCCCTTTAGAGCCGATTAACAGAAGCAGTTCTACCCTGGATTTTACTCCAAAGCTAAGCTCTAAATCAGAATCACGGGCTTATAAATATTTGATGTTAATGCAGGCCTCCCTTAATTGCACGTAAAAATGTTTGGAAATTGGAAACAGACAGAGTGCATGGGGAAGACAAAAATACACTTGGAAATCTGGATTACCAGGAATACATTATGACCAGTAAATATGAGTGTTGAAAAATGAGTCCCACTTAGGTGCTTCTGCCAAAAGAGATAGAGGAAATAATATTTGACAGTGTCTCTCATAATTCTGCACGCACCGCTTATATAAGGCATAGTAGTTTGTGTCTGGTTGTCTTTCAATGCTGGTATTAAGGAATTGTTGATCAGCTTAGGGATAACTGTGTTCATTGAGTCACTTGACAAACAAGTTTAGGCCATTTGTGCTTAGGGACACGTGTGTGGTTTTGTGTATGTGCATGTGTTGGGATGGGGGTGTTAAAAAGGTCCTGTTGTAAGCTTATTATACCAGTGTTTTACACATAAGTTATATTTCAAGAAGCACATTTTGACCTGTGGTATGGAGAATTCCAAGTAATACCGAATTCAGTAAAAGGATTCTATTGTAATTAAGAATTATATCCTGAATATCACAAGCACACTTAAAATGAAGAGATGTGAAGATCATTATACATACGTGCGTGTTACCCAATCTTGTCAGAGCTGAAAGAATCTGCTAGGATACCTCATAAAATATAAATGCATTTGGGGATTTTTAATAAGTTGTTACAATCAGGAAGTTTTAAGAGACATTGCAAATATGCCTACCTATACAATATTATATATGTAAATATATGTGCTGACGTTTGTACATGCATATATGTGTATACAGTCTTATCTTTCTTTGCATAACATTAATGTTCCCCTGCAAGACAGGATAACTGTCTAAGATTGGTTACCCTACCTCGCTGGCTTTTTGTGAAGCCCACAGTGTAGGCAAATTAAAGGCTTCTTCCTCTTTGCGATACTTCTAACTGTAGATATATTGGGTACTGATGACTTACACGTCTGTCTCTCCCGTAAGATGATGACATCTTTGATGGTAGAAGCATGTCATCTATGTTTTTGACTTTAGGACTTAAAATAGAGCTGGCACAGAGTCTGAGCACAAATATTTATAGGCATATAATTCTATTAAAATGTCATATAGGAATGTACCAAGAGAAGCGGAAGTTTCTTGAGAACCGTTAAAGAGGGTTTAATCCTGCTGCAGAGTGGTAAATGTCTCAAGTCAGACAAGGCTGTGTCGGAATCCCCACTGACACCGCTATTTGGTGACCTTGGGCAAGTTCCATAATCCCCTGAGCACCAGTCTCCCCCGCCTGTACAATGTGGGTATTTATAGTGCTGACCTCATAGGCATGTTTTGTTGAGTAAATGAGGTGAGTAGATCTACATCACATTGATTGTCACTGAGAGTTCTCAGCAAACATTATTAGTCTTCTCCATCATCGTCATCAACTTTATCAGCTATTTTCATCCACTCTCTTCTTAAAATTACAACTTACCGTGTATTTAGTTGCGGACTCATTAACTATGGGCTGAACATTTGTTACAAGCAAGGAACTGAACCCAGCCTCATAAAGACTTCAGCAAAACCTAAGACACGGTTCCTTCCTCGGGGGGCTTCAGCGTTAGTTCTTGGGCGAGTAGACTCAGTAGGGTATGTCTCTCCTCCTTGGTTCTCCTTCCACAGGGATGGCCAGCACCTGTTCCCAGAGTGACTCCCATTTGTGAAGGCTCTGGGCCAATGGGGAGACAGAACCAGAGGGCATCATTGCCAGGACCCTCAGTGGACAGACAGGGAAACTGAGACACAGTGTGGGGAAACAGGCTTTTCCCTGGATATTCAGATAGGATTAGAGCCCAGATTTCCTTTACAGTAAAGGGATGACTTAAATCTCAAATATCTACTTTAAAAAGCACCAAAAATATTTATTAATAGTAGTAGCAGGAATACCATACATTTGTAGTAATTGTCCTCAACCCTAAATGCACATCAGAATCATCTTAAGAACTTTTAAAAGACATGGTACCACCCCAGACCAATTAAATGTGTATATTGTGGGGGTAGAGGATGTAGAGCTATTTTCAGATATTCCCCCGGTGATTCTGATGCAGTGAGGGTCTAGACCCAAGACTTTTGATGCATACCTGTCTTAGAACAAATGACCTTTGACTTAAAAACAACAGAAGTCACACTTACTTTCAGAATACACCTGCTTTTAGTATACATGGAAAACCTACAGAATGTGTGTGAATCTGCATCCTGCCTCATTTTCTGAGAGAAAGCCTCTCACTTTGAGGCTAGGTAGGATGTCTCCTTGTGACGGAATCATCAGAATTTCATTACTTCTCCAGAGAACTCACCCCATCTCATGTACTCAACTTCTAGCTCAGTGGTTTGCAAAACTTGGCCCACATCAGAATCAACTGGAGAGTTTGTTAAACACAGATGGCCGGGCCTCAGCCCCAGAATTGCTGTTTCAGTGGGTGCCCAGGTAATGTCGATGCTGCTGGTTTGGAGGGGTCATACCTTGAAAAACACTGCTCTAGTTCATGCTCACTGATAATAGCAATGAAAGGAGATGTCAATTATTTACAAAATGAAAGAAGTCAGAAAAAAACACTGAAAGATTTAGGTTGGTCCTAGAGAAGAACTTTTGATACTAAAGTATCAAAATAAATAATCAACAGTGACATTGTAAAGACTTCACCTTTGGAGATTTTACAAGTGGGGCCACCTCTAAGAGATGACCTTAAGCTCTCCCTATCATAATGACATCATCGTCCATCCTTCTGCAACTCCCTTACTTGTGCCTCCTTGAAACAACTCACACGGCTTTGTCTGCTACCAGCCTAACGCTAACCCTAACCTCGCCCCTCATACGCCATTAGAGAGTTGCCATGCTCGTGGACAAATTTATAGAGAAAATAATGAATATAATGGAAAAGGGTTGTATAGTTTTCCATAGTCAATATACAGCCCACTTGCAAGTGAACTAGGTTCATATGTAAAATTCTCAGTGGATATCTGACATCAAAGAAAAAAATAATTAAATCTGTCTACAGATGTAAGCGTGATCATAGCCTTGGTCTGCAGGATTCTGTCTACAGGGCTGTCTTAAAACACAGTGAAATGAAATATTGCTGTTTGTCTTAACTTATGGGCAAAAATATTTTAAATAAATAAATGTTTCCTTGAGTCTCAGCTTACAACACAAGTGCAGTTGATGCCCAGGCTGCCTGGTGCTGAGGTTTATTGAATGCATAATGTTGCACTTTTGTTTGATATGATATTGTGGGAAAAGTTACAATCTCCCATTCAGAATAAAAAATTAAATGTTTTGGAAGGGGCAGGGAGATTTTGTGCCAAAGTATGTAGCCATCTCCTGTGGAAGTGTTTTAGGGACTGGATAGTTTTTCAACTAGATATGTATCAGTTTTAATTATAATGTTAAGTAGTTCTCCTATTTTGACTAGACATACTTATTATAAATAAACTCGATTCATCTATGAACTTGCACCCTGAATGGCATTTTATAATCCAAGATAAGAATTGTAATTCAGCTTGAATTATCATAATGTGCCGATCACCCTAAACATTTCCCAGGCAGACTCCTTTCTAAGTGAACCATAGGAACGTTACTGAATAGTGATTTGCCCCATTGGCCCAGGAAGATGTCCTTGGAAGGTTCAGGGGCTAAGACACTCAAGTTTGCAGACAGACTGCAGTCTTTGGTCCAATACACTGGGCTTGAGTATGGCTTGTGACCCTCACTGGCCCAAACAACCTTGAACAAGCCATACTGCCTCTGTGGGGCTCCTACTCTCATTTGTTCACTGGGGATAATAACACTCCCCTAATGAGCGGTACAGGCCTCGTTCCATGGGGGGGCAACCTGTGCAGTCAGGAAGGGCCCCTCACTTGGTTTAGTGCTCTGCCAGCGCCGTCTTGAAATTCTTAATTTTTGCACAAGGGCCTTCTATATTTTTACTTTGCACTGAGCCTTACAAATTGCATAGTTGGTCCTGACATGGTATTGATGAAGTTAAATGTGGTAACAAATGTGGGACCCACAGCACTTAGTAAATAGTAGTCCCCATCTCTTCAGGCTGTAGGATGAGCCTATAAACTGCCTACCTTGTGTCATCAGCTGTTTGAAGAACGTCAAGGCAGCTGGCATGGTCTTTGCATCTGGCTCCATGTCCTAAGGCTGGATTTCAAGATGAAGGTGCACCTACCTTCAGAGGATACTCTGAAGGATACGTCTGGAGGATATTCGTGGAAAGGAGCCTACTTGTAATTGCATGCCCTTTTGTTCTATTTAGAATGTTCCATGCACACGTATGAGCTCTTGAACTTTTTTAATTTAAAAGAAAAAAACAAAAAGACAACAGGATCAAGTATTCTAATCAGAATTCTTGGATGGACAAATCATTATCTTGTAGAATCTTGATTTCCCAGTGTCCAAAAAGACCTTTGGTTTCCTCAAAGTGTTGCTGTACCCTTAGTTAGTTTTAGCCCCACTGGCCTTCAGTTTATTCCACTGCTCATAAAAAGAAAACATGGTGACTGCAGCCATTTCTAGGTTGGAGAAGGCATTTTTCTGTGAACCTAGGAGTGGAAAACTCTCGTGGATCTCTGTGTTCTTTGCCTTTCCTCTTCACTTTAACAGAATCTTTCACACAGATGAAGTCCCTCTTTCTACTCAGCCCACCTGAAATTTCAAAGGAAATTGGAAAGAACTAATTAAAGCCAAGTGCAACCATTATGAAGGACTCTTTTATTAGATTAAATCCTCACTGTAATAAAGGATGGCATTTCCATCTAAACAGGGCTTCTGGTTGAGATTCCGTGTGTGGTGAAGGGGCAGGGAATCTGATAAGAGTAACATCACGTGTCCTGGAAGTCTACTCAAAGATCATGGAAATTCAGGCAAAGCCAAAGCCACAGTTTTAACCTGCCTCGTCTGCCAGAGTTTCAGTGAGTCATTTATTGGTGTTGGGCCAAACCATTCGCAAGTGAGAAAAACCATTTCCCCCACTTTCCACGACTCGCAAGAATCTGAGAACTTGCAAGTCCTAAGAGTGTGCTATGGAGAACGTTTCCTTTCACGGTTATTAAATGTATCAGATGCACTTTCCACTTGCAAATTCATCTGGCATCACGCTCTTAGATTTGTCAGTGTTTAAATGGGTCTCGGGATCCTAGGATCAAATGAAATCCCACATTCTGATCCAATCCCCTCTCTCCATATCTTCCTAATTCAAGGAGAGGGCTACAGGGTTGGTGTTTAAATCAAGACATGCACAGATATTTCCATCCGTGGCCATAGACGTCTGTGTTGCACCTGCCGAGGAGCCATTATCTCATCTTTTCTGGGAAGTTTACACTCTCTCTAGTAAACCTCGTCATGTTTACCCAGAACAGTGTTTTATGGTGTAAGAGATACTTTGCCTCTGAGTGTTAAAGCCACTTTGCACCTGGCATAAAGAGGAGAATTTTAGGAAGGCAGGGCTTGATGCATTCGTTGAATGTCTTTCATGTGAAATTTCCTCCGATTAAATCTCAGAATTCTCCCACTCCCACCAAGCTTGAACAGTCATTTCTCAAAACAGCACGTCGCTAGGGTTCTGAATGTGAAGACTCCTGGGCTCTGATTTAATTTCAGGCTGACAAAGACCGGGCCTTCTTACAAAGGTGCCACCAGACATCACAGAACTGAGGCATCGAACCGCAGCGGGAAGGGATTCTTATGTTGATGCAAAATCCCATCACAATATTTGAGGAGTTGGGTTTTGATACAGACTTCAGGGAATCTGAGAAGAGAGTACACTTTGTTAAAAGAACTGGTTTTGGATCTTCAGGGTAAGGTTGCCATTTTCATCTCGGTGTGTACGCTGTTTTCATAAATAATCCCCTGAGCAGCTTCCCCAGGCTTGGGGGACAGGGGAAAGTGGGGGTCTCTGATGGCTATTAACAGTCCCAATCTCAGAAGCCTGCAGACAGAAAGTGCACAGAAATTTTCACATATCTGGGTATATCATTGATTCTAATTGTCAATGGAGGTGGGAAAAAAATCACAATTGAGAAGGAACGGAAAGACACTAACGCACTAGTTCTCAAACTTGACTGCAAATTAGAATCTACTAAGGAAGTTTTAAACAATCTGATGCCTAGGGATGCCAGGCCATTGATCTCAGAACCTCTGGGTGTGGGGACTGGGAAACTTTATTTTTCAGAATTCTCCAGCTAAGCCCAATGTGTCACTGAGAATTAGAACCAGTACTCAGTGGGTTTGCTATGGGCGCTTCCCAGCCTGACTGTCCCATATGCACCCAGAAGCAACACACAGCCCTGATAGAAGTGGGCTTCCCTCAAGCAGACCCAAGAGAGAAGGAGCAAACTTGATAGTTTATGGTGACGGTTAGTGCCCCGTGACCCAGTGACCACAGAAACTGGACTCAAGTAGAAGAATGTGAAGAAAGTTTGAGGTTCCAGGAGAGGGGAGGTCTTGCAGGGAATATCTATAAAATTAAGACCTGTAAATCACTGGGATTTGGAAGGGAGAGATGAGTAAGTAATTTAGGCATCATAAAGCATCCATTGTAAAATGCCCCCGAACCAAAAAAAAGAAAAAAAAAAAAAAAAACAGAATAAATATAAAGGTGCTTGCAATCCAAACTTGCCACCCTCCCTGCGCCTCTCCTGTCTGTGTGCTAAAAGTCTGAAGCCTAAAAAGAAGGAAAAGAAGGAGGGTGGGAGGAAAAAATTATTCTGTGCTGTCCATTTGTTGAGTGCTTCGTAAAAAGACCAAATCAAAGCAAATGTTTAAAAAACAATTATTTAATGAGTGAACAAATCTTACACTCAAAATAATGGCTGGTCTTCCTTTTGCTGAATGATAGTAGTAAGGAAAAAACAGGTGCTTATTTTTAAACAGAGCTGGAATTATAAAATGAGCAGAAAGGGTGATTTTTGCCCTATTCAATTTGCAAAATAGGATTTGGAAAGGCATTGGGGATTTTCATCAAATCCAAACTCTTGCTGGAGACTCTCCCAGTCGCAGAGATAGGGTGAGCTCTCTAGATGGTGGGAGTTGGAAAACGATTTAGGGATGGGATTGGAAACGTCCATCTTTTCACGCCACAAAATAATGGCCCCTTCCATCGTGTAACTGAATCGTGTTTCTGTCTCCTTGTCTTCTCCTAAACCTCCAATCCGTTCACCTTCCTTCTAGAGCCCCTTCAATTCTCCTGTCTCATCTCTGCAAAACAGAAAGGAAAAAGTGTGATCGTGAAATAGGCATTTGGTTCAAGGTCTTAGAAACAAAATGAATGCCTAAAAAAGAAATTAAAGGCTTGAGATGCAGTGTGTTCCCATTTCTTCCTCACTCCTGCACTGCCGGGAGGACCAGTTTTCCTTCAAGCCTCCACAATGCTCGATTTTTCAAGAGTCCTTCCATCTCCAAGGACAATGCTTCCTGTTTCCTTAGGCAGAGGCTGTTGGATTCTGAATGACCTAGGGGACCATGGGGACGAGTGTCTCACTCTCAAGGCTCTAAGTGAAAATCCTATTGCCTCTCCGCTCCAGAAATTCAGCTTGAGACACAGTCCCATACTGTGACATTGCACTGTCCTTGGAACGTGGGCCCTCAGGATAACTCCTTTTGCCTCCTCTTAATTTGGGAAGAAGAAAAGTAAAATAAAATCCACAGAATTGTCTTCTAACGTTAAGTAAATTCTTTTTTTAAGAAACATCTATTTAAAAGGTGGTAATAAATGTATGTCCCCAAACTGAATTCTTTGCAAAAGCCCTGGAATTCTAAACCTCTGTGTGTCTGGAATCTGGGGCAATTACACCTAAGGGCCGGAGCTGTGGTAATGCCCCAGATTACTTTCTGGAGGGGGTGCCCGGGGGTGGTTCCCATTATTTTAAAGGCAAGACTTCAAACCAAATGTTTCTCTCTTTATTGATTTGCTTTCATCTCCTTTCATTGCGTTTCCTGTTTGGCTTTTTCCTCTTTTTTTTCCACCCTGGTGGTGAACACCCTCAAATTGGTGATTGAAGACCTTGAAGGTGCTGTTTACAAAGGCTATTAATGCCCCCGCCCTCATTTCCTGGTTTACTGCCAGCAAGCCTGACACAAAGCCCTCCTTGGCAGACACTGAAATATTGGCGAGGCCCCACTGAGTTTCTCAGTTTGCAGATAGTGGAGGATTGAGGAGGAAAGGTGGCTTCTCTTCCCTGTGGCTGGCTAGGAAGGCTCCCTTTAGTAGCTATTTAAAGAGAGATTTTAGAAATGCTGAATGATTCAGATGGAAGGGACTTCTCCCATCTTTGGGGTCCAGAGGCTCTTGATCTGAAACGTACTCATATTGACAAGACGTCGGGATGAGGTTCAAGGGGATGGGGACCCCCGACATGATATGAAAATATTGCATGAATGTGAACTCATGTACTCTCTTCTGGGGAGAGATTCTATGACCTAAGAAAACTTAAGAACCGTCGATGGTCCAACCTCCTTTTACAGATATGGAAACAGGTAGAAATCAGCTGAACTTATTTTTCCCAGTTTTTAATATAATGTCACGCTTGTCATCTATTATCTATTTTGGTGTCCTAACTTGACCCATATTGCATCATTACCTCTATTTAGAGGCCTCGGTTTTCTTGCCTCTAAAATAATGAGCTTGTCTTTGATCAGAGCTTTTCAACTCTTGAGAAAGAAAAAATAGGATGAGGGCCAGGCCATCAGACTCTAGAATCAACCAGATCTGGTTGAAACCCAGATCAATCACTTGTGGGCACTGAAACCTTTGGTAAGTTTCTTAACCTTTCAAGGCTTGTGTTTCTTCATTAATTTAATAAAGAGAACATTAGTACCCACCCTTATTCTTATCATAAGAATTAAATGAGACAATATATGACTGCCTAACACAGTGTTCAATAAATGCTAACCACTTTGTAAATGACTACTGTTATGTCATGGTGGGCAAGATGGATAATATACACATACGTGACATAGTTCCATGAATGCAACCGGATTCTGGGGAAAAAAAAAAGTCTGAAAAGAATTTCAGGAAAAGAAATCTAATTGTGCATGGAAACACCTCTCTTATTCAGGCTTTACCAGCAATAGCAGATCAAGCAAGGCATGCCTAAGTTGGCTCTGTATCGTGGGTAATTCCCAGTGCCTCTTCTTTCCCTCCCTCCCCAAAGAACAAAGCAGATGTTAAAGGCGCTCTGTGAAAGTGATGTAATAATATAAAGAAACTTGATTCTGCTCTGATAGTTTTTGAGGGTAAGCCATTCGACAACTTTGGTATATTGGTATCAGGAATAATTAACTTCTTAGCACAGTGTGTCATAGAGTAAGCCAGTATTACTGTCACCATCATCGTCATTTCAACTGACGGTTATCACATGATTTGAGAATCACTCTGCAAGATTATCCTTGAGGTTCTCTTTTATTTTTAACAGTCTGTCTTTTTAACGTTTAAAAATGGTTTATATTAAATAATTCAAAGTAGTTACATTGAATTTTTAAGGTTAAGGAAAAATAATAAAATATACATGCACGCACTCATCAACCTAACTTAAGAAATAGATTAGCATCGCATTTAACACTCTCATAATGTAAATGTTGTTTTATCATTCTCTTGTTTTCTTGCATATCTCTAATCTATTGAGTCTTGTATGCTTTCCAGCAAAGGGTTTCTTACGTTAGATTTTCATCCGTTACTCTGTTCCCTCAGCATTGTCTTGAACCTTATCAATGTTGATGTGAAGCTATTGAAAGTATAATTTTCACTTTTTGGTGGTAGTAATCCATTCTCCTATCTCCATTCTCCTATCTATAGATATTTGTGTTTCTTCAGGTTTTTGTTTTATTTTGCTTTTGCTAAAACAAACTTTGCTGCTATCAATCACCTTGTTAATGTCTACTGTGAGAGGTTTCCTAGGTTGTGCTTCTAGGTGTAAAATTTGATTTTTAGGTATTTGGTTTTTAACTGTACTAAATAATAAATGCAAAATCGTTTTCCAAAGTGGTTGAACTAATTTACATTTCCACCAGAAGTATGTAATAATATAATCAACACATTTAATACAATCGACATTTAAAAGTTTTGCCAATCCATTAGGTATAAAATATCACTTGGCTTCAATTTGAAATTTCCGGTTTTTAATGACCATCAGCATATTTTCCTATGTTTATTGGCAATTCACGATTCCTGTTTTGAAAAATTTGGTCAAGAATTCTGCCTATTTTCCTATTGGGTTGCCTGTCTTTTTTCTCACTGGTTTGTAGGAGTTTCTTAAACATTTTGGGTACCACCCTTTTACTGGTTATATGTGTTTCAAGTATCTTCCATTTTAAGAACTCTCTTTACTGTCCTTATTAGAGTCCTTTGATAAGCATAATTTATTAATCTTTTCCTTTGTGATTTATGCTTTATTTTAAAATTTTGTTTAAAAAATCTTACCCTGTTCCAAAGGGTAAGATTTACAGTCCTGAATATTCATTTTTAACTGAATGTCAAACTCAACTTCCATTGGAATTTTTTTTTTTTTTTTTTTTGCGATACGCAGGCCTCTCACTGCTGTGGCCTCTCCCGTCGCGGAGCACAGGCTCCGGACGCGCAGGCTCAGCGGCCATGGCTCACGGGCCCAGCCGCTCCGCAGCATGTGGGATCCACCTGGACCGGGGCACGAACCCATGTCCCCTGCATCGGCAGGCGGACTCTCAACCACTGCGCCACCAGGGAAGCCCTCCATTGGAATTTTGAATGGAATTACATTGATCTATAGAGAAATCTGGGGACAAATTATATTTTTTATTATATTAATGTTTTCTATCCTGCCTTGTAGTTAAAGAATGTCTTCCAGTATGATTTCCTAATTTCCTCCTTAAGGATCTGGCAGATCTTCTGTTTGGTTTATTCTTACATGTTTTATGTCTTATGTTGCTACTGTAAGTCCTATTTTTTTATACTTTCTAGCTGTTGATGGTGTTTAGAAAGGCTATTCACCTCTATATTTTGTAACAGGCAACCTTGTTAAACTCTTTTTAACTTTTGTAATTTTTTGGTAGGTAAAAAGACCTCATATTGTATGAAATGTCCAGAATAGGCAAATCTGTAGGGACAGAAAGTAGATTATTGGTTGCCTCGAGCAGGGGTAGAGGGTTGTGGGGAGATGGGGAGTGCTACTGATGGGTATGAGGTTTCTTTTGGAGGAATGGAAATATTATAAAATTGGTGTGGTGGTGGTTGCACAACTCTGTGGATATACTAAAAATCATTTTATACTTTAACAGGTAAGTTGTACTATATATGAATTATATCTCAATGAAGCTTTTATATAGAAAGAAACTAGACAAATCTCATATGATTAGACATGAGAAACCATGCTCAGAATTAGTCATGAATCAAGGATGAAATCTTAATAGAAATGAGAATATATTAAGACCTAAATAATAAAAAATGCTATTTGAAAAAACTTGTGAGATTAGATAAAGCTTTCTTAGATGAAAAATTATAGATTTTGATAAAATGATTATATTAGAAAATCAGAAGGTAGTATCGAATAAGCTAAACATTCAGCTTGGCTGGACAATAACAAATTCAAAAATAGAAGGATGAAAATAATAAAAATAACAGCAGGTATTAATGAGATGAAAAATAAATTTACACTGTAACATTTCAATAAAACCAAATACTGGTTTTCTTAAAGGACTAATAAAATTGACAAACTTTTGACAAGTCTTATTATGAATAAAGGCAGGAAAGGAGCCCGTAAATACATCAGAAATGGAAACGAGAATAACCACAGAGCTGTCAAGATTAGAAAGATAATAAAATTAGTAATGATTTAGTCTAAGACATTTGAAAATAGATAATATGGACAAATCTTAGAAAGAGTAAACTAACACTTTGACTCAGAAGAAATAGAAAATTAGAATAATCTTATAATCATTAAAGAAACTGAGACACTATAGTGTAAATTTATTTTCCATCTCATTAATACCTGCTGTTATTTTTATTATTTTCATCCTTCTATTTTTGGATTTGTTATTGTTACACCAAGTTGAATGTTTAGTTTTGGAATGGACTCATGCTTTTTGAATTGAAGATTTGTGTCTTTCATAAATTTTGGAAAAATATTACCTTCAAGTTTTACCTCTCCCTCAGTTTCTCCTCTTGTCTTTCTGGAAACTTGATTAAACATATGTTGGACCTTCTCTTTCTCTCCTCTCAAGAGCTTCCTTTTTCTCTTATTTCCCTCTCTCCCCATGCTGCATTCTGGATAATTCCTTCAGGTTGAGCATCTAGTACATACCTTTGGCTAATTAGAATTTACAATTAAAAATACCCATTAAGCTTTTAACTTCAAATACTATATATGTTTTTCAGTTTTAGAAATTCAGTTTGGTACTTTTCCAGATCTACTGTTTTGTATTCTCTCTTGCTCGTAACTCAGATTTAACTCCCTCTTATATTCTTCTAATTATACTAAACATGCTTTGTTTATATTTTGCATTTTATGATTTTATTACCCAAAGCTTTGTTGTTGTTATTCTATAGGCTTTATTTTAATTAGCTCAAATTCCACTTGTTGCTGTGATGTTCAACTGTGAGCCTATATTTCTTGGAATTCCATCCTTCCAGAGAATATTTTATTTGTTCAACTGTGAGCCTATCTCTTGGAATTCCATCCTTCCAGAGAATATTTTATTTGTCTCGGCCAGTTGTCTGGGGGCTCCATAAACTCGGGATCAATTTAAAACAAGTTCTCAGCCTGAGGGACTTTTGGACAACAATGAGACAAGTTTCATGATTAAAAATCCTCTTTATCCATTCTCAAAGTGGAGCAATCCTGTTCAGTTTCCTTGATGTTTCCAGATGTAGCACATGTATACAGAGAGCACTTCTATTTTACCCTTCCAGTAAGGATATGGTGTTTTGATGTCCCCTTGTCTTTCATGCCTTGTGTCTTCTGTAGCCATTTAAAAGGAAAAAGCCAGATTGAGTACTACCTTTCCTCTTTAGATCCCTCTTTCCCTTTTGTTTTCTTCTCTCTGGGAATCTTTACTTTTTAAAAGAAGGAATGTCAGTAATTCATTTAAAAATATGAGGAGTTTCCCCCTGATTTTTTTCAGCACAGTTTTTTAAAATTTCAATGTGAGCATCCTTTTGTGTGTGTTTATAGGGGTGTGTGTGTGTGTGTGTGTGTGTGTGTGTGTGTGTGTGTATGTGTTCATTTGTGCATATATACAGTGAATAATTGATTCCACCATACTTCTGGAAGCAGGCAGCCTTTCAGACTCTGATTCTTCTATCTCTTCTGAAAGTGTCTGTTGCACTACACTGTAAAATACTTTTTAATGTGTGAGATTAAATTATTTCACTGATGCATGCTCATGTATTCTCATTTGCCAAAAAAATTAGGAGAAAAACTCAACTCTCAGACTTCCTGGATAATATGTCTAGTTTTTACTTTAAGGTTTCAAGTACGCTATGCTCGCCTTTTATAACTTAACTCTCTAATGCCTAGGGGAAGACATATCTGTGCTGTGAATAGGGAAGCTTTTAGGTTCTGAAACAGATTTTGCTGTCCATTAGCAGGCAGAAAGAGCTCCCAAAGTTGTAAAAAATTGTATTGATTAGAAAAAAAATTGAAATACCCTATTATGGCACTAAATAAACAAAAGGGGAGGTAATACAGGAGAATAGGAATTTTAAACCAATATCTTGAGCCCTCACACCAGCTTCATGTTTGAAGTGGGTAATTTGATTCAATGAAACATATTAGTAGAGAATTAAGAACAGTGGCTCCACAAGGAATTTGTAGTTTTTAGTAATTTAGGAACAGGGACAGTATCAGTGTGCCCTGCTTGAAGGTATTGTACCATGCTGATCAAGATCATGGGCTCTGAAGTCAGACAGTCTTGGGTTTGAATTCCTTACTCTGTTGCTTGACCTCTCTAAGCCTCTGTTTCCTGTTCTGAAAATAGGGATGATATTAGAAACTACGTCATGTGACTGTTGTGAGAATTGACAACACTGTATTTGACAAGAATTGACAAGCACTTGTCATAGTTTATGGCATATTGTGAGAGTTCAAAAAATTGAGTTTCCTTATAATTATGATTCAGGAGTTTTTTTCCAGGATGAACTAAAGCTATCGATACCTTCAATGATGCATCAGCTGGACAGGAGCCAGGGTTAAGTCTTATAATTCCAAAATAGTGATTACGGGTGCCCCAAAAGATGTTGGACAATTCCCCAAACATTCTTGAAATAAACATGTTTTCAATTCATAATACAAGATAACTACGTTGTAAGACATTGTGCTTGAAAAGGAGAAAAAGATTGAAGGGGACTGCAAAAATAAACAGCTAGACCACATCGCAATTTCTAAATACTAGAGACCACCCCTGCATAGAGAGGGGTAAGATGGTGTCCCATTATTTAACATAGTCTATGTTCAGCAAAGAAAGGGAGCGAATTTCCCTTTTATCTGTTGTTGGATGGCAAGGCTAGTTTGAAGACCACGATGAAATGTATGTTAGGAAATAAAGAGACCTAAAATGAGTTTAACTCTAGAGATGCTAAAAGCATGGCAAAATGTGTGTGCCAGTAGTGCAACTTGATCCAAACTACATTTGGACTGAGCCTGTAATAAATTGTCAGAGCCAGCCTTTGCGTTCACTTAAGCTAATACTGAGTGTCTCATTTCTACAAAGTAAATCACAGTGGCTTTGGTTCTTTATTTTCCATCTTATGTATAAGTAAACTGCAGGATCAATTGGGAGGTAGAATCAATCTGCTATTTATTACCTTGAAATGTGACACCCTATTTTAAGTGCCCTATTCCCTTATGATTTCACTTGAGAACAGTATTATGTCCAAACAATATAGAAACCAGCTTTATAGCTCCTGGGTTTTTTTACATCAGCCTGGATGGATTTATATTGTATATAACTTTCAGAACCTAAATAAGTTACTTAGTGGGTTTTGAAACAAGCATGTAAACGAGGAAGAGTCATTTGGGATTTGGGGGGTCTTAAATCTTAGCTGAATGCACTCATGACCAGAGCACATTTTCATCAAAAAAAAAAAAAAAAAAAAAAGCATGCAGGACTCCCACTGACCCACTGATCATGGCTTAACGTTCCAAAGAAAATAAATAAAAATCTCATGTCTAGGGAAAAGAGTTAGACTTCATGGGGATTCTGTCATCTTGTCATTACACTTTGCAAAGAAACCTTGGCCTCTAATTTATGGGTTTCAGAAAGAATGCCTCCTCACACTGCTGGAAGGTTGAAAGGGCAAGAGATCTGATGTATATCAGGAAGGTTAAACCTAATCTTTGTGACCTGCCACCCGCTTTTCCTGATTAAAACATGAGGGTCTGAGGCCCAGCAAAGACTCTTATTCTAAAGTGCTACCTGTATCCTAGTCCCCAATCTTAGTCTTAGGTTTTGCTTTATTTCAAAACGGTCATTATTGGGCTTGGTGGTGACTACACAAAACGTCTCTAGCGAATGTGATAAAACATTTTTAAATGCCCCAAACTGAGTTAGATGAAACTGAAGAGAAACTGACAGTAATGAAAAGCTGGTGACAAGCTTGATCCCCATAAACTTGTATTTTATTAGGGCTTAAACTTAAGGTTAACCAGAAAGAGAAGGGAAGAAAGAGACGAAAACCTTAAAGGTGGTTCGCAAAAGACCATGGCAACATCACATACATCCTTAGCTAACAGTGACTTGTTTCTTTCTCCCTTCCTTCCTTCCTTCCTCCCTCCCTCCCTCCCTCCCTTCCTTCCTTTCTTTCTTTCTCTATAAATGTGTACACCCTGTTACGTGTAAGTTCTTAAAACTTTCATGCTCAACAACATTTCATATTGAATTCATCCAGGGCTTCTTGGAAGATAAAATTAAGAAGGAAGGATGCTTTCTTCCTTTACAAAAGTAAATTCATTAATCCTCCAATTTTTCAAGATGCAACCAACTTTAGCCTTTCCTTATCCTTCAGAAAGCCTGAACTGTACATTCTAAGCCTTTGGCATCATCTCCAGTTGACCAAGGCTTGTAGGACAAAGCATGAATTAAAAGGGCATTAGTGTATATGCTGCGATGTAATTTAAACCCGAGCGTCATTGTATATGCATGAGTGTGTATGAAAAATTTCCTCCTTTTCTCTTTATCCCTTCAGACCCCCCAAAACTTGTCTAGAACAGCCAATGTGTTCTGGGATTTATAGGAAAATTTGTTATCTTAAAGATAAAATAAAATTTTACGTTGTATACAGCCTAGGACAGACTCTGAAAATAAATGTAATTCTCCTAAATTATAAGGAAACACAACTTCTGGGTAAGTTCTTATATCATTGCCATGTAACCTTCAGTCAACCTGGAAATCACAAGGGACTTTTGATTCTAAACAATAAAGTTCGAGAGAGACATATCCAGGGGGTCCAAATTCATAAGTTTACTTAAAGACAAAAGGGGTGAAGGGGGTGGGGAAATGGACAGAAAATAAAGACAGGCAAACTATTCATCTCTTATCACAGCCAGCCAGTGTTAATTAAAACATCATTGCAAATGTGTATCAGCAAGGAAACTTCTGCTGGTTCAGGAGGCATGTGCCTATATAATCATAAAGATATCTTGGTTATTTATCTGCTGTTTGGATCTTATCCTTTGCCTCAACAAGCAAGTCCCTCTCCACCCCCGTCACTGCTCTCATTTTATTACAGGCACTCGGTATAATCCACCATAAAAAGGAGGGAAACATATGGGCCTTTATTTGAACTTCTGTAATGAATCCTTCCAATATACTGTTTCTTTCAAAAGTTCTTTTTGATTTTATTGCAGTCTGTTTGTGTATTCTCCCCAGTCATCACTTGGACAATATTCGTATTGGTAAAATGGCTTGGAAGGGTTCTTGCCTCTGAGAAAATTGCCGATTGACAGGGCATGCCGATGATTAAGGGTGCCCTTGTGTAGCTAGGCTCCCCGGGCATGCTGGCTGCTTCCTGCACGAAGGGGGAGTGGGATGGCTTCCTTCCCAGAGCCCAGGACCCCTCCCCATTGTTGTTTTGTTTTCTTTTCAGTGAAAGACTTGCCACTAGTGACTCTCACTCTCCATCTGCCAGAATCCCCCTTAACTCCTCTCCAGTAAACACACCAGAGTTCTGAAGCTGAGGGCCCACGTGCCAGGTTTGGCCCACAGTTGGGTTTTGGTGGATGTGCACAGTTAAAAAATATTTTTAAAAGAATTTGTAAATACTTAAACATTATGTTTTCACATAAAAAACCTGGGTTTATAGAATAGTTGCTAGATTTTTTCCCCCTGACCATGGGAACAACTGTGTGAAGATTTCCTCTTGAAAAATTAGAAGAACTAGCAAGCTGGGCCCACCTTCCCACATGGCAGCCAGCTTCATCCTGCACATTGGAGGGTATTTAAATGCAGGCCCATTGTTTAGGACAGTTGATTTTAATCATTGAAGTACCTGCCCGGTCCCTTGGTAGGCACTGAATTTGGCACCCTGAAATAGCCAGTTCTAGAGACAAGGTAGCAGAAGGTTTGTTTGTTGCTGGATTGATAGGAAAAAGCAATAGATATCTGAATTCCAATTGTTTCATGCTTCCTTGGAAGGTGCTTAGGAACTCCCTTTTCCAGGCATGCCTGGAAAATAAGTTTAAAATAATTTATTCATCTTTTCTTCCCTCAGCCCCAGCCATGGGGTGTAGTTCCATGCATTACATGTATTTCTATGATTTGATGAATGAAAGAATGAGTAAGTGAATGAGACTTGTCTGGATCTTGTCTGGATCTCCCCCCATCCTACACTCATTCCTCTAAAACCCCAGTGCCAACAAAAGGGATTGATCACAGGAGGCATGCAATACAATACTTATTAGATAAATTAATTAGTGGATGGATTTTCAAAAATGGTAGCTAGCTTTTATTGAGCATGTATGATGTGCCAGGCACTGATCTAAGTACTTTCTATGAATTAATGCAAAACTTCAGTACCATTTTACACATGAGAAAACCAAGACAGAAAGATTTTTCTCCTGAGTCTGAAGGTAGTAAAATTTGGAGCTGGCCATATGAACCCAGGCACCCGGCAATCTCACTAAAGAGTTCGCTTTCGTTTTTGTTTGTTCGTTTTTGTTTTTAATTAAGGTATTATTTTTTGAACTACAATTGTATACTGGCTATGCATATTTGTAGGGGAGGGCATACTTCCATAAGCTTAATTTCATTCTCCCAAGCAATTTGATCTTAGGAGTAGAAAATATAAACCTACTTAATGTGCTTGAAACTTTAAGAGGTTTTTAAAGAACCATTGGACAGCATGAACAGGAATCACATGAGCCCAGAGCATCTGGCCTTTAGAGAGTTGCTCCCTTTTGATATAGGGACTCTTGGTGTAGTTAGATAATGCTAGCTGCTGTAACAAATAGACCCAGTTTTATATATATATACATAGAGAGAGAGATAGTTTTATATATTTATATATATTTATATATATATATATATATATATATGGGCTCGAACTTAGTAGAAGTATAGTGTTCCCTGTGTAGACCAGGGTACGCATTCTTGGGTGAAAGAGGGCAGCTCTCTTCCATGCAGACATGCAGGAATTCAGGCTGATGGAGCCTCTTTCATTTTCAACCCATTGTGTACGATTTTGTGATAGCGGTGCTCTTGCATCCAGCCAGAAGCAGATGAGAGCATAGAGGAGCCCATAGAGGAAGGTTTTATGGGCCAAGCCTGGAAGTGACTCATATCACATCCTGCCGTGTTCCATTGATGAGAGTTTTATTATTTGGCCTTGCCTAACTTTAATGGGAGACTGAGAAATGTAGGTTTGCTGTCTTCCCAGGAAGAACAGAAAACAAAGACTTTGGTGGACAGCTCAGCACCATCTCTTACCTTCCTGAAGTGGAAGATATTTGTGTAAGGAAGATTTGCCTAGACTATGTGTTTAAGAAACACCAACATGAGGCAGTCAATTCTCTCAGAGCTTTTGAAGGTTTGTGGGCATACTGCATTTTAGAAATTGAGCTAAGAGGTATCTTTAGAAGACATTTTAGTAACAACAGTATACACTGAAAGATCAACACTCTAAAACTCTAGAGAATGAGTCTTTTTAGAGAATATTTAAAAGAATATTTAGAGAAAATTGAAAATATTTTTCTCAGTCCTTTCGGTACATCCCAAATTAACAGAGACAGCTCTAGGGTCACTACTAATGCAATCAAGGGGTTGGTTAGTTTCTGTTTCCTTTTTAAGGGGCAGGGATAGCAAAACAAAATTTCACACATTTGACTTTTGATATTAATAGTGCTTCCCAGGGAAATTTTATTTTATTTTTGTTAGTGTGTGTTTGTTTTGTCTTGTTTTTCATGAGGGCCTAGGGATAAAATAAGGGAAGGACAAATTATGAAAACTTGGTCAACCTGAAAATTTATCTATTGGGCATTCCTTCTTTGCTTCAACTAGCAGAAACTAAGCCCAATAGAAATTTTTTTGGACTCACCTGCAACTTGGTGTTTTCACACCATTGTTTGTCTTCTGATAAAAGCAGTGTAAGACATCACTAGCTCCGAGAGTATAGTCTCTAAATACCATTTCCACTGAAGAAATGGCTGATTCCAGGTCTTAGGGGGAAATGTACAAGGCAAGCCTGGAATATTTTGTCATTCCAGAAAGCAAAAAAGATATAAACGACTACTGAGATTATGTCAAAACGACTCAGAAGCCAGAGAACTCAGAAGATTCCCACTGGCCAAAAAATGGGATAATTGGAACATTAAATGCATAGCAAGTATAACAGATTGAAATAGATTACACATACTTACAAATCCATGAGATCATAATGATATAAAAACAACTCAACATAGACAGCAATAACAACAAAGGTCTCACTCATCTTTGGATATTGACAGGAAACACATTATTTTGAAAAATAGTAAAGAAAATAATTAAGCAATTGTCCTGCATTTCATCTATAAACTGTTCATTAAGGTAATCAGATAGTTAATAATTAATAGTAAAAGGAAATTTCTCTTTATAGAAGTATTACAGCTTCTGGAACAAATGAAAGAGGAATGATAGAATTAGAAGATCACCATTCTGTGGCCCCTAATGAGGTAATGGGCCCAGGTAATAATTATCACTGGCTGCTAAGATCACAGAAAGAAAGACACCTGATTTTAGGTGCCTCCTATTGGAAGAATACATTTCCTAAGAAGTAACCTTGACAATGTTTTGTTTTGTTTTTTAATTGAATCTTCATAGATACAGAGAACAAAATGGTGGTTTCCAGAGGCAGGGGTAGGCAGTGTGGGAAATGGATGAAGTTAAAAAAAAAATAATGAAAGAGTCCCTGAAATTTTAGTAAAATGCTCTTAAAATATAGTTCATTTATTTTTCAATGTCCCTTTAAACTTCTGCATTATAAATTACTTTTAGAGATTAAAGCTCTGAAAAACCTTGTTTCCTAGTGATCTGCTGTGTTTCCTGTTAATTGTGTAACATGCACTATGTAACTTCTTTTGATTTCTTTGCCTTGGCAACCAGGAAGCTCAAAGTTAATTTTTATGCTAAATTTAGGTTTTACTGTGTATAAATCTTTACTGAAAAAATTTAATCTGATCAAGCCTCTAGAAATAATTACCAATTTACTAGAAATGCAGGGAGCAGAGAAAATGTTCAAAAACAGCATGAGAACATAAATAGCAAGATCCAAATTGTGGGAAACACACAGGACAAATGGTTTCTTCTGCAAATAAATTGTATCATTAAAAAAAGGAGTTTAAAAGAGACAGAAGGAGCAATCAAATACCATGTATGAATGTTGCTTGGATCCAAACTTAAAGAGAAACTTATTTACTTTTATGCAGTATTTATGAGATAATTGGAGAAATATGACGACTGACTGGATATTGACTGTAATTAAAAATCATTGTTGGGGACTTCCCTGGTGGCACAGTGCTTAAGAATCCGCCTGCCAATGCAGGGGCCATGGGTTTGAGCCCTCGTCCGGGAAGATCCCACATGCTGCAGAGCCCATGCACCACAGCTACCGATCCTGCACTCTAGAGCCCACAAACCACAACTACTGAGCCCGCGTGCCACACTACTGAAGCCCGTGTACCTAGAGCCCGTGCTCCGCAACAAGAGAAGCCACCACATTGAGAAGCCCGCGCACCACAACGAAGAATAGCCCCCGCTCACCGCAACTAGAGAAAGCCTGCGCGCAGCAACGAAGACCCAACACAGCCAAAAATAAATAAATAGATAAATTTATTTTTAAAAATCGTTGCGCTTCCCTGGTGGCGCAGTGGTTGAGAGTCCGCCTGCCGATGCAGGGGACACAAGTTCGTGCCCCGGTCCGGGAAGATCCCACATGCCGCGGAGCGGCTAGGCCCGTGAGCCACGGCCGCTGAGCCTGCACGTCCAGAGCCTGTGCTCCAACAGGAGAGGCCACAACAATGAGAGGCCTGCGTACCGCAAAAAAAAAAAAAAAAAAAAAAAAAAAAAAAATCATTGTTAATTCTGAATGTAAGAGCAGAATTGTGTGTGTGTTTTATGAGTCCTTATACTTTATAGATACATACTGAAATATTTATGAATCAAATTACATATGCCTGGGATTTGTTTCAAAATAATTGGGGAATGGGAAAGAGTAGGGTGAAATGAGATTGACTATAAAGTAATGATTGCTAAAGCTAAGTAATAGGTATGAGGGTTCACTGTTTAAGATATGTTTAAAATTTTAGAAGTTTAGACAGAAAGAAAAGAAAAAAGAAAGGAAAATAAAAGAAAAAAAGAAAAAGCAGAGTGGTTAAGAGTAAAGGCTCACAGCCAAACTGCCTGGGGTCAAATCTTCTTTTTTGTCATTACGAGCTATGTGATCCCAGGCAAGGGAGTCCAGACAATTACCTAAGCTTTTGGTGCCTCGGATTCCTGACCCGTAAAATGGGTTTAATACTAGCACCTCATTAGGTTGTGAGGATTAAATAAGCTAATAGCTGGGAAGCAGTTTGTACATTTCTGACACAAAACAGATGTCCATAAGTGTTTACTATTATTATAATTATTATTAGATGTGCTGTCGCATTACCCTGGAGCTGGTTGTGCCATGGGGAGCACATCTGTGGTACCAGTGCGTGCTTTGGTTTTCTGAACCAGAACGGAGACCCCCGTGGGCCTCCTAAGTGCCCAGTCTCCTTCTCTAGACCAAGATGGCACACAGAATTTAGGCCATAATTTCAAAACTCTCTGCTCTCTGGCCTCATGGTGCTCTGGCTCCCCAATTCTATCTGCTTCCAGTAACATATAACCCTTCATCCATTCTTGTCTTTGTTCCTTTGCTTTTGTTGACATCTTTGGCCGAGAATGCCTTTCTTCCTCCTCTCCAAACCTTGGTCATCCTGGGTGCCTACATCCCATTCCTATTTCCCAAAGAACCCTTTCCTGAATGAGAGGTTACTCTGACCTCCTCCTCTGAGCTGTAAGTCATTTACTGCACATGCCATAAATCAAGCTTTCCATTATGTTCACTCGTGGGGTAGAGCCAGCTCACACTGGCTCAAAAGAGAGCCTACTGTGCAATCTCTTCTCAACTCTTCTTTCAGAGACATCACTTTGGTAGCTCGAAATTGGCCGTGTCCATGTGGCAAGTATGTATACCACAGCAAATACTACAAACCAGGGATCCTTTTCCTTCCCTGTGAACAGGTTGTTAAACGTTTACCAGCACAGCAGTAGTTATATCTCCCCATAGCTATCTGCAATGGACTGAATGTTTGTGTCCCCCCTCCCAAAATTCATATGCTGAAATTCCAACCCCCAATGTGATGGTGTTAGGAGGTTGGGCCTTTAAAGGTGATTAGGTCATGAGAGTGAGGCCTTCATGAACAGGATTAGCGCCCTTATAAGGAGACCCCAGAGAGTTGTCTAGTCCCTTTTCTGCCACGTGAGGACACAGTGAGAAGTCAGCAGCCAGCATCCCAGAAGAGGCCTCTCACCAGAAACCAACCATGCTGACTTCCAGCCTCTAGAACTGTGAAAAATAAATATCTATTGTACATAAACCACCCAGTCTATGATAATTTATTATAGCAGCCTGAACTAAGACATTGTCCCTCTATCCATCTGTGTCTCTACCCTGTGCCTTGCACTGAGTGACCCATAGAAGGCCTTCAATAGTTGTATGTCTGCTGAATGCTACCTGTATTTTTTTACCTTTCCTCCCAAGTTTAAAGCACCTTAAAAGTAGAAATCGTGTCTCATTCTCCATACTGCCGAAGAGAGCAGTGCACGTAGTAGGTGGTCAGTAAAAACTCATTGTCGATTGATTACAGAAAGAAGTTTAATAACATCCTTCAGTTTTAAGCAGAAGATCCACTTTTCTCTTTCTCTTTATGGTCGACAATACCCAGATACTCAAACCTAAGACGTGAGGGACAGTTTTACAACTCTTTAAAGTAAACCAAAATCCTCTTTAAGCAGCATCTTTAAAGTCTTTGAACATCCCAACAAGGTTTCCTCTATGCCAAGCTATGATCACCTTGGGGGATTTATGGTGAGGTCCCTTCTCATAATTTCAGGGCTGGGCTTGAAGCAAAGTTCCTGTGCAAAGCTTTGCCTGGTTTGGAGGCTTTATTAATCTTGGCAAATGGGAATAAGGCCAGAAACCGGGGCTGCAGCTGAGGGCCAGGGGTCCCCTCCCTATTCCTTCAGACTAAGGCACAGGCACAGCTAGCTTCAGAGGGGTGGGGGAGAGGTGTCTCTCCCACATAAGGTCTCTGCCCCGTCCAGACCCTACACCTGGCCACACTCGGAAGTGGTGGGTGGCTGTCCCTTGAAGAGACCATTCGCCTTTAATATTTTACATGAGGATTCTTTCTTTAATGTTTTCCCATGATGTATGGAATGTGCAGAGTTTGTGAAAGAAGCAATTAAGTGGGCGGAACCTGTAAATCAGGCTGATATGTAAACGTATGCTCATTTACTGCTGTGCCATCATCATTATTCCACTCACCCTCTCCCAGCCCACTCCCCTCTCAATCCCATTGTCTCCTCAGGGGTGCAGCGTTTCTGGTTCTGATGCTTCCTCACCTCCCCCTCTGTGTACCTGAGCTTTTGGAGATAATCCGAACTCAGGCTTCTTCTCCAGTGAGTAAAGCTGGCCTGCTCTGTCTTTTCACCATTATTGTCATAACCAGCCTCTGCACGTTGCCTTCTTAAATGTTTATAACTCTGTTCCCTTCCATGAGCTCATCAAATTTCCTCAAATTCTTATACTATAGATGGGGCTTAATTGAAAGATTACAGGTGCTGTGTAAAGATTAAGGGCTTTGGAGGTGGAGGAGCCTTTCCAACTCCATCACCTTCCAAAGTGGGACTCTAGGGCTGCTGTCTGACCTCTTTGAGCTACGGTTTTGTCACCAATGAAACAGCAAAATAGGAAGAATTATACCTTCCAGAGAGAGCTGTTAAGGCATTCAAGTGGAGTCATGTGTTTGCACTTTTATTAGTTGGGATAGGGAATGATAACTGCCATACAAACTCTGAAGTCCCAGTGGCTTAATTGAATGGAAGCTGATTTCTCATTCGCATAAACTCCAGTTGAGAATGGAGCGGGCAGCCTTCCACGTGGTGACTCAGGTACTCAGGCTGCTTCCATCGAGTTACTCCCTCGAATCCGAGGGCCTTGGAGTCTTCCACAGAGCCCTCTGCAGATGAAGGACAGAAGATGTGGAGGTTAGGATCAAGCCTCAAGTTACACGTGTCACTTCTGTCTGCATTCCACTGGGTAGATCAGACACCTGGCCTCCCCTAACTGCAGAAGAGGCTAAGGATGCTATTTTGCTGTATCCAGGAAGAGAAGAAAATAGGACTAAGCGAACTTGTAGCACTGTCTCTGTTACAGCATCCAAAAAACGTTCTTCCCATCTGCAGATGGCTAAGCACATAGCTCAGAGGATCAGCCCAATAATCCAAGATGACAAAGCCAGGAAGTGTAAAACTAGGACTCAAAGCCAAGTCGTCTGACTCCTGGAGACTTCTCTCTGGGTACCTTATGCACTGTCACACGGAGGGCAAATGGGATGTATTTTATATACACACTCTTGTCAGTTGCTAGTGGGTGGCTAAGTGCTGGGTTGAAAGGATTCTGAGGCGATGCTGTTAATGATTAGTTATGTCTGCTGTGGGTTCAGAAGGAGGGATACACCTTCACTGTCACTGCTGTTCTATTCTCTAACATCCACTCTTAACAGTGCATATTCCCCGTGTACAGTTCTCTTCAGCTCCCTTCCCAGGTAGTCAGAAGTTCATAGTTCTGAATATGGCATCCTTTCCTAGTACTCTACTAGCGCTGTAAATGGACCTCTCCATTTTTAACCCAAAAGAGTAACTAAAGCTGGACAGTCTCACAGGCTGAGGCAGACCAATGAGGGAACCATAATCCATAAGAGGTCTTCACCCATGACATTCACTTTCTACCTCTACACCTCTGCCTGTGCTGCCCTTGCTGGCTAGGACGCTCTTTGTCATTCTACAGTTTTCCACCTACCAAAATCTAAATGGTATCCTAGCATCCAATTCAAATGTGAACTCCTCCTTCAGAAATTTTCCTGCTAGCATTAACATAGTTAATTAAAATTCCCTTCCCCTGGAAAGAACCTATTTGACTCTTACCATCTCCTGCCTAGTATTATCACGGTTATGTCTATCTCTTTCTCCCTTAGACTGCAGGATCCTTGGGAGCAGGAAACATCTTGTCTTTATTGCCTTCCTTGCCCACCCTAGTCCACTTCCCATTCCCAAACACACATGCACGACCACATGCAACCAGTCACTTGGGAAGTGTCAACAAATATTTGTGTAACGGAAAGATAGCTGGGTGGATGGTGGGTGGGTGGGTTGTCCCCTGTGCCCCGACAATTATATCCATCAGGACGTAGAGTCTGAGAGAGGCCACCCTCTGAAAGGAAACTCTTCCAACTGCAATTTGCTCTTTTACATAGACTTGGCCTATGGTTAATGGAGACGTGATGGAAATTTCCTGGAAACCCAGCAGTAGTAGCCCCTTTAACCAGACAGTCTCATGCCATGGAGCGGAAACAAGCTTAGAACAAGGTAGACCTATTCTGGAATAGCAGCCCTGCCACGTACTCCATGACCTCTAATTATTCACCTCTCAGAAGCCCAGCTTTCTCACCTGTAAAATAGGGATCATATCTATAGTACATGGTTGCTGTGAGGTTTAAATGAGATAAAATATGCCTATTTCATAGCACAGGGCTTCGTACTCAGTCAAGAGCAGTTAATGTTATTATTACTGTAAATATTATTATCCCGCTGATGTGAACAATGGAACACATTAGCAGGTGTCTGCCCAAAGTGCCCTTTGCCAGACACGGGCAGCTGGAGCAGTCTGCTGAGTGTCTCTTTACTCTTGGGCAGCGTCAAGATTCTCTAGCCCGATGGGTGATGGGGTCCAGTTTAAGGGTTCGTCTGACATTTATTCAGTCAATGTTTGTTAAGAACCATATTTACATGGAGCGTTGCACTAGATGCTGGGGAAGATAGCAGTGGAAGGAAGCAGAATCCCTGTCCGCCAGAGCTTACAGAGTGGGGAGAGGCACTGGACAGATGGCCGTATAAACATTATCCGTGGTAGTGCAGTCCTAGATGAGGGATCAAAACACGTGACCAGCGGTCCAACGTGCTGCCCTGCGACCTCCACCAGGTGGCTTCATCCCTCTGAACCTGTGCTTCCTTTTATATAAGGTCACCCTCAACCTCCTTTGCTCTGAGGGAGGTTGCCAGGATCACATGAGAGCTTCCATTTGTGGGAAGAACTTTGGAAAGAAAGAGACTCCTGGGAAACCAAGGGATTCAGAAGACCCCTCTGAATGTCGCCCTTTCTTGTAAGATGGTTTTCCAGCAGAGTTTCCAACCAGGTGTCCCCTCAGAGAGCAAGCAGGCTTGGGTGTACAGAGAGCCCTTCCCAGGGAGAAATGGATGTTCCTTTTTCTTATCATGAGCTTTGCCCCCTTAATGGCTGGCCGTCCTGGACAGTAGGACCTGCTGTAGAATTGCTGCTCCAAGTTATCTTTCCTTGACTGTGCGGGAAGATGCTCTATCTTTGACCTTATCATCTCATCCCTTCCCATGAAGGTCATTTCCCACCTGGCACTTAGCTGCCAGGGAGCTGAAGATGGTGTGTTTGTGTTTGCATGGTGTGTGTGTGTGTGTGTGTGTGTGTGTGTGTGCGCGCGCGCGCGTGTAGGATGTGGGTTTGCTTTTATAAATTAGCTCTGCTGAGAATTTCATCTGCAGATCTTTGGCTGGGCATGGTGGCTGCTCAAGGATGTTCTGAATGCAAGGGATTTGTGGACATGGTCCGCAAACGATGACAGTAGCGGCAGCAGCAATAATCATGGCTTCCATAAACAGCTCTTAAATCCTCACTCTTGCATGGGTCCAAATTTCAGGTCCCTGTCTTACTTACTTGGCAACTCAACAAGGTACGTAATGTTATTGTTCCTTTATGTGCTTTATCTCAGTGAATCCCCAGGGCACTACATAAGATAGCAATATAGTTATCGTTACATTTACAGAGTACTTGGTTTGGAGTGAGCACTGTTCTCTACATTTTATGTCTTAACTCATATAATGTCCTGTAACATCCCCATTTTGCAGATGAGGAAAGTAGGGCACAAAAAGGAGATGCAATTTGCTAGACTACCGACCTGCCAGTGGCAAGCTGGTAAATCCCAGAGGAGTCTGACTCAGAGCGACACTTGTAAACTCCACCCAGGCTGTCACTCCATACGAGGACATCTATCTGCCCTGGGTGTTTACTTTCTGGGGGCTTGGTGGGGGTGGGGGGGCGGGTGTCCAGGGTCTCCTTTGGTAAACAAGATAAACTCTTTTTATCCGTACAGTAGGAATATCTCTGTCATTTTTCCTAACATCTGTCTAACACATCTGCCTTTTGAAGGCACTTTCTGACCAGCACATCTCATTCTTTCTCCTCTACATTCCCTCTTCACAGTTGGGTAGGCTGGGTTAAGTGTGCCCATTATACAGATTCTGAGAGCAATTTTAGTATTGGTCTACCTTGCGATCTCGTTCAAATGTAGATTCTGCTTTGGCCATTCTGGGCAGGGGCCCAAACATGTCTAACCTGCTCCCAGGAGTGCTGACGCTGCCCTTCTGGGACCACACACGGAGGAGTGAGGGTTTCCACTCATTCCCCTTCACCCTGCCTCGTGTGCAGCCTTCTGTGTGCTGTCTCCATCCAGGGCTTACAGGGCTCCCTGACGTTTTCCTTAAATCCAGCTCTTGACTCCAGCAGGTCCAGCCGATGGGGACGGGCATTGCTGACCTTGTCACTGGGTGAGTCAGAAAAGCCAGGAGGCCTCTCCTGGGAAGGTGCGGGCAAAGGAGGCAGAATACTCTCGGTGCCCCACGCCCCCGGGTCTTGTCACACCTCCAGACTTCATGTCTCTGGCGAGCTCTTTCCACTTTGGATTTCTACTTTAAAGCACAACTGGTCACCTTCAGGTCAGTTTCGAATCCTTCCCTAGGTAATTGGCCTCAATGAGGTGAGGGCTGGACAATTATACAGCCGCAGGGCCGCCCCTCCCCTGGCCTCATGCCTCCGACAGAGCTCATTTTATTTCTGGTTTTATGGGGTGCATTTATTGTTGGCCTTTGGGCTGTTGGTGTCTCCTACGCCCAGTATGGGGGTTTTATGTGGATACTAGGTCCAATTGCCCTTTAGAAAGGTTCTGCTTTTTTTTTTTTTTGCGGTACGCGGGCCTCTCACTGTTGTGGCCTCTCCCGTTGCGGAGCACAGGCTCCGGACGCGCAGGCTCAGCGGCCATGGCTCACGGGAACAGCCGCTCCGCGGCATGTGGGATCTTCCCGGACCGGGGCACGAACCCGTGTCCCCTGCATCGGCAGGCGGACTCTCAACCACTGCGCCACCAGGGAAGCCCAAGGTTCTGCTTTTAATTCAGCTCTTTTCTCTAGTCGAGCATGGGACTTCAGCATTTTAGTGCTTTAAAAATAAACACTTATTATCCATTTTTAAAATGGTCTTTCTTATTACATATCCATAATCCAAGCCAAAATTGACTAATCTCCCCAAAGCCTCTGCTCTCTCATCACAGGAAAAGTCTTTGTATTCCCCAATGAAGACATGGAGTCACCCTCTTCTAGATGGCAGGGGCAGAAATACAGACTGTCTTGCACGGAGAGAGGCCCGGTACCCTCTTCATACAGTCTTTCCTTTACAGGAGTTCCCAGAGAAAAACCAGAGTCCCGCCACTCCCTCCCGCTCAGTTCAGCCCCAGACAGACAGACACACTCTGCACAAGGCTTCTCCAGTTCCGCCTCGCCCACCACATTCCCCCATCTTCAGATCCACCTGACCATCCAAAGTTTTGCAATCTCTTCTGTCCTATTGCAACTATTGGGTTGCATTTTACTTGTTTTATGTATGCGTCCAGGCTTCCTAACAGGATTCATTCAACATGCATTCATGCATTTAGTCAACAAATATTTGTTGAGTATTTACTACGTGTTAGAATCCATTCAAGATGCTGAGGATATGGGCTTCCCTGGTGGCGCAGTGGTTGAGAGTCCGCCTGCCGATGCAGGGGACGCGAGTTTGTGTCCCGGTCCGGGAGGATCCCACATGCCGCGGAGCAACTAAGCCCTTGAGCCATGGCCGCTGAGCTTGCGCGTCCAGAGCCTGTGCTCCGCAACGGGAGAGGCCACAACAGTGAGAGGCCCGCGTACCGCAAAAAAAAAAAAAAGATGCTGAGGATATAGGGGCAACCAAGGCAAACACACTCTACGCTCGCAGAGTCTATAGTCTCAATTAATTATTAAATTACAATTACGGGAAGTGTTATGAGAGGAAAGCACATAATAGTGGCCTGACCCATATGGAACTGTGTGTTTCTTGAGTCCAGGCACCAAGTTTTCTCTCTTTGAGCTAAGGGGTGATTTTGGCCTTCCTATAGAACAAGAAACATGCTATAATTGACAGAATCCTGGGATAGCCCGTTAGTGTCCCCTTATTCTGCACAAATATAAACCATGGATTCACCCCACCCCACCCCTCTCTTACTCCCTGTGCCAAGTATGCATTGTGGCCTCTCAGCCCATATTCATTCCTCTGTTTGCTCCGTCCCTCTGGATCCAAAAGCCTGCAAACTCTATCACCTAGATCCCCTTGCCCACCGTAGTGGCAACAACAGTAGTGGCGGTGACTCTTTCCTTTTTACTTTTATTATTTTTTATTTTATTTTATCGAAGTGTATTTGATTTATAATGTCCTGTTAGTTTCAGGTGTACAGCAGGGATTCAGTTATATATATACACCTGTATATAGTAGGGTGTATATGTTAATCTCAACCTCCTCGTTTGCACAACATCAGCATCTGGGTTTACAGCAGCATCTTAACAGCAGCTCCACTGGTGTTAAGGTCAACTGCGTAGGTCACTGGTTAGCACCGTAAACTTGTGCTTCCAGTAACATGAACAGTGAATTTGGGCTCATGGACTCCATCCCAGAGGCAGTAACAGGTTCGCAGTGTCCAGGTAACATCCATTTCCTGTTTTGCTATTCCAGCTTTCCCCAAAACGTTGTAACTAACACCTTGAACTAAATTCCTCTGAGCTTAAAAATCTAAAGTGGTTCCTCTTTTTCTGACAGGACGTAGACTGATAAGTCTTCAGCACCACAACCATTTGGCCACCAACTCACCAATTCCTATCACATACGCTTCTTAAGCATCTTTAAAGTCTACCTTTCCTCCATCCCCACTGTCATTCCCATGTACTTGGTCTGAAATGTATTTTCTGTACTATAGCTAGTGCAACACAATTGGCATTCTCTAAGTGCTAGTTTCTCTCTTTCTTTCTTTCTTTCTGTCCTCCCACCTATCTTCACAATTTTTCTGTAAATTGGAAACTGATATAAAATATAAAGTTTAATTTATAAAGTGAAAAAAGGGTTTTTTCAGACAAACAAAAGCTAGGAGGAGACTCACGCTATAAGAAACGTTAAAGTAAGTCCTTCAGGCAGAAAGAAGGTGGTACCAAATGGGAATATGTATCTACACACACACACAAATTCAGATTTCCAGGAATGGTAACCACATGGATGAATAAATAAGATTTTTTTTTGTTATTTAAGTATCTTTAAAGGATAACTAATTCTTCATGTGGAAATTAATAATAATGTAACATAAGGTTTATAGCCTATATAGAAATATGTAAACTGTGTGGTAATAATAACACAATGACTGAGAAAGGAGAAATGAAGGTAAATTATTCAAAAGTTCTTTTATGCTACATGACTTGGTATAATATTACTTAAAGGTAGATAGTGATAAGTTTAAATGCACCATAAATTTTAAAGCAACTGATAAAATAACAAAACAGTTATAGTTAATAAACCAACAAAGGAGATAAAGAAGGAATCATAAAAAGTACTTAATACAAAACTACTGGAAGAAGAAGGAAAAAAGAACAATGAATAAATGAAATCAGTAGAAAGCAACTAGAAAGATAGTATATTTATATGAATTATTAAATGTAAATGGTCTAAACACTCTAATTAAGAGGCAGAGATTGTCAGGTTAGATGAACAAGCAAGAAGCAACTATATGTTGCCTACAGTAATTGCACTTTATAGACATAAATAGGTTAAAAGCAAAAGGATGGGAAAAATATGCCATGCTAACACTTATCAAAAGAAAGCTGTAGTGGTTATATTAATACCAGGAAAAGTAGATTTCAGAGCAAAGAATATTACCAAGCATAAGAAAGTAACTTTGTGATGATAAAGGGGTAATTTCATCAGGAAGACTTAACAATCTTGGGAGTTTATACATGTAGTAGTAGGGGTTCAAAATAGATGAAGCAAAAACTGATAAAACTGCAAGAAAAAAAAAAGAGATCCACAGTAACATTTGGAAATTTCAATAATTCTTAATAATTGATATAGCAAATAGAGAGAAAATCAGTAAGGGTATAAAAGATTTTAACAGTACCATCAACCAACTTGATCTAATTGATTTTATAGAAAACTATACAAGAGAAGTAGAATTCACATTGTTTTCTAGTGCATATGGAATGGTTAACAAGATAAACCATAATCTCCCAAAACTGACTTACTTATAATTTGGCACACAAACTCTGAGTATTTTTACCTTTGTGTTTTTTCACATGGTGTTCCTTTGGCATGACATACCCTTCCTGCTTACCCTTCCTCACCTCCCTGACTGACTCCTGTTCATCCTTCAAAACTGCTCAGCCATTACCTCCTTTATAAGGGCTTCCTCAACTACCCCCTTCTCTTCTGCATGATTGTAATACTTTGTGCATATATTTATCTTTGCTTGTGTCATAGTATATGAAATTATATGTATAGTTTTAATGCTTCTCTCACTAGATTTTAAAGACAAGATTTAGGATAAAAATTACATCACTATAATTAATAGCATATGCTATAATTTACTTATTAACAAGAGGTGTTGTTTATGGAATACCGATTATTTGTCAAACACAAATATGTGTTTTTTTAATGTAGAGAATGTTAAGAAACATTTATTTATAACTGTTATGTGTTGGACTCTGGGATACTATATAGAAAGTGCCCTCCAAAATACATTTGGAAGGAGGTCCTGAAGGCAAGACGATGTGACTCTGCTAAATGACTTTTATTTTGTTTACTAACAAATCACTGTAATTTTCCAAATCAAACCAGGCAGTGTAAGGATGACATTTGTTCCCAAACACTAAGGAAATCATCTGAGTATTAAGAAACTTATAGCAATTTACTGTCTTTCTGCAACTTTTACTTCCAGTAACATTACAAGGTAAGGATGTTGACTATGTCCTGGTATAGACAGTTTCTTGGTTGGCCCCAACCAGAACTGTCTTTTAGTGAGGGAGCTAATGAAGCAAGAACCATTCTCTGACTTCTGTGCCATCAATGAGGATAAATTACCCCATTCAACGGGGAAGAATATTTTTCATTCATCAATTCTTGCAGCTATCCAATAATCTGGATTGCCTCTTGCACTTAATCTTTCATTTCAGAAGGAGAAAGTGTCCTCACAAAGGGACACCCATTGTGCATCTCACAAACTTGGCATTTGATTTATCTGTGGCAAGCCAAGGAGAAAAACCAGATTTTTCATCAAGCATGCCCTTCAATTGTCTGAATCCTTGTCAACAGCATCATTCTCACAAGGAAAAAGCAGTGATTTGATACAGGATGCAGGCCTGGGTGGTTAGTTAGCGTTATCCTAATGTCCTTTTTGGCTTGACTGGGTGGATCAAGAAGTTTGATTCACTTTTCTTGCTGCAGAATCCTATATTATTGGACTAGAAATGAAAACCATTTTTCTTCCTCGGTCAGGGAAAAAGAAAAGCATTTGCCAAGTCGTTATATATAACAGATTATAGCGAGAAGGTGCTTAGGAAAATGCCCAAGGCAGGCAGTTACCACACAACACCAAGACGGCAAAACCTAACTGGCGTGAAAAGGGAAATTTACCATGTCTTCTCTGATGATGACACCATTGAGGGTTTCCCACTTAGAGAGCCAGCAAAATGACTGACATGTAAATTGGCATCACAGAAGTCCAGGGAACGTTAATACCTGCTGCTTAGAGCGGATTTCCTACTTCAGTTAGGTTCTTGTGAGACCTTATGAAAGACTCTTTCCTTTGTAAATTCATGGCCATTGAGGTGGCTAGATCTGATGGTCCCAGGAACATGTTCAGACACATGGAACACTGAATTTTCGAACCAAAAGCCACGGTGGGAGGAGCATAATGAAAATAAGCCTAATGTGTACAAATCAAGGTCAAGGATGACAAAGGTCAAGCTAGTAGTTTCCTTCTTGGTTTCCCTTCCATAGACAAGACTATTTGGTCAGGTCCTTTCTACTAATCAAATTGTGTTTATTAGATGATAATTAGGTTGTTTTCCCATTTATAATTCCAACTAGAACTCCAACTCCACGTTATAGTTAAACACTGTCAACTTCTCCTGAGTAAATGTGGTATCCCTCCCTCCTTCATTCCTTTCCCCCCCTCCTGAGACCTTTATGGTTTGTAGGCCACAAGCCCACTGTCTTCATGGAACAAAACTGGGAATGAAGAAGCCCCAGGTTCTGATGCTAAAAGGGAAATTTACTTCATTTCTACGTGCCTTTATTTCAAATAAGACTAATAATTTTTCACAAGACTGTGAGGTTCCAGAGGGCAAGAACATCAGCATTTTGGCTTGCTAGCACCTAACACAACACCTGGCACACAGTAGATGCTTAATAAATATTTCTTAAATAATTCTGCATTTACCTCATCTCAGGATGTTTCATGAGAGCATAAAGTACATGAAATCACTTGGAAAATTTAAGAACATTGGAAACAAATATAGTCATTTTCAATGCCTGCAGCTGAAGATCTGCGTCTTCACAGTGAACAAGAGAAAAACTAAAGACCTTAATAGATCAGAAAGTGTTAGAAGTAGAAAGAGCTATTAAAAAAGTAAAATAATCCACTTGTTTTCTAGCTCCTGATTGTCTGGATAGATAGGAAAACCAAGGCTTGAGGAAATGTATAGTTGTTGTTACTAGTAACACCTAATATTTATTGAGTACCTTCTATGTCCCAGGCTATTCTAAGTACTTCATACATTTCATCTCACTTAAACCTTACAGCAACTCCATAAGGTGGGTACTATTATTACCATTCTGTTTAACAAAGAAATCACAGAGAGGTTAAGAAATTTGACCAAGGTTACCCAGCTAGTAAGAGGTCCAGCCGGGATGCATGTTTTAATCAGAAAGAGATGGAAGCATGCCTCAAGTAAGCGTCATGGTTATGATATTTGTTTTTCTCTTTCTGACTTTTACTTCACTCTGTATGACAGTCTCTAGGTCCATCCACGTCTCTAACAAGTATCGTATATTAGCGCATATATGTGGAATTTAGAAAAATGGTACAGATGAACCTGTTTGCAAGGCAGAAATAGAGACACAGACGTAGAGAACAAACGTATGGACACCAAGGGAGGAAGGGGGTGGGGGGGGGATGAATTGGGAGATTGGGATTGACATATATACACTAATATGTATAAAATAGATAACAAATGAGTTATCTACAGTTCCTGCTGTATAGCACAGGGAACTCCACTTCGCTGTACAGTAGAAACTAACACGACATTGTAAAACAACTATACCCCAATTAAAAAAAAAGAGTCATGTTTATATACATTTCTATCAAATATAATTATTTACTGGAGCTAGATTTTCTAAATCAACATAATTATGGTCTATCAGTAATGGCAGAATTCTCCAGTTCCAGTTCCTATGTCAGAATTAAGACCTCTGAGCAAGATTCCAGCCACATCAATCATTAGAATCAGTTCTGTTGTTTTCCTGAGAAAGAAATATTTTCACAAATGTCACTTTCACAACTCAGTTTTTGACACTAAAAGTCAGTTACATCATTTCACGGTAAGATGATACGAGATGCCATTGAAGTCTAAGTCTCTTTTCTCCCCAATTTTATAGTCAGATCTGACTGGAAATTCCCGGGCAATTAATTCAGCCATTTGAACCTCAGTTTCCTTATCTGTAAGATGGGAATAAACATACACACATCTGTAAGGTGGGAATTAGCCTACTATGTTGCTGTGAAGATGCAATAAGACAATGTAAGACCTGTAAATGATACCTATCATAAGGAACTCAAAGTACGTCCCTAAATCCCGTTTAGAAAGCATTTGAAGTTACTTGGACAAGGCTTAGGCTTATCATATCCCTTTTCCAGACAGAAAAAAATAAATATTTCAAGAAAATACTCACTGTTTTAAGTACTTCAAAATTCGAAGTATTATAAAATTAGATGTTATTGCATACTTTTACCTTTTATGACAACAGTGTCCAATGGCAACCACCTGAATATTCTCTATTTGTGTGGTTTCAGGCATACCTTGGGACTCTGTTCCAAGGGGATTTATTTTCAACCATATTAAAACGCAGATTTTCACTCACTGGGGCTGTACTCCCCCACAATCCATTCAGATTAGTGAGGTTTTAAAACAAATCAAATAATCCTTAAGAGTACATCACCACCCACCTAGCACACACTTAGCAGCTGCCCTATTGTTGACACGAGCCTGGTGATGTGCTCACAGAGAGCGAGCCATCAAAACGTGATTTCAGGGACCTTACGATCTACGGCAAACATGCTGACGTTTAAGAACAAATCAGGACATATGCACAGTGAGAGTATGTGGGACATCTCTGATTCTCATTCATAAAGCAGTTCTTTTCCTGAATTATAACACAAAGCTTTCAAAATTCAAAGAGAACAGAAACGGGTAAGCAGAATCTAAGTCCCCCATTAATCTATCCTCTATAATCAGTGACTATAGGATGTTCTCATATATGTGTGTGTGCATTTATGTGTGTTTATATATGTGTGTGTTTATTTGTGTGTATATGCATATGCATAGTGAACATGTATGTATGTAGTGAATATATGTACATACATATAAACACAAGCCTATTTTTGTTTTTTAAATAAAAGCTAAATCATGCCGTGCAAACTATTCTGTAACCTGCACTTGTCACTTAGCGATTTGTCTTTAGAGGGACTGTATCTTGCTTTTATTAATTGGGATCTTTGGACAGAAGAAAACAATTGATGTGTAAGTTAGGTTTTCATTACTGAGTTAGTTGTACAGGAAAGGTTTAGTTGAGGGGAAAAGAGTTTGAGATGGAGAAAACAGAGAATAGGAATAAAAATGGTTTTCAACAAGACAATGACATTTTATAACAGAAGCAGGGAGAGAGATAAAGCTTAAGGGACTAAATAACAGCCTTCGAAGCAATAAGTCAATTCCATGCCCACAACCAGAATCCAAAGCTGAGTTGACTAGTTCAAAACAGTATCAGAGGTTTCACATATGAACTTTGACCTCACCAAGGAAGCAACTAGGTGGCAAGGATGGGACCTATCCTTCTAACAGTCCCGGACTGGGACCACTATGCCTGTGAAAAATATGCCAGACAGGAAGGGAATGGGGGAATGAGGGAGAAGAAACTTGCCATTTCTTGTCAGTGAACACAGTGGAGATGGGTTAAGTTAGCTCAAAAAAACCTCGAATCCCCTCTGCACTAATTGTGTTTCAGTATGGAGAAGAAGATGGGATTTTGTGGCTCTCTCTTGGCTTCCACTATTAGCTGAAAAAGAACCAGAGAATTTTTTTAAGAGAGGCTCTTCTGTAAAGAAAGCAGGGAAACAATAGCTAGCTGTCACAGCCAGCTGATATCTGCCTTTGATCAGCCAAATGAATGTTGCAGGCATTTCTTATAGAGAGGAGATTGCTTATCGATCTATATCAAAATATGCATGCTAATCCCAGACAGCAGAGGGTATTTTCAAGTAGAGTTAATAATCTGATTGCTGCCCTGTCTGGAGCAATTCTCTGAACTCAGAGCTCTAATCAGTCTAGGGTCTTGCAGTCAAATATACTTTGCTGTTTAAATTTGGATTTGTGACATTGATTGAGGAGCCCTTGTAAAGATGTTGACAAATCAAATTGTTTGCTCCTGTAGTGTTTTGCCAGAGATCAAGTCCAAAGTAATACACAGTGAATTTGTTCATTACTAGTAGGGTGAAAGGAATGATGAAATTCACCTGCATCATTATCACAGACACAAGCCCGATAAAAGATACGTTCTGTCTGAAGGAAATATAGTTTTGTGGGTGCTCCAGTGAGTTATACTAGGGGTGGGGTAGCCCTCCTAGACCGGGAGGATATTAGATATGTTTTAAGAAAGATAGGTTAATAAATTTATTCCATATTTGAGATCAGAGCACTTTGTTTATTTAGTTGGCAAAGAAACAAAAAGAAAAAGGACAGATAGATGTCATGCATTACTGGAAGAAGTCCTTCACCACTCAGACCTGTGTAGGGTAAGAGGCTTCATCCACAAAAAGAGGAAGTGACAAAGGGGAAAAGCATCTAGGCCCCCAAGTTTGATCCCTGCTTAAGGGGAGGACCATCTTTACTAGTTCCCAGAAAGGACCAGAGCCAGCATGAGAGAAAGTAGCTTCTGTAAGTCTATAGGTCCTCATACCCCTCTATCTGCTCTGAGGCTGACTTGGCAGGTGCTTTATGGATAGATGGAATGCGGGGGACTCTTTGAGGATGGGTTCTCCCAAAAGTAGACCCTGAGACAAGAATGTGAGTGCAAGTAAGTAGTTTATTTTGAAGATGATCCCAAGAAGCACTGGTAGGGGAATAGGGAGGTTAGATGGGAGAGGAAGAAACCTACTACAGGATGCATTAATGAGCAGGTCATTGCCATGGGCACTGGGGTCAGCCCTGCTGGGGACTCTGAAACAGCAGCAAAGTGAAGAAGAGAGAGAAGCTGACCTTGTGGGAGACAGCTCCTTGTGGGAGCTGAGGGAGGGGAGAAGCTCCTCCTGGAGCACTGGGGCTTTGATCACTGCATTGGGCTGGACATTTGAATTACTGAAATGCTACTGCCTTTGTTAGTGGATGCAATTTGGGGTTGGGGGGGTTAGGAAAGAACTAGCCTACTGCCTGGGCTTGTGGTAACAGATGGATGTGGTTTTATATTCTACCTTTTCACATCATATTGCCACAACCAATAATAGTACCACTAATCGCAATTTCATCTGCTAACATTTACTGCATAACTTTCATCTGTCAAGCGCTTTTTTCTGTATTTAAATGCACTATCTTGATTTTACTCATTTAATTTATGAATACATTTAATTTATGAGTACATCATGTAATCTAATTAGTAAAGTCAGTCCTCTTGGTCAAAGCAACCACGTAAATCAGACTTCCTTTGTCAGGAAAGTCTGGCTTCTTTTTTCCCCCAACTTTATTTTCAATACGTACACAGTATGTGTTTATATGTTTCAAAAGTGAGTAAGTAAATAAATAAATACACTATCTTTGTGGCTTTTGTTTTTTTCATCTGCAGATTGTAAGCCTGTAGTGGATCTAAAATGACTTACTGGGTCACCTGTGAAAGAGAAGAGGACAAAGCAGAATAGATTAGAATAGTTTACAGTGGAGTGGAAAATATCAAAGTGTATTGTCCATTGCAAGGATTATCTTTGCTAATGAAAGCTTTGTGTCAATGGTGTGTGAGTGTGTATGCACGTGTATGCACATTAGGTCACAGTGTAAAATATATTTCTTGTAACTCAAGAGCAGTTAGAAGAAGACTGAGTTTTCTCATTTAAATCTTGATGTTGATGTATTTACCCCCCATTTTACAGGTGAGAAAACTGAGATTCCGAGATGTTAAATAACCTACACAAGTTCACACAGCAAGAAAGTGACAGGGCCAGGGTTTAAACTCATCCACAGAATGTTTGCTCTCCTCCATAGCAACCATAACCCAGTCAACTCTTACAGCAGAGAAAATGGAAACCCTGTAACTTTCAGAGAGCCTGCATTGGGAAGCCTCCGGGACCATCTGCTCCTCCAGAAGGCTTGCAACTGTTCTTTTCATGTTTGTAAGGAGAGTTTGGTAACAAAACCCATTTAATATCAAACTGGAAGACAGCAGAGTGCTCCTTGGCTTTGTAGCATTGTTGATGTCGCCTTAATTTATAACATGGCAAATGGTTAGGCAGATGGCATTTAATATATTCCCAGACATAAACATGAGGCTTAAGTTGTATAGGGTATATGTTCTGAGCTTCCCATAAACTCTGTAGGGGGTAAGACTATCTCTTCCCCCCACCTCCCATTTCTGCCCATGAGCAGTGCTAACCATTCAGAGACATGGGCAGGATGTACAGAATTGGCCCAACTCATAAGGAGAGTTACGAAGTGACTTAGGTGACGGGCTTTCCAGCTCATCCCAAACAGCACTGGCCTTGACTGAAACAGTTCATGTTGGCAAAAGGCAAGGCAACTGACACATGACAGAAGGATACGGGTCTTAGGAATCTAAGACACCTGGGGCTGGGCTGTATCCTACATCTCACAAGTCTTGTCACTGTTTTTTAATCAACAGGCTTTATTTTTTAGTATAGTTTTAGATTTACAGGAAAAATGAGCAGGTAGTATAGGCTGTTCCCATATTAACACACACACACACACACACACACACACACAGAGTTTTCCCTTTTATATTACCACATCTCATATTAGTGTGGTATGTTTGGACAATTAATGAACCAATAGTGATACATTATTATTATTAACTAAAGTCCATGGTTTATTCAGATTTCGCTTGTTTTCACCCGGTGTCCTTTTTCTGTTGCAGAATCCCATTCAGGATTCCATGTTACATTTGGTTGTCCTGTCTCCTTAGACTCCTTTAGGCTTTGACAGTTTTTTCAGACTTTCCTTGTTTTTCTTGACGTTAACAGTTTTGAGGATGACTGATCAGATATATTGTAGGGTGTCCCTTGATTGGAATTTGTTTGATGTTTTTCTCATGATTAGATTGGGGTCATGGCTTTGGGGGAAGAAGATCACAGAGATAAAGTATCATTTTAATCACATCACATCAAGGATACGTAAAATCAACATGACTTACTGCTGTTGATGTTGACCTCGGTCACCTGGCTCAGGCAGTGCTTGTCAGGTTTCTCTACTATAAAGTTACTATTTCCCCCTCTTTCTATACTGCCCTCTTTGGAAGGCAGTGTGTAGCCCCCGCTTAAAGACTGGGGAGTTATGTCCCCCTCCTTGAGGATGAAGTATCTACATAATTTATTTGGAATCTTTCCTCATGGCAGATTTGGCTCTTCTCCATTTATTAATTTACTCAATATTTATTTATATCAGTATATACTCATGGATATTTATCTTATACTTTGGGTTATAATCCAATACTAGTTTATTTTTTAGCTCAGATTGTTTCAGCTTTGTCCATTGGGTGCTATTTCAGTTGGCTCCTGTGCCCCCTTGACATACGTCCATCAATGCGTTGGAGGTTTTTTTGTTGTTGCTTGTTTTTTAGCATTTCCTTACTTTCTGGCAATACGTGATGCTCCAGGCTCATCTTGTTTATTTTTTCTCCCAGTCCAAGAATCAGCCATTGCTTTAAGAAGCCCTGGTTACTTTGATTGGAAGATGGTTTTAGAAACCAAGATCTGGACATTAGATGGGTTTGACACTACTGGGGTGTCATTGCATCTGAACCCTCTAAGCTGACAGGGAAGAGGAATATATGTGTATATATTAACCCATGTATATACATGTAGCTATAAGTATTTCTCCATGTAACCATGTCTATCTATTTTAAGATAAACATGAGTTCTTACTGGTATCTCTAACTCATCCATTACTACGTGGATCATTATGTAAATTCCCACCACGACGATGAAATACCTGCCTCCTGCCATCTGCCACCCATTTAATGAATTGTTCAATCCCAATATACATGTATAGCATTATCAGAATTGTTAACCTGTACCCCTATTGGAAACAGCTTTATCAATGAGAAAACAGTGCTTATGTGAAGCTCCTTTTGCTTTTAGTCTTACAGACTCCATTTCCAAAGTGACTTAGGGCAACACCTTTTCCCCCATTCCCTTCAATGAGGTTGTTTCATACATTTGTTATACAATAAGATTCTCTTTTTACACTCTGCAATCTTTCCTGGGATCCTCTGACATCCTAAACAATTTTTTCAAATTGTTATACATTAAGGTTGACACTTTGTGCTGTAAAGTTCCATGGGTTTTTACAAACATGTGATGTCATGTATCCACCATCACAGTATCATACAGGATATTTTTACCACCGTAAAAATCCCCTGTGCTTCATCTATTCACTTCTCTCTCTTCCCCACCAAACTCTTGGCAATCACTGACCTTTTTAGTATCTCTATTATTTCACCTTTCCCTGAACGACATATAACTGGAATCATACAGAATATAGCCTTTTCAGAATGGCTTCTTTCACTAAACAATATACTTTTAAGTTTTATCCACATCTTTATGTGGCTTGATAGCTCACTTCTTTTTTTTTTTTTTAACATCTTTATTGGTGTATAATTGCTTTACAGTGTTGTGTTAGTTTCTGCTGTATAACAAAGTGAATCAGCTATATGCATATGCATATCCCCACCCTCTTGTGTCTCCCTCCTACACTCCTTATCCCACCCATCTAGGTGGTCGCAGAGCACTGAGCTAATCTCCCTGTGCCATGCAGCTGCTTCCCACTATCTATTTTACATTTGGTAGTGTATATATGTCAGTGCTACTCTCTCACTTCGTCCCAGCTTACCCTTCTCCCTCCCCGTGTCCTCAAGTCCATTCTCTACGTCTGTGTCTTTATTCCTGTCTTGCCCCTACGTTCATCAGAATCATTTTTTTTGCTTTTAGATTCCATATATATGTGGTAACATACAGTATTGGGTTTTCTCTTTCTGACTTACTTCACTTTGTATGACAGACTCTAGGTCCATCCACCTCACTACAAGTAACTCAGTTTTGTTTCTTTTTATGGCTGAGTAATATTCCACTGTATATATGTGCCACATCTTCCTTATCCATTCATCTGTTGATGGACACTTAGGTTGCTTCAATGTCCCGGCTATTGTAAATAGAGCTGCAATGAACAATGTGGTACATGACTCTTTTTGAATTATGGTTTTCTCAGGGTATATGCCCAGTAGTGGGATTGTTGGGTCATATGGTAGTTCTATTTTTAGTTTTTGAATGGACCTCCATACTGTTCTCCATAGTGGCTGTATCAAGTTACATTCCCACCAACAATGCAAGAGGGTTCCCTTTCTCCACACCCTCTCCAGCATTTATTGTTTGTAGATTTTTGATGATGGCCATTCTGACTGGTGTGAGGTGATACCTCACTGTAGTTTTGATTTGCATTTCTCTGATGATTAGTGATATTGAGCATCTTTTCATGTGTTTGTTGGCAATCTGTATAACTTTTGGGGAGAAATGTCTATTTAGGTCTTCTGCCCATTTTTGGATTGGGTTATTTGTTTTTTTGATATTGAGCTGCATAAGCTGCTTGTATATTTTGGAGATTAATCCTTTGTCAGTTGCTTTGTTTGCAAATATTTTCTCCCATTCTGAGGGTTGCCTTTTCGTCTTGTTTATGGTTTCCTTTGCTGTGCAAAAGCTTTTAAGTTTCATTAGGTCCCATTTGTTTATTTTTGTTTTTATTTCCATTTCTCTAGGAGGTGGGTCAAAAAGGATCTTGCTGTGATTTATGTCATAGAGTGTTCTGCCTATGTTTTCCTCTAAGAATTTTATAGTGTCTGGCCTTACATTTAGGTCTTTCATCCATTTTGAGTTTATTTTTGTGTATGGTGTTAGGAAGTGTTCTAATTGCATTAATTTTGTATCCAGCTACATAATCCATATTCACTGATTAGCTCTCATAGTTTTCTGGTAGCATCTTTAGGATTCTCTATGTATAGTATCATGTCATCTGCAAACAGTGACAGCTTTACTCTTCCTTTCTGATTTGGATTCCTTTTATTTCTTTTTCTTCTCTGATTGCTATGGCTAAAACTTCCAAAACTATGTTGAATAATAGTGGTGAGAGTGGGCAACTTTTCTTGTTCCTGATCTTAAAGGAAATGGTTTCACATTTTCACCATTGAGAACGATGTTGGCTGTGGGTGTGTCATATATGGCCTTTATTATGTTGAGTTAGGTTCCGTCTATGCCTACTTTCTGGAGAATTTTTATCATAAATGGGTGTTGAATTTTGTCAAAAGCTTTTTCTGCATGTATTGAGATGATCATATGGTTTTTATCCTTCAGTTTGTTAATATGGTGTATCACATTGATTGATTTGCATATATTGAAGACTCCTTGCATTCCTGGGATAAACCCACTTGATCATGCCATATGATACGTTTAATGTGCTGTTGGATTCTGTTTGCTAGTATTTTGTTGAGGATTTTTGCATCTATGTTAAACAGAGATATTGGCCTGTGGTTTTCTTTCTTTGTGACATCTTTGTATGGTTTGGGTATCAGGGTGATGGTGGCCTCATAGAATGAGTTTGGGAGTGCTCCTCCCCCTGCTATATTTTGGAAGAGCTTAAGAAGGATAGGTGTTAGCTCTTCTCTAAATGTTGGATAGAATTTGCCTGTGAAGCCATCTGGTCCTGGGCTTTTGCTTGTTGGAAGATTTTTAATCACAGTTTCAATTTCAGTGCTTGTGATTGGTCTGTTTATATGTTCTACTTCTTCCTCGTTCAGTCTTGGAAGCTTGTGCTTTTCTAAGAATTTGTCCATTTCGTCCAGGTTGTCCATTTTATTGGCATATAGTTGCTTGTAGTAATCTCTCATGATCCTTTGTATTTCTGCAGTGTCAGTTGTTACTTCTCCTTTTTCATTTCTAATTCTGTTGATTTCAGTCTTCTCCCTTTTTTTCTTGGTGAGTCTGGCTAATGGTTTTTCAATACTGTTTACCTTCCCTAAGAACCTGCTTTTAGTTTTACTGATGTTTGCTATTGTTTCCTCATTTCTTTTTCATTTATTTCTAATCTGATCTTTATGATTTCTTTCCTTCTGCTAACTCTGGGTTGTTTTTGTTCTTCTTTCTCTAATTGCTTTAGGTGTAAGGTTAGGTTGTTTATTTGAGATTTTTCTTGTTTCTTGAGGTAGGATTGTATTGCTATAAACTTCCCTCTTAGAACTACTTTTGCTGCATCCCATAGGTTTTGGGTCATCGAGTTTTCATTGTCATTTGTTTCTAGGTATTTTTTGATTTCCTCTTTGATTTCTTCAGTGATCTCTTGGTTATTAAGTAGTGTATTGTTTAGCCTCCATGTGTTTGTATTTTTTTTTACGGATTTTTTCCTGTAATTGATATCTAGTCTCAAAGTGTTGTGGTCGGAAAAGATACTTGATACGATTTCAATTTTCTTAAATTTACCAAGGCTTGATTTGTGACCCAAGATATGATCTATCCTGGAGAATGTTCCATGAGCACTTGAGAAGAAAGTGTATTCTGTTGTTTTTGGATGGAATGTCCTATAAATATCAGTTAAGTCCATCTTGTTTAATGTGTCATTTAAAGTTTGTGTTTCCTTATTTATTTTCATTAGGGATGATCTGTCCATTGGTGAAAGTTGGGTGTTAAAGTCCCCTACTATGTTTGTGTTACTGTCAATTTTCCCTTTTATGGTTGTTAGCATTTGCCTTGTGTATTGAAGTGCTCCTATGTTGGGTGCATAAATATTTACAACTGTTATGTCTTCTTGGATTGATCCTTTGATCATTATGTAGTGTCCTTCTTTTTCTCTTGTAATAGTCGTTATTTTAAAGTTTGTTTTGTCTGATATGAGAATTGCTACTCCAGCTTTCTTTTGATTTCCATTTGCATGGAATATCTTATTCTGTCCCCTCATTTTCAATCTGTATGTGTCCCTAGGTCTGAAGTGGCTCTCTTGTAGACAGCATATGTACGGGGCTTGTTTTTGTATCCATTCAGCCAGTCTGTGTCTTTTGGTTGGAGCATTTAATCCATTTACATTTAAGGTAATTATTGATATGTATGTTCCTATTACCACTTCCATAATTGTTTGGAGTTTGTTATTTTAGGTCTTTTCCTTCTCTTGTGTTTCCTGCCTAGAAAAGTTCCTTTAGCATTTGTTGTAAAGCTGGTTTGGTGATGCTGAATTCTCTTAGCTTTTGCTTGTCTGTAAAGGTTTTAGTTTCTCTTTTGAATCTGAATGAGGTCCTTGCTGGGTAGAGTAATCTTGGTTGTATTTTTTTCTCTTTCATCACTTTAAATATGTCCTACCACTCCCTTCTGACTTGCAGAGTTTCTGCTGAAAAATCAACTGTTAACCTTATGGGGATTTCCTTGTATGTTATTTATTGATTTTCCCTTGCTGCTTTTAATATTTTTTCTTTGTATTTAATTTTTTGATAGTTTGATCAATACACATCTTGGTGTGTTTCTCTTTGGGTTTATCTTATATGGTACTCTTCAGTGCTTCCTGTACTTGATTGACTATTTCCTTTCCCATGTTAGGAAAGTTTTTGACTATAATCTCTTCAAATATTTTCTCCGAACCTTTCTTTTTCTCTTCGTCTTCTGGGACCCCTAAAATTTGAATGTTGGTGCATTTAATGTTGTCCCCGAGGTCTCTGAGACTGCCCTCAATTGTTTTCATCTTTTTTTCTTTATTCTTCTCCCTGGCAGTTATTTCCACCATTTTATCTTCCAGCTCACTTATCCGTTCTTCTGCCTCAGTTATTCTGTTACTGATTCCGTCTAGAGTATTTTTAATTTCAGTAATTGTGTTGTTCATCACTGTTTGCTTGCTCTTTAATTCTTCTAGATCCTTGTTAAATGTTTTTTTGTATTTTTTCCATTCTGTTTCTGAGATTTTGGATCATCTTTACTATAATTACTTTGAATTGTTTTTCAGGTAGGTTGCCTATTTTGTCTTCATTTATCTGGTCTTGTAGGTTTTTACCTTGCCCCTTCGTCTGTATCATATTTTTTTGTCATTTCATTTTTTTATTGTTGTTTGGTGGTGCTGTATTCCTGTCTTACTGGTTGTTTGGTCTGAGACATCCTGCACTGAAGTTTGCAGGCAGTTAGATAGAGCTGGGTCTTCTAAGATGAGGACCTCTGGGAGGCCTCACTCTGATTGATATTCCCTGGTGTCTGAGGTTCTCTGTTAGTCCAGTGGTTTGGACTCAGAACTCCCACCACAGGAGCTCGGGCCCAACTTCTGGCCTGGGAACGAAAATCCTACAAGCTTTATGGCATGGTTAAAAAAAAAAAAAAAAAAAAAGAAGAAAGAAAGAAAAAAGGAGCAGTACAATATCAAACAATAAAAAACAGAATAAAATTAGAAAGATAAAAAATATATTACAAAAAATAAAACAATAATTGAAACAACTGCAACAAAGTAAAATAAAACCACAGCAGAAGAAAAAAAAGGGGGGGGGGGCGTGGGGGCAACAAGCCAAAAGGAGAGATCACTAACAAAGTATAAAGAATAAAATAAAATTAGAAAAATAAAAGATTTAATAGGAAAAATAAAAATATAAAAGAATCAACAACAATGAACCAGCAAGGTAACAGAACCCCAATCTAAAAGAGGAAAAAAGAAAAGAAAAAAAAAAAATCCTTGGCTATAGGGGTGGAATTTAGGTGGGTGTGGAACTTAGGCAGGGGTGGGGTTTAGGGTGGGGCGGAACCTGGGTGGGTGCGGGGGTTGACGTATGAACGTGGGGCTGGGCCTAGGCTGGGGGACGTTCAAGCATGGGGACAGGGCCTTTGCTTAGGACCTGCTCAGAGGGGGAGAGGCAGCACGTGGAAAGCAGGGCATCTGGAGTGTAGAGTTCCGGAGTTTGGAGGTGGGGCCCTGATGAGGGTGTGTGGGTGGGGTTTAGGCCCAGCACATTGGAGGGCGTCTCAGAGGGTGTCTCCGAGGGTAGAGGTGGGGCCCTGGGTGGGGGTGTAGGGGCGGAGCTTGGGCTCTGTGAGGCAGGAGGGAGGCTCCGAGGGCAGAGGATTAGGCCCAGGAACCCAACAGGCTTCCTGATTGCTAAGTGGAGAGGGAAGGCACTGGCCCCGTTCCCTTCCATTCCTTTGTGCCCCTCCCCCACCATCTCCCTCAGGGTCTCCCCTATCGCTGCTGGACCTCTAACTGTGGGTGGGTCCCCCTGGGTGCAGGAACTCCTCCCCTTCCCCAGTTACCCCTCAGGGGTGCGATCCCAGAGGTCTGGCCTTTACTTTCGCTCCCCCTTCCCTCCCTCCCACTCCCTCAGGACCCCTGCAGCTGGAGGGGGCCTCAGTGGGCAGAGGATCAGGCCCGGGATCTCAACAGGTTCCTGGGGTCCAAGTGGGCAGGGGAAACCTGGCCACGCTCCCTTTTGATCCTCTGCCCTCCCAGTGGTTCCCCAATTTCCCCCTTCGGATGTGAGATCCCTTCCTCTCCCCCAGCAGCCCCTCAGGGGCGCCAGTCCCGTCCCACCTCCACTTCTCCTCCCCCTTCACTCCCATGCCCCATGTCCTACAGGGTCACTGGGGTTTCCTCCCGTCCCCTTAGGTGTCTGTGGTCCCCCACGGGTGCCTGGTAGGTGCCCTAGTTGTGCAGAGACATGAATTCTGGGTCCTCCTAGTACGCCATCTTGACTCCGCCCCCAGGCCCTAGCTCACTTCTTTTTATCACTGAAAAATATTCCGTTGTTTGGATATACCACAATTTATTTATTCACCCATGAAAGGACATCTCAATTTCTAGCAATTTTGGGTGAACAATAAAAATAAAGTTATAAACATTCATGTGCATATTTTTATGGACAAAAGTTTTCAACTCAATTGAGTAAATACCTAGGACTGCAACTACTGTGTCACATGGTAAGGTATGTTTAGCTTTGTAAGAAAATGCCAAACTGTCTTCTAAAATAGCAGTTTTGGCCTTCCCTGGTGGCGCAGTGGTTGAGAGTCCACCTGCCGATGCAGGGGACGCAGGTTCGTGCCCCGGTCCGGGAAGATACCACATGCCGCGGAGCGGCTGGGTCCATGAGCCATGGCCGCTGAGCCTGTGTGTCCGGAGCCTGTGCTCCGCAACGGGAGAGGCCACAACAGTGAGAGGCCTGTGTACCACAAATAAATAAATAAATAAAAATAAAATAAAATAGCTGTGCATTTTTAAAATTTTAAAAAATTATTTTTTTTATGGGGGTATAGTTGCTTTACAATGTTTTGTTAGTTTCTGCTTTACAGAGAAGTGAGTCAGCTATATGTATACGTATATCCCCTCTTTTTTGGATTTCCATCCCATCTAGATCACCACAGAGCACTGAGTAGAGTTCCCTGTGTTATACAATAGGTTCTCATTAGTTTTCTTTTTTATACATAGTAGTGTATATATGTCAATCCTAATCTCCCAATTCATCCCACGCCACTTCTTCCCCCTTGGCCAAGAGGCACATGAAAAGATGCTCAACATCACTAATTATTAGAGAAATGCAAGTCAAAACTACAATGAGGTATCACCTCACACCAGTCAGAATGGCCATCATCAAAAACTCTACAAATAATAAATGCTGGAGAGGGTGTGGAGAAAAGGGAACCCCTCTGCACTGTTGGTGGGAATGTAAATTGATACAGCCACTATGGAGAACAGTATGGAGGTTCCTTAAAAACCTAAAAATAGAATTACCATATGACCCAGCAATTCTACTCCTGGGCATATACCTGAAGAAAACCATAATTCCAAAAGATATATGCTCCCCAATGTTCCTTGCAGCACTGTTTACAATAGCCAGGACATGGAAGCAGCCTAAATGTCCATCAATAAAATAGCTGTGCATTTTGCATTCCAACCAGCAATGAATAAGAGTTCCTGTTACTCCACATCCTTACCAGCATCTGGTGTTTTCAGTGTTTTGAATTTTAGCCATTCTAATAGTATAATGGTATCTTGTTTTAATTTGCAGTTCCCTAGTGATTTGCAGTTCCCAAATGATGTTGAACATCTTTTCATACACTTATTAGCCATCTATATATCTTTTTTAGTGAAGTGTCTGTTTGGATCTTTTCCCTTTTTTTTTTTTTTTTCTTTTCCTTTTCCCCTTTTTTAACTGGGCTGTGTGTTACTTTTATTGTTGCGTTTTAAGAGTTCTTTGTATATTTTGGATATTAGTTCTTTTCTCAGATATGTGTTTTACAAAGATTTTCTCCCAATCTGTGGTTTGTCTTTTCATTTTCTTAACAGTCGCTTTTGCAAGGCAGAAGGTTTTAACTTTAATAAAGGCCAACTTAATCATTTCTTTTATGAATTGTGCTTTCGGTGCTGTATTTAAAATTTATCACCAAATTTAAGATTTTGTCCTATGTTATCATCTAGAAGTTTTATACTTTCAAGAGTTTCATTTAGGTCTGTGATCCATTGTGAGTTAGTTTTTGTGAAAGGTGTAAAGTCTGTGTTTAAATTCATTATTTGCTTATGGAAGTCAGAATGTTTCCAAGCACTATTGTTGAAAAGACTGTCCTCTATCTTCTCTCCATTGTATTGCCTTTGCTCTTTTGTCAAAGATCAGTTGACTATATTTGTGTGGGTCTGTTTCTGGGCTTTCTTTTCTGTTCCATTGATCCATGTGTCTGTTCCCTTTCTAACACCGTGCTGCCTTGGTTACTGTAGGCTTATGTTAAGTCTTGAAGTTCGGTACTGTCAGTCCTCCAACTTTGTTTTTCATTTTCAGCATTATGTCGGCTATTCTGAGTCTTTTGCTTTTTTATATAAACTTTAGAATCAGTTTGTCTACATCTACAAAATAGTGTGCTGAGATTTTGATTTGGATTATGCTAAATCTATAGATCAAGTTGGGAAAAATTGACATCTTAACAATACTGAGTTTTCTAACAGGTGTCTTTTTTACCGGTTTTACTAGGGCATAATTGACATAAATTAAGCTACTCGTATTTAATGTGCACAGCTTGATAAATTTTGAGGTATATATGCACTCCTGAAGATGCCAGCACGCTCAATATAATGAACAAATTCATCACCCGCCGAAGTTTCTTCATGTCTCTCTGTAATCCCTTCCTTCTTGCCCCCCTCTCCAAATAACCACTGATGTCATTTCTGTTACTATATAACAGTTTGCATTTCCTATAGTTTGATATACATGGAGTAATACAGCATGTCATCTTTTTGGTCTGATTGCTTTCGCTCAGCATAGTTGTTATGAGATTTGTAAATGTTGTAGTACACGTCCAAAGATTATTTCTTTCAACTGGCAAATAATGTCCAGTTGTGTAGATCTACCACAATTTGTTTATTCACTCATCTGTTGATGAACATTGGATTGTTTCCAGTTTTCAGCTATTCCAAATAGCAGCTATGAACAATTGTGGACAAGTCTTTGTATGGACATATGCTTCCATGTGTCTTGGGTAAATACCTGGAAGTAGAACGACCAGATCATCTGATAAGCATAATTTTACCTTTTCAAGAAACTGCCATCCTGTGCTCATCAATACGTTCATTTGTTACAACCCAGTTCCAAGGAGCAATGTGAGATGTTAAAAATAGATGTCTTCGAGCTGTTCTCTCACAGAAGAAGGAAGTGGTATGACACCAGTTAGAAACACTGGCCTCAGAGGTTGAGAAAGTTCAGCCCAAGTCAGACACTTCTTCCATCCCAGAGTTCTCTACTCTTAGTTAAAGATATTTGTTATTATGTTATGGCTATTGTGTTATGGACAGAAACATTTGGTTTATGTGGTTCTGTTCCCTCCCTTCTTGCCAGTGGATTCATAATTTTGCCATAGGTTCTAAATCTCAAGGGTTTTCAGGTTCATTCTTTTCTATTTTCACTGGCACACTACCTAAAGTGTTTCTCAAGACAATGCTTTTGGGAAACCGTTCAAATCTTGTTCTTTCCTCCTGAAGATGTGAGTTATGTTCTCTTTAAAGAAAAGAAAACAATACATGCAGTCTCCTTGTTTACATTTCCTTCTATAGAGTTCTGGGGCCCTTTGTTCTTCTTTTTGAAGCTGTTTCTTTTCCATCCCTCTCTTCTCTGTTTCTTGGACTAAGGGTTTTTATTGAGAACTTCTTCTTTTCCCTTTAAGCCACTACCACAATAGTTTCCAGATAATGGGACCACATTTAAAAAAAAATTAACACAATTTTTAAAGTTACTTTCCATTTACAGTTATTACAAAATATTGGCTATATTCCCCATGTTGGGGGAACAACACCCTTGAGCCTATCTTACACCCAACAGTTTGTACCTGCCACTCCCCACCCGTATATCACCCCCCCCACTGGTAACCACTAGATGTTCTCTATATCTGTGAGTCTGCCTCTTTTATGTTATATTCACTAGTTTGTTGTATTTTTTTAGATTCCATATATAAACAACATCATACAGTATTTATCTTTTTCTGACTTATTTCATTTAGCATAATGTCCTCCAAGTCCATCCATGTTGCTGCAGATGGCAAAATTTCATTCTTTTCTATAACTGAGTGGTATTCCATTATATATATACCACATCTTCTTTATCCATTCATCTGTTGATGGACTCTTTGTTTGCTTCCATGTCTTGGCTATTGTAAATAATGCTACAATGAACATTGAGATGCATGCCTCTTCTTGAGTTAGTGTTTTTGTTTGTTTGTTTGTTTGTTTTCGGTAGGCAGGCCTCTCACTGTTGTGGCCTCTCCCGTTGTGGAGCACAGGCTCCGGACACGCAAGCTCAGTGGCCGTGGCTGACGGGCCCAGCCGCTCCGCGGCATGTGGGATCTTCCTGGACCGGGGCACGAACCCGTGTCCCCTGAATCGGCAGGCGGACTCTCAACCACTGCACCATCAGGGAAGCCCTGAGTTAATGTTTTTGAAGTGATGTCTCTGTTTTCCTTTTTGGTTAGTTCCTAAAGTTATCTTTATTTTTTAAGCTAGGGAATATTTCAGTTTCTTTCTCATCTGAGAGATTTGGAGGGCTGAGAGACAGTTAATCTTGAAACAGTGTTTTCCGCGCCAACTTGGGTACTTACGGAGTCAGCACAGGTGGAGTCCGGCTGGGGTGGCATGAAGAACTGTGAATGCTGTGAGCTGTAGGGGTCTTCCCTTCCTCCTCCCCTCCCCTCCCCCCTCACTTCTCTCTCTCTTTCTTTCTAAAACAACGGCATAACTCATCGTATTTTGATCTCCTCTTTGTGCTGTGTATGGAGTTTGGGGGAACTCTAGAGCAGGGACTGGTACACTTTTTCTTAAATGGCCATATAATAAATATTTTAGGCTTTGCCAGTCTGGAGTTAAAATCAAGGCTATTATGTTGGTACTTGTACAACCATTTAAAATGTAACTATTTCAAAATGTAAAAAAAAAACCTCTTAGCTCTTGGATCATAAACCAACAGGTAGCTGGCCAGATTTGGCTCCCGTAGTTTGCTGACCCTTGATCTAGAGAATTGGATAAGATCTCATTTCTCAAGGGACTGGGGAGTTCTCAATATATAGAGAGCAACACCGAACAATTGGGAAAATCTGCATCCAAATAAGAATGAATTCACATCAAGTCTGTCTCTATCAACTGCTACCTGTCAAAATCTATCTAAAATAGGGGCTTCCCTGGTGGCACAGTGGTTGAGAATCTGCCTGCTAATGCAGGGGACACGGGTTCGAGCCCTTGTCTGGGAGGATCCCACATGCCACGGAGCAATTAGGCCCATGAGCCACAACTACTGAGCCTGCACGTCTGGAGCTTGTGCTCCGCAGCAAGAGAGGCCGCGATAGTGAGAGGCCCGCACACTGCGATGAAGAGTGGCCTCCGTTTGCCACAACTAGAGAAAGCCCTCACACAGAAACGAAGACCCAACACAGCAAAAATAAATAAATTAATTAATAAACTCCTATCCCCAACATAAAAAAAGAAAATCTATCTAAAATAATTTTCCCTGCAACTGAAGAAGCTATTATTTAATTTCCCACTGTGCTGGGCCTGCCATGGGAACTTGGTGACTGGCTGCTGAATGGTTCTAGAATTTTCTCCTACTTCAGAAAACTCTCCAGCCTCATTTTGCTCCAGTGATCTTTCCACTCCAGTTTATCAATTCACGTACAGCTTCTCACTCACCTTCTCTGCCCCAACCTCCAAATGTTTACCATGGTCTTTGTGGCTGGGTCACACTCTCCACCTCCACATTCCCTCCATCAGCTGCCACTTATGGCAAGGTAAGCCTATCCGTGTCCTTAATGTGAGGAATTGCCAATATGCAACACATGGGCCCTAAGGAGTAAGCAAGTTGATTTCACAGGGTATATTAGGATAGGCAGACATGGACGACGGCCTCTAATGATTTCTACTCCTGGTACCTACACCCTTGGATAATCCCTTCCCCTTGGAGTTTGGGCTGGATCTAGTGACTTCCTTCCAAGGTAATGGGCTGTCCCTTTCAAGATGTGACTGGTTCCAAAAATCTGTGACTTGTCTTACTAGCACGCCCTCTCTTACTTTCTGACTTCTTCGAGTCAATGAAGACAGCTGCCAAGTTGTGAGTTTCCCCATGGAGAGGCCCATGTGGCCAGGAACTGAGGATGGCCTCTGGCCACCAGCCAGCAAGGAACTGAGATCCTCAGTCCACACCCCTGTGAGGAGCTGAATCCTGCCAAGAACCACAGAGAGAACTTGCAAGTGGATCCTCCCCCAGTCCAGCCTCGAGTCCACAGCAGTCCAAACAGACACCTTGATTGCAGCCTCCTGAGAGACCTCAAGCCAAAGGACCTAGCTAAGCTGCATCTGAATTCCTGCCCAATGGAAACTGTGAGGTAGTAAATGTTGTTTTAGGTCCCTAAGTTTTGGGTATTTTGTTACACATCAATAGGTAATTTCAGTAATCCCATGTTTATTAGAATGTGTATTGGGGAAAAAACTTGGTTTTACTAAACATTTAATCTTCTTTTAAAATGTATTTAAGTAAAAAAAGAAGAAAAAAGAGTTACTACAGGTGACAACATACAGATGTGGTAACATATTTCAAAAATTATAAAGATGACTGAAGCTTGGGAATGACTGCTTTAGGCAATGGCTTTGTATTTATCACTACCGATAACCTGTCACCATCCTGTCACACCCACATCCCTCTCTTCTCCATCTCCATTTATCACTTCATTACTCTGCATTACTGTGTAGATGCCTTGTGCTGGCAAGGCAGGACGTACCTACTCGGCATTTTGTTGCGATTTTTGTCTGTTTTAGGACCCGAAGGAGAAAAATATAAGGTGATTTAATGTCTAGGTTCATGAGTTGAATATCTTAAGTGGAGCGTCAGTACTTACTTTCATGAAACAGTTTATATGCACATAGGAGTAAGAGATTTGTGCAGTGAATCTGGGACTTGGATAAATGTTCAGGACTTTGGGGTGACCTGGACCATAAAGAGAAGTTAAAGGGATTAGAAAAGTCTAGACAGTCTTTAAGGGAAAATCTTTTCAGCCCTGCAGAAAGGGTCTATCTAACACTCATTACATGCCTACTCTAAATAAAGTAACGTGCACCTACAGATAGCAGTAAAGGGACACACTGTCCTGGTTTGTCTGGGACTGAGAGTTCCCTGGGATATGGGATTTTCCATGCAAACACCAGGAAAGCCCTTGGCAGACCTGGATGGTTGGTCACCCTACGTGGTGACCTCTTCCTTGTGGAGCTTTGAATCTAGGAAAGGCCACAGCTGGGCAAAAATTGTGAAGGGTATTGTGGAAGGCTGAACAATGGCCCCCACGTATCTCCACCTCACCCCTGGAACCTGCAAATGATACCTTGTATGGCACAAGCAACTTTGCAGATGTGATTTACTTAAGAGTCTTATCTTGGATTAGCCAGGTAGCCTCAATGTCATCACAAGGGTCCTCATAATAGGGATGCAGGGAAGTCAGAGTCGGAGGAAGAGAGGATGTGACGATTGGAAGCAGAGAGTAGAATGGTGCACTTTGAAAATGAAGGAAGGGGCCACGAGCCAGGGAATGCAGGCACCACTAGAAGCTGAAAAAGGCAAGGAAACGGATTCTCCCCTGGAGCCTCCAGAAGGAACCAACCTGCTGACACCTGGGCTTTAGCCCAGTGAGTCTGATTTCAGACTTCTCATCTCAGAACCATAAGAGAATGAATGCGTGTTGTTCTAAGACATTAAGTCTGTGGTGATTTGTTACAGCAAAAATAGGAAACTAATATAGGTGTACATCAAGAAAAGAAAGGCCAAGGTGATGGACTCATAATAACAGCTCCCATGCGATGGTTAATTTTATGTGTCAACTTGACCGGCCATGGGATGCCCAGATTAAACACTGTTTCTAGGAGCATCTTTGAGTGTGTTTCCTTATGAGAATAGCGTTTGATTTGGTGGATTCAGTAAAGTAGATTGCCCTCCCCCATGTTGTGAGGATGAGAGCATCCATTCCCTGCCTGCCTTCCTGATTGAGCGGGACATCAGTCTTCTGCCCTTGCACTGGGATTTATTGATACACCATCATCAGCTCCCCTGGTTCTCAGACTTTAAGACCCCAACTGAATTACAGGACCAGCCTCACTGGGTCTCCCATTCTCTTTCTCAGTCTCCAATTTCCACGTAGCGGATTGTGGGATTTCTCAGGCTCCATTAATATATAAGTCAGTTCCTCATAATCAATCAGTCTCTCGCTCTCACTAGATAGTTAGATAGATAGATAGATAGATATAGATATATCTTCTCTTGGATATATATATATATATATATATATATATATATAAAATATATATCCTATTTCTCTCAAGAACCCAGATGAATATACCTTCCTAGCCTAGAACAGGTCAGAATGAAATGTATAGTTGTTAAGTACATATCTCCAAAGTGGGGAAAACTCACACCCTGGAAAACGCAGATAATCCATTTTAGTGCATGAAGAAAATAAGAGTGTTTCCATTTTTTGTCTTTATCTCGTTATTTTCATATTTCTATTCGGGGGCATGTTATATAAAGTAGATAATATAGTCATGCTTGCGTGGCATTTATAAATTAATAAATAAATATTGATGGAAGTGTCCCTTCACACATTTTCTTCATAATGAGGTGTGCAACAAAAAAGTTTGATGGTCACAAGTCTCTAGAGTTAGACTTGGGTCAATTCAGGGTCACCCCCACTTGCCTCCTACTGGATTCAGGAGATGTTGTAGAACCTCTTCCATCCTCCACACGTCCAATCTGTGAAACAGGATGGCAATAATGATATTAATACTTTAAATCGTGAAGTTGGATGAGGGTTCAAATTGATACTGCATGTGAGATCCGGGCCTAGGGTGAGCTCTCAGGGTTGTAAGTATAGGGACGGTCCCTGACATTTCACGCCCTAGGACCTACTTTGTCTCATTCTACTTCAGATGAGCACTCGGCATGTACCTGGCACAGAGATGGCTCGGTCACTGGTGGCTGCCAGAATTGATACTCTCTCAGCTCAGCCCTAGGCTGGGACCCCACAAGACAGTCTCCCAGGAAGCCACAGATAGTGAGTTTCCAACATTCCTGATCCCTGCTGTTCCGAGAGGAATTTGGTTGGCCTTTCTGGAATGAAGGCTCAACCCCACCAGGCCTAGCACTGGAGGCCAGCTCTCCCCACATCAGGCACACTCTTAAACATCTGTCTGTGGCGTGATTTATTCTATTTTAAAATGAGGTTTTCAAACAACTCACTATCTTAATTTTAGCAGTTCGGCTCCTTTGTATGCTAACAATACCAAACATGCAAATGAGCTACCACTTTGCTTTCTAGCAAAAATGTTTCTGTGCAAACACTTGATTTTATAACGCACTTTGCAGCTTCCTCCTATAATTAGTTGTTAAATCTATATTTGACTTTGTCTAAATGGTTGCATTGCAAGGCTGATTTTCTTGCCTCTCACTTTGGCTGTTTCATCTTACCCCTGCCCATGTATCTGTCTGCGTGGAGGTATGGCTTCTTGGTTAGTTTTTAGAAAGAAGGCAAAAACCAGGAAACATGCCAGACGTCAGGGTCCAGTTGCACCCAGAGAGCCCGAAGACTGCAGGTTGTGTTGGGTTCACACCACGTGTCTCTCATCCTCTTTGGATCAGCAGATTAGCCACGGCCTGTCCTTCTCATGGTGAGAGTAGAAGTACAAAAGGGCAGGGTTAACCACACAGCTGGTATCTAGCCTCTGTCCACATCACGTCTTCCAGCATCCAAAACCAAGGGATGGCAAATGTAGTCCTCCCACCGTGAGGCCAAAGCAAGTCATGTGGCCACACTCAATAGCAGTGGATGGGGAAGTATATTCCTCCTTCGGTAGTGAGGGTGGGAAGAGAGTGAATATTTTTTAACAATAATCTGATCTCCCATAGGTACCAAAAAGACAGAGCTGGAAAAGTTGTTCATTCATACCAAATCATAAGTCAAGTAAAGACTTGTTGAGTGACTACTTGACACTGGTCACTGCAGGTGTAACAGTGATCTAAGAGTTTAAACAAGAGATGACATAAACTCACCTTTCCTGTGCTTACAGTCTAGACTAAACAGGTCATGAAGGCCAACCCCAAACGGCCTCCTACAAACAGTGGGAAATGGCCTACAAACGGTGGGACCTGAAGCATATTCAGTTTTGGAGCCCTCATCGAGTAAAAGAATGCAAAGGCGTGAACACAAACTTAGGCATGCAAGTAATGTTTATTTAAAATGAGAAAAGAAATCGTGACAAAATACTAATTCTAAAAAGCCGACCAATCTTTTAATAAAAACTTCCAGAAAAAAAAACAAGAGTATTTTAATTCATTAGCTGCCTGGAACACCTCTGTAATGCTTTTCTCCCTGCGGTTTTGGCTACACACTCTCTGACTGCCTCTTCTTATGACGATGGCTTTGTAATATTTTCTATGGAGAGAATAGAAAAATCATTCAGTCTTTATGTGGTTGATCAAAAAACGAAAACATATTTGGGCTGCATGAAGCATGCAACCTCACCAATAGGTGTCCTCGCTAAAAGATACAGGTTTGCACTCTTCAAATACAATATTTCTGGTAAATTATATTTCATGGGTTGTTCATATAAATTGTGGTGGGTTTATAATTATATTGTCAACAAAATGCTGCTTTATTGAGTGTATTCTGACAGGAAAGAGCTTCTGTTTTGACTAGGAATTAATGTGAACAGGAATCTCTGCTTATAATCGTGCACGGTTGACGGGTGTAGAATTTTTCATAGCCTAGCTTCTGGCTCACTGCCTCTCAAATGTGTTTCTTCTCTCCTCTTCAGTCCTCCTAGCTCTGTGACTAGGGCCCACAGGACACGTTCCTATCTCAATACAGCGTCTGTCTTTGCACTGCCATGTCACAGTGCAGTGAGTCGGCCCAGAGGCAGGAGCTGTGTTCCTGAACCCACACTTAACACTGGGGCAGCCATCAATGGCTTACTATTCATGGGCCCTGTGGACCACACACATATATCTCACTAAATACAGGCTAGAAGTATCCCTAACTCAGTGTCCTCTTGACCAGCTCCTGAAAACGTTGCCACCCAACACATGGACTAATGTAATGGGAGGGAAGTTGGAACAGAAGGAGACAGCAGTCTTACCCAAATGCAGTTAAAATATCTAGTTTTGAAAATTTCACAGAAACATGTTCTCTCAATCTATTCAGGCTACTATAACAAAATACTATAAACTGGGTAGCTTGTAAACAGCAAATATTTATTTCTCACGGTTCTAGAGGCTGGGAAGTCCAAGATCAAGGTGCCAGTAGATTTGATGTCTGCAAAGCCTACTTCCTAGCCATCTTATAGTGTAACTTAATTTGATGGAGCTTTCTCACACCTCCATTATAAGGGCATTAATCCCATTCATGACCTAATCACCTCCCAAAGGCTTCATCTACTAATACCATCCCTTGGGGGTTAGGATTTCCATATATGAATTCGGAGGGGACACAAGCATTCGACCTACAGCACATGTGATCACGTGAACCCACTGTTAAGCCCCTCTCTGGGCCACGGAAGGGGTCTGCGCAAGTGAGGGGCCCTAAGAATCAAGCTTCATGGTGAGTCACTACTCCTGTGATATGTCCTGGGAACTATGAAAAGGGAGGATCCATAGTCTTCTTTCCCTTTATGGGCTATATCATAAACTATCCAAACTAACTGACATACCCTGGCCCCATCTTCTCTCTGTCTCTCTGTCTCTCTGTCTCTCTCTCTCTCTCTCTCTCTCCACACCTAACCACCGACCTTGTAATTTATTCTCCCTTTTGGCTTCCACTTGCCCTCCCGATTTGACTGCATAAACCATGCGCTTCCTGGAGAAAACCTGCCCCAGCTTGCACCGGCCCCAGGGGCCCTCCCTGTAAAGCTCTTTCCCAGGGACTGTAGGAAGTTCTTTCTAGATGAGACGCTAAAGGCTTATATGCATAAGAGAAAATATTCAAACTCACCGCTAATCAGGAAAATGCAGATTGAAAATCACAGAGACCTATTGTCTTGTTCTCATAATATTGGCAAATTTAAAAAGATCTATAGCTTCCACAGCTGGCATAGTTGCTGGCAAATAGGCGTCAGTACACAACATAGTTAGAGAGGCTTTTGTGGGCTATCTGTCAAAATTTATAATGTGCTTGCCCGTGAACCTATGCATGTTTCAAAGAGCTTATTTTACAGAAATATACTCATTTGCTCAAAGATGTGTTACAGGGATTCTTTTTTTTTCTTTTTTTAGTTCCCTACACAGTAGGTTCTTGTAGTTTATCTGTTTTATATATAGTAGTGTGTAGATAGATGTATTACAAGGATTTAATTGCAACATCAGAAGTATGAAGAAGTTGAGGCAATATAAATGTTCATCAGTGGGAAACAGGTTAAATAAATTACGGTTCATCCACACCGTGAAAGAGTCTGCAACTATTTTTTTTAAAAATGGCTGTTCTGACATAGAAATATCCCCAAGATATATTAAAATGTGAGAAAATCAAGTCAAAGCACCATGCATGTGGTTATGGGCCCATTTCTCATGGATTGAAAAACTTTGAACAGATCAAATAATCTCTTGGGGCCTCAGTCTCCTCATTTGGAGAAAACTCCTCCCTCTTCTCAAGTGCTGGCAAATTAGAAGGGACAATGGACGTAAAAGAATCCTATAAAGTTCTGTATAATACACTGTTTAAAATTCATCAACAAAGAGGGAGAAATCGCGCGAGGGCACGAATCCTCGGCTTCCTATAGGATATCTCTCTAATTCCTGAAGTCACCTATAGTCTGTTAAAGATACCTTAAGAAATAAATTATTTGGATTTCTGCAGTAACTGTCACGTAGCAAAGGCAGATTGAAGCATACCTAGTAAAGTGCCTGGTGCATAGTGAGCATTTAAAAAGTAGTCGTGGAGGGAACGACTAAATCACTGAATGGAAGAATGAATGCCAGGGTGAACTGGATAAAAGCAAAAGACGGTGCTGGTCTTGGAGGCATTGTTAATGCCAGAATCACACAAATGACTCCAGAACCATAGATGAGGTTCACCTTGATGGAGAATTACCCTGTTATTTACATGATCGTCAGGGTGAAATATTAAGTACAAGAACAGAATGCCAACATAGAAGGTACACTATGACAATTATGAGGAAAGGAAGTATTCTAGAGATCAGTCCTGGGAGGCAAACTCGGAATTGAAAACGGCTTGTTTAGTGCAGTGATATTGTGGGTAATATTTTTTTTTTAAATTCTAGGAGTGTTGTAATGTTTCAGGCAATCCACACTTTACTCACTTAAATGGATTTAGAAAAAAAAAAAAGGTACTCATTGGAGAAAATTAGGATATTTGAGAAAAGCTGAAAGGGAAAGATAAATTCACTCCCAGAACCATCACCAAACGATAATCGTTAAGAATAGGTTGTGTCTTTCATTGAAGTCTTGCTACACTTTTTCTTATATTTTGGGGACAGATATTTTATGTATTTGAGTATTCTATGTGCCATTCCCCACCACGTCACGATAAAATGTTGATGAGCCTGTGTTTTTGGTCAAGGGCTTGTGTTTCAGGGTCACTGAATTCTGGTTCAGTCACTTACCAGCTCTCCCACATGCTGGGCAAAATACTCCATCTGAGCTTCAGGTTCTGCATTTGTAACACGAGGATTTTTTTTTTTTTTTTTTTTGCGGTACGCGGGCCTCTCACTGCTGTGGCCTCTCCCGTTGCGGAGCACAGGCTGCGGACGCGCAGGCTCAGCGGCCATGGCTCACGGGCCCAGCCGCTCCGCGGCATGTGGGATCTTCCCACACCGGGGCACAAACCCGTGTCCCCCGCATCAGCAGGTGGACTCTCAACCACTGCGCCACCAGGGAAGCCCACGAGGATATTCTTAGTACATGGTCCCTAAGTGAATTATTTCCTGGAAACTGTGTATCTCAATTTCAGGCAGAGAACATGTACTGTAGAAGGAGTAATTCTGGAAGAAAGAATAAATGAACCAAGTAGGGGAACCTGGCCTGGTCCAGGAGATCAGGGAAGGCTTCCCAGAAGAAGTGGCATTTGACTCTGGCATCTGAAGGCTGAGCAGCAATTTACCATCAATGAGAAACAGGTTAAATAAAGTATGGTTCATCCATACTGTGAACTATTCACCCAGGAGCTCAGAGGTGGAGTTGGGAAAGAATTTCAGAACCGGCTGCCGACATCCTCCTTGGGCACAGTGGACAGTGGCACTGAGGAAAGGAAGGGAGGGGGGAGGGATCACTCTAGGTGATAGGCCCGAAGTCACATGGGGAGTCAGAGGCAGAAGGACCCAAAAGGAGGTCAGTGAGAAAGCGAGTCAGGGAGCAAAGGTGATCTGACGCACACAGAGACTAGGGAATCAACAGGCCAGATGGTGCAGGGCCCTAAGTCCATGATGGAGAGGTGGAGCTTGGTCCTAGAGAACAGTGGGGGACCATCAGAAGGTTTTAAGGAAAGAAAATCTGGTCAGATTTGTATGTTTAGGAGTGTGTGCTACCTGCCCTATGGGGCATGGCTCAGGGATGGGGCCAAAGTGGGAATGGGAGGCCTCCTAAGAAGTTGTCCTGTTCATGGCAAGAAACGGCCATAGCTTGAGCTAGTTGGCCCGTCAGCAATGAATTTCCCCTTCACGAGAAAACAAACACCAGAGCTCATTTTATTACTGGTTGCTGCCCAGCTCTTTGCTTTCAATGCATCTCAAAATGCACCTTGCTCAGCCTACCTTAGAACCTGCAGGTGTCCAATAAGTTGGATTGAGAAGGTCAGGAGGCATATTTCTGCTGAGTCTGAGACACGTACAGAGTGCTACCATGGATAGAAGAGAAGGCTGACCCGCAGGCCTGCAGCAAGCACCCTGGGTTTATATTCCAGAACACCAGCCACTGTAATTATATATTAGTGGGCCTCAGAAAGGCACAATGTAGATGCTCGCAGCCAGGGCCCCTGTTATAAAGGCCCTGGTCTTGGTTGGTTATTAACTATACTGTACGAAGCCTCATAAACACCTTTTTATACATACGGTGCACCTTTCAATACAACAATCAAATGCTTTTCAACAAATTAGTCTCCTAGAAAAGGGACCCCTTGATTGCTTCCCAGAAAGAGGTGGAAGGAAACTTTAGATAGAACTCGTTCGAAACCTGATGTTTAGAACCGTGTTTCCTTTGGGCTGAAAATGCTAGCCTGGAGTTCAGACCTCGAGCATCTCTGGGGAAATCAGTGCCAATGAATCCAAACATAGCCCGAGAAGAAATCAGACCACAGAAATCATCTAACCAACCCGATCTACTTTACAGATGAGCAGAATGAGTTCAGAAAAGAGCAACCACTGTCCCAGGTCACCTGGGAACTCAGAGGTGGACCTGGGAATGAATTTCAGAACCAGCTGCCAATGTCCACCGTGGGCACACCTTGCTGACTAACTTGGTTAGTTCAGGGTCTGCCATCTTGTAAATAGAATGTTGCATCCTTATTCCCAACAGCTGTTCATAATCCTTTCTCTTACGCCCCCAGTCAAGCAAATTAGTTCTGCTCTTATAAAAATAGATTTTTAGGGCTCCCCCGGTGGCGCAGTGGTTGAGAGTCCGCCTGCCGATGCAGGGGACACGGGTTCGTGCCCCAATCCGGGAAGATCCCACATGCCGCGGAGCGGCTGGGCCCGTGAGCCATGGCCGCTGAGCCTGCGCGTCCGGAGCCTGTGCTCTGCAACGGGAGAGGCCACAACAAGTGAGAGGCGCGTGTACCGCAAAAAAAAAAAAAAAAAAAAATAGATTTTTAGATTTCATAGACCAGTAAAATTTACAGTCGTAGGGTTGCAAACTTTTTATTTTGCCAAATAAGGACACTGGAGAAAAACAAGCTGACAAGACAGTAACCCAAGAATATGTGCAAATTGCAATTACCAGCTTTTGCACAAGGGAAAAATATTACTATTAAAAGAAAAGGAAATTAAAAATAGAGAGGGGAAGAGAGAGAGAAGAAAATATGGAAATTATATTGGTGTTTACCTGGCCTGGGTGGAGGTGAAGTTTGACTGCATAGGGGCACAAGGGAACTTTCTGGGGAGATGGAAATATCTTCTATCTTGATTGAGATGGTGGCTATATGAGTGTATCCATTTGACAGGTCATTGCTGTTCATTAGAAGGTGTTCCTTCTGATACAAGGGACAAAAAACCCAAATCCTGATCAGGCAAATCTTTCTTGGACCCAGACTTGTCTCTGAGTTTGGAGCTGGATTGAGGGACATGAGAGGGAAAGAGGGAAGGGTGGGTCCCTAATGTAGCTTCCCTCTGTGTCCTTCCCACCCATATTTCACTCAAGAGAACGCTGTGCCAGAGGGTGTTTCTACTCAGTGTCTCTGAACTCAACCAAGGGCAGAGCCGAGGAATTCCTCTGTCTTTGACTTTGCCCTGAGGCCTTGGGAAAGGGGTACAACCACTCCTGGCTTCAGAATCCTCATTTGACCATTGAGAAAGCCATCACCCTCTAGGGGTAAATGTGGGACTCCCCAGAACATGTCTTGAGAGTTCAGACCCTCACAGCGTTAAGGGGAGATAAGCAAAGCCGTTGAGGCTGGTTTTCTTAGTTCCAACTTTTGCTTGTTCACTTATAAAACACAAAGCTTAAAGGGAGGTGACTGAATGCAGACTTAGGCATCAGAAAGACCTGAATATGAATCCTGGCTCTGACACTTATAAGCTGTGTGACAGTGGGCAAGGAACTTCACCCCAATGAGTCTCCATTTCCTGTGCTGTAAAATGGGGATCGCAGACCTTCCAGAAAGACTGTGAGGATGGAATAACGTAACATGCAGAAAGTTACCAGCTCAGTGTCTGGCACCGAGTAGGTTCTGAATAAATATCTAAATATTGTTGTAACTTCTTCTAGACATTTCCCCGGGCTTCCCAGCAGCCAACAGGAATGGGAAAACTTGCTTAACGTAGGGTGGGGTTCTTGGAGGCTCTGTTTCCTTGAATCTAAAGCAGTGAGGATAAAATGAGATGATGTGTGTGGAATGCTTACCCCCATGCCCAGCACATAGTAGGTACTCACTTAACGATAGCCCCGGTTGTAACTGTGTCAGTGGAAAGCTCAGATCACTTTTGGCCAAATGTGTCTGTGGAAGAGTCACATGTGATAGCCATGACTTAACTGCATCACCTTTTTGTCCATCAGTACACATTTTCCTAAAATTCTCCCAAGGCTTCAATAGGAATGACCAGAACCCTAATGCCTAAACTGGTTGTGCAATCAGAATTTTGTTCTTTCATTCCTTCTGTCGGCAGGAACTCTGTGCGCTGGTTTGCAGCTGCATGCTCAGCTCCAGGAAAAGTGTTGAGTGCATAATAGGTGCTCAATAAGCATTTCCTGAATGAATGAATGAGTTCACAAGTAAAAGAATGAATGAAAGTGATGGGTTTGAGGCCTCTTGAATTCTTGACTCAGCCAAGTATGATTATCTTTAAACGCCAGGCAGGAAAGCAGATACAGACATTGTAGAGAGATTCTCAAGTGAATGGCCGTAGTTAAAATGCCAAGTTCAGTGTTGCTTTTCCTAGAGCTGGAGTTCCTCTGATTTGGGTTTGTTTTGGGTTTTTGGCAGATGAGAGAAATGCACGCTAGGTCTCTGTGATTCCCCAGAGTCCTTCACACATGAGAACATCCCAGGATCCATATTCCCCAAATGACCAAAAAAGGGTACAACCTGGTTAATTTCTGCCCCTCCCCCCAACTTAAACCAGAATGTAAAATCAAACTCATGATGATTTGCAAAAACAGGCCGGCGACATTGCAGAAAACCAAAGCAAAGCCAAACAATCGACAAAAATAAAAATCAAAGCTAGCAAGCATTTCTGGCGTTCCAGGACTCATTCTTATTTACACTTGGGTTTTAAAACTCCACAAGACAACAGGAGTGCTCTAATTGGAGCCTGGGAGGAGGTACAGAATGGCCAGTCGCTAGTAAAACCGAAAGCATTTATTTATTGTTTAATTTGTTTGCCCAGGAGACTTCGCTCCTGATGTAACATCTGGTTTTCATTGTAGCCCAACTTTTACCTAATTGTACAGCTGGAGAGATTAAGGCACTAGGGGTCACAGGCCGAGCCCAGCCAGGACCCAGCCCCCTATGAGAGCTTTGCTCCTTGCTTCAGGGTAGAGACCACACTCCTTGCCCCTGGTCCACCGGTGGAGACCTATAAATAAGAAAGGAATTACACTTTCAAGTCCCCACTCTCCCTCCTTCTGATTCTCATTAATGGTAGGGCTGGGGGTTGAGGGCAGAGGAGGGGGACTGGGGAGATGGAAGATGCAGGAGGTAGGGGCAGCAACCACAGAGGTTCCAGACCACAGGCAAGGGATGGGGTCGTGGCATGGACGGAAGTTGCTCTTCCGGGGGGTCCTTTGTCAAAGGCTGGCTCCTCTGACCCCAAGTGACTGGTAAAGGGCAGGCAGAGTCCGTTTTCCAACTTCGAGAGTGACAAGGAAGAAACAGATTTCAACAGTAACATCAGGAGGATGGAATGGAGAAAGAATAAACACCACCTGAGCAGAAGCTGCCTCCAAGGGGCTTGGGGAATGTTCTTCACTGGGTTCGAGCCCCATCTTTACCACTTCCGGTATGACCTTGGGTGAGTTGTTTAAGTGCTCTGAGCCTCAGTTCCCTGATTTCATGGGATTCTTGGGGAGATTAAATGAGATAATTTATAGGAAGAACCTAGGAGAAATAGCTGATGCTTAGTAAGCACTTTTAAAAAGGTGGTAACAGCCAGTCTAAAAAAAACCAAATTGCTCCAGACACCACACTTTATTCTGTGACCATTTAAAGGAGTGGACTCACCTCCAGGGTTACCTAGAGAATGTCGTGCAATGAACAAGGACTGAAAAGAGATTAGAGGGCTGGTTTGAGCCTCACATTATGCTAGCCACTGGGGAAGAGGGGAGAGGTGGTGACACAGTGTCATGAAGATGTCTAATAACAGTCAACCAACTCAAAATCTGTCTGGTGAGACCATAAGTGCTCACATGGAACTGTCCAATGATAATTCAGGGCTGAGTACCCACTAAAGCCAAAATGATGGCTACTCAAGTCAGACTCAGAATCTGTCAGGGCCCTGGCGTTGCTAGGAAAACCTTCAGAGGGGAAGTGGGACTGGGTCTGGGTTTTGAAGGATGGGTAGGAGCTAGAGAGGCAGAGCGGCCCCCAGTGGAGCATTCCAGAATACAGTGGACTTGGGTGAACTTGGACCAGAGATGGTGGAGAAGTAGTGAGCAGACCAGCCTAGATGGAGAGATGGCAGGTGGGCATGGAGGGCAGTGTGCTATATTCTGGGAGGTCTTGAAACTCAGGCAAAGGTGTGTGCTTCCCAGGGCAACGGACTGCCAGCTATGGGCTACTGTGCCAAAGAGGATGATGACTCAAGGGTACTTGAAGAAACTCGCAGGCACTGACCACAGGGGTAGGATGAAGATAGACTAAAAACTGGGATGCCCTTGGGATCTGATCTTCTGGGATTCCTGGCTCACCAAGGCTCAGTCCATCTTTTCCAGCTCATGAATCTTTGAGTCAGGGATTTCTCTCCTTGGTGAGCCTGGAACCATGTTCCATTTCCCTGTGTTTCCTGCACTCCCCACTGGCCTTGTTTGGGGTACACTGCAGTGTATCTAACCTGGCATCATAGCATCTAGGCCAGCTGTAACCTAGCTTCAACGCAGCCCAAGGCTGCTCTGAGGGCCCCAATTGGTTCATTAGCCAAGACTTTCAGAAAATAAGAATGTAAAGCAAGAAAAATCAGACCAGGATCCAGATACCTCATTCAACTGACATGCTGGCATTCCACTGTTTAGATTACAAATTTGAAGGTGGGAAAACAAGACTACTTAACCTGGTACAGAGACATTCATGTTGGGCATTCAGAGCAAGTGGAGACGTGGAAACGAGTCCAGATTCTTCATGTGTTCGGGGCCAGGGTGGGGAGGCATCACATTCCCCAGGCTTTGGGATAACTTAGCGTTTCTCACCCAGCTGTTTTCTGGAGTGGTGGGATAGAAAACACACATGCTTTGGAGGGATCAAACATCAGTGAAGATTCTTACGCTTTCATTGGGCAGGTCACTGGACTTCTCTGCCTTTCATTTTCTTTGTCTATAAGATGAAGAGTTTTTGTTTCAAGGGTCAGATAAAGTCATGAGTGTTAAAGGACCTTGAAAAGGGATTTCTAAATATATGATGAGCACCCAGTATATGCTGAGCACTGTGGAAGGTGCTCAGGGTGAGTGGGGGTGATGTCAAATAATTAAGGCATGGCTGATGACACATTGCCCAAACCATACTCTACAGAGAACCAAGTGAAGGGATGTTATCTGAACACACCTGTCCCATTGTCACATAATGTGTGATGTGCAGGATAACCAGAATTCCTCACTGCATGTTTCTTGAAACATGTAATGTGCTAACATACACTGGAGGTATTGAAAGGACATAAAGTGTTTCTCATTCCTCTCATGGAGCTCAGAAAGTTGATCAATCTTTAAATGAAAAGGGGTCTACTCCCTTGCTGTCCTGGGCAACGGGATGCTTCTAAGTTAGAGTCATTGCCCAGAGAAACAGCAAAGGACGCCCTCTCTCCAATCCATTTCACCCTGGTAACATTTTTCTCAAGGGACATCCAAGTATCTCAAACAAAAATAAATTTTAGTTAACTTAACTTACAAGAGAGGAAGTCACATAATACTACTTTTTTCAAATCACGGTTTTGAGTTTTTATTTGATAAGCAATAACAATGGCACTCTAAGACTTGATGGTGCAGGGAAAATCTTCTGAGTGCATCTTTCCTGATTTTCATTTCCCATTTGTATCTTAACCTTGCCTCCAACCTATACAAACCCACCACTCTCACCAGGAAAAATCAAGATTTGTCAACAACATTATCAGGCTGTCTTGATCCAAGGGCAAGTCAGCCATCAGTGGTATCACACAGACCAGTTTTCCTTTTCCAATAGGTTTTGCTGTATAAAAGAGGGTTTTGCTACCAAGTCCAGCTTCCAAGTCTTGGGAGCTTGTTCTAATTTGCCATTAATCCACCTGGTTTCTACTTAAATGTCTAAGAGAAAAGTCAGTATCTCAAGGTGACAAAAGTTGAGACTGGGATTTCTCCTTCCTCCCTCTCTTAAACAATGGCCAAGGGTAAAGGAGAGTGCCGCTCTTAAATATTTGATGATGTTCAGTTCTGAGAGGGGAAAGGTTGAGCTGTTTTGAACCTTGTTCCCAGAAGGACAATGTGTATTATTAAACACATCCATTATGGCAGACATACGAGGTGTGAGTTTTATAACCCTGGAAGATAATGCCTCTGAGACTTCTAGGAGACCTATCTCTGGAAATCTTCTTGGGGTCATCTCGTCTGGTCACTTCTACTCCCATATCTTTCAGCCCAACTTGAAGGTAGTCTAGAGAATTAAGATAAATGTATGGGGAACACATGTCCACTGCCCTTCACCAGTGTAGCACTTCTTCAGGAGTCAGCCCTGAAGAGGGCTCCTAGGAAAACAAATCAGTGTACAGGTTGAAGTCTCTTCCCCGTTAGAATGGGAAAGAACCAACAAGGATATTACCTTCTAGTCTATCAGGGTCTTATCCTCACTCGTGGGTGACACTCAGTCCCTGCCCTCTTGCCTAAACCCTGCATCTTAGCCTCTTAAACATGACTTTTCTTCTTCGACTTTCCTTCATAACTGGCCTCTCACCCAACTCTGAATTTAAGGAGCCCCTGTCGTCATTATCAGCAGCCAACTTTTCTTCTAATTGTTCTGTGTGTGTTAGATTTGCATCCTTAATCTTGGTTACAAGTTTCATAAGGGCTGACACTTAATCTCCTCAACCACTTATAGTACCTGACAATGATGGACACAAAGTAGACAAGTATTGGTTAATTCTTTGGGGCTATCAACTAAGTGTCTGAGATGGAAGTAATGCTAGCTTAACAATGTCATTACATCTTTTGTTTTAAGCAACAGTATTCAAGTCAGGAGGAAGAAACTTGCTCATTTCCTGACCATCTTCTCCATTACATACTCCATTACATTAATACATTACATGCCTTCACCTATCAACATTGTTTAAAATTTTTCCAGGATCACACGTATTACACACACACACACACACACACACACACACACACACACGCACGCACTCACCATCTTTTTGTTTTTTTATTTCTTTGTGCAAGGAACACTAAGGAACTTAGTTCTCTGATGCTGACTCTGGCCGAGCCTTAAAAAGCATGAGAAAGGATAGCATGTAGACACTAGTGTCTGATTGTGGGAGGTGAAAGAAACCTGTATTCTTGCCTCTGACAATTCACCCTGCATAGGAAAAAGTGTCATGCATTGTAGAAAGAGAAAATGCAAAATCTGCCCTTCAGATAATACATCTCTGCTTAGGGAAGTAGAGATGGGGGCAAGCACATTGAATCACTCCTTCTTTCATTATTTTTGACATTGATTTGTCATTAGGAAAATTTATTAGGCCCCAGATTAAATTGATTTGAAGAATCATTAATTCATGGGATGAAGCCAGAACCGTTTGGCCTGCCCATGCTGAAATGAGGCATTATTGATAAAACAAAGGGAAAAATATCAGAGCTATTTAAAACCCACTTTTTTCCTACCTAGAGGAATATTTTGGACATAATTCTGGGAGGATGTTTTAATAGTCAACCTCAGTCAACTTTTTGCCGGAAGAGGATTTTTCCAATACCTAAATCAGAGGGACACGTGAATATTAATTTCAGAGAGGCTATTCAGAAAAAAGAATTTTACCAAGTCACCTATTTGCTCAAAATTAGAGATTAAAACACATCCTCCCTCCTCCCCAAATAAAAGAGAAACAGAATCTAACTTACCTGCACCCCAGCGCTGCCCCTCCCCAAACAATGTCCCCCTCCCCCGGGTGATGACTTTTGGTCGAGCTGGGGGTAACCACCTCATTTAAAAAAGCTTATCCTAATGTAAGGCAGGATTATTGACTGTCTGATTCCCACCCAACCCCTCAAAAGTTACCCTGGAATATAAGTCACTGTGAAACATACCATAAAGCACATGGTTCCTTACCTTTTCTCTTAGTCGTGTTCTCCTGTATCTTCAAAAGAAAAATAAGAATAATATCGAACCCCCGCAATCATTGCATTAATCAGGGCTACTGTTTGCAAATGATCTGATCACAAAGACTTAAGGAAAAAAAAGGGAATTTTTTGGTTCATGTGGCAGAAAAGTCCAGGAGTGTAATGGGCTCAGGCAGGGCTGGAAGCAGCTGGTTGAGTAATGTCATCAAGACACTGTTTCTTTCTCTCTGTGTTTCTCTCCCTCCCTCCCACTCTCAATCCCTCTCTTCATTTTTCAAATCAGGCAGGCACTCCCCATGTGCAGGCCCCCATTAACACTGGGTTTATATCCTCTTTGTAACCAGCAGTACCTGTGGAATATGGCTCCTCTATTTCAAAAGCTCCAACAAAGGTCCATGAATTGAGTCCTTTGTCTTGGAAGGGAACTATTAACCTCTCATTTGTTCACTCATCCATTCCATTGTCTTCTTGTCCTTCTGCCCATCTCTATGCCACTCTCTACCACGTGCTAAGTTTCGGAGTCCCAGACACAGCCTTTGCCTTCAACCAACCTTTGTTTTGAACCAAGTTCATTCTTTCTGGTGCTCGGAGAATGCAGACCACCTACTCAGCTGTTGCAAGCACCCATCCTTGCAGTAAAACAGATGCGGTAAAGAGTGACACAGCTGTTTTTTACTCCCCTAGAAATTCCTTATAATGGCTTAGTTTTCCAGCTAAATGAAGAAAGACCTGGAAGACTGGCATTGGCTCTAAGAAAGGATGAAGAGTTTGAAGAGTGAAGTTTGCTGACGTGATGACCTTAGGGATCTTACTGGAGCACAGAGAAGCAACTGAGGAGAGCGCAGCCCTGGAATGTTGCATATGGCGCTGAAGCTGGATGAAGTGAAGGCAGAAAGTTCATGAAGACGAGCTGGGGATGAAATGTCTGGAGACCATATTAAAAGAACTATAGCTTCACACAAACATGCACACATACACACACACGCACGCACTTTGGAATTTAAGTACACTGTGGGCTCACTTAAGCTCTGCCTGTGTTTGAGTGTATATGTGTCTGTGTTTATCTTATATTATTCTTCTGAAAGTTGGGAGATTGGGAGGAGGAGCCAAGAGGCCCAGGCAGAGGGCAAAAAAAGGAGAGTGCAGCCTCTGAGTGACAACAGGATGACTAGTCTGTAAATGCTGCCTCTTCCTTGAAGCCTGAGTCCTTCCGTCCCCTTGAAATCTATACCCACCTGGATGCCTTAGAACCTGGCTTGTCCTCACTTTAGTGTCATTTTACTCCTTTTGGGGGATTTGTTTAGTTTCCAGATGAAAGGGAAGGTCTAACGCAGAAGACCCTCATTGAACCTTTTTTACTCGCATATCCCTGGAATCTCCAATTCATGGAACTGAAGACACCATCACAGGTGTGTAGAACTCCACAACTTCCACACCACCTTTGCATCAATTGTATCATTAGCAAATATTTGCACACATTGAAAATCCACCATGATGAAACATTTGATGACATGCTAGGCACCATTGAGTGAATTGTATGTATCTTCTCTTGTTTAATCCATCTAACAACCATGTGAGAATAAATATTATTGTCCTCATTTGACAAAGTGTCAGAGAGGTTAAACAGCCATCCCATTAATAACAAAGCCAAGATTCAGGCCCAATCACTGTGCTCTTTCCAAAAATATTAACTCAATACTTTGCTCTGGACGCGCAGGCTCAGCGGCCATGGCTCACAGGCCCAGCCGCTCCGCGGCATGTGGGATCTTCCCGGACCGGGGCACGAACCCGTGTCCCCTGCATCGGCAGGTGGACTCTCAACCACTGCACCACCAGGGAAGCCCTAACTCAATACTTTTGACATGGGCACTGAGCAAACACTTGTCAAATGAATGAACAATTCTGCCTTGTGCATTTCACACAAGTTCAGTGTTTCCTGTCGTGTTCCCGACTCTGATGCATAGGTAATGTCGGGGGACTGAAAATTAGGGAACTCCTGATTCTAGTAGATTGTCCCACTCCCATTCTGTCTCTTAGGAGCCATTGACACACTGAGTCCCGGGTGGAGATCCTTAGCTGAGCTTAATGGATCTCGGTTGGGTTCATTAATGCCATTGTGGTTCAAAGACAGTCAATACTCTAGCTACTGCCTCCGATCAGACTGCATGAAAAAAAGGAATGCAACTTCTTCCTGTGTTTTGCCCAAGCACAGTATGTTGTGTGGGTAATTTCTGGTCTGGCCAGTAAAAACCTCCGGGAGCCTTCCTTTAGGTCTTTAATTATGAACTGTAGGGGACACCACAAAATAAATACTTAAAATGTCTAGACAACCAGTCATCAGAGTAGGATAATTAACTTCAAACATTCTAAATTGTTGGAGGAGTCGTTATTCACCTTCTGTAGTTCCTTTCTATATCCTTCCCCGGCCAATATGTTTACAGCAACAAGGCTGGGGAACCAGTTGAAACCTTCTCCTGATACAAAGCAGCCTCTTTTCCCCAGCTCTTAAATGACGAGTCACAAAATGACCAGAGAACATACAATAAAGGAACATAAACTGAGACCATTAGTTTTTCCAAGGAAGGAAAAATCTCTTCACTTTTTAATTATATCAAAACACAAAACAGCAGGAAGGCAGATCTGAAGAAGAAGAATTACTATTTTATTTATTTAGTCTATTTTATGTCTTCTGTCTTAATTTTTTATTACTAGAAAAATAGAATCAAGCCATCCTGATTTAATGCTCAGTAAGTTTGCCTCCTGACATCTAAAATGTGATTAGGCTGCTGTTGAACTTGGGGTGTTTCTCCGCCTACCCGTTCTCACCTCCCACATACTTCCTCCAAGGAAGCGTTTTTAGCATTGAACGCACATTAATTTTGTCATGATCCAAAACCAAAACACTCTGTGAAAGAGATATGGATTTCCCAATGTGAATTTGCTGCAAACGTGTCTCAGACTCCAGCCTCCACTTTAGAAGGGGCCTGGGGGGACCTTGTTGTTAATCAAGTCCAAAACCTGAACTCAAACAGCCTGTCTTTGGGCAACGAGTAGATCTTAAAACTACGAGCTGTGTGAGTGCGGAGCTGAGCTTGGCTCTGAGGCAAAAGTAGGCTGTTCAAAATGTCAACGGCTTCCTTCCACATATTCTTTCACATCGTCCTCCAAGCAGACAATCTTTAATAAGACATCAAATAATTAATAAGAATTCTCATTGTTTGATTCTGATGTCATTTTCCTTTCAATGAAAGAAATGCCCCGTCAACTGTTATGGAGCGAATATTTTATATTCCATTTATAATGACCGTATTTAATTGCTAGAGCTCTAATTAAAGGTGATATCCGATTGCACGCATGTACTTTTTAAAAACCGTAATTGTCTTGTGCAAGCCACTGAATAGATTTAAGAAGCTTCAATAACAAAATTACATTAATAGAATATACTATTAAATATGATTGATGGCAAAATTGGACCCCTCCTCTACCACACAAGAGCACACACCACTTTTTGAAGATGGTGCTTGGAGTGTCAACAAGAGAGCCCAGGGAAAATAGACTGGAACCACCAAGGCCTGCTTTCCCCTAAAGAAAGGGCAACATCTTGGTAAGAATAAGAGGTGCCTCTAGCATTTGAGCTCCCTGCTAGGTGAATTTATGGAAAGTTCTTTGTCTGGCTCTGTGTAGAAACTCCACTCCCAGTGAGGGCCGGAGGAGCCCATGATAAAAAGGTACTTGGAGGTGGGCAGCGTTTTTGTGAAGGTCCCTTGCAGATTACCATCTCCAATGAGAGCCATCCATCTAGGAGAAAGCATGAGGCGACAGCAAGACTGCACTTAGTTGTACAAGTAAGTAATGAAATGTTGATGGTATGTATGGCTCGGCCCCTCCACAGCCCATACCCTCAAGAGTCTTCATCAAGCTAGAAACTCTGGTCATAGAACATGGGAAAAAATAAAAGGAGGCACACGAAGAGATGCCAGATTCCAAGATCGATGATGTGAACCAGAACCGAAATGATACAGAATTATAACGGAGAAGAGAGATGGAAGGGAAAAATGTTTGTGGCTGACTTTTTCCTATTTAATCCTTATCACAATCCTCTGAGAGTAGAGATGAAGAAATTGAGACTCAGGGGGAGTAAAGTAAGCTTTAGATACCAAATCTCACACTCTTTCAACTCCAGTGCACACTGCCTCTCACAGGGTAACAGCATGGATGCTTGTCAAGTGGACCTATTGTGCCTTGGATTCAATACACACTTTGGATCCTCTGCTCCAGTTTCTGGGTTTATAGAGAGAACTCCTTACTGGAAAGGGCAATAGTAGTTAAACCATTTCAGACTAACACTTCAGTATGGACTTGTTGATGGACAACTGGGATCAAGGTTCGGTGGTCATGGACCGTTGCTCAGAGTCTAGTGGAAGGAAATAAGGAAACAAGAAATGATTCCAAAGACAACACTGAACTTTCTAATTCTGATGAGAGCGTGTTCAGTTTCTCTTGCTCTCTTCCTGTTTGGGTATGGTTGGAAGAAAGAGGATAAATAAAGATCCTGAGCCCTGGATCCACTTAACGGGATGGCCACTCTTACTAAAGCGATAATAATAATGGCCGCCATTAATTGGGTTGTTGGTCCTCAACGTGTAGCAGGTGCTGCGCTAGACATTTTACAGACCTAATCTCATTGGCTTCTTCAGGAAGTACATACTATTACTATTATTCTCCTTTGACAGCTGAGAAATCAAGGTTTCAGGAAGTTAAGCAACTTGTACCAGGTCTCACAGGCTACTGTCAGAGCCAGCATTTAAACCCAGGACCAGCTGATTTTAAAGATTTTGCCCTTAACCACAGAGCTGTATGGTCTAGAGCAAGGTGGCTGAAACTTCTGGAGGAATGACCCTTTTTTCCAGCCTAGACAGCTGGATGGACTTTGCCTGAAGGGCTTAGTTCGTTAACCTAAAACTAGCCTCATAAATGTTTACTGAAACAAGCTCATTGATTTTCATTGTATTGGTTCTGAGATGGCTAGGGAGAAACAGTTCTCACAGTGAGAATAAGGCAGAAAGGCTGAGAATGACTTAGAAAGTGGTGTACAGTTTTCCAGTCCCACCTCCCCCATAATGCTGCTCACGTGGAAAGAACTAGAACCATCTTCTTTCCTCCTCCACCAACATAATGTTGAATGCTCTGGCTTAATGCCCATCTGTTAGAGGCAGGCCCTTTACCACACAGGCAATGGAGGTGCCAATACGAACTAGAGCGGAGATGAGATTTCTTGGTCAATTAAGCCTCCAAATGCTAGATAGTAAAACCACATCACTGATGGGCACCAATGAGGAAGGTGAGAAAAGTCTGACTTGGTATATTTTTTCCAGCTTTACTGAGATATGATTGACAAATTAAAAATTGTACATGTTTAGGTGGTACCGTGTGCTTTTTAAGGTGTATAATAAGATGATCTAATATACATATACATTGTGAGATGATTACTACAATCAAGTTGACTAACACATCCATCACCTCATGTAGTTACCTTTTTTGTTGTGGTGAGAACACTTAAGATTTACTCTCTTAGCAAATTTCAAATATATAATACAGTATCATTAACTATAATCACCATGCTGTACATTAGATCTCCAGAACGTTTTCATCTTCTACCTGAAAGTTTGTACCTCGGCCAGCATCTGCCCGTTTCCCTCACCCCTCCACCCCAGGCAACCACTGATCTATCCTCTGGTTCTATGAATTCAACTTGTTTAGATTCCACACATAAGTGAAATCATGCAGTATTTGTCTCTCTCAAGGTACATTTTAAAGGAAGATAGTGTGCTTTACTCTAGAGAGAATTCTGATAACCAATGCATATAAAATGTATTTTATTCCATTAGTAATAAAATACGTGTAAAATTTAAAAATAATATATCATTTTCATCAATAAAATTAGCTAAGATTTAAGAGAAATATACATTGCACAACAATAAAAAGGAAAAAACTGCTTATACGTGCAGTAATGAAGATGAATCTCAAATGTATGTTACTAAGCGTGAGAAGCTCAAAAGGTTACATATGGCATGATTTCATTAATGTGACAATCTGGAAAAAGCAAAACCAAAGGGACGCAAAACGGGATAGAGTTGGGAAGGGGAGGTGGTTACACAGGAATATGGGAGAATGTTCTATATCCTGATGATGATGGTGATTTCCCAACTGTATACATCTGTCAGAATTTAGAAAACTTGACATTAAAAGTGGTGAATTTTTCTGCAGGTAAATTATACTTTAATTTGAAAATGGAAAAACTAGCATAATCTCAGTTTTGTAAAAAAGAGAATATTCTAGAAAGCCATACACAGAATTTTAACCGTTCTTATATCTGGTGATAGTTAACGGGTGTTCTTTACTTTCTTTTTTGATCCCCCGAAATTGTGTAAATTCTTTTTAGAGTTAATAGATTATTTTGTTAATAGAGTCTGGAAAAATTATTTTAATGTTCGTTAAAGAAGAAAGATAACACCCGGTATTAATGAGTGGATAATAAAATTAGCACCTGTACACCATTAGGAAAAGTTTATATTAATGATATAGTAATACGTCTCAAAAGCATTATAATATGTGTGCCTATTTTGGTATTTATAGTAGAAGTGAAAGTATTTGCACATGGATATTCATTGCATTGTTTATAATAGAGAAAACTTTGAAGTCTAAGTGTCTAATATGATAGGAGATTGGTTAAATGAATTATGATATATCAATTCAGTAGTGATTATAATCATGATTATAATGTAGGTGATTTGTTATGGAAAGATGTTCAATGATAAAGAAGCATATATGCATTTTCTTTGTTCCTCCCTTCTAATTTACTTTTAATCTTCTGTTGCATTAATGACATCTTTGTTCTTTTTTTATTTTTAGTTTCCTCAGATACTTTGGAATTTATCCATTACTTTTAATTTTTTTCTTAGTGGTTCCCCTTTAAAGATAATTTAGAGAGCTGTAAGAATCTGGGTTGACCGTGATTTTCTCCAGCACTTTGAAGATATCATTCCATAGTTTCTCTATGAGTAGGCTGTTTTGGTTTGTTTAGTTTTATTAAACATTTTACTTTGAGATCATTGTGAGACTGACATGCAATTAGTATAATGAGAGAGAGAGATCCCATGTACCTTTATCCAGGCTCCCCCAGTGGTAACTTCTTGCAAACTGTAGTAGTTTCACACCCAGGGTACTGAACTATACATCAAGATGCAGAACATCTCTATCACCTTCAGGATCCCTCAAGTTGCCCTTTATATCCACATCCACATCTTTCCTGCTCCACCCCCTTCATAATTCCTTGTAACCGCTCATCTGTTTTCCACTGCTATACTTTTATCACTTAAGAGTGTTACAGAAATAAAGTCATATAGTAGGCAGTCTTTTGAGATTGACTTTTCTCACTCAGCATAATTCTCTAGAGATTCATGCATGTTATTTTGTGTATCAATAGTTCCTTTTCATTGCTGGGTAGTATTCCCTGGTATGGCAATCCCGGTTGGTTTAACTATCCACCTGTTGAAAGACATCTGGGTTGTTTCCAGTTTGAGGCTATAATAGCAACTGGCAAGAACATTCCTGTACATGTTTTTGTGTGAAGAATTTTTCAGTTCTCTGGGATAAATGCCCAGGAGTGCGGTAGTTTGGTTTTTATCAGTCCTCTCAGCACTTTAGGTAGACTAATCTCTGAGAACTAAGAGCTTTCTTCAAATTTAGAAAATCCTCAGTCATCCTCATTTCTGAAACTGCTTCCTCACTCTGTGCTTCATATTTTCCCCTTGGAACTCTGGGACCCCTCAGTGTGTCACGTTTAACTGCCATTTTTCCGTGTGCTTGAATTCCTCAATCCTATGCTATCAATTTTTTATGATTATTTCCAGTCAAAGATTTTCCTGTGTTTTCAGATTTGAGTTATTTTCAGAATTTCGAATGGTTTCCTTCACAGATCCTTCTTTTTCTATTTTCTTTCTGCCTGTTTTGTTTCATCATTATATTTTATTTCTTATATGAATAACTTACCTTGTTAATGACTCCAAGGATACTTATTTTAAAGTCATTTTCAGGTATTTCTATTTTTTATTTCACCTTGAATAAATTCCTTTTCCAAATATCGATTTTGATGGCTACTGATTTTACGTAAGCATTTGAGGTTTTAATCTGAAGACTCATTTTGAATGGCAACCTCTTATTTTAATTTTTTGTATTTACCTAAGTCTATGAGTCTCACTCTTTCTCTCTGTCCAGGGAGAAAAATACTTTGTATTTTTCTCCTTTCAGGCCCCCAGAGCTCTTAGGTACCCAGTCCAGGTCTTACTCCAGTGGCTTAGGGCAGTGTTCCTCAAATGACCTGTGGTGATGGAACATTTTTTTCCACAGTCCTTCAAGGACTGAAGCTTTTGTAAAATTTATTAAATTAATTACTAGAAATACCATCATCATCCTTATCTAGATATGTACCAGTGACACAGTCCGCAAAACGGTATCAGCTGGGGAGCCACACCACACCTTGAGTTATGGCTCTTGGCCAAAGGACCCTAAGGATTTTATAGATCCAGTCATGGACCCAGCTGCTGTCTTGGTCTGCGAGATTCTGTGTGCTTCCGTCTACTTTTTTTTGGTAATCAGCTTTTGGAAACCACAACCTCAGGAGCAGACATGGTATTTTTTTTTCAGCCTCCTTTTACAAGAAGGGACATCTTCTCTGAGTTTCTAATTTCAAAAAGTAAAACTGATGTGGTTCTCATCCTCACTTGAGAAACTTCATAGAAGTCAAAATTCATACCTACAGACCAGAGCATTTATCGCTGCTCGTGCCTCTGTACTTCTGTTCTGGTTCTAGTCTGCAGACATAAGCATTGCTGTTTGGAGGAACAGTTATATCATTTCAGTCTTCTTACTGTAATTGTGCATACTGTAGCAGATAATAAACAGTTGCTTTCTAGTGTTGTTTTCCTTCCTGCTTTATAACAGAACTCCAGCGATGTATCCACTCTCCTATTCAGGGCCAAGCTCTTCAGGGTAGTCTAGCTCCAGTCCCAGATATGGGCAGGGACAGTGATTAATTTATGTTGGTCATGTGACATATTCTAGCCAATGAGATGGGAGGAGAAATCTGGAGAGAGCCTTTGGGAAAAGTTTCGTCTCCCTTAAATAGAATCAAAAGCGGAAACAGTCTTTTATTTTCTACATAACAATGTTGATGTGAGTGGATGGGTGGTATAGAAGCAGCTATCTTGTGTCCATGAGAGGGTCAACCTGAAAATCAAGCCAACACATTGGAGACAGCAGAGCTGAAAAAAGGAAAGAAAAGGTCCATGATGCTGTGGTTCAGCCACTGAATTGGCCAACCCATAAGTCAGCCTCCTTCATTACTTCTGTGATCCAGTATAAAGAATTTGCTTATTCTTTGAGCTGATTTGAGTTGGGGTTTTTCCATTAGTTGCACCTGAAGACATCCTGACCCATACACCTATCTATTATTACCATGTGTTTGCGACAGGGTGGCAGTGTAACCCATACACCATCTTAATTTAATTTAATTATTTTATGGAAGTGACAGTGTTTGTTTTTTGTTTGTTTGTTGGTTTTAAATCTGGCCACGCTGCATGGCTTGCAGGATCTTAGTTCCCCAACCAGAGATTGGACCCCGGCCCTCTGCAGTGAAAGAGTGGAGTCTTAACCACTGGACCACCAGAGAATTCCTGACATCATCTTAATTTTAAATCACTATGATGACTCGTGTAACTTTTAGGGTTTTTCATGGTAATACTTCCAAGTATACAAAATAACTCCAAATTAGCTTTTAAAATATTCACAAATACTTTAGGGGAATTGCTTAATGAATTGGTAAGAATATGTTCTAATTAGTCTATTGATTTTCATTGGTAATAAGAATTTCTGAAGGATCTTCCATTCTAGCCAACATTTTATTTATTCAGCGTCTGTTAAATACCAAACTCCACAACAGGAGCCACGGGGTTATCAAAGAAGGTAACGATGGGGCCTTTCCCCTTAAGGAGTCCAGCTAGGGAGACAAGACTTATAAATAACGATATACAATAGAATGACCTGAACACATGAGGAAGGCGTACAACAACTTATGTAAGGGGTCAGAAAAAAGAACAAGCACAGTCCTGAACGCATTGTCAATGAATGTTTGTTTACATTGATTGCTTGGTTACCAAATTCTCTATTGATCAAGGTTAAACCCCACCCCGACCCGTACTTGAAAGGTGTAAATGCTGAACTAAGGTAAAACAGATTGTTGAAAAATTTCTCTATGTAATTAGATCAATTGCAGAATTATTTCCAGCTAAACTCAAAGTCTCTAGTTAGCATGTCTTGGAATGCAAGTGAAGCAGTTATCCAATTTGAAGAAATATTCCTTAGGGTGGTGTGTTCATTAAATGTGTAACTTTGTCAGAGCAGCACCGCGTTACGGATTTTTTTTTTACAGCCAAGTGGTGAGAAAAGTACCTTTGGAGTAGTTACTCACAACATATAAAGTGAAAATGGTGCGTGTTCTCAAATCTTTACACATTTTTCTGACTGATCATTGGTTCCTCACAAGGCTGGAGGTTTGTGTGAACCATGCCTGCAGGCTACGTATGTTAAAGGTTAACGGGAAAATGTGCACCAGAAATCAAATGTAAGATTCTCTTCGATCAGTTCAGTGGGCCTGCTTATCCAGCTGGATTATTAGTGGTTTCTTTACAGCTTCATATGGACCAACCCCCCACTGTCTGTATGGAGAAGAATTACCTGCAGAGCTGACCCATTCTATGGTTGTCTGTGAAAATAAATGTCTACATTTTCGGGTTTTTTCTATACTATTTACAGAGTAGTGTGATACTTTTTTGTTTAGAAAATTGTTATTATTTTAAAACTAGAATAGAATAAAAAATTAAATATATAGGCAGCTACACAGGGATGAACGTCCACCTCGTATATAGGCAGAAATGTATTTTAAGTCAAATATCTTTACATCAAAGAGATGTGCAAGCTGGAGCCAGCAGCCACCTGATTTTTAGCAGCTTTCACTGCATCAGAAAACAGACAATAGGCAACGCATCCTTGTGAAGATCTGTGCCACGGAAGCTGAGCTGTCAGCTACTTCACCCATCAATTACCTTTGTCTGTTCAGCAAACCCAGAGTGTGCCTTCAGCCCTATTGGCACGGATGCCAAGACTGGAAGCAACTGAACAGGAGAGCAAAAAAGGAAAATCAAGTCTGAAAACCCACCCACGCCAAGATCTAGGGAAAATGATTCTTTACAGAATTGATAATCTGGCAGGAGTGGCAGTTGGTATCATCACTTCAAAGTGTGATTCATTTGAGCACATCTTCTAAAATTAAAAGCGGGCTCTCCCTATATTACAGGAATTCACTTCTCAGTATCCATCCTCAAAAAATACATTTACACAAAACCATGTGCAAGAAGTTCACTGTAAAAAAGTGGGTAATGAATTGTGTCCACCAACACAAGAATGGTTAACTAAGCGGTAAATATAATGAAGTGATCAGCGTCCGTCAACACGGGGTCTTCTCTAAGACTCAAGGCTGAGTGGAAAAATAAAAACTGACTTCAGAGTAAAATACACAGCTGAACACTCTGTATGTTAAATCAGTCCATCATAAAACAATACAATTTCTTTTCCAGGAGTGCATTATTTCTCTATATGCAAATTATGGAAGCAGGTTTGGAAGTTGACATCCCAGACTGGTTAACAGTGACTACCTTTGTGGAGGTAAGAGGAGACCAGGATTTAAGAGAAAGTGTTTTAAAGGAACAATGTACCTTTATTTGTAAGGTTGTGATTACACATAGCCTTCATTTTGATATATATTATGCATATGGCTTACAAAATTAAAATAAACCAATGGAAAACAATGCAACTCTGTGTGCTTCAAGTCTAAACTCATCCAATATATAGGTAGGATTTGTTCAAAATTCTTTGAGATTTCTCTTTCTTGAGTTGATGTCATGATTCTGAGCATGGAAGGTTCTTAGAAAGAGGCAAGAGTGATACAATGAAAGCTTCTTCCCACCCCTCTTTTCATGCCTGCAGAGGGGCACAATCAAACCATTCTGCAGAAATTAGGGTGGCCGCATTGATCTCTGCTTCTTCAGAACCTCTTAGCTTTGAACCACCTCTATGTTGTATCACATAAGCCTTCACCACTCGCTTCAAATCGCCTAAATCGACAATGGATTCTTGAAGCATCCATCACTGTATTGCGATGGAAAAGGCATGACGTACAGGCCAATCTGGCAAAGAGTGTTAAGGAATGTTGGATAGACCAGAGGTCTATGGGGTGGACTCGGAATTTTCCAGCCCTCTGGATCACAGATGCACTGGCAAGAGACCCAAGGAAAATATGAGACCATCAGGAGTTATTGGGAAGAGGGGAGCTCTCTTTCCCTGGAGTTGCTGAAACTGTTGGTGGCCTTGTTGTTACTGCAAGGGAAGAGATGTTTGAAAATGGAGCCAAAAACAACAGAAAAATGAGACATGGTAAAGAAGAAAACATTCTCGGTAGCACTGATTTGCTCTTGGGAATCCAACCATGCCTTGATGTAGAAACACCCATGAACTTGTTAAATTATGTGAGCCAATAATTTCCCTGTTAAACTTAATCCTTTGCCCCCAGATATGTCCTGTCTTAATACCTCCATCCTATTGAGACCAGCTCATAGATCTCTGAGGGCGAGAGTGGAGGGTGAGGGCCACTCTCCCATGCTTTGTTTTGAGTTGGTGGTGGGCCTGGACCAAGTTTTTGATCTCCAGGGACTGGAAGCATACAAGACTTCTTTAGGGAAGGGGAAGTTGTCAGAGTCAGAAGGGCTATTCAGAGGGGAACTTTCTGAACACAGCTGGGGATGCCATTCTCAGTGAATCTGGCAAAACTAAGGTCCATGGAGATTCAACCCAGACAGATACCAGGGAGCCAAAGTATATGACTTGTCATAGTCAGTTTATATTTAATCCAAGAGGAATTGAGCTCCTACCTCCACAACCTTGATTCATCTCTCCTGCTCATTGTAAGTCTCTCTTACCCTTAGGTAGAATAGACTCTGGTTTTAGAAAACATTTTCATACACCATATTGCAGGTGATCCTTATAGCTGGTTGTAAAAGAGCCTGGTAGGGAACGAGAATCTCCCTTTTACAAACAAAGAAACCGAGGTCCAGTGGTTTTCCTAAGGTCCCCAGTTAAAACCCTCCCATAACAACAATCTATATTTAAATGGCATCTACACACTTGTCCATGGCCTCCTTGGCTTTTTCTCATCTGGTCCCTGTCTATTCCTCCCCTATCTCGCCATACCTCTTATCCCTGGAGAAGCAGCCCTTCTGCTCTGCATCCACCAGCACCAGCAGATTGATTGCCTTGATTTATTGCCTTGATGTTTTGCTCTCCTGATTTTTACCTGGCTGGCTCTCCCTCACTTTCCAGATCTCAACTCAAATATTGTGTTCTCAAAGAAGCTTCCCTATAGCGCTACCCAAAGTAGTTTCCTCCCATCACCCTGTATAACATCATATCACATTTTTTTTTCCTTTACAGCTCTCACCATCATCTGAACACATCTTGTTCTTGCTGTTGTTGCTGTTCTTGTTTGGTGTGTTATTAGGGTTCTACCAGAGAAACAGAACCATAGGATATATGTACTGGCAAATATATACATACAAAGGGGTTTATGAAGAATTAGCTTATGTGATTGTGAGGGCTGGCAAGTCCAAAACCTGTGGAGTGGGCCAGCAGGTTGGAAACTCTTAGGCTGGAACTAACACTGCAGCCCACATTTTCTTCTTCCTCGGGGAAACCTCAGTTTTGCCATTATGGCCTCTCAACTGAATGGATGAGGCCCCCCCAGATTGTCAAGAGTAATTTCCTTTAATTAATGTCAACTGACTATAGGTACTAACTGAGTATAGGTATTAACCACATCTACCAAATACTTTCCAGCAACGCCTAGATTAGTGTTTAATTGAATAACCGTGTACCGTAAACTTGCCAAGTTGACACATGAAACTGAGGGCTCCACCATCACATCTGGGGGCTTATTTATTGTTCTTCCCCCTTGGGAAAGTAAGTTCCATGAGAAGAGAAGTCTTGTCTATCTTGTATCCCTAAGTACATCTTGTATCCCTTGTTGCATAAGTGATTGATTGAGTGACAGCCATTTTCCTCCAGATGGTCCAGATAAACCCAGGTGACATCTCAGGGTGGCCACAAGGTGGCATCTGCTGGAGGGTTCCTGAGCAGCTGCCCACTGATCCTTAACGCAAAAGAAACTGAAATTTGGTGCCAGGTCGCCGAACATCTCATGGTTCATGTGGGGAGTGAAAGCAACTAGGGCGCTCCTTAGACGGAGCCAAGAGCAGCTGCTTCAAACCAGGGCATCTGATAAACCACTGAGTAATGATAGGTCCCTGATAGGAGAGAGCTCTCTGCCCTCACAGTGGCAGTGGTACCACTGAGCCATTTTGAGGACCCTCTCCCCAGCGGGAGGGGAATCAAGAGAGGACTGTGCCCCGCTGAGGCAGGTATGAGCATCTTCAACATCTGTAATACATTTATACTATTATTATTATTACTGATTTATATGTTATACATCTTCCCCAATAGATTGAGAAGAAGCAATTGCACTGTTTCCTCAAACATTCGATCATAGCTGGAACAGTGCTTGGCCATGGTAGGCGCTCAGTCGACATTTGAAGAAGGGTGATCAAGGAGGGAAGGAGTGAAGGGAGGGAAGGGAAACGGGAGGGAGGGAGGAAGCAAGGAATCCATTACTATTCACTGAACCAGCCTTAGAGGCTTAGGGGCACCTGAAATCAGAGCTCTGTGGAGGGCAGAGAGGCTAGGTGTCAGGCTGGCTTTCGGTCCCCACATCCAGGAATTTTTTCCTCTATTACTGAGTCCAAATGTTGCTGTGGGGCGACAACATGACCAGAATCATCAAAAGCTAACTAAGCATTAAGCTAGATTGATGAGTTTACAGTGAATCTGGATGCTGTAGTCTTTTGGGTTTTCATCACAGGGGTCAGAGATAACCCGGTGACACTGATTGTGATGAGGCAAGAGGAGGGGTGCACAGAGAACGAGATGGAAGTGGGGTGTCCTGGTTACTCGTCCCAGTTCTGCACCAGTGATTCTTGGGCAAACCTCTTTCTCTCCGTGCCTGGAGTCACATCTTCAAAATTAAGGGGACGGAGAAAATCAGTGGCCCTCAAACTTTATTTTGAAGCAGTGGAATCTTACAAGGAATCCCAAAATATAAAAGCAGAGCAGTAGAACTTAATTGGTATATGCATATTATATATTCAAATGTATGACATTTACTTATAGAGATATGAACAATAAGATGCGTTGGTATAAGCCAACTATTAAAATTGGGGGTAATGAAAGAAAGAGGCAGCTTTATATCTACTCTAATCATCTGATTTATTTTTAATTTTTGTTTTCATGGCAAAACAAGGAGATTCTCACAGACAAGCACTTGCAAATGGTAAATGCTCATTTTTCAATCTCAGAATCTTGTTTTATCGAAATGGCAAGTTAAGCCTTATTCCAAGGTCTTCAGAAAAGTGAGTTAGCCTGGCAGCACAATTTAACATCTTTGGGGTTACCAACAGGCTAAGATACGTTTTATTAACTCATAAGCAACTGAATTTTTTAAATTTCCACAGTATGGTTAACAGATATCCAAAAGTATGGTTTCAGATCCTTTGAAAACACCTCCAAGTGAACAATCTGAACAGCCTTAGGCTGGAGGATTTCTACAGGTCCCTCTGTCTCTAAAAGGCTCTAAGTCTGAATATGTATTTGTTGAGCACATACTATACCATGTTCTAGTCCCCAGCGACAGAGGTGATTATGACCCAGAACATTTTTCAGATCTTTCACTGTAAGGTGTTTTCATATATTATTTTATTTCGTCCCCTCCCCCCAAACCTGTAATGCACATACTATTATCTCCTTGTTTTATAGACAGGGAAACTGAGGCTTAGAGAAGTTAACAATTTTCCCAAGGACAATAGTTAGTAAGTGTCAGTACTGGGACTCAAACCCACATCTGTCCACTCTGGATGTCTTGCTCTTAACCATTTGGTAACATTTTTCTAGTTCTTTAAACCTTTGGTTCAGAGCAGAACTGGTCCTGGCCACTTCTGGTCCAGGAGGAAGAGGGGGTGACACCCCAGCCATCTGAGGAGGCTGGTGACTGGACTTCTGTGGGCCCTTGATCCGCTGGTTTGCTCTGATAATACTTCTCTCATAACAGCTTCAGCAGCCAAGCCCACCCGGGCTGCTGGCATGGCTGCCAGGTCTCCTCCGCAGGGAGAAAGAACGCCTCCCATTAGCAAGTGCTGCAGCTCGGAGCATCCCCGGGATGGGAAGCATCTGTTGCTGCTCCCATTGTTCCAGCTGAGAGCACGCTAATTGTCCTCTCCAAAGTTGGACTGTAGTCTCTTGCCAGAGGGAAATTATGGACCCTTTTTCAGCAGGCGCACTGTCCTTTCCGCAGCTGTCAGCTGAGTGGCCCCAGGAGGAACAGGCTGATTCGGAGGGGAGGGAGGATGGAGGCCTATCATGCATCCTGATCTATACAGAGAAGGAAAGTTAGCACAGCCCGGTGAGAAAGCAGGGCACCCGCCAGACACAGGAAGGCTGGCGACAACCCTTCTTGACCATTCCACTTGACTCCCTGGCATGCGTGATGGCTTGTGGTGCTGTTGGATAATTCAGGGGCTCAAATGGAGGTAGCAGCATGGAGTAAAAAGTAGTAGAACAGGCATGGGGGTCAAACTGAGCAGGCTCAAATCCCAGCTTTGCCACTTATTAACTATGACCTTGGGCTTCCCTGGTGGCACAGTGGTTAAGAATCCGCTTGCCAATGCAGGGGACATGGGTTCAAGCCCTGGTCCGGGAAGATCCCACGTGCCACGGAGCAACTAAGCCCGTGCACCGCAACTACTGAGCCTGCGCTCTAGAGCCCGCGAGCCACAACTACTGAAGCCCGTGCACCTAGAGCCCGTGCTCCGCAACAAGAGAAGCCACCTCAATGAGAAGCCTGAGCACTGCAACGAAGAGTAGCCCCCCCGCTTGCAGTAACGAAGACCCAACTCAGCTAAAAATAAATAAATAAGTTTACTAAAAAAACAAAACAAAACTATGACCTTGAGAAATCACTGTCACTTATTTACCTTACTAGGAAACTGGGAGGAGTACAGAAGCCAATTAAAAAACATAAAATGTCTAACAGAGATTTTGGGTATAGCCAGTGCTAATAAATATGATTTCTTCTTCTTCTTCTTATCATTGCTGTTGTTAGTATTGTACCTGTAAGTATTTAATCATCTGTGTGGAGACAGTCTACATATACAAGGTCTCCTAAGTAAGGAGGTAGAAGGGTATACAGAAACAGAATAGTAGTATTCATATATATTCAAAAATATTTTGTCTTTTTAAAAGTTTTTTAAATTTTTTATACAATTTTTAAAGGTTACACTCCACTTACAGTTATTACAAAATATTGACTATATTTCTCGTGTTGTACAATACATCCTGGTAGCCTATTTTACACCCAAGTACTGGAAACCAGTCCCAATGTTCTGAAATATGGGCACCGTCTACACTAGCAAACAAAACTCTGTAATAAAACACAATTTTTAAGCAAAAATAAAATTTTAAGTCACCTACTATGTTTCAGGTATATGCTGGCTGTTAAGCTTCTAGCTGTCAACGAGATGACCTGGCCCTACTAGGAAGTCTCGTAGGATGGGTGTTCTGAACTGGAGTAGCAGCCAGTGTTGGAAGAAGTTGCTGGAAGCTTTGGCAAACTGTTGGAAGGCACAGAGCCTCGAGCCACTTCATGGCTCCAGGGTTACCATTTCTGCACGGGAATCTTGGGTCTCAGCACCATATGACAATGCAACAGGAAGAGCACGGGTCTGGGGATGAGCCTTGCCCACCCCTAGTCCAGTTCCAACACTTCCGGGTTGTGAGACTTTGGCAAGACCCTTCTTCTTCCTTGCCCCCATATAGCTATAGCACAAGGATAATAATTGCTGACTCACCTACAACACAGTGGCGCTGCAAGGAGGGACCAAGCAACCCAACCACCCTGTGAATGTCTTTGGAATCCAAATGAAAGGTGTTATCACCATTATCTTTCTTCTCTTAGAGACTCCAATACCTTGGGTATTGTCCAATTCCCCAACATGAAGATTCCTGTTTTGAATTGAATTTATAAGAATTTGTGAGTGTGGTTCCTACACATGCGCACACACACACACACACACACACACACACACACACACACACACACACACCATCCCTAAAGAGCATATGATATCCTGGGTCAGACATGCTCATCACAATCACGTCCTTCCATCTAAGGCAGAGAAAGGAGATGGACCCATGTTACCTCTATGTTGTTTTTGATCTGGCCCCCAAATACCCCAGGATCAAACTTAAAGGGCAAATACTTCCCAGAGAGGAGCATATCAAGGTAAATTCACCATAACTACAAATGAACTGTAATCTAATCATATCATTGCAGACCTACCGGCAGGCCCAGTGTTCCTCTGTACTGCCTCACCGTGGGTCAAAGGAGAACATGAGGCCTGGAGGGAAGAAGCCATAGACACTCAACAAATATTTCTCATGCTAGGAACTATATGTGGAGTTAGAAGCAGAGTGGAGCACAAGACAGGCGAATGTTATTTTATGCATCATAGAGCTTAGTGTCTAGAAGAGAAAAGAGATCATTGAAATATTCCCACAAATGTATCATTTCAGACTGTGGTGAGGGCTCTGAAGGTAAAGTACAGGGTGTTAAAAAAAAAAGTGCAGAGAGATTGGGAGGAGCCTCGTAAGCAGCAACAAAAGGGATTAAATTAAAAAGGAAAAAAGAGAAACACTATTTAACCAGTCAATGAAATTAGGTAAAATTATCTGCTTGTCTTTATGAAAAGATCTAATGCTGCCCTTTACAATAAAGGCTTGCAAGATACAGTAAAATTAATTTTATGTTGGGCTGCCAGGTGCTGTTGTGAGACCATGTTTATGTAAGCAGTCCCAGGGCTTCAAACATTGAGTTGTAAAGGCCAAGTCTCAGGAGTGGCTTAGTGAGGAAAAACTCAAGTCCCGGCATTCCCCCTGGGGCTAAGTCTCAGCAAGCTTTATGGCTGGACACCCTGTTGGATGTTTTTCCTTAAATAGTCCCTCCTGACAATATGTGGCAGAGCCCTGAATGAGAAATGGTATGATCTGTTTTTGCCCAGCAGCAAGGTGGAAGGGAATTGGGAATGTCTGTCTTTACTTAAAAACTAGGTAAGAATAGTTCCTATATAGAGAGACACAGATTGGACTTTCTCCAGTTCCTGAATAAAGAGGAGGCAGGCTCATTGCAGGGAAGAAGAAAAAGAGCTCAACCAAGCAGGCTTGATTGGAAGAAACTGGATCATTTTTTGAAGTGAGGACTTCCTGTTCCAACCAAGTCCTGGTGTGGACTTGTTGTGAGGAAGCTACTTTTCAGCCATGGCTGCATTTGCCTGCTTCCCTTGCATCTAGATGGGATCATGAAACACCACCAATGGAATAGGACCAGAAGTCCACTGACCTTGAGAAGCAAGTGTGCCTATACCACCTCCCCCCTCCTTTTCCTTTCCACTAGCTTCCTGCAGAAGAGCACAGTCACCTAAAAATCACCTTAGGGATGACAGAGCCGCAATGTGGAAGGAGCCTGGGTCCTGGAGTCACCACTCGTACGTGAGCTAACCGTCAATTAGGAAGATCCATTTTGGACATTATGTGAGTGAGGAATAAACTTTTATTTTGTTTAAGTTGTTATATTGGGGAATTCTTTTTAGAGCAGCTAGTATTACTCCAATAGTATTATCCCAACCCTGGGATTGGGACTAGTACCTTTTCTTTACATTCCTTAATATGCAGCAAATATGTTGTTGCTATCCCTACTATGTCCATTGGAAATATTGTTAATTGATTATAGCTTTTTAAATCAGTTTTTATGGGGTCTCAGAAACCTTCTTAACATTGTAGTTATTACCAAAATTTTGAAGTTGCACTCAGAATAACATTTATTTGCTATTACAGCATGACTATAAGCTTCTTAAGATAAGGGTTTAATGTCCATCACTTATCACATGGCCAGCACGTAGCAGCAGCTCAAAAACGTTTGCTAAATGAATGAAGGAAGGGTAGATATTCTGCAAAGAAGATCTACAGTATTCTTATATATTTACAATTTTCTTTAGGCCAAAGAGCTACCAAAAAAGGGAGAGCCATAGAGACAATTATTAGGGTGATTCAACTCGGGTATTAAGAGTCCTGGTAGACTCAGAGTAGCCATCCCAGGATGGAAGGTCTGTATTCACAGATAATCTCTCACCTCTGTATTTTACCTTGCCTGCATAGAAAAAGCAATCAAATTGTTCAGATCTGCTTGGAGCTCCAGTGTCAGGAGAGGTGAGGGGAAAAATTCACACTATTGTTTAGATGGTATCTTGAATATCACAGCCAGTCAGATGTTTACCTGCAGAGTCTGCCAAGAATCTATGTGAACAGCAGTGAGGATGGCCATCCCTTTCCTTTGCATCACCAACTCCAGTAGGAGGACTCCTGCATCGCTAATTTCATTTGATCATTGTTTAAGTAAAGAAAGCAGAGGGGAATTTACCCATTTCACAGATGAAGAGAGAATCCTAGAGGGAATGTAACTTGACAACATCGTAAAATATTAAAGATAAGCTCAGATCCAGAACCCAGGACTCAAAATTTCATCCATCCATTCATTCATTGCTTCGTTCAGCTAATATTCACTAAGTACTTTTTTGTCATGCACCCTGAGCCCCTGGGTATTGCTTACCACATCCTCTTATCATTCTTCCACGACACAGACTCATATTTCTTTCTCACGCTTGGTATTTTATAGAGTATAGTCCTTTCCCTTCCACACTATCAGACTGTTAAGGTCAAAGTAGTGAGAGGAGTGTCACATGGCAAGACAGTATTGGACCCTGCTCTTGGAAACATGCAGAGTCTAGAATTTGACTGGAAGTAACAGAGAGATGGTCTGAAGTCTTTGATTTCAGTTTCCAAGGGCCTGAAAGCATTCTCTCGGTGCCTTAGCCTGGGCTTCAGAGTTACAATTTGAGAAATGTAGCTTTCAGCTGAGAGCCTGGATCCATAAAGACTACAGTCCAGCTTTGCTGGCCGTCAGCCATCCGAGCATCTGAGATAGACATGGAACCAGCCTGCTTGGTCACTTCCACAGACACTGGCAGACACCGGGACACTCTTATGCAGATGCCAGCTTCCAGCCCAGGGTGCTCCCATCAAAGCAAGAAGGCTCTTCCCAAGACCTTCAGTGGGGGCCAAGGATGACTAGTGATGACCAGTTCCTTCGACCCCTGCTAGACCTGCATGGCTGTCAATTCTTTAACTTATCCTTCGAGGGAAGTAGAAATTCTCCTGGAAGGAGGATAGTGATTTCATAGGAGAAAATTCATTGTCATAGGGGAAAAAAGTATTAATGATCTCAGAGCACATAAGAGTACTTTTTTTTTAAGTCCTTGGAAAACTCACTTTTACAGTCCTCCGAGACTGCTCTTTTTCCCCTCCTTCCCATAAGGTATTCTCCACTCCACTCTTCCCAAACTCTCAAATACACCAGTTTTATTCCTGCTTCCCCAACGTCTCATCAACAATCTGAAATGCATCTTTCCTTTCTACCTGTTTAAGTAAGTCCTGCTTCTAAGTCAGATTCAAGTTTGACAATGGAATCACTTCTTTCCCCACAACTTTCAATGGTCTGGAGAGAGGGGCCCACACCACAGCATTCATCACGGCTCCCTCTGTTTCTCTTTACGTGTGTCGATCCCACATTTCCTCTGAGATTATACACCTTGTGCGGTACAGGCAATCTATCGCATACTCTTTCGTGTATAAACTTAACACTCCATTTTTAAAAAATTAAATGTTGTTCTTGCTGTTATTATTTTTCAAGCATTGGGTGAGGCCTTTGGTCTCACATAATAGATGCTGTATTCTAAAGAGCTAATCCAAATTTGGGGTCTAAGTGGATTTGCCATCTGCTATGAACAGTTTTAAGTAGATGAGACTGCCATGCGGGGAAGACTTTGGGGCATGGGGACAACCTCCCAAGGAGGTCCTGCATGTACATTTGGGGATTAGCAATGTTGACATCTTTGAAAATGAGGTGACCCAAGAGAAAGTCAGGGAACTCAGCTTCCTCCTGTCTCAGTAACTTTTGGAAATCTTAGAGAAGAGACGGCATGCAGGTGAGACCCAGATCCAAAGGCCAGGCTTCCCAGATGAACATGCAAGCTTGTTGGGGAGGGAATACTGGTAACTGGAGAGGGGACACATATGCCCCCTGTCCCGACCCACTTGTGAAAGACCCTGTATCAATTGCTCCAGTTTTCTCACCACGTCCCACCCCCTCCAAAGCTGGCCGAGAGCCAGGCAGACCTCCGACATTAAAACTGGCGAATGAGATCCGAGCCTTGATCTCCCCTCCCCACCTCTTCGAGCGAGGATTTTGGTGCCAGCAGCATATGTTGAAAGGGCCCAAGCACAATCCTATTACCATTGCAGGAGACATTAAATAATTATATGAATTTACCTAAATATGGGAAAAAAGCCTTTACAAATCAGGGACACTTGGCCCATTTTCCAGGGGCACATTTTTCTCTTGGCATGGCACACTGTCCTGTTGGGTTCCCATTGCTACTTGGAGTGTTTCCTTGAATTGTGGGGCACATAGATTCTCTTGTTCTGTTTAATTTTATCAAAGCCCGTTCTGTATGCTGGCTACAAACTTATTATATGGAAAAAAAATGACCACAAAGGTATGGATTGTGCTGAAGTGTACCCTGAGGGGGAGTGCATATAAATAGTAATTTCTCGTATATGAAACCTTCCAAGAGGCGGTCTTTCATGAGATTGCTTTCCAAAAAAGCTGAAGGAATGGAAAGGGGAAGAAAGGAGAGGGCAGGAAAGGATTAAAAGGGGAAAGGGAAAGGGGTTATGTCATGGAGTTAGAGGTAGGCCATCTGGGTTCCATGCGTCTGAGGACCACGAATGGGACTTTTCTTTGGTGGACTTTCCATGGAAACACCTCTTCTTTAGTCTGTATTTTCACTGTCAACGAAATCATGTTGACAGTGAGATGTGTCTAAATCATGCGCCTCTACCGTTTGCTGTGGAATTGGAGGGCTGACATGAGGGTCCTACCTACGTAGCTGTGCCCCCCTTGAAACAGCCTGTCCTCACAGGAAGGCCAGAGTGACTGTCACCCACACAGCCAAACTGGAAAGGCCAAGGAAAGGGAGGTCCTGGTCCCTTACAGGTTCCTCTGATCCAGGAACTGTCTGGGATTCCCTTCCTTGGAATAAGAGCTTCTAGAAGATGCTTCTCAAAGGCTCTGTGAAAGTCCAAGGTTTTTTTCTTTTGTTTCTAGCCCACTGAAGAAAGACTTTTTTTTTTGTTTCCATCACAGCACTTGGATTCATGTTACCTTCTAGTCCTGTCTCCTTGTGGACCAGTAACCAAGAGTGAGTGAGGACCAGTCCACAGCCCACCCCTTGAGTAGCTCTCTTCTAAACCACAGGGAGATGAGATGCAGCTAAAATGACCCCTTCTGACAGATGTGTCCATTGATGTTGGGTGTAGGCTGTCACATCTTTGTCAGAGCAGAGATATAAAATGAGCAGCTGGGGACCCAGAAGATGAACCTTCCCAGCCTCACAAGTTTACAGAGGGCCCACCTAGCCTGAAAAGAGTGCTTACTACTACCAGCCCTCACCACGGTCTCCGAGGTCTTGGGGGAAACTAGTCTTCACATACGGCCAGGGTAGCTGTAGAAGCCCAAGCATGAAGTTTTAAGGTAATGTGTGTGTCTTTTTAAATGGTATTAAGATGTGGTTAAGACAATAGTGAAAAGATGTCAGAGGAAACAAAGAAAGGTGATTTTTTTTAAGTTCCTAACTTCCCCTCCCAAAAGCAGTGCTGACCCCACCTCACAAAATATTTACTGTTCTGAAGTCAGGGTCTGGCAGGGCCTCTGCCTCTAGACATTATGAAAGATGCAATTTTCCTAACTTCGCCACCCTCCTTCCTGCTCACGTCCAGCCTGTTCTATACGTGGCTTCTCTCTCTCCCCTGCTGTTGATTCCAGGCGTTAGGCAGATGCCATTTTCTCGACAGTCTGGCAGTGTGCACTCCATCGCCTGCGAGCTTGTTAAAAATGCAGAATCTCAGGCCGTGCCATGCCCCCAACCTACCTCAGATCCCACATTTTAACAGCATCCTCAAGTGGTTTCCATTCACATGCTTCTCTTGGAAGCGATGACAGTGACATGTGCGTTCAGTTCCACCCTCTGACATGTGGGAGTTGTTATAAGCAGGAGAACCTTAGAGAGTTGAAGGACAGGAAACCAATAAGGCAAAACAAAGGGCTAGAATATCAGAAAGCTACTATCATTCCTAGACCTGAAGGGGCAAAGAGAGGAAGTGCCAGCCTCCCAGAAGCTGTAGGAGAGAGCCCCTGACAGAGGCTGGGGTGTCTTATGAAGGGTGTGGCCTTCAGTAGAGGAACAGGGGAACATACACCCTTCCAATCCTGGGGAGATAAATACCCCAACCTCTCTCTTCTTTCCCCCCCTCTCTGCTGGCAATGTCTATTAAATGTTGAATTGTGTCCCCAAAAAGATATGTTGAAGTCCTAACCCCCCATACCTCAGAATGTGACCTTATTTGGAAATAAGATCATTGCAGATGTAATTAGTTAAGACAAAGGCATACTGGAGTAGGGTGGACCCTAAATACAATATGACTGGTATCCTTATAAAAACAGAAGATGCACAGAGACAGACAGGCACAGGGGGAAGATGGCCATGTGAGGATGGAGGCAGAGACTGAAATAATGATCTTCAAACCAAAGGTTGCTGGCAAGGACCAGGCACTGGAAGAGGCAAGGAAGGATTCTTCCCTGCAGGCTTCAGAGGTAACAAGCCCCTGCTGCCACCTTGATTTTGGTCTTCCAGACTCCAGAACTGTGTGATAATAAATGTATCTTGTTTTCGGCCACTCGGTTTGTGGGGCTGTGTCACTGCAGCCCTAAGAAAATGATATAGTCCCCAAATGGAAGGCAGAGAACAAGAGAACCAGTTAATACGAGGGTGGAAAAAATAGAGAAGGAATCTGGAGGAACAAACAATGAGTGTCCAACAGATAGGAGCTATTGGAGTAGACTGATAGAGGAACTTCCCTGGCAGTTCTGTGGTTAGGACTCCACACTCTCAATGCAGGGGGCATGGGTTCGATCCTGGGTTGGGGAACTAAGATCCCACATGCTGCATGGTGCTGCCAGAAAAAAGAAAAGAAAAGAAAAGGAATAGACTGATAGAAAGCTATTAGGTTAAAAGAAAAAACAAAAACTTCTCCTTTCGTAAGAGTTTCCAAACCTGGTTGCTGCTGGCTCCCTTCCCTGGCCACAGTATGTGAGCATAAGGCCAGCATGCAGAGGGGATAGGGCATTGAGGGTGAGATAGCAGATGATAAACGTGATGGCTTCATTTAAGCTCTTTTTTTTTTTTTTGCGGTACGCGGGCCTCTCACTGCTGTGGCCTCTCCCGTTGCGGAGCACAGGCTCCAGACACGCAGGCTCAGAGGCCATGGCTCACGGGCCCAGCCGCTCTGCGGCATGTGGGATCTTCCCAGACCGGGACATGAACCCATGTCCCCTGCATCGTCAGGCAGACTCTCAACCACTGCGCCACCAGGGAAGCCCTAATTTAAGCTCTTGATCCAGCAATACGTGAAGCCTCTCTCCTTTTTGACTTGATCTACTGTCTCCAAAGCCCTAAATGTCAGAGAATGGTAATATATTTTACTTAACTTTCATGAGTCCTTCTGGCTAATCTTGATATCTTTCCTGAGGGAAAGAAAGCAACACCTTCCAGACAGGAAATTTGTTAGGAACCAGTCCATATGAAACAAACAAACAAACAAACACTTCTTATAAAACCAAACATATAGTTCCTTGCAGATCCTTCTTATGAAAAATCAGAAACAGCCTAGATGCCCAGCGTAAGGGGATTAGGCAAATGAATTTTCTACATCCATTCAATGAAATTCTACTTAGACACAAATTATGACATGAGAAGATAGTTTTTGAAATGTCCTCCGCAGGACCCCAGGGTTTTTCTCAGAACCCCTCACGGATGGAAGGGTGTGAGTGAATACACCGAGCTATGGATACCATAATTCTGATTTAACCAGAGTGTTTTATTTTGACCTGTTTTTATCCTTTTGGCTTCCAGATAGGATTTCCATTGAATGAAGCATTCCAGGCAGCATCCATTAAGTATGTCAGTTGGGTTGAACATTCCCATTGTTTACCTTTTATGCACATGGGTGGCACTGGGGGAATCATAGGGCAGAAGAGTCCAGGTTTGATGAGCAGAAGATCTGAGAATGATTGTGGCCGGCTCATGACTCAGAGCTCATGTAAAACTGATCCATGTGGATAAAGAGGCCAAGAGCGAAGAGGAAAGACCCTGACTCGGAGCAGGGAGATCTGGGTTCTCGGCCCCATGGTGTCACCAGCAGGCAATGTGCTGGGCTGTGGTTTCCTTGTCCTTACAGGTCAAGGGCTCCACCTGGATGAACTCATGTTCTCATGGACACACCAATGTTCTTTAGTACTATGGAGAACCTTGTGTAATGTCAAAAAAAATTTCCCCAAATACCCACACTCATTGTCTGCATATCCATGCCTAATTTCAACTTTTCTTATGTATTTTCTGCTCTTTTCCTAGACAGGAACCAGATATATGGATAGAAATAGTCTGTGACAGATACAACATTGTATTTAATCTCCGTATATATCTGTATCTCTACGTATCTATACCTCTCTCTCTCCATAGCATCTATAGAGAAAGAGCTTGAGAGAGAGAGCGATTATCTATATCTATGTATCTATATCATCTATCTATCTATCTATCTATCTATCTCTCAAGAGAATAGACAGTTTTCATCCATTTTCGTAGGATGGTAGCGCTGAGAGAGGTGGTAAACTGTAGAGTCAAGACTGTTCATTCCTCATGAAACTGATGCTCAAAGAGAGGGTATGACATAGCCAAAGTTATACAGTCAGTTGACATCCAACCCCCAACTAAACCCCAAGATTTTAAAGTCAAAATTAACAGCTCTTCACACTACAGTTGTTAACTTCACACTATACCCCTAACATGTACTTGCTGTACTTTCTGAGGTCTTGAAGAGGGAAAAAAACAAAAACAAAAAAAAACCTGTCTCTGAACTTCTGCTCACCTAATGAACTCATCCGATTTACCAGATGTACGAAAGTGAAACAAATCTGATGCACAGTCCGTTAATCCTGCATCTTTCTTGGCGGCGGCCTCTGAAACAGCGGGAGGACAGTACTCCAGCCTGCAGTGGTGTTACGGATCACAACGGAAGCATACTGTCATCAGATTAATTTTCCAACGCTCCTACCCCCAACCACAAAATCCTGAGAGAACGAGTGTCAAATACACTTAATAATTGCATAATTATGACATCTGTTACTCTCCAGCACCTCTTAGTGGAAAATTAACTGAAGAAATAGCAGGTTCAAAGATGTGTTAACACTCTGATAGCAGATTTAATTGAAATATGACGGGGGAGGATAATGGAGATTAAATTAAGCTCTCAGATAATCATCTGACACAAAGATAATTGAGCCAGCCTCTGCCACGTTGATGAACGCTTCGGAGATGCTGCGCGGGGTGGCATTTCGAGTATCTTATCCTTCAGGCAAAATGGAATTCTTCTCCCTCCCCCTCCTTCTTCTCTCTCTCTCGTCATTCAACATTTGTATCCTCCAAATCGATAATGTGAACAGCAGCATAATTGGAAATAAAAGATGATCTGAAATCCACAGGAAATTAGGTTTAGGTGCTCTGAGGAGATACAGTCTCATCCTAGACACAGGGTGAGTTTTTATGAGCCCTCCATAAGATGGATGTGCCCCTACCCTGAAGACTCCCAGGGAGTGTTTTCCCAATACCTCTGTCCTCAGTGGAGAGAACTTGCCGTGTGTGAGATGGGGAGGGGACCACAGACAACAAGAAGGGACAACAGTCGCTTTGTACTTTTTCTCCTCCCACAGGGGACATCACCGTGCTTTGTAGGGCAAGCTCAGGATGCAGTGTGCACTGCAGAACTGGTACCCAGTGCTGGAGAGCACAGAGTCATCCTAGGAGGCAACTAGCCCCTGGTGGCTATTAGCGAATGTCCTGGGGCGGGATGGGGTGGCATGTGGTGAACAGTTGAAAGCAGGAAGTTCTGGTTACTGTCATTGAAAGTGTCAGCCTTCAACAGTCCTAGAGAGTAGGTCCCCACCATGTCTCCCCATCCTTTAACTTAGGGAACACCTGCCTTTCCAAGGGCTGTGAGTGGCAGGCTAAGTGCAGACAATAAGATGGCATGCAGAAGGAGTCTTCACCCTTCCTCCACTCAACCAATGCCCCAGCTACTCAGAGTTTCAAGTTGGGGACTTTAGACCACTGTGATTTATCTGCTTTACCAATGCGGGGTCGAGAGAATGTGATCACATCTCCTTTCAGAGTCCGCTGAAGCACCTGTATCACATTTCCCTCTTATTCTTCTCTTCCTTGCCGTCACCCTGCCCACGAACACACCAAGAATTCCCTGTCCGTGTAGTACAGGGGTACTTCGCTACCCCTGTACAGTGACATAATTCAGAGGCACCCCCTTGGGGCTGGAGGATGCCACCGACACAAGTGCCCCCAGAAGTGGATTGCCTAGCAGACGACCACCCAGGGCAAAGCTGGGACCCTAAACCTAACGTGGGAGGAAGAAATCTTCCTCACCCTGGTGCAGCCGTGTGCATATTGTGTCGGTGGGTTTCAAACGCGGGGGCCTAGGCAGAGCCTCTCAACTCCAGTGGCACAAACCACATACTCTAGTTCAGGTCCACATCTCAGCAGTAAGTCCTTCAATGGACCGTGGAGCCTGACAACCAGGGAATTCCCTCCAAATTTGGTCAGAGCATCCACACTCCAATCTTCTTTCACAGGGTCTCCAGGGCACAATGCCCACCATGGCTGAGACAGAGTCTGGCATCCAGGGTCTCACAGATGGCAAACTTCCCCCTTTCATCACCCAGCCTTCTTTTCAAACCTCACAGAGATTTTATTTTACACAGCTCATTGCTCCTCTCGATTATCAGACTCAAGTAGGACAGACGATTCTGCAAGATCACAATAACATTTAAACCTGGAGAGAACGATGGAGTTCTCCACCCCTTCCCTTCCGTCGCAGTAGAGTTCCATGACTAAACTTCCCCAACTCCTGGATATCAGCAGTAAATTACATCTCATCCAGCCCCCAGCTAATCTATGATGGCAAAGCTTAGAATATGGCTGGTCCCATCTGTCCTATAATTTCTGTCTTAAGTTGTTAATTTATTGAAGCATCAAAGCACAAGGCATCTCATGAGAATGCAACTTAAGGGATTGTTTTAATCATCCTCCTGCAGCCAGGTAATATGGCACCAGAAATTCCTTCCAAAGAGAAGATTCTTGACCCTCCTCTGACCTCTCTTTTTATCTGCAGGATGGGTGTGTGGCACCCATAAATCAACTAAACCCATCTCTTTCTGTCTAGTATGATGCTGCCAATTGACACTGGATGGCTGGACTCTGCCTAGAGAGAATACTAGAAAACCACAATGGTGACATGTGTTGTTGCTTCCACCCCTCTTAGGAATTTCTACAGTTCCTTGGAGAGGTTGATTACTTTTTAAATTATGTATCAGTTTGTCTTCTTGGGCAAAGTCCACAATCAATGATATGTTTCGCTGAGTATGTAAATGGCTTTTACATATTTCAAAATAATATCTAATTAAAATGTCAAGGTTATAGCTCATGTGGCAGGAGTGGACAGGGCTCCACCACCTCCTTCAGCCTCTCAACGTGACATTTAAAATATGTCCTATAATTAGGAGCAATTATAAATTCCAATTAAAAAGAAACCTGCACAATTCTGACGATATTTTTCTTTGAAGTTTCTGGCTTTAATTTATGTGCTTGGTGCACCAAATTGTCTCAGCTTCCTCAGATAGGTTTCCAGACAGAAAAGTCTCCCAAAACTGCAGAGAGAAAAGCAGACCAAATGTAAGAAAAGTAGTAAAGTTCATTAAAATGGGTTATTGCATCTATAACTTCTGGACTTGGCGTTCATTGATTAGAGATTAAACATCATCCTTTGTACTACTCAGATTGGGATTTTTAATTAGGATGTCATTATTACACAGATATAATGAAGGCCAGATTGATTTCTGAGACCTTTTGAAATAATAGCACTACTTCTGCAAAATGAAAATCATAATAGATTATTGACTTCTTCAGGAGTTTTGATCCAAGGGCACCTCCCCAGTGTCAGCATTTTCAATATTTTTAGTTTCATGCAAAGGGACACTCATAATTAAGCTTACATTAGAAGTTTGTGCACATCGACTCTGTGTTATGGATGCCGATGGCGTCACATTGATTACCCTTAAATTATAATAGCGGTGACGTCGCTTGTTGCTGAAGTTGTTTATATACCACAGAGCCTCTGTGTAATTTAAAAACTGTCCAGATTCATAACGGGTAACATACCTGATTCACAAGATCAGGAGTTCACCAACTTTCTTAAATCATAGGCTCTTCACATCTCAGTAAGTTTTCCAGGGTGCTCCTAGTTCAAAAGAAATAATTAACAGTGCCATGTATTAGTCAGGTCCAAACAACTTCATAAGCGTTTATGTCCTAACAACTTACTAGGCATATTAAAAAAGCATAAATTGAAAGAAAAACATGTTATGTTTATTTTGTTCTCGAATACCCACAAAAACTTCTAATGGGATGTCTGTACCTGTTGGGCTCTGCACAGCTTCTCAAGTTTTGGAATCAGGTTGGACCCTGCCACCCTCATTTCCTGTTTCACATTGATGTTTAATTGGGTCTTGCTTTTTATCACAGCAACCAATGGAAAATCCAGCTTCACAGAGATAGGATGTCACTGAAAGTAATACAGCATGATCGAATGTTGAAACTGTGAACGACCTCAAGCTAGTAGTTTGCAAGGTGTCTGAGAAATGTTACTGTGTTTTCCTCGAAAATTTATCATATCCGTCAGGGCCTCTGTGAACTCACTGGGGCACCCTGGGTACCCTGGCACACAGTTTGGGAACCATGACACTAGCCTTAAGTTTCTTGATATTATGGGATATGTGTTGTCCATCTTTATAGTAACTCATGTGCTCAACAGACACTGTTTAAAGAATGGTGCTTTTTGTTAGCACTTTTCTCGTTTAGATCATTTTAATTCAAAGTACGACAATTTGATAACACACACGTACACTGCCAACACTTGATCTGTTTTCTGGCACATACTCAGAGGGCTTAAGTCGAGGAAGTCATCTCTAGCTGAGACATTTCACAGATACTCCTCTGTGAAGACACTCTCTGAGTGTCGTAGATTTTCTCCACAACTAGGAAAATCCTTAAAGCCCCATCCACAGCTCATTCCGTAAGGCATTAGAGATACACATAGACAAGTGAGTGCTTGGACTAAAGAATTCCTGGGACCACCTGACCTTATCCCAAAGTAGATGGAGGTGCTTATGTCCAGAAATAGAGGCATACATAAACTCCCTCTGAGCAGGGTAGCCTTTGCCTGTGAGTCCCACTGATGCCGTACATCTGAGAATCTGGAGAACAGCACACCACCCAATGCAGCAATGGCTAAACAACAATGCCCAGTGGTATAGCTACACAATGGAATACCATTCAGTCTTAAAAAGGAATGCAATTCTCATTGAACACAAGTGAAACTTGAGAATATTATGTTAAGTGAAAGAGGTCAGGCAGAAAAGGTCACACATGGCATGATTCCATTTATATGAAGGATCTAGAATAGGCAAATTCATAGAGACCAAAAGTAGAATCGTGTTTACCAGGAGATGAAAGGAGCGGGGAATGGGGAGTTATTGTTTAATGGGTACAGAGTTTCTGTTTGGGATGGTAAAAATGTTCTGGAAATGGATAGTGGTTATGGTTATGCAACTTTGTAAATATGCTTATTGCCACTGAATTATACACTTAAAAATGGTTAACACTGTAAATTGTTATGTCTATTTTAACACACACACACACACACACACACACACACACACAGCCTGGAAAATATGGTTCACTTAAAAAGATGACACCAATAAATAAAAGTTAGAAGTGCAAAAACCCCACAGACACCGTCTCTCTCTCTCTCTCTTTTTTTTTTTTGCATTCGCTCATTTATTCAGTTCACATATATTAAGCCTATACTGCTAGTTTTTTTTTAACATCTTTATTGGAGTATAATTGCTTTACAATGGTGTGTTAGTTTCTGCTTTATAACAAAGTGAATCAGCTATACATATACATATGTTCCCATATCTCTCCCCTCTTGCGTCTCCCTCCCTCCCACCCTCCCTATCCCCCCCTCCAGGTGGTCACAAAGCACCGAGCTGATCTCCCTGTGCTATGCCATGAAATGCTCCGTCAGAACAGGGGTTGGCAAACTTTCTCTGTAAAGGGCCAAATAGTAAATATTTTAGTCTTTACAGACTTAACGATCTCTGTTGCAACTACTCAACTCTGCCCTTGAACTGTGAAAGTAGCTACAGACAATATGTAAACTGGTGAGCGTGGCTGGTTTCCAGCAAACCTTTATGGATGGCACTGATCTTAAGTGTCATATGATTCGCACATACCATAAAATATGGTTCTTCTTTTGACTTTTTTTCTCAAACATTTAAAAATGTAAAAACCATTCTTAGGTTTTGGGTCTTACTAGACAGAAGGCCAGATTTGGCCCCTAAGCTGAAATTTGCTGAGCTAGAACCTCACATCAACGATGAGACAGTCCCATACTAATAATATTCAGAATCTCTCCGAACGTTAGGGATGGTGTTCTAAGGTGGATAGGAAATGCCACCCTTGGAAAATGTGTCAGTTCGTGATTCAGCCGGAACGAGGCATTCTATGACTGAACCAAACCTGGAATTGGCTCTCATTTCTTCTTCTTAAAGTTTTGTCCCACTGCCCGATCATGTCCCAAAGGCCAGCCCAGTGCCCTGTCGATCCAGACAAGGGAGAAAATCCACTTGATTCTCTACAGGATGTAAAGAATGCTTCTAAACATCTCTTGCACTCTTGCAGGATTATTTCCACTGAAACAGAGACCTTCAAGTAACTGTGGGATTTATGAAAGACTTTTTTTTTTTTTTTGCAGTACACGGGCCTCTCACTGTTGTGGCCTCTCCTGTTGCGGAGCACAGGCTCCGGACGCGCAGGCTCAGCGGCCATGGCTCACGGGCCCAGCCGCTCCGCGGCATGCGGGATCTTCCCGGACCGGGGGACGAACCCGTGTCCCCTGCATCGGCAGGCGGACTCTCAACCACTGCGCCACCAGGGAAGTCCCTGAAAGACTTTTTTTTTTTTTTTTTTTTTTTTTTTTATGCGTTACGCGGGCCTCTCACTGTCGTGGCCTCTCCCGTTGCGGAGGACAGGCTCCGGACGCGCAGGCTCAGCGGCCATGGCTCACGGGCCCAGCCGCTCCGCGGCATGTGGGATCTTCCCAGACCGGGGCACGAACCCGTGTCCCCTGCATCGGCAGGCGGACTCTCAACCACTACGCCACCAGGGAAGCCCCTGAAAGACTTTTTTAAAAGGGAAGGGGACAAAGGGACTTCTCGGTGCTGTTGAACTAAAGTGATATCTATATAGGCACACACACACACGTATGTATATGTATATATATGTGCGTGTGTATATATATATACGTATATACATACATATATAAATACATATCTTTGATTTGTAGATTTCTCCTCCCATGTCTGCATTAGAAGTCTCTATATCAGCTCATGGTACCATTTTGTCAAAACAATGAACAACATTATATATAAATATATATATATATATATATTTTTAAATCAGCAATGGCAGACTTTCTGAAAGGGAATTTTAGGGGAAAGGGCCAAGGGATCTTCCCAGTGCTACCAAAATAATATGATTCAGGCAACAGCCTCATTGCATATCTGCCCAGATTTTTTGGATGAGCAGAATTTATTCAACAAATTTTACTAAGCACCTACTTTGAGCTAAGCTTTGGGGATACACACTTCTTGAGAAACTCATATTCTAAGGTGTTAGTTTGTTTTCTTGTTGGTTTTTTGTTTTTTGTTTTTTTGTTTGTTTGGAGGTGGGGTTGGGAAAGGGATTGCAGTGTATAAATACCAGAGTCCCTAATGGTAAGAATTTAGTTCTTACCATGCTGATTGCTGTCCTCTGGAACTTTACTTAAACAAGAGGAATTTCTTCTCATACCAGCTACAGCTGTTTAGAAATGGGGTCTCCGGTCAGCTGCTGGGACATCACAAGCTGGGCAATAGACAGATGGGTGCAGGCAGCCTTCTCTGTGTACAAGTCTATAGGTTACCCTCCAATGGCTCAGAACATCCTGTGAAAGGTGAGGGCTGCTTTCCTGCATTTTGGGTTCTTCTTCTAATTCTTAACATCTCTCTCCCTCTCTCTTTGATTCTTAGATTTCTCCTCCCATGTCTGCATTAGAAGTCTCTATATCAGCTCATAGTACCATCTTGTCAAAACAATGAACAATAATAGTTCACAGTGAGCTCGAAATAATTTAAATATTTGGTTACAATGAAGATGGCCACAGCCTGTACATCTATCTGAGCTCAGAAAGTGTTTCCTTCATTTGTTCTAACTTTATTTCCCATAAAATAGGAGGTCATTTGAGTAAAATGATAGTTGGAAAAAATTTTTAAACAGAACCAGCAAATAAACATGGTCTTTATGAGTTGTAACTTAATCCCCAGCTGATGTCATGTTTCATGTTTCAACATGCCTGACATCTATATATCAGGCAGATTTATGGAGACTTCAGGGTAAGGGTTAAGAGGATTTCTTAAATAAGGATGGTGTGTTGGTCTGGGGGTAATTTGCAGATTCTGTTATCCATAGATCGAAATGTGCACTTTTGGGCAAATTATAGGAATATGCCTTTTCACTTAATCTCTTTTTTATGTTTAAAAAGTCTTTGGTTATGGGAGATGAGTGCATGAGAGAAGAGAGAGAGAGGGAGAGACACTAAAAATATGGTTCTCCTTTGCCCCTATTTGGTCATTGATGTTGCTCTGGCAATACTAGAGAGAAAAGAAAAGATCTTGCATTGCAGACCTCAGAATCATAAACCGCTCACAGGCCCTCTCCACTCCCATGCATCTCTTGGTGGCAGAATGGTTGTGTTGGCTGCAGTGGGTAACCAAAAATGTAGCACCCTCACGGATTCCTACCAAGTGCCTATTGGATCTGCACAATTCCAGCAGTTACCCCACAGGGAATGAGCTTTCCAAACATAAACGTCTCCTCATATCATACAAGTTGGTGGTCAATTGGCCCAGAAAAATGATTTTAAAATAGCCCCAGCAAAAATGACTCACTTCGGTTTCGACATTTATCTGGAGATTTTATCCAAGCTTCCCTTTAGGTCTCCTCACTCTGGTGAATGACTAAGAATAAGTCACACTAACAGATACAGCAAAGGCCCCCGCGGCTCAGTGGCTTAACACAGTCCAGCGTTATTTTTTGCTTATACTGTAGTCCTATTGAGTGTTTAGAGAGTGGACTTCTATACGGTGACTCAAGTAGTCAATGTCTTTCCAGTTTGTGACTTTGCCATCTGCAAAGACTTGGAGTCTACTAGATACTCTGCATTCCTCTGGGAAATGAGAAAGCCAGCAAGAGAGAAAAGTCAGGAGAGCTACACAGGAGGTTTAATGGATCACTGGGCAGACTGGGTTACATGCTCCCTTAACTACAAAGGATGCTGAGAAAGGCAGACGACTTGTTTCCGACCTCTATTCTGTTTGTTTTGTTTGTGTCAGTTTGTTTATTTGTTTGGCCGTGCTGCAAGGCGTGTAGGATTTTATTCCCCCTACCAGGGATCAAACCTGCGCCCCCTGCATTGGAAGCTCGGAGTCTTAACCACTGGACCGCCAGGGAAGTTCCTCCAACCTCTATTCTGATGCGTAAGCCACAGTACAGCACTGTTGAATGGCTGCTGGAATTTCCTCAGAGACAGAAGGACTTGAAATAAATAACAAAAATAAATGTAGCTTTTTTTTTTTTTTACATTTGTAAAAAAATTTCATTGTGAACAGTGGGCTTAATTTCACTTGGCTCTCACACTAGTCCTATGAGGCATTGTTATCCCTACTTTTAAATGGGGCTCTGAGTGGGGTGGGGCGCTTGCCTGTGCCCCAGGTCTAAGAGAGAGAATCTTAATCAGGACCCAGGTATCCCAGTGTTGAATTTGCAGTTTTTACTACTGTATTGAAATTGTAGGGGGTAAATGGTACTTGGGGGTGGGAGGCGGGGGTTATCTCAAGAAAGCTGGAAACTAGGTGGAATTGAGGGACAATTCCTTGTTCTATCTAAGTGCTGGTAAAGACTTACCTATGGGATATTTGAGAGGTAGAGCATAAAATTATTTCAGTTCTCTGCTTTGAGGCTAAATGCCAGCCTAATTCAGAAATCTAATCCCTGTTTGCCCTAGTCTTTTTTCTTCTCTTTAAGAAATGAAAGCATAACTTTTCATTATGTCATATTAATATAAGAATATGAATTGTGATGACATCAGCCAGGACAAGCAGATGACCTCCCAGCAATGGCTCAGAATGAAGGAAAAACAGTTAAATGAGCCCAGAAATATTTGAGAGGGTTAAGGTTAGAATCCTTGTGTGTGTTAATTTCCACAGCTGGTACACGCCTAATAAAATGTTTTCATCCTTCCTGCCAAAGAAAGAGTAGAGTTCAACCCCCTTTGCCGCTCCAAAGAGATGTCACAAGGCTTCATAATCATGATTTCAAAGAGGTTTGTGGAAATGTTTCATTACTTCTTATAAAGAAATCTTTTTTTCTTAATTTTTTCATTAACTTCAGACATTTACTTGCAATTACATTTGTTCGGTGAATACAATGACAGAAATTAATAATTCATAGCTTTTGTCAGGGAAATTTTTTTTAAAAAGGCAACTTTAAATGTATCACTTTTATTTAAATAAGATTTTTAAAAATAAATAAAGGGGACTGTTTTTGTACTTCCTATAAATCTCCTCTTTTCCAAATTTTATCTTATGCTCTAACCAGTGACATGAAATCTTGGGTTGTTCAGAGCCCATCAGGAAAATAACAGGTTCAGATCTGATGTTCTGAAAATGGGGAACTTGACTCAAGCTCCGTGTGTATTGCATTGCCTGGATCTTCCGGGGCGTCGTGGTTGGTGACGGAGAATTGGAGCGTGAGAAAGCTGAAAGCGGCCAAAAAGATGGTGCCTTCCTGACAACCTCTCCTCTGACAATTGGGGAAGTTCAAGTTCAGAGAGAGTGAGTCTTTCAAGTTCACAGAGTGAGTTAGCAGCATAAACAGAGCTCAGCTAACATCTCCTGACCCTTGACCAAGGCTCTCCCAACATGCGTTGCTCTCTTCAAGTCATCTTCCTACCAGAGCCTGCCTACCAAGTGGCTACTTAGGGATTTTGGTGTAAGGTGTTCTAGGCAGACCAAAACTTTCATCCCAACTGCCTAAACAACTGACCTGAAACTCTACCATTAAAGTTTGGTTACTTTGGACTATGAAGACTTTTAAAAATCATGTTCCCCTTGTTAAAATGAAAGTATTCGTCACTTGAAATCAGCTTAGATGGAAAGGAATAAAGAAGGTCAAGGCCTGGCAGAAATAGGCTCATAAGGGGAACAAAGTCTTCATTTAGGTCCAAGACAGTGGATAAGATGGATTCTCTAGGTCTCTCTGCCTCTCCCTGCCTTTAAGAACCTGGCTGGCAAATCAATTGTACCCATTAGTTGTTCCAGTCAAAAAGAAGATAATAGAGTCAGACTTAAAAGAAAAATCAAACCATGAGACACTTCCTGGAAGTGGCTGGCTAGGGTCTCTGGGAAGGGCAGTTTAGCATATGGACAAGAATTGAATATCTCTAGGTTTGATTCTTTATTCAAGTAGTTATAAGTTCGGTGCCTTGGAAAAATCACTACTAAGTTATCTGAATCGCACTTTCTTTATAAAATGGAGATGTATTCATTAGCTATTGTGCTGTAACAAAAGGCCCCAAAATGCAGGGGTTTAAAAGAGCAGTTATTTGTTCTCATGTGTCTGAGGGTCAGCTGTGGTGGCTTTGCTTCTCACTGAAGTCTGTGGGTTAGAATGAGTGGCTCTGCTCTTTTTTTGTGTGTGTGGTATGCGGGCCTCTCACTGCTGTGGCCTCTCCCGTTGCGGAGCACAGGCTCCGGACGCGCAGGCTCAGCGGCCATGGCTCACAGGCCCAGCCGCTCCACGGCATGTGGGATCTTCCCGGACCGGGGCACGAACCCGTGTCCCTGCATCGGCAGGCGGACTCTCAACCACTGCGCCACCAGGGAAGCCCCTAGCTCTGCTCTTTGTATGTGCCTCTCACTGTCCTTCTGAGACCAGCAGACTAGCTGGTTCTTCTTAAGGTGATGGCAGAAATTCAAGAGGACAGGAGGAAACACGCGTGGCCTCCAAAGACTGAGGCTTAGACTGGCACTTCCAATTGTCTGTCCTTGGCCAAAACAAGGATGTGTCCAAGCCCAAAGTCAAGGGATAAATTCTGCCCCAAATGAGACTATGGCAAGAGTATGGAGGAAGTGAGGAGTGAAGAATCCCCTCCACCAAATTTATCATACGGGATAATAAAAGTACTTTCTCACTGCATTGTTCTGACAGTTAGATAAGAAAGTGTGTTTATTATGGTGATGGCTGTCTGTGCCCCCTCAGAGAATGGCAGGGTATACCTAGAGGTGAGTATGCTTGGGGTCCTCTCCTGGGTAAAGCAGCAATGATGGATTAGGGCCTAAGGATTTCTCTTTTTGATTTGGTTAGTTTCTACAGAGGGTGTCTCCTGGAGGTGAGGAAATGTGTGGTCTTCCTCGATCCATCCATTTCCTGCTTCCACGTACAGTGTTGACTCTCATCTCACACACAAAAAGAAGCAAATGGATTTGATTAGCAAATACTTTCATCTACATCCTAATTGAAGTCTCTGGGACTTCCTTGTTTAAGAAAATCCCATTTTAATGCACAACACATCAGGTAGTCAAAAGAATTCCTTCTCTCATCGGCTCTCCTACCCCTCCCAACCGGGGAGTTTATTCACCATTTTCCCATCAGCTCCAACCGTTGGATCTAGACCCATGCATCCAGGCTCCGGGCTGGAAGAGTCTCTTCCTGCTTTTGATTCAGGCCATGAATCACTCCGTCCTAAAGCACTTAAAACTGGAGGCAAAATGCACCCAGTGGTGCCTGGTCCAGATGTCCCTCCACTGTGGACCTGCCTACTTCTCGCCAGGACCCCTGAGGTGCGAAGCCCACTCTCAGAGGCCGCTGCAGCTAAACTCAGTTGTAGCCGAGGAAGCAACCATTTGGCCATCTGAAAAGTCTGACCAGTTGGCACACTGCTGTCTCCAAATGAGCCGGCAGGAAACGGGGTTTCCTAAAACTCGGTTTTAAAGCACTTACAACAGGAAACCATTTCCCATGCATGTTAGATCTCTCTAATGACTGACTAACGAGAAACAGGCTATCTTAATACTCTGCCCCAAGCCATTACAAATGGCTTTCTTTCCAGACTTCATTAGAATATTTACTGCGATTTGGATAGAAGACTTTTGACACTGCAGTCATAAAATTTACAGGCAAACTTTTTTTTCTTTCAGTCTAAGAAGAAACTTGCAAGAAGAGGGGAAACCCCTCGGCTCCCCCAGCCTCATCTCCTTCATTAGTGGTCTCTGAGAGTCTCCTGACCTCTAGTTAAGAAAATAAACATCCCTGTGATAGTCCAGTGAATTGCTTTTAGAAAAAAACAGCTAGATCCGCTCCTTTGTCAACTCCTGCCTCTTTCTTATGTATGTGGCAACAAAGAGAAAAGTCACAGTGTGGGCCAGTCCTTGTGCTGAGCACTTTTGAAGTTACGTTACTGAATCATCGCAACCATGTTGTGAACGAGCAAGGTCATCATCCCTGTTTCACCTCTGAGAAAACTTCGGGCTGAAGTTACCAAAAATCACACAGCTCGTGAGTGACAGAGTTTGGAATGGATCAATGGCTCCTTGAAGCAGAGACCTTCTCTTACCTGCCTCACTACTTGTGCCTAGCCGCAAACAGACCCAGTCTACACAGGCAGTAGCTACTCTGTGCAAAAGGGGTGTGGACTCACTTTCACCTTGTTTTGAATTTCATGTATTTAGTGCCTTCTTAAAAGTCATCAACCATAGTTCAACACAATTGACGTTAAGCCTCCATCCAGAGAAAAGTCATCATGGGACGACGTGCAGTAGTGCAGTATTCAGTTGCAGTGGTGGCTGCCGAGTGGTGACAACATCCAACGGCGAGGGAAAAAAAAGTAGCGTGGGCGAATGGAGAGTGGTATCTGCAGGGAGGGGGCTGGAGGTGGGGACACTGACCTCAATTGTGTGGTCAGGGAAGAATTCTGATGAAGGGGCATTTAAGTAGAGACTTTAATGAGGGAGGGAGAGAAAAGCTATGAAATATTTTGGCAGAACATTCTAGAATGAGGGGACAGAACATTCTAGAATTGGGGCACCACAGCGGAAGCATACAGCCCAGGTATCTCTGATGGTGTCTCTGTGGTCAAAGGTTGAATTGATAATTTGGAATATTCAAAGTTCTATATCTATACTACGTTAACATATCAGAAACCTGCATTCTTTCATCCTATAGTGTATCCCATGTCAGAAACATCTTCACTGAAGCTCACTTTAACAATAGGCCTCTGTGGGGTCTTTTTGTTTTATAATTGGAAATTTTTATCTTTTTGGTATAGGTGAATCACTCTGTTGTACACCCGAATCTAATACAACTTGGTTAATCAACTATACTCCAATATAAAATAAAAAAATTTTTTAAAAGCCTTTGGTTTTTAGCACCAAAATAGTGCTTCTCTAATCTCAGTAATGCTCAGTGAATACCCTGTTCCCTATGACACCCTATGTATTTAGAGATAAGAAAAAGATAGTCACTCCTAAAAACAATGTGCTTTCTCTTAGTACGTAATAAAGAGCAATTGACCTATAATGTTTCTCCACTTTTGCCTTGATTCCTAGGAAGCTCGATGTTAAGTTGAATATTCAATTAAAACAACAAAGTTATCCTTCAAGGCTTTTTAATATTTCTAAAGCTTAATCTTCGTTATGCGGGCCTCTCACTGTTGTGGCCTCTCCCATTGCGGAGCACAGGCTCCGGACGCGCAGGCTCAGCGGCCATGGCTCACGGGCCCAGCCGCCACGACCACTGCGCCACCAAGGAAGCCCTAAAGCTTAATCTTGTATCTGCTTTTTGTTGCAAGTGTCCTCTAGGCCTTTGGGAACTGGAGTATAAATAGCACATGGACATAAAACAATGTATGGCAAGAATATAATAAGTATTTATTTACTTAAAAAAATAACACGTATAATTAGCTCATTGGATATTTATTCCATTTACATGGAGGCCAACCTTGTGACCTGACTAGATCAGAAAAAGAGAAACATTGTCATAGGTTGATAGGCTAATGCCCCCATGAATGAATGAATCAATGAATCACATCTCCCAATATCCACATCCTTATGTAGCTTCCTCTCATGTGAACATAGAGTTTGGCCATGTGACTTGCTCTGCCCAAGGGGACATCCGCAAATATGCTGCAAGCAGAGACTTGATAAGCAATCACAGGTATTGGGGCTTGCCCTCCCACGATGTGAGACAGCCAGGTCCAGCTCTACTGAAGATAAAAGGCCATACGGAGAGTGGTCCAGCTATCATAGCTTTCCTAGTTGAGCCCAACCCCACACTGATGCTCCAGCTTCACACAACCTCATGAATGAGTCTAGGCAAACAAGCAGAGGAACGATCCAAGTAGCCCATGGAATCATGGGGATTAATCCGCATTTCAAGCCTCTATGTTTTAGAGTAGCTTATTACACAGCAATACATAGCTGATACATGTGTCCAAAGACTTCTTTTAAGGACAAAATTCTAGAGAAGCGTTACTAAGTATCTGGGTCCAGTAAGCACTTGGTACATGCCTTAGAACATCAGGGCTTCCTTGAAGGACTTATCTTGCCAGGAAGTAAAATGTACCTACAAGAACACATATCTTCTGAGAACGTAACACATATAAAGAATCTCTCTTGAGCCAAGGGTTGCACTGATAGAAACACATAATCACTATCCTCAAAGAGCTTAGTAGATTATAAGGCCAAAATAATTTAGACAGTCTGGGATTGCAAGAGAAACAGATGAATGCAAAAGCTAGAATAGAAAGTCTAGAAACAGATTCTAATAAATATAAGCATGCAATATACCCTAAAAATGGCAACCCACATCAAAGGCATATAAAAATATAATTAAAAGATTTTCCATGCATGGTACTAAAATAATAAATAACTACTAGGAAAAAACTCTGAGACCTCACTTTATACTGAATATATAGAGAAAAGGTACTACAACCAGTGGTATTATGCTCGTACTGAATTTCATAAATATTCAGAATTTTAATAGCTGGTCATGAAACTGGTGGTACCTTAATGTCCATAATAGGAGTAGTTATACCATATTAATTGGCAAATGCTACAAACAAGGGCTTTTATTTATTTATCTGTTTATTTTTAATTTTTTTCAAACCTGGTTTACCAGCTCCGTTGACAATGGGAAATATTTATACATTGGACCTCAAATATATTTAAAATTGGCTTTTGAAAAATCTAGATAATGAAGTTGAATGAACAGTATATTTCATATATGTGAAAAAATATATACATGTGTAGAAAACTATCACAAGGAAATTTTTCACCATGTTTTTTTCCTTCATACCAGCCTGTAGTTTTCAAATTTTCCACAATGAGCCATGTCTTACTTCTCATCACTCCAAAAATTAAAATAGAACAAAACAAGTTCTGAAAATCGAATTTTACAAAATGAAAACAAAAAGTTCTTCCCCTTCAAAGTAGTAAAAATAGTTAATACTTATATGCCAGGCATCAGACTAGGGAATTGATGTTTATCATTGAATCCTCACCACATGCCCAGTTTGCAGATGAAAATATCAAAGCCTGGAAAAGTGAAGTGACTTAGCCAAGGTCCTAAGAGTGGTAAACAACAGAGAAAAATTCTACATCCTTTTCACCCTACAGTGCTGGCTCCAGTATTAAATTGTGACCAATGCTAAAAGTTATCTTCAATTACTGATTCTCATAAAATCTCATAAAACTCATAGATCCATAGGTCTCTCAGGCTTTCACTAGAGGCTTCTTATTCTCTTTTTAGTTAGAATTACATGAAGCATGGTGAAAACAGTAAATCAGAACATGAAGGCACTAACTCTGGAGGCCCAGGGGCAACTAGAGCAAGTGACAACTGACAGCTTAAGACTGGGAGCCACTTATTGACAAGAATTGCATGTCATCCTCTGTTAGAGCCCTACCGCTTACTTCATTGCTGGCTCATGGTAGGCTCTCGATACATGTTAGTTTTTCTTTAATTAAAATTTTTTTTTTAATTTTTAGTGTTAACTATAGTCACAATGTTTTACATTAGTTCCTCAGGCTTTATTCATCTTATAGCTGAAAGTCTGTACCCGTTTACCAAACTCTCCCTAGTTCCCCTACCCGCTAGGCCCTGGCAATCGCTTTTCTAGTCTCTGTTTCTATGAGTTTAATTCTTTTTGTTTTTAGATTCTACATATGAGAGATACCAGGCAGTGTTTGTCTTTGTCTGACTTACTTCACTTATCATAATGCCCTCAAGATCCATCCAAGTTGTCATAAGTGGCAGGATTTCCTTCTTTCTCATGGCTGAATAATATTGAAGTGTACAGGTATATACCACATCTTCTTTATCCATTCTTCTGTTGACAGATATTTGGGTTGTTTCCATATCTTGGCTCTTGTGACTAATGCTGCAATGAACATGGGAGTGTGGATATCTCTTTGATATCCTGTTTTCATTTCCTTTGGATACAAACCCAGAAGTGGGATTACTGGGTCAGATGGTAGTTCTAGTTTTAATTTTTTGAGGAACCTCCATATTGTGTTCCATAGTGGCTACACCGATTTATATTACCGATACATGTTTTCTGAGTAAAAAAAAAAATGGGAGAGAAAAAAAGAAAGAAGGAAAGGAAAGAAAGAAAGAAAGAGGGAGGGGGAGGGAGGGGGGAAGAAAGAAAGAGAGGAAGGAAAGTAGAAAGGGCAAGAGTAGAATAGGAAGGTGAGCAAAAGGGAAAGGTAGAAAGGAAAACAGAAGAAAATTCCAAGAAACAAACATGAGAAACAGAAACCATAGTGATAGAGAGCCAGGTAGCGCAGGGGCAGTGATCTGATGCACCTCAGCTGCCTCAGCGTGCATCCCAGTTAAGTTGCAGCCAAGGCAAGAGCTGATGTTCATAATTAAGACCGCAAATCATCCGAAAACTTAAATAATACTTAGTATAATATGATTCAGGAGTCATGGATAATATAGAGTGCATTTTAGAAATAAGTGATTAGGATTTGTATTTAGATGGGTCAATGTCAGCCATGTAGAAAATTCATTTTTCTAGACCAGCTCATTCCCAAACCATGGGGAATCATTATCTTTGATTATAAACACATTTCCGTTCAAACAAATCCTGCAATAAAGTTGATGACAAATATACCCTTCCAAAGGTCCATTTAGATATGTGCAGGTGTTATCAGCGTTTCACTATCATTTGGAAAAATCAAACATTTCTTGAAAGTTTCTTTGTGTGTTTGTTTTTGTTTTCTTTTATTTTACCACAAACTGTATATCTTATCTGTCTACATATTCTCTGGAATTTTTATTCACCTTCCTTATTCCTTGACCTCAGAATGATTATTTTCTTCAATTCTAAATCAGAAGCGGGGCAGGATATGGTAATGATTGACAACACCCAGTCAGAAATCAGGGAGACCTGGATTGTCCTCCTTCTCCGGGGTTATTTGCTGAGATCTGGCCACCTGGTTCACCTTCTCTTCCTCAGCATCCCTCTGTAAAAGTGAGGGTAATAGATCCTCCCCCAAGGTAAGAGAAAATGATATAATGTTGCATCCAGTTCTTGTAATGGTACCTGGTACATAGTAAACACTCAAGAGTTGAAAATGATAATTATTGAACTAAGTACAAAATATATCTTTCATAGTGGTATTGGGATTATATATTTTAAAAAAATTTTTTATTCTTGTACTTTGAGTTAGAAATAAAACCCAGGCTCCAAATCTCTGGTTAAAATGCTAGCTTCTAAACTCATCTTAAATTCTGGATCATCTCTGGGGAGCTTCTCATAACTTAACAAGATTTTGTAGGGTACATGAAGTTAGAGTGATGTTTAAATTGTGATCTTTATTTTTGGCTGAAAAAAAATCTGTTGGAGTTATCCCACTGTTGTTTAACAACTGACTCCTAAACAGACCATTCTTCCTTCTCCTGGGAAGGAGACCTCAAATCTTAATTGAATTTGCTATGGGTAATTTTGGTCCAAAGTTTAGTGAGCAATGTCTGGGTAACTCCAATTCCTGTTTGTCATTTTCTTCAGAAAGATTTGATCCTGCCTACTTTTGTCCTTTTGATATCAGATTCAATATGCACACCAAGCAAACAAGCTGAACCAAAAAATTCAATAAATCCCTTCAATTCAGAGCCATGTTTAAAAAATCCAAAATCCATGCCTTCTGACCCAATGATTGATGATACACTCCCATTGCTGCCCTTTAATGATCCAGCCACACAGGAACTCTAAAAAGGAAGGGCTGCACGGAAGCCCAAACCTTGGATGTTACTCCATGGCAGAACAGAAGCTCTCATCCCCAAACCCCGTATTTGTAGATGGACATTTATTTTTTTAGAGGAAAAGTCCTCATAAAATTTGTTCTATGCTTTCCCGCAACTTCCAGTCTTGCTGTTACAATCCAGCTCGTTCTGTGGTCTCCTTGTAAAGGTCAGGAAATCTTATGATATTCTACTTGCATTTCCTCTCTTGTTCGCCTTTCTTTCAACTCAATTGCTGGGGAAGAAAAGGCGCATTAATTACAGAGACCCCAGTCCTTCCTATAGGATACACGTCTTTATCTACCAGTGTGACTTTCGCTGGGCCCCATTGATTTCTACTGGGCACACTATCCAGTCTTGTTTTGGCCTCCAGTTTGGACCCAAAGGGCAAACAAGACATCCTCTAGGGAATTCCAGCCAACTTCAGGTTTCTGTGGACTTCCTTTTCTGTCCTTTCAAGAGGCATTTTACAGCAAATCCACAGGTCTCCAAATCATACATTTCCCTGCCCTAAAATTTTACCAAGATTTACAACACAAGGCAGCCCTGCTGATGAGAGAAATGAACCAGCTACCTTTATTTTTTTTCTTTCCGTGATGAAAAAGCCACAGTGCCTCATTTGTTCTCAAGCTTGGCTTTGAAAAGAGACCTGCTCCTTAGGCTGACAAAAAGGAAATTTCAGGGAATTCCATTTTTCAAGTTATTTACCCTTGCAGGAGCCCTCATTCCTGCTCATCTCATGCGTTCTGTTCAAAAACCATCCTTCTAGGTTTCCTTTGAATCCCTTACCAGAATTATCTACTCTGCACATCTCAGAGCATTGAATGCATATTTTATTATTTTGGTAATCAACTGCATTACACTTATTTCTAATTAATTTTTAGTATATAGATGTCCCCCAAACTGAGAGCAAGTCTTAAATTCCTTCTGTTATTCATAGGGTAACCCTTACCCTCTAAACAATGTTAAATGTGTAGTAGATACCCAATGAATACCGATTATTGGATTTCTGCCGTGAATGTTTTTATAAATTCTACGTATTTTCATAGAAGCATTAAAGGTAAAGGGAGGTAGGAAGAAAAAGCAGATACTTCTAGAGCAATTAATTCAAGTAAAATGATCTCATGAATCCTTGACTTAAAGACATCGAATCATTAGGATTGAAAATGTCTCATCTGGTACCAATATCCATCTGATCTTGAATTCTTACTAACCTTTCTGAAGAAGTTATTGAAAGAAGCATTTTCCAATATGTTAAGTAGAGTCACCTCAAAATTTTTAAGCAAGCCAAAGGGAAAAAAGAGAGAGAGAGAGAGAGAGAAAGAAACTACATAAATGACTCTTCACGATCGATTATAGTATATGTTACACATACGTATTTAAAACGTACACACGGATGCAGTAGGAACCCAGTTTTCTGTTACTTGCTCCAAGTTAAAGTTCAGGTAATTGGTCAGTGGGATTAAAAGCCCTGGGATACTGTGCATGTTTAGTGGCCTCACACCTGCCTTCCCATAAAGCTACAGCCTATTCCTACTCTATAACCTTTAAAGCTCTCCATCAGCAGTTTACTGATGTAGCCAATTAGATGACGAAGTGAGATTTCAGAAGCCCTTTCAGTGGGGTCAGTCATTCCCAGGCCTAAAACACAAGGAGCTGTAGCGCTGCTGAGATTCTTGCTGAGAACATTCACGGCTGTCTTCCAGGTTGGAGCTTGGCTGAGTTCCTTTCACATTCTAAAATTACTAGTTTCAGGATACATTGTCACCAAGAAACGGGTTGCCAGACCATCAACCACTTGCCTTTTTTCCCTGATTTTCCAGTGCTTCTCTCTGGTTACTTCTACAGAGCAAGTGTCATCCCATCGAGATTTCCCTTGGCAAGTCCCCACCGTTAAAATAAACTGGGGATGTCTACGGTGGGAGAGAAGCATGGGTAGTTCAGGTGACCTTATCACAAATGATCACTGGCAAATATGTAGGATTAACAGCTATACACTCATAAGATCTACTTTCTTACATTTTTATTTTCAATAACATCTTGATCCTTCTGGGCTTTTTGGATTCACTGCTATGTTTTGGTCTGTTCCTTAAAACCTTACCTATGAAATATTTAAGTCCAAAGGAATATTTACCAGGTAAGAAACATGAAGCATTAGTTGATTAGATCAAGACCCTCTGATTTTCTTGTAGATCTGGGCAGCAACATTCCCGGATGGTAGGGAATGCCCTTGGCAGGCACAGAGAGAACTCTCATTTGGAGCTGGGAGAGAAATTGCCTGTGGGAAAGAAAGTTTCTGCTGTTAGAATCAGCGAGTAAAGGGAAGAATTTCACGTGCAGTGTCTCCGGCAGGAGGGACTTTTCTGATAGGAGAAATTTTCTGGCAAAAATGTCTGCTTAGCTTTTATTTCCTTTGGCGTGTTTCCTAACAACCGTCCACTTATCTCTCTTAAATAAGAACACTAAAAAAGGAATAAAAATCATGACATTTTGGTCAGGATTCTGCTTAAGTCTTGAAACAAATGGCCGTTGATGATTTTAAGTAGATGTTTTCAAAGCTTCTGTTTGCTTTTAAATGAAATTTTATAAAGAATACAGGTAAGAGAGGAGCACAATTTCAGAGTTTCTAATTAGATTTCACTTCTCCGGTCAGTAGGAAGACAAAAATGAAAGCTCACAGAATTTTGCATCATATCAAATCGGCTGATTTAAATTGATAAGAAATATCTCTGTAATATTTATGCCAAAAGTTACCCAGGCTTTCAAGACACCTTTAAAATGTGATAATTTGGAAGTTGCCTTATTAATGTGCTCATTTGACAGCTTCCTTTTTTTAAAGAAATTAAGTAATTAGGTTAGCTCTTATATTTATATATACTTTCTAGAATGGCCTTGTGCTGTGCCTTCTTTTAGCACATGCCTAAAAATGCAACAAGTTTTGTAATGCAAAGACATTACAGATGAGTAAAAAGGGAATGGTACTCCCAAACCCCATTCTATGTAATTTTCTTATGCTGTTATAGAAAACCTACTACCCTTCAAAATTTAGCTCTCAAAACTTCATACAACTAAAAGCAAAAGATCCAAAAGATATGTTTATATATAAAAGAGATCAGGAGAAAGGGATTTTCACAGGTCGATTATCCTTTTGCTGGTTGTTTTTGTTTGTCTGTGAAAAAATGAAAACTCGGTATTGGTTGCAGTTAAGCTGACTTCAGGATTATATGCCCCAGAAGAATTTTGAAGATTAACATTAAAAAAAAAAAGATCTTTTACACCTCTTTCAAAATTGCCTGGGAAAAGGAAATAAATGCAGGTGATGTGCTGATCCAATTTCACCACTGCATTGAGAACTATGGAAAATTATACTATATAGAAAACAGTTGTCCATAAAAAGAATTCTGAACAAATTTGAGCATCTAATTGCATAGAAAACCAGAGGCCATGTGATGCTATATCTGAATCCTTCCTAATCAGAATGTATTTGATGTCCCTTGGGGGAAAACAAGTATTTTTGTACAAGTTATAAATGTGTTATATGAGGCTTCCCTGGTGGCGCAGTGGTTGAGAATCTGCCTGCTAATGCAGGGGACATGGGTTCGAGCCCTGGTCTGGGAGGATCCTACATGCCGAGGAGCAACTAGGCCCGTGAGCCACAACTACTGAGCCTGCGCGTCTGGAGCCTGTGCTTCGCAACAAGAGAGGTCGCAATAGTGAGAGGCCCGCGCACAGCGATGAAGAGTGGCCCCCGCTTGCCACAACTAGAGAAAGCCCTCGCACAGAAACGAAGACCCAACACAGGCAAAATAAATATATTAATTAATAAACTCCTACCCCCAACATCTTCTTAACAAAGAAAGAAAGAAAAAAAAAAAGAAAACAGTTGTCCATAAAAAGAATTCTGAACAAATTTGAGCATCTAATTGCATTGAAAACCAGAGGCCATGTGATGCTATATCTGAATCCTTCCTAATCAGAATATGTTTGACGTCCTTTGGGGGAAAACAAGTATTTTTGTACAAGTATAAATGTGTTATATGAATTGCAACACCAGTGTGCACTTTCTGATCCAGGTGGATAATTCTTCTACCCAAAAGTTGGCCATACCCCACAGAATATGGAAAACACGAGAAGCAGCGGCTTTGAAGATGAAAGGCCTGGATTCCAAAATTAGCTTGTGAAGCAAAAGCTGGGTCTCCTTGGGCAAGAAACTTCCATGAGCCTCGGTTTTTCCACCTGTAAAATGGAGATGAGAATAGTGGCTACCCCCACAGGGTGGTTTGAAGGATCGTTTCAGACAATACATGAAAAACATGAAGCATATTCTTAGCATGTGGTATGAACTCAATAAACGCTATTAACTATTACAGCAGGAATGCTACAAGTCTTTGTAGAGTTGTGTCGCACAGGCTGACAGGAGAGAAGCCAGAGGTTGCAAAAATGATTGACAGGGCATCTTGTGAAGCACTACGACATCTGGCCTTCAGAGATTTTTCAGCTGAAAAGTTTCAGGTAGATATTTGACTCAAGACAGGTGTAAAGAGAGCTGAGCAGAGCGAGGGGATCCGTGGAGAGAAGAGGAAATCTGCAGAAACTAGATTGAGAGTAGGGGTTGGGAGGCAGCGTAGAAATTCTTTGGAATTAGAATGTTTGAGGTTCATTTACCGTTTCTGCCCATTATGAATTTTATGGGCTTGGTCATTTGCTGTATCATCTCTGTGCCTAGTTCCTCGGTCATAAAAGTGTTATTACAACTTATTTTATAGGTTTGTCCTGATGTCCTCGTGGAATAGCATCTCATGTATCTAAAGGTATCACCTGAAGGTATTCCACAAAGAGGAGCTACTGTTGTGAGGTCTGCTACTCAGGTAGAGGGTATCCAAAATGATGGGGCAAGCTGGGAGAAAAGGTTTAGGGAGCGCATTCATGAAATGCATGTCTGTGAACAGTGACACCAGACCAGAACCAATCAGGGAGATGCAGAGGAGGGAATTATTGAAAACTTTGGGAGAAAACATCTGGAACCCGGATGGGAAAGAAAATTAAATTGAATCCTCTGTCACAAATGCCTTGAATAGAATAGATTAATGAAACATACTGTATGTTAGAGATGGGGCAGAGTGGCTTGCTGTTCACCACACTTAATTCTCTTTTGTCGCAGCACATGACTAGATCACTGTAACCAGCTTCTCTTGTAGAGGGGTCTGGCCAGGAGATAAGTACTCCACTAGCTGGTGGAGTATGGCCAGAAATGATGAGCCCCATTTCCAGGCTTGGCCCATGAAACTGAGTGGTCCCCTGCCGTCTCTTCACACCTGGTTATGGACGCCCTTGAATGCCTGTGGTAAAGATGGTGTAGCCTCCATCAGCCTGGGCCCCTGAATGGCTATGTGGAGCAACCTCCTTCTATTACTACTCCCGCATCTATGTCAACTGATTTTACATGAGTGGAAAATTAATGTACATTTTGTTAAACCACCAAAATGGAGAGATTCTCATAATTGGATAGGCCTCTAAGGTGCACCCCAGCTTTTTCTCTAGTCTTTCTTGTCCCTGAAATTAAGTATATAATCCAGCCTTTACCCAATAAGAATATTTTACATTTTAACTCCACTTTCCCTGAAAATGTAAACAAGGCAAATTGTTCTTGGCATTTCATTAATTCTGTTTATGGAGGTAACTTCATCTTCAAGGAAATTCTAAGTAAATTAACATCAAAGCAACTGTATGGGAGTCCATAAATTTTAGGACATTAAAGGACCACCCACAGTGAGAAATGAGACAATATGCGGAATCTACATTCATCCAAATATCTCTATCCCAACTAAAACTCCACACGGGGGTAGACCCCAAAATACTAGAAAACAAAAGTATAAATCAGTGTCCTACTTATACAATATTATCAAATGCATTTTAGGTTCCTTTTTGAAAATGAAAATAATTGTATGATTTTTCTCTCATCATAAAAGGAATACATCTTTTCAAAATATTTAGAGAATACACAAAGTTAAAAAAATGAAAGTCAAGATTATCTCCAATCTCACCAGCCAGAGGCAACTCCACTAGTAATAGACCATATGAGGTATTTATTCCCATCAACCCTCACTGACACTGAACGGCCTCATCACTCACTATACTCTTCCAAAGTGGTAAGAGAAAAATATCTATGCTCACATTCATTTGTATTTCTTTGACTATCTGCGAGTATTGGCTTATAATATATATTTCTTTGGCACACTTTTTTTCTTTTGACATATTCATCCCTTATTGTTTTTTTTAAAGTGCTAAATAGAATATGAAGTTGACTTTTCTAAATAGAAAATAAATTTGAATACTCTCTCTATATATATAGTTTTTCTAAATATATTTGAATATTTCAATACCTTGAAATAGGTTTAATCTTCCTTGATAGAGCTTTTTCGAGCTTAAGAAAATATTAATTGTTTTAATTTGCATGAGGATTAGAAATGTCATGCATCTGGGTCTTCTCCCACTGCAGAGAGCTAGGCTCAAACAACACCTTTCATGCTTAACATATGAGATCTCATTTAACTTTCGATGTAAAATTGTTCACAGATGGCAAGGAAAAAGACCATAGACTCAAGCTTTTGTTATTTGATCAACGCTGTGAATATTAGATGTAACTTATCTTTTTGCTCTCAGTATTTTTAAATGATGTTGAAAAAATTTTTAAGGAATCTGGTGATAACTAAAGATGTCATTCTATCTCACTTGAAGATTTCTTGGTCTGGAACACAAGACAGGATAAAATCAAAATAATCATTGCTTCTTTATTTTTATCTATACTTTATAAATCTCAAATTGCTTTGAGTCCTGTTTTATACAGTTGATTTAATATCAGTCTTATAATAATAACAGCATATATATCCTTACTTTCTTATAGGTGGGACAGATCACAGTTTTGAAATGTTGTACGACTTTTGTAGAATCACAGGGAATAACAATAATAATAATGACTAATGGTATTTAAGATGCATCCTGCCCCTGTGATGCAATAAATCAGGTTGGCATGCTTTATCTCATTCAATCATAACAACCATATTTTAGCGATGAGAAAAAGAAAGCTCAGAGAGGTGAAATGACTCCCCCAAAGTCACACAGCAAGTAGATGATAGAGCCGTGACTTCAGCCTCGGCAGATTCTAGAACCTGGTCTCATAAGTAGCACTGATTAACTCCATTGGAAGACTGGCAAATCAGTGTTAGCTACAGAACCAGAACCAAGGCCTGGGGATTGATTCCAAACATAAACTTAGAACTTTGCTATTTGTCTATTCTTATCACAAGAGCATCTTAAAAGAGCTTCTCCAAGCAGTTCTAAGGCTAGGGTGGAGCTTGCTTGTAACAGGGAGTCGATGAAAGAATGGCACGGTTCACTGGTCAGACTTTTCCCAATTATAAGCAATTTTAACTTTCCGTCAACTCTGTAATTATAGGATTATTGCAAACTCAATATATAGGTTGCTGATTCTGAAGCCTGCACGTACAGAATTCTGACATAACTGAACAAAACAAAAACTGTATGTCTCAAAAATATTTAAGAATCCACTTAATTTTTGTACAAGGAGATCTTCAAACAGTATAAAGGTGGTTCTTAGCATAGAAGGTTTCAGGAAAAAGATACTCTGTACCAAAGTGTGTAGACAAAAGCTGTCTGATCTTTTAAACTCTGTTGCCTGAAACATCCATTTGTGTTATAAAAATAAATGCAGACATTACAGAGAAGCATTGGCAGGGAACTCTCCCATATTTAATGAATCTTGAAAACACTGTCCCCACTCCAAACCAGTGATTGAATTCTCATCTTCCCACTCCAGAGTTTAGATGCTGGGGGTGGTGTTTTTTCTTTTCCTTTTTTTTTTTTTTCCCCTAAGAGAACACCACATTGCCTGATTCTTCTTCATTTAGACTCTCCTGATTGAGATGTATTCTGGATAATATAGGCGAGCCTCTCCAGAGGCAGTAAAATGCCGCAGACAGCCTCTCTTGGTCCCTTAATTTTATGTTAACTGGACCTGGAAGTCAACTTAGAAGTAATTGAAATCCAACACCCCCTTTTTCTAAACAGGTGAGGAAAACTATGGTCCACAGAGGTTTAATAACTTGCGCAAATCACACATCTCATTGCAGTGAAGCCCTGATTCCAACTCAGCTCTTGACTTGCCTTTCACCTTTCCCCCACCATAATACTCAAACTGGCCAGCATCTAGGCAGTGTCTCTGTATCATCAACATCTGGAAAGAAGGGATGCGGCAGGTCAAGAATTCAAGTCTTCTGAGACCCAGCGAGGTGGAGAGACAGTACCGAGCTGCTTGATATCCTGTCCTGCAGTCAACAATGTCACAAGTCCCGTTTGGTCTGCAGCTGCAGGTGTGAAGAGATGTTATAAATTTACCGGTTTCAAGAACAAACAGATCTTAACTGGTGTAGAGAAAAGTCTTGTGGCAACCCAAGCACACCTCCAAGAAAACAACGAAAGCCAGCTCAAGCAGGGCACCATCCACAGGGCACCGCAGAGCCTCTGAGGTCTTACACCCAAAAAGAGCACACATAGGGCTGGGATGGGGAGTTATTTCTGGGCATCTTTCTTAAACAGCAAAATTAGAAGCAATGGCCAACAGGGTGGGGGCGGGGTCCAAGCTCTTGGTTTTTTGTTTTTTGTTTTTTTTCCTTTTCAAAGGGTCAGAAGCCAACAATCTGACACATAAAAGTGTCAGCCCGAAGGGGGAAGTCTCCTTGGAGGACACACGATAGCTCGCTCAGCATGTATCAGAAACCGAGATTCAACACCACGCTTCCTTTCTCTTCTTTCCAACAGCCTCTGTTGCTCGTGGCAGATTTAATGGTGTGATTTACAGCGCTGAGAGACCTTTGTCAGGGCCAGTAAAATGACAAACAATAAATATATGTAGCAGTATGTTAACAGCCTGCCACACAATACCTTGTCAGTTACAGCTTGATAGCGATACATTTTAATTTTGTCTTTCATAAAAATCTTGGCATGTATGCCTCATTTGAACACAGGCTTCCAAGTCAAGTGTGTCATCCAAGCATGCAGTTTATCACCCTCTATATTTTCTGTCCTTTTCATTTAATGTCATTCCTATGGCAACAGACATCGCCCTGGAAATCATTTTCAAAACAGCTTATTTGTTGAAAGGGACTGGGTGAGGTTAAAATATGTGTTTGGCTGGGAAGAATGTCAGAGTGTGAATATGGCTTAGTTACATTAATCATATTCTTTGAGGACTTTGTGTAATCAGATACTTGAAGGAGGCGTATTGTGGGGTGGGATTTGACATCTCCACCCCACCCCCAGCTTTTTATGGGTTTGCATTTTATAAGGATAAAAATAAGAAAAGCAAACTTGCAGTGCACTTTGTGGAGAGGCATATACACGTGTTTCTAATACTGCCCAGTATATCCTTTTGTGGGTAGGGTCGATGGGTGGATTGTAACCCTGATGTTAATACTGAGGTGCCCTTACTCTGAAGCTCATGATGTAAACCCAGATTTATTCATTCAACATTTATTCAGTGCATCTTTATTGAGCATCTACTATGTAATGGGCATTGTGCTGAGAACAGTGGTGAATAAAATAAACCGAGTCTCTGCTCCCATGGAGGGAGTAGGGTTAGAGTTTAGACTCTAGTGGGGAAGAGAGATCTTAAGCAAGCAAACAGATGGTCTAAGCTGAGCTCTCTAGAAACAGGGTCTGAGACGAGGATCCTTATGAAGGTGATTTATTGAAGACTCCATAAAGGAGTCTTACAGGGACTTCATAAGGAGGTGTGGAGGGCAGAAAAGAGAAGGGGATGAAGGTAAGCAAAACTGAGTCCAGGCTCAACCTGATCCCCGGATAGCTTAGAGCTTGAATGGACCCAAGAGTGACCCATCTTTGAGGCCCTGAACCGGGCCTGTGCTTTTGGACTCAGTAATGAGTCAGTCGTTGGTTGCAAGCTGCCTCATGTCCATTGTTATAGCATCCTAGGCGTCCCTGGGCTAGGCAGCTCCTGTTGACCAAGAGTGATCCTTGGGAGAAGGGTGCAGGGTGGGCCATCAGCAGTCAAAACTCACAGTGGCTAAGGAGGAGGCATCCCAGCCAGGCATAGGGATCTGTTCGGGGCACATAGCTTCTACTCCATGCATAAGTACGATCTTTTAAGTTAGTAGTAGTGCAATGAATAAAAAGAGGATAGTCAGTGGCAGATGGACAGGTCATGAAATGCTTCTCTGGAGAGAGGACATCTGAGCTGAGCCCTGAATGCCAAGCAGAAGCTAGCATGATGAAGGTCTGGGACACTATCTTTCTAGGGGCATGAAACAGCAAGGACAAATAAAGTGGATGGTTTTTTATTAAGGATGACAGTTTAAGATATTTGAGGAGCAGAAAGAAAGCCCAGGTGGTCCGAGTGCCATGAGGAAAGGAGGGGGTGGTGGAGAAGAAAGTCAAAGGGACAGGCAGGGGTCAGATCAGATAGGGTGTGGCAGGCCATGAGCAGGGCTTTGGATTTTATTCCAAGGTCAGTGGAGAGCCTACTACGCTATTAAGCCAATCAGCATCAGATATCCCAATCTAGAAATTAAACCATCCGCCCACACTCAGCCCCTCTTAACACCATACCAGAGGCTCTGAGACTAAGCAGTCAGTGAGTATGGTGTGCCCAGGATGCTGCCTATTTTACCATGGAAACAGGTCTTGTTGGATGGAATGATTCCCAGGAGGCACACTTACATGAATGTGAACATCAGCTACAACTACTGGCAGTTCTTGCATTAAGACCACCTGGTTCTTGGTTCACACAGCAGCCCACAGAAGATTTCTTAACCTTTGTCATGGATGACCTTTGGTTTTGATGAAAATCTGAAGCCTTTTTCCCATGTATTTTCCCTACATCTGGTATTCCAAGAACACATTTTCCCCAAATTAGAAGCTAGTGCATTTTCCCATATGGGCAACATTTTACGTGGTGGATAGTCCTACAGAACTTGGCTACCCAAATTGTGATCCATGGGTATTCCACGTACAAATGCAGAACCACAGGCCCCGTCCCAGGCCTACCGAGTCAGAATCTGCTATTTAACCAGGCCCCCAGGTGATTTGCATGCACATTAAATTTTGATCAACTCTGTTGTAAAAAGTTGTTTCTACAGGAAAATGTGTCTTGAAGTCCAATAACTCACTTATTAACAAACACTGGGAACTTATGACCAGTGTGTAAAAGAGTGTAGAACTTTAGAATATAACTAGAAAAGAGAAAAACGTGTACTAGTCCTTTGCATAATTACTGTCATTTGTGTGGACACCAGGAAGCTGCTTGGAGTCCCAAGATGATTGAAGAGAGACCCCAAATGGAAAGAGATTTGGAGAAGAAAAGAGTGAGAAATGTAGCTTTGATGGATGGTTTCACAGAAAAGGAGAGGTCAGCACTAGTCCAAGTGTGTCTGAAAATATTTCTTCTAGAAGGCAAGACTTCCAGAATGCTAGAAATCCAGCTACCCGCTCTTCTATAAAAGCAACGAGGTGAAAAAGCAACAGAGGCAAACTTATCAAAATCAACTTTTTCAGAACTCTGGAAATTAATCAAAAGCTTGTAACAATCCAACAGGTATTTCTTTAAGAAAACATTAGTTTTACAAGATGATCATAAGTTTTACCCAAAAGAAGATTCTGTAGTTAAATGAGAAGCACTGGGTGTGAGAAGGTTAAACAGGTTTCTCTCAGCAGGACTTTCCAGAGCCTTTACGATGCCAAATATGCAGCGTATAGCATGCAGTTTTCCCCCAAACTTAATTGACTGTAGATCTCTTTTGTTGTGAGCTATTTTGTGGATTTAAATCCTGAGAAATACATGTTGGGAAATACTAGGTAAGACTTTGAGGTGAGATCTGAGAAGGAAGGAAGCATTCTAGACACTGGAGGAGAGAGTGAGCATAAAAGAGAATGAGAAGATATTTGTCATGCACCTAATCAACAAGGAGTCCTATCCAGAAAGTATAAAGGGCAAAGGATATTAACTGAATAATATTAAAGGATAAACACAGGAGAAAATCTAGATGATCAGTAAATACGTAAAAAGATGCTCAACCTCCAGAATTATCAGGGAAATACAAATCAAATTAAAACCATTATAAGTTTGACAAATATTCTAATCCTTGACAACACCAAGTGCCAATGGAGAGGTAGAGTATGGCAACTCTAATATATTGCTAATAGTGGTATAAACTGGGATAACCATTTTGGAGGGTGATTTGGCAAAATTTAGAAAAGTTGAAGATGTGCATGCACCCTAGAGAAACTCCCACTTGTATGTACACAGAGACAAGTCCAAAAGAGTTTGTTTCAGCATCATTTGTGAAAACAACCTAAATGGCCGTTAACAAAACAATGGATGAATATATTGTTGTACATTCATATAATAGAATATTATACAGAAGTTTAAAATGAATTAAGGCTATACGTATTAACAATGATAAATTCTAATAGGACACATAGAGTATGAAACCATTTATAATAAAGTTTTAAAAAATGCAAAAATATTGCATATTTGATCCTCTCATATTGCATATTCGATCATTTTCAGATGTCAAAATTGGATCATTTTCAGATGTCAAAATGGAAATGATGCATACAAATTCATCATGATGATGACCTCTGGGGAAGGAGGGAGGGGAATGGGATTGGGGAGGGATACACAGGGAATTCAACTCTATCTGTAGCATTTTGTTTCCTTACAAAAGAAATATGAAGCAAATATGGAAAAAGGCTTAAACTTGACCAGGATATGTATGGGTAAATACTTGTTTACAGTATGTGTGTTTGCAATGTTATTGGCTCTGTTTCTGTGTATAGAATATTTGTTATGGGTTGAATTATGTCCCTCCAAAATTCACATGTTGAAGTCCTAACCCCCAATTACCTCAGAATGTGACCTTACAGAAATAAAGTCATTGAAGTTGTAATTAGGTAGGATGAGATCATACTGAAGTAGGATGTGCCCCGTATCCAATATGGTTGGTGTCCTCATTAAAATAATAAAAAGAAAAGAAATTTGAACACAGACATGAGTGCAGAGGTAATGCCACATGAACTTGAAGGCAGAGATCAGGGTAATGCATCTATGAGCCTAAAACTTCAAAGTTTGCCAGGAAACCACCAGAAGCTAGAGGAGAGACATGCAACAGATCCTTCCTCAGTAGGAACACACCTGAATGACACCTTGATCTCAGAATTCTAGTCCCAGAACTGTGGGACAATACATTTCTGTGGTTGAAGCCACCAGTTTATGGTACTTTGTTACAGCAGCTCTAGCAAACTAAGAGAGATTTCATTATATGAGATAATTGTGGCAGGGATGTACCTTTCAATAAGGAATCCTTTTGAGTTCTTGAACAGAAAAGAGAAATGGCAAAAGCCTGGGAGTAAAATTTCCTAGATGGTGCTATAAAGAAGTGTTCAAGGGGATGTGATACTACACCAAAGTTGATCAGAGGTCACTGGGGCAGGGCCCATACTGAGCCTGACTGAAGTGAGGCTGTAGGAAACAGAGGGAAAGGACGGAGCCATAGGACACATCATGGATGCCATACACCTTAACTGTTGACCTTAGAGCCAAGTGAGGGAAGGCAGAACAAGTCAGTGCTTAAGAGAATGGGTTCTGGAATCAGTCAGCTCTGGGTTTGAATCCCATTTGTCCCTAACTAGTTAAATGGCCTTGACAGGCTATACAACCACTTTGCCTCAATCTCTCCATCTATTCAGTGTATGTAGCACCACTTCTGTCATAGGATGGGCATGAGGATTAAATGAAATAATGAAGGTAAAATATTTAATCAATGCCTGGCATTTAATAAGTATATTATGAATATTATTGTATTACAGTATTACTCAGGGCTCCATCAGACAAGCTGGAACCTCTCCAGGTATTTCAAACAGTGAGAACCTAATACAAGGGATTGGTTTTACAGGTAATGTAAGGTCTGGGAAACTGCTCAGGGGATGGATGAAGCAGCCCAGAGATTAGCAACAACAAGAAGCTGTTGTTATTACACCTAGTGTGTGAGGGACAACATGAAAAAGAAGCTTCCTAGGGCTACCTTAACAAATTACCACAAACTAGGTGGCTTAAAACAACAGTTCATTCTTCTACGGTTCTGAAAGCTGCAAGTCCAAAATCAAGGTGTCAGCAGGGTTGGTTCCTGCTAAGGGCTTTGAGGGAGAATCTGTGGCATGCCTCTCTCCTGGCTTCTGGTGATGGTCAGCAATCTGTGGCATTCCTTGTCTTACAGAGGCATCACTCCAATCTCTGCCTCCATCTTCACATGGCATTCTGCCTCTATGTCTCCGTCCACTCCTCTTCTTACAAGGACACAAGTCACATTGGATTAGGGCCCACCCTACTCCAGTATGACCTCATTTTAACTATTCACATCTACAAAGACCTTACTTCCAAATAAGATCACAATCAAAGATACTGGAGGTTAGGATTTAGACACATCTTTGGGGGGCACACAATTCAACCCATGATAGATATGTTCTCAGTGATAAGTCAAGGCCATCCAGGGTGGGCTAGAATGTTGGCTGATAACTATCTAGTAGAACTGTGGACCAAAGAGGGAAGGGCTGTAGCATGAGATTTGTAACCACAGCTTCTGCCTAGACACTGCCATTGCACCAGAGGCAGAAAAAGAAAGGGAGAAATATCTCTGCCTCTGCTTTCCTCCTGCCCTTCAACCTCCCACCAGTGCCTCCTACTGGCCAAAAGAGCTGGAAAACAGCTGATGCAAGAGCCTGGGAAATTTATCCTGCAAAATCAGCTGTCCCTTTCCCGTAGTTCTGAAGTGCAAGGCCTGAGGCTGGACAATGTCCAGTTGCAATTGGTGGAAGCTGGTCAAGGCCTGCATGGACCTAGTCACCCCAGCTGGAACAAGAGGGAGGGCTGAGAGGATTTTGAGTGGTGACAGTTAATATCCAATCAGAGAGAAGAACAAGATAAACATGCTCTCTGCCCGTGGAGATGTTGGTCTAGTGGATGAGAGTGATATTAAATAAATACAATTTAAAATTTAAACTTAAATAAGCACTATGAAAGAAAAGTAGAGTGAGTGATGAGAATAATCATGGGCTCAAAGTTTAAAGCGGGGCTTCAGGGGCAGCCTCTCTTAGAAGTGACATTTAAGCTGAGTATTAAGTAGGGGCAGTGAGCATGATCTACTCAGTACTCCTTCCTTTGTAAAACTGACTTCTCTCCCTTCCTATGATCCCAGAGGACATGCCCATCACATGTCCCAATCTGTTGACCATGGGAAGTCACATAACACAATCCAAGCCCATCAGACTCTTCTCCTCTGGAAGCTGAATTTAAATCAAACACATAAGAACAGTAGCAATAGATGCTGAGCTCTCTGATGGCAACGTCTCAAAACTGTTTATGAAACTTCCCCAGAGAAGCTGTGACACATTCTATTTTCTAAAGATTGCTGCAATAGTATCTCCCATCCCACCTGCTCGTCTTTTTTTTTTTTTTTTTTTTTTTTTTTGCGGTACACAGGCCCTCTCACTGTTGTGGCCTCTCCCGTGTGGAGCACAGGCTCCGGACGCACAGCCTCAGTGGCCATGGCTCACAGGCCCAGCCGCTCCGCGGCATGTGGGATCTTCCCGGACCGGGGCACGAACCCGTGTCCCCTGCATTGGCAGGCGGACTCTCAACCACTGCGTCACCAGGGAAGCCCCCACCTGCTCTTCTTACGATGTGACTTTGATTCTACACCCTGTGAGATGTTAGGGCCTGTGCTCCCTCCGTTTGGCATCTGAATGGCATGATGACTGGTAGAAATGATGTCCCGTGACTTCTGAGACTACATCCCAAAAGGCAATACAAAATCCAGCTGGCTCTCTTGGGATACTTGGAACCCAGCAACCTTGGAACCTAGCTACTTGTCTTCCATAACCCTCTATGTTCCAGGCTCATCGCAATGAGGCCAGTACCAAAACCTTCGCCATACTGTAAAGAAGTTCAAGGGCCCATGGAGAAGAATCAAGGCCCCCAGTCCCCACTCCAGGTGAGCTCCTAGCTGCCAGCCATGTGAGTGAGCCATATTGAGAGTGGGTCCTTCAGCCCCGATCTGAGCCATGCCAGCTGATACCCCACAGAACAGAGGGGTATCCCCACCCAAGTTGAAGATTCATAATCAGAATAAATGATTGTTGTTGTTTTGTGCCATCAAGTTTTGGGACAGTTTATTACCTGGCAATGAATACTGGAACAGCTGTCCTGATTTTTCTTTGCTCATGACCTGGCTCTTTTCAATTTTATAAGCTTTTTGGTATCCTTTTGATTAATTTATTCTTACCTAAATTAACCAAAATTTGTTCCTTTTGCTTGTAACCAAAGAACCTTGACATATAACCCTGGAAAAGGATAGAAGGACAAACATCCACCGAAAGGCAACAATGGGCCTAAAGACTCTCGTTCAGGGAAGAGCCTGGGACCTTGAAAGGAATGAGAAGAGTAAGTGAGGCTGGAGTGCGGTGAGTGGGGGGCATGCGACTCAAAGTGAGCTGAGAGGGAGTAAAACAGTACTAATTATGTACCAAGCCTAGGACTAGTATGTAATGCATAATGTCTCATCCATGTGCGTATCAACAATAAGGGGGAAGTCCTATTTTTGAGCAACTCCCCACCTCCACATACAGAAAACCCCATTTAAGAGAAAACGAAATTGCAACTCAGCAACCACTATTTACTGCTGACCTGGAAACTCGACCCAGCTTTATCTTCCTCCAAAACTTGTCCTCCTAATATATCTGCTGTGTGGCCCAGTAGAAGATTTATAACTTAGAGAACAGAGTACAAGGAGAGTAATAAGGGGGATATGCATGGATGAAGAAACAGCCCAGTTGGAAAGACCCAAGAACATCATGGAGCCATAAAACTCATTTTACAAATAAAGGGACCCAGACATGGACCGTTATTAAAGGGTAGAAGGAATATGGACTTTGGAGCTCCACAGATGTGGGCTGAATTCAGAACTTCCTACTATGGGATGTGTAATCACAGGCATTTCACTTGACCTCCCTTGGAATCCATTTTCTCATCTCTAAAATAGGGGTGAGGATCCCCAAGTCGCTGCTGTAAGGTTTGACAATGACACTTGTAAATTGGATGGCGCTTGGTGGGTGTCAAAATGGCACCAATAATCCTAGATATTGAGAATACTTATAGTAACACCCAAGGTTGCCTAGACAGAGACTTAAAAAAGTGGGGGGAAAGCAAAGCAGAAAAGAAGAGAGGAATCAGTAGAATGGGAGAAAGGGACACAAGAAAGAAGGAATTACTGGAGGGAGGGAGCGTGGGTAGGAGGAACAAAGAATATCAAATCGCACGCTGGAGGCTTTTTAAGTCTCCTTGCAGAAAGCTATTCCAGAGCCTGAAGCAGCTCCTGGTGCGACCAACCCTGTAGGAGAGGTGCCAGCCACGTGCGGCCCAGCCCTGCAATCTTGTCAACGATCAGATGTTCATGCTCAGGGGTTAGGGCACCTGTAACTCCCAGGAAACCAGTCCTCAAACAATCTGATTGAGAGCTCTCTTTGCAAAGACAAAAGGCAGCCAGCCCCCTTCTACCTGAATCCTTTTAATTCCTCTACCTCGGCCAAGGGCCAACAGCTCACTGAATTCTTGGTCGCCATGGGGCTCAGCCTCTCTAGGTAGCCTTGCTGCTGTCTGACCTTCATTCAGCTGCAGAAGGAACTGGAGGAGGGCACAGAAGGATGTCCCCTGGGGGCAGTGGGCAGAGTAGCCCACACTAGGTCCTCAGCCCCAAGTTTCCATTTCTGCCCAGCACCTGACGAAAAGAACTCATTTTCAAACCATATCACCCACGAATGAGGCAAGCAACAGATGAAAGGAACTACAGCGACTTTCCCAAGTCATCTAAAGTGTGGCCAGCATTGCCACGATTCCCTGGTATGAAGTTTCCAGACAAGGGAGAAAAATGGACCAAAGGGAATGTCTTTCTTAAAAGGGAAGTGGATCTGTGTTGAGATACTTCAGAAGAAGGATAATTCTGGGAAGGCTGATTCTGGTTCCTTGCCATCATCCTATCCTCGGTGGCCTTATTGGAAATTCCTACCCTCCCTCCCTCCAGGCTCCCCATCCCCACATCAGGGCTGGGCCACTTTCTATGAGGAAAATAGAGGTTGCAATGTTTGGCATATTAATTCAGAGTATATGGTCAAAAATATTGTTTGCTATGGCTCGTGGGCTTATGATATTTAATTTAAAATAGATTTTCCTAAATAAAAAGAGACTTTAGGGCTTCCCTGGTGGCGCAGTGGTTGAGAGTCCGCCTGCCGATGCAGGGGACACGGGTTCGTGCCCCGGTCCGGGAAGATCCCACATGCCGCGGAGCGGCTGGGCCCGTGAGCCATGGCCGCTGAGTCTGCGCGTCCGGAGCCTGTGCTCCGCAGCGGGAGAGGCCACAGCAGTGAGAGGCCCGCGTACCGCAAAAAAAAAAAAAAAAAAAAAAAAGGAGAGAGACTTTATACACATGGCCATTAGAAGCAAACCGTTTTGCTGCTCGGCATTGGTAAAATACGATGTTTTTAAAGCATTTTATAGCACGTTGGCCCTTTGGCAAGGATGGAGTGTTCTGAAAAGATGGAGGCTTAGCACAGTGACAAGATGGTCCTGGTGCGATTGTCACAAGCCCAATTCTGTGGGCAGTTTTCACCTCCATAAGCTCCATTTTCTTTTGTATAGTAAATTTCCTTCTTAATTCCTGAAGTTATACTCAGATCTGAGAAAGTCTAACTCTTGAGATCAGGCAGCTGAAGTGATGACCACAAATGCTTTATTATGTCATTTCTCATTAAATATGAACAGATTGTTTCCACAGCAAGCACGAGGCCAGGTGTTTTCCCATTTTCCACGTCTCTTCCAGCGTTAGTGGGAGGGCTGTGGAGCTTTCCCTTTTTCTCTCTTTTTCTGTCTTCTTTTAGCAATCGCCTGAGACTGAGGCTGCAGAAAGGGTGGCCTGGTGTTTTAAAGGCCTGGAGGTCGATGTACAAGTTAAATAAGGCTGGTCTACACGGACGGAGCACAGGTGGGGCGGTTGTGCAGCTCTTGGCGATGCAAGTTCCATAGAGTGGCTACAAGATAAAAATACCTTCTTATTCATCTCATGGAGGACCATGCCATGAATTATGTCAATCCAGCTTGTTTTCTTCAACTGATTCATTTTAAACTTCAGAAGATGGCAGCAGACCTAGCAGGGCGAACCCACTGAGTGGTTTAACCATGAAACACACAAGGGGAAAAGACAAGGAGAAGAATCCATGGTGTTAACTTACAGGTTCCTGCTCCGAGTGGGAGCATTCTAGCAGCCCTGTCCTCCATCTTCCATCCTCCGCTCGAAACCAGACCTAGACAATATCCTTCGCTGGAATATGATCACGAGAGAGCACGTCCCTCAGGGTCCAATCTGTTGCACTGGTTTTCTTGATGCAATGTCAGCCGCTAAAGACTTTTACTGGAAAAGCTGATACTTGAGAAATGGTTTTGTATTAGTTCAGGATAGAAAGGAAAGCTGATAGCAGTTTCTAGATTGTCAGTAATCCTTTCTTATGAGTGGCCAAAGAGAAACAGCCCACTTCCTGATGGAGCCTCAGAGAAACGTGGAGGTACGAGAACAATTGTTCCCAATGCAGTTCCGTCTATAATTAGCGATGCACCAACCACTGCGCGGTTTGTTTTTCTAGTTCAGTAACCTTTAACAACACTTGTAATCAGTTGGGTTTTAAGAAAGAGGGGGTGAGGGCCAGGGGAAAGAGTTACATTACACTCAGCACAGCAGTCCTGGAGAAATGCTCACGGCTGAACACACCTTTCTGCCAGGGTGGCTTTCTGTGCCTTTGTGTGAAGGGATATAAACAAAGCTTGGGGGAACACAGGAGAGATCCTGCAATCCCACGGGGTAACTTTAGAGGAGAAGCTGTCTCCTTTGTCCGTGGAGTGAGGGATTGGGTTTGCAGGCAGCCTGAGGACTGCAACCCTGCCTTTGGGGAGTTTTGGGGACAGGTATTTACCTGGTCTGCACCTGGGTATCAGTTGCTTAAATGGGGCACAAACCTGCCAGGGCTTGAAAGGGTCAGAATATGTACCTGGCAGAATTAACAAAACTAGAAGACACCTTTGCTGAAGCAGGCAAGACCCCTACTGGGGGTTTTGCAATTCAACTCCAGAAAATTCTTTAGAGGGGTTATCCATTAGCACATGCTATGGTGAGCAGGAAGGCAAATATTGATTTGTAAAGTTCCTATCTCAGTGGCTGTCTTTGAATGAACTCGGGAATTGACCACTCTTAACCAGCCGTTAAAATTAAAGCAAAAAAGGACTGTTTTTTTTCTTGTTAAAATAATTATTTTCTGTTTATAAAGAGGCACTACATGTTCAGTAAAGACACATTAGGAAGTGAATAGCTAATAGAAAAAGAAAAAATCAAAAGCTTCCATAATCTCAGCATTAACTGTGGTCTATAACATTTCAAGCTTGAAAAACAAACATACAAACCATTTCTAACAAACGTCAGGGCTGAGAGTACATGCTATTTTGGAATCTACTTTTGTCACTTTTGAGCCTTTATTGCGGCCATTACTTCGTCTACATCATTTTTAATGGCAGCTTAGTATCGTATGTCATGGATGTACAAAAGCTTATTTAATCAGTCCTTTGTTTTTAGACACTCAGATGGCTTCCAGCTTTTCGGTATGTTGTAAACTGCTTCGGTGAACCACCTTCCGGGTAAATATTTCCATTCAAGTGTTATTGTTGTTCAAATGGAATCATCTGGCGATGCTTTAGAAAATGTTCTGAGAACTAGAGTCAAGGCGAAGAGTGGCATAAGCTCAAATGAGGCAGTGACCTTCTAAATACGTCTGAATAGAAGATGCGAATAGAGTTTCCTAATAGGTATGACTCAAATAGTAAAATAGGAAATGTTAAGAGACATTCTGTAAAAGTACCAGGCATTTAACCAAATTGTACAGGGCCACCAATGATCTGTTAGATGTCTGCCATCTCTAATTTCTAAGCATGCTATTCTAGGAGCCTCTGTTTTTATAACACATAAATGCATGTGGCATCTTCCTGGGTTATTTGGACCAAATACTGTAATTCTTTGAGCTCAGCAGGCTGTTTTGGGGGATTACAAAAAAACCTGGTTTAGATGGTGATAGAGAACTTGGGGGGTGAAGTTGCTGAAATGATAGTGGTGAAGGGCAAAATGCTAGGAGAGAGCAGGTCTAAAGTTGTCCTTAGTGAACTCAAAATATATGATTTGATAAAAATAATCTTAATCTCTGCTTTCAAGGAGAGTGTTTATAACAAGCATGGACAGCAGTTAAGAAACTCAGGAGACAGCCTTCGGTATGGAGGGCAATCATATGGCAGACCTGTCACCCCCCCTCTCCTTGTCCATTAGACGTGGCTAACAATCAAACCACTCCTCCCTGAGATCACACACAGCCCCAGGATCCTCCATCCGGGTCTCCAGGCTGCCGTGAGTAACCTATTGGAACTGGCACTGGAGGTGATACTTAGTTTTTCTTGCTGGCCTAGTGGGTTTCCACCAATAAGGGACATGTTGGAGGAAGGGGAGGATTTAGGTGGTTAGGAAAGTAAGAAACTGATACCTGGACTGATGGAGCTAAAAGGCAGGAGAAGGGCATTCTGCTGAAAAGGCTGAGAATCCATCCTGGTGCAGCAATCCCAGAGGCCTGTTTTCCTGTATGTAATTTGGAACTATAATCCACAGATTTTCCTGAAGTGTTTAATCCCACCCTCCCCACTAGAACTAGGGGCTCCTACTGCAGCAAATTGTAAGCCCTCATTTCTACATACGGATCTCTCAATTAGTCGGCATTTATTGAGTGCCTTTTGTCTTCAACTGGATTACCCAGGAAAGAGGAGCCTGAGACGGGACTTGTGTGTAGCTAATTTATTACGGGACCTGAGTTCAGGGAACTCAGGGACCTGGGACCCTTTGCTGCAGTGCTGCAGTGCTTGCACCTGGACAAACATCTTCCCGAGCAACAAAATACAAAGAAACTCTAAGGGACTAAAAAATAACTGCATGCATACACAGTTGGGGCAAATTCTGGGCAACAGGATACAAAGAGACCAAGAAGTCCAGCTGCCACTTCTGCAGAGCTGGGAGCAAAACAGGGTACTGTGCGTGCCCCCTGCACTCAACACCACCAAAGGGGTGGGCAAAACACCTGAGCCACCCTTCTGGCCCAACCCCTGGACACGTCCCTGCCCTCACCCCATATAAGGTACCAGCTCGCCTCCCTTAGCGAGTGAGCAAGGGAACCTGTTACTTGTTCTCAGTCCCCTCTGCTGCCGCAGGGGCTCCAATAAAGCCTTGCCTGAATTTCTTGTCTGGCCTCTTATCAATTTCTATTGATTAAGGAGGCCAAGAACCCTGGTCAGTAACAATTGAAAAGAGCAACACACAAAAAGAAGGAAAGCCAATATGAAGATGTGGGCTTGATTCCCCTAGGAGCCTCTGAAGAGCTTCTAGAATCTTCCTCAGCCTTATCTGGTGAGTGACTGAGGAGGGGATCCATGACCCCGCCCCCCACAGGTCAAAGACTGCCCCAAGGAATAAGTCTCTTGCACTCCTGTGGGTGCCAAGTGGGTTCCTGCTGTCAGACCTGAAGCAGAAAGTGAGAGATACACAATGTGGCCTGGGCCCAGGGCGCTGGGGCAGACACTGTCAGATTTCACCCATACAAAGCCGGTTGCTACAGCTATGGCTGTATCAGAAGTAATAAAATTATTAGACACAATCTCTCTGACAGCTGAATGATGGGAAGGAACAAGCCTTACAGGCTGATAGGAGAGAAAAAGAGCTTGTCCTGTCCCAGGACCAGACAGTCTAAAACGACTGGAGCCAAGTGAATAAGGAAAAGGGAGTTAGAAGATGAGAGATGCCAAGAGTGCTGTAGACCATGAGAAGAAGTTTGTGTTTGATGGGAAGACATTGGAGAGTTTGCAAGTGGAGGAGTGACATCATCTGATTTAGCTTAAAAAACCCCCAAAAAACACTCTGCCTGCTGAGTGGAGAACTGACAGTTGGGAAGGGAAGAATTGGCAGTGGGAAGAGTGAGCACAGAAGCAGAGGGAGCCATGAGGGGCTATTGTAGAAGCACATGTAACAGACAAGGGTTGTTTCTTATAGGGCAGTAGTCTTCAAACATATTTCTCTCACTCACCCTAACAGGATTTTGAAAAATTATGAGTTTAGTCTCACACTTTTTTTTTTTTTTTTCCGGTCCGCGGGCCTCTCACTGTTGTGGTCTCTCCCGTTGCGGAGCACAGGCTCCGGACGCGCAGACTCAGCGGCCATGGCTCACGGGCCCAGCCACTCTGCGGCATGTGGGATCTTCCCGGACCGGGGCACAAACCCGTGTCCCCTGCATCGGCAGGCGGACTCTCAACCACTGCGCCACCAGGGAAGCCCTATTCTCACACTTTTAAGTTGACATCTAAAATTTTTCAACCCAAGTATTAAGTAGTTACCAAAAAAGGTAATTTCTGCTCATTATAAACGTTGACAATTTAAAATAAAACATGTATCACACTTTTCAAGATATTCAGTTGAAGCTAAATTCCATAATTTATTAAATACCATTTACTGCATGCATTCATTTTAAAAGTATATTAACAAGCTTTTCCATGACAGTCAATTGTTGTATTCTATTTTTTATCTTTTAATTCATATTTTTATTCTGCTTTTCATTACATTTCCCTAAAGATTTTTATCCTAATGTAGTATATTTTAATGTTTGAAGTACTTTTATTGATTATCCTCACATAGTCTCTACATCAAAAATATGTGTAAGAGTTGGAATTTTTTTTTTTAATTCCTATGGTCATCAAACTTCTAACTAGTGATTTTTTCTGATTGAATTATCAGAAGTTCTAACACACAATTAATTACAATAATACACAATTGACTACAAAAAAATAAGCGTATTACTAGCACAGTTGATTATAATAGCATCAACTATTAATTACTAACGCACAATAGATTACAATAACATAAACACATTACAAATGCTATTGAATAATGATTAGACATAAAAAACTAAAGTTCATTAAAAATGCATCTCTTCAGGAGGTTAATGGGGCTTTTTTTTTCCTCGAATGGTTTTTACTTCCTGCTAGAATGAGACAGAGCTCAACATCAATTCTATCCCTATTTTTATTTTCATTGATATAAATGCTAAGAAAACTTATGCACAAAAATATGTAAATAGAAATGAAAGGAGTTTTATTGTAGCAAAATCTGTCAATGATTTGAACTCCTTCTGAGTTATATGCCAAAATATGACAAGCTAATCTGTCTTCCAAATACGCTTGAATGACCTATCGGCTCAGTTAGTTCTTTGTTCGTTTTGTTGAGCACCAGGAATTGGAGACAATCTGACTTCACCAAGGATGTTTCCCAGTCCTTGGGTGCATTCCTTTCATTCCTTTCACCAAAGAACCTAAAGCGTTTTCCACCCCAAAGGTAGGCGCCATTGTAAGCTCAGGAATGGATGCTGAGTAAGCTTTTCTCTGTGTAAGGGAAGGTGTGCGAAGAGGGGCACTGAGACTGTAAATGACCTCAGCATACTTCTCAGGCAGATCCTGTTGGAGAAAGAGAATAGGGAAATCGATTGCCTTAGACTCTTCATTTCTTGTACACCTGGGAAAACTTTCATGTAACCCCGCAGTGAAAAACCATGGTTTCAAGCCCACTGGTCTTGGTTTTAGCAATGAAAGTGGTAAGAATTACTGGAGTTAGAGTAGATATCAAAGGTTGAGGCTCAGGACTTGCTGATGGCATGGATATGGGGTATGTCTAGACAGAGGGAATTCAAGATGGTACTTCAGTGTAATCAGAAGAGAGGTGGCTATAAGGGTGCCTGAAATACAGTAATAAATTTTGTAATCTCAGTGGCTGGAGAAATAAACATTTATTTCTTATTCAGGCAAAGCCCTCTCTGGGTTAAGACTGACTCTAGGATCCAGGATTTCTCCAAGGCGTGATGCTGCCATGTCAACACATGGCTTCCAAGGTTCTGCAAAAGGGAAAGAGAGAGAGGTTCCAGGTTGTAACTTTCTTGTCCTGGAAATAACTCTGGTCACTTTTGCTTACGGTCCATTGACCAGAAGCACGTACCTGGTTCTCAGCCGATTGCATAAGAGACTGCCACGAAGGACACCACAAGAGCATTTTGTGAGTGCTGTCTTGGCCACGCTGTGTTTTGGCATGTGAAACTAGATGAATGATGTTTCTGAGCGGGGGGGCAATATTTGTATAGGTTCATTGCAAACCAGAGTTTTGGGGGAAAAAACCGTAATTGTTTTCATATAGAATAATAAACAGGCAAGACCGGTGGAGGAAAATAGGGAAAGTAACACCAATGAGAAGGACTTGCCCTGCCAAATAATGAAGTACGTTACAAATCTAAAATAATTACAATGGGCAGTTTCAAAAGAACAAAAAAGTAAAGCCTAAGACAGACTTTAGTTTATATAAACTTTTAATATATGATGAAAGGCAGCCTCATGGGACATCTGTACCACTCTTTACACCATTACTAAAATAAATTACACATGGATTTAAAGGGTTGAATGGGAAGCAAAATACTTATTTCAAAAAATAATCTTGCCATCATTTAAATAATCACCTACATTTTTCTTCTCTGAAAGAATAATGTAGGTGATTGTTTAGATTATTTCAAGATGAGCAAGGACTTCCTGAGCATAAAAGCAATAGAAGAAATCATGAAAAAAAGACTGAATACATTTGAGAATATATTAATTTTTTTTGTCTGTAGGCAACGCAAACAAAATTAAAAGGCAAATGACAAACTGAAAACAGATATTTAAATAAACACGAGACAAAGGGTTACAATCTTAATTTAAACAACTCTTACAAAACTGTGATGCCGCCAACATGCCAAGTTTTAATGGCAAAAGCTAAGAAAAGACAATTCACACTAGAAATACAAACAGCTAAGAAAGACAATGGCCTGCAACGTAAAATAATCTTTTTGCTCACCAAATTGACAGATAATTTTAAGCTGTTACTTTAGGAGTCAATGCTGGCAAGCCTTTAATGAGAACGATGATGACGTATTCTGCTGGAAAAAGTGTGAATCAGAGCAAACTTCCTGGAAAGCAATGTGTAATATGTAATCAATACTGAGATGCTAAAATGTTTATGCCAATGTTCTATATCTGACGTATATATATATAAAATTGATCTGTACAAGAGTTGTACACTTTGCTATACATAAACCATAACTTTAATTTAAAACAAACATAGGTACCTATAAATGAAAATGGATAAAAATGTTAAAATAATAATAGTAGTTATCTCTGAGTGATTTTTTTATTTTCCTTTTCCTTCTCACCATTATCCAATTTTAAATAATAAATATTAAATATTATTAATACAATAATTAAAATTGATGTCAGTAATATAAATAGCAAATTAATTAAGTGCAGTCACAGAAAGGTATCCTACTCTGAAACCATGGTCCTCAGGCTTCTGAAAGAAATTCAGCTTTTGTCAAACTCGCAAAATCATTAGTAGCCCAGTTCCCCTAAACCAAGTCCATCATGTAGGCTTTGGTGCAGTGCTGTGCAGAGGAAAGCATACTGGGTTGTAAGTTATAGATTAACTTCCAAGGCGGTCATTACCAGGACTGCTCACAAGTGTGATTTACAGCAAAGAAGTCTTGAAACTCAACACACCCTCTGAAACACTATAGGTAAAGGAGAACTGAAAAGCTAGCTGGATATTGTTTGTCTTACAGGAGAAAATTTGTCATTTTAGTCAGGTAGAAATCACCCATCATCATGGGCAGTTAACTTGCAAGAATATCTTTTCCTGCCTCTGTCTGTAGCCTCTCCAACACCCTGACCCGAGGTTGCAAGACTAAGAAGACAAATACAGCAGGTCCTACCCAATAGCCCATCTTCACTTTCTTCTTGATAACACCCTGATTTTGTATGGGGTCCAGCTCTAGGGAATGAAGCACGATTGTTCTAACTCCTTATGGCCACGCCATTTCTTGTTGGCAAATGTTCTTTTTCAGAGCCTTCTGTGAAGCTGGAAGTGGATCCATATAAGGAGAAGTCTAGCTTTTCAGGGGAAGCTTTTCTTCTAAGATAAAAGGACAGAGGCTTATAAGGACACAGTCTTTTGTCTCTGCCTCACTCTCCCCCTGGAAGGCTGCCATGATGCCTGGAGCCATGGTAGCCATCTTAGGATCATAAGAGAAAGTTTAAGAGAATTCCAGGGCTTCCCTGGTGGCGCAGTGGTTGAGAGTACGCCTGCCAGTGCAGGGGACACGGGTTCGTGCCCCGGTCCGGGAAGATCCCACATGCCGTGGAGCGGCTGGGCCTGTGAGCCATGGCCGCTGAGCCTGCGCATCCGGTGCCTGTGCTCCGCAACGGGAGAGGCCACAGCAGTGAGAGGCCCGCGTACCGAAAAAAAAAAAAAAAAAAAACACACAAAAAAATCTTTCAAATTCAAAGATGCTTGAGACCTCCATTAGTCCTCTTGTCCTGGTGTTTATCATCTTCAGTTAACTTACCTGGTGTCCAATGTTCCAGTTCTGTTCCCTGGATCTACTCTTTGGGAGAAGTGCCATATTTAGAAACATCTACCCATAGCTATCAGAGTTAGCTATGACCCCATGGAAAATGTATTCTTATCTAAAACATATCGAGCGGTATCTTGTCATGAGCTTCTTACCGAGAGTTTACCTTTACCTGTAAGAGTCAATCTCATAGCAGAATTTGGGGCCAGGTCTTTTAAATAAGAAAACTCTCTGATATCCAGGCAAAGGACTGCTGCTCTGTCAATGTATAAGTCCAGCTTGAATTACACCAATAGGGTTACAGACAGACTCATATACCTAAAAACTCATACATAATCTGAACTCAAGTGCGTAAACAAACAACTTTTAAAACAATGACCCATCTAGAGTTTAGTAAAATATGGAATATTAACACTCATCCCAGTTACCAGTTAGAATGACCTAGACTCAACGTCCCCACTATCTGACAACATTTATTTATGTATTCCATACTCAAACACTGCCAGGAATGTGGGGAAGGAATATTGTGTTGGCTACCAGGACTTTGAACCTAGTCCTCTTTCTGCCATGAATTCATTCTGATTTGAGTGAATCCCTTCCCCTCTCTGGGCCTTAGTTTTTTTGTAGTGTAAAAAGATGAATTGGACCACATGATCTTTTTTTTTTTTTTAAAGAAGACGTTGGGGGTAGGAGTTTAGTAATTTATTTATTTATCTTTGCTGTGTTGGGTCTTCGTTTCTGTGCGAGGGCTTTCTCTACTTGTGGCAAGCGGGGGCCACTCTTCATCTAGGTGTGCGGGCCTCTCACTATCGCGGCCTCTCTTATTGCGGAACACAGGCTCCAGGCGCGCAGGCTCAGTAGTTGTGGCGCACGGGCCTAGTTGCTCCGCGACATGTGGGATCCTCCCAGAACCAGGACTCGAACCCGTGTCCCCTGCATTAGCAGGCAGATTCTCAACCACTGCGCCACCAGGGAAGCCCTGACCACATGATCTTAAAGGCTCCAGACTGCTTTCAGATTCTCCTGCATAGGAATGTAGGAAAACAGAAAGAAATTTTGCCCTCCTTCTGTTAGAAGATGCCCCGTAGACCTGAAAAATAATATTTGGAATGCCAATGTTTTCTGAGAACTTACTATGTACCAGGCACTAGACTGTGAACAGCTTTTTGTGTATTACTTCATTTATTCCTTAAGATAACTAAGCATTATCTTTCCCATTTTGCCAATAAGGAAACAGGTCTGAGGAGCGCCATGACTGTGCCAGGATCACATAAATAAAAGGAGACAGTAGATTCCAAAATCCATCCTCTTACCCATCACACCACCCTACTTCCATAAGGCATTTAGCAAGTTTCAGCAGTATTTAAAACAACATATGAGCCTAACTGTAGAAAAGAACAACTCAAGGTTCTACTTCTTTCTGTCTAAAATTAAGTATGCATTTCAGTAAAATGTTGTGTTTTCTATTTTTTGGAGGCTGTGTTTTGGCTCCCATGTGAAAATGGCATCTTCTTCATAAAGGGCGGATAAGCAAAGAATGATCTGTTACATTTGATCATCTGAGTCTCATCATGTGAGACTGTTTACGGCCTGTGAAGGTTCGGGTTTTCACGAATTGCTGTCGTTGAATTCCATAAACATCTCTTGTGTTCAGGATGTTGTAGCACCTACTCTCAAGGTATTGTTACTATGCTGAGTAAAAACACACTTGCCCTCTGCAGCCTATGGTTTTGCTTTGAAATCTCTGTAATTAACACACTCGCATTTCAGGCACTGGGTATTATTGAGTTCAAAGAAAAAAATATGTATTTCATCCTTTATTTTCTACAGATGATTCATCAATTCCACTCCTCCCTCCTACAGACATCTAAATTTCAGTTTTCTGAGAAGCTACAAAGCGTGAAGTGGCATCTAGGCATTGAGTCAGAGGACACCAAGTGTTAAACTGTAATACCGCCGAGAGTTTGGTGTCAACCCTCTTAACCTGTTTTCCGGTGTAGGCGTCATTAACAATGCTCTTTGCCCTTGGGTACTAAAAGGAAAAGACTCCAGTAACCCTACACCGGCTGTTCCACTTAAGTAACTACCTGATGCGTGGTTATCTTTCCAGGCTATCCGGGGAAGGGGGTGGAAACATTTGCTTCTGTGTCCCTGGCAAGCTGGTTAATGCTTGTCAAAGCAACGGCTCTGTTCCCTGAGGCTCAATCCCTGATCAGCATTTGAATTTGCACGCTTGTGAAAACCAGATAATACTCAGGATTGTGTTTACTGGACTATGAGACAGCACAACCATCAGCATGTTCACTTCAAACACACGCACACACACACACACACACACACACAAATCAGACATGTAACAGGAAATATTATTTCACACTGAAATACCTTAGTTAACTTTCCAGGTGCCTCTGTACTAATTTGAAATATCCCTAGCAATCCCCACAGAATGTTTGGAAACTTCCTCTTCAACATTTTCTTTATTTGTTCAAGTAAATCTATTCATCAATATTTCCTTTATTTGCTCAAGTCAATATATGAAGTATCCAAATATTCACTAAGGATTTGGTTAAAAGGGCTATAAGCATTTTTTTTAACGTATCAAGATTGCCCCTGGTGATCTTCTTGAGTCTTGACCAGTAGACGCAGCTAATTAGGTGGAATATTCCAGAGAAATGGAAGTCCCTGCAGAGAGAGATAATTCAAGCCATTCCCTATTTTACAATGCACATTGTAAAAAATGATTTCTTCATTACGAGAGGAAGGAGCTGCTCCAAGGCAGTGGAAATCGGCAGAAAGAGCGCTCCTCAGGTTTTGAAGAGGGAAATTTTTCAACAGTTATATAACCTCAATATTTTAAAAATGCTCTTTGGGGATCAAGCAGTCCAACTCTTCCAAGCCAGTCATTTTTCAATCCAAGATCAAAAGTGACATTTTAAGAGAGGTACATAAAGAAAAAGAAGAAGAAATTGTTGCAGTTGAGTGATTCCAAGGTCTTGTCGCCTTGTATATAAATAATTTCTGTGTATAATCTCCTGCTCGTGTATAACTCGGACCTGAGCTCTCTGCCAAGGAAATCTCTGTGGCCAGTGTTTAACAGGATATGGCCCATCTTGCTGGCTCTGAGCAGCCCACAGCGCATTTTTTTGTCCTGGGGTGGAGACCTTTATTTGCTGGCTGCAACTTGGATTTGGATGCCCAGTCACACTCTAAGCTGACCACTTTCTGATGTGTGATGCTCCCAGAACTTTTCACAGAGCAGGCCTCTCTGAGCTTCTCCCCAGAACTCCATGTATTTTGCTGCTGACAGCAACTCTGTCTCCTGGATATACATGCCCTTTGGGAGATATGGTGGAGTAGAGTGACCTCCTCCAAGCAGCCAGGTATAGCCCAACCAAATTTCCAAAGTTTCGAGTTACCTTTCCAATCTCACTGAATAAAGGAGCAGAGATTCCAAGCCAGTCCATAGGTCTAGCGTAACCTATGTCTCATCCTAAGAAGCAGCTCCACCATCTTTCTGTCTTCCATTTGAAGTAAGTCTTTGTTTCTATCTACCCCAAGTCACCTGCTTCATTAAGCATAGAGACAGGAAAGTCAGCTGCTCCCTGGCCATCTTCTGCCACACGGGGAACACACGCTCAGTCTGAGCACACACTGTCTTCAGCAAGTGATCGTTATATCCAACCCTCACTGCCTACTGCACGAGTCCTGATTCTTTCGCTTAAATTTGAAGAACCTCTTTCATCTTGCCTCAAACTATCTAATCCATGCTGTATCCCCACTGGTCAATTATGGTAGACCCACTGCCTCTAACTCTCTGCTTTTCTTAATATCCTAAACCTGTCATACTTGTTTCTTTCTCCATACCTTTGTCCGTACTGTTCCTGACCCTTGACTTCAAATGACTTCATGCTCATAGTTACTGACAGTGTTTTACAGGGTGCTGGCTATGTGCCCAGTCCTGTGCTGGTCACCTTGCATATGGTATATTAGCTTACTTGTATAATGTCCAAGGAAGGTGAGGATATTTATTCCTGTTACACCAAACAGGAAACGGAGGCTTGGAGATCTAAGCAGATGCTGAGATGCTCACCAAGAACTGCCTCCCTTTTCAAGACCAAGGTAACTCATTCTCCCTGCTGCTGAGGGTGTTGAGTGCTCGCCTTACACTTTTACCTCTCCCAGCAATCGGAAGGGAGCTGCTTTTCCTTCCTCGGGGGGGCAGCCCCCATCCTATGACTTCTTGGTGCAAGAGTATAAAAGTCTGGACCCCTTGACTTAATTTGGGACATTTCTCTAGGACCATCCCTTGTCCAGAGCTCCCTTTGGGTCAGCTCAGGCCTCTGGTGTTTCTGGATAGAGGTTTCACTTCTCCTCTGCCCGGCCTGCTTCCCCCACCCCTCACCAGCACTGCTCCGAAGACCACTCCCTGTTCCACCTCCCGCACACAAACTGCAGAGTCTCAGAGTCTATTTTCTGGGGAATCCAACTTGATGAGGAAGGTTGCTTTATGTGCCCAAAATCAAGACCAAGGAGAAGATCTGAGATTTAAATATAACTCTGCTTCAAAGACTGTGTTCCTTTCTTTTTTGCTGCTCCGCCCCCCCCCATTGAAAGACCACCCATATTTCCCTTCTCAGATGGGCGGAGCTCTTTTTCCAGCCTGTCACGACTCCAGGCACCAGAATGCTTAGATTCCACCTGAGGAAAGTGGGAAAGTGTGGCCTCACGGAGCGTGTGTACGCACATAGATCCAGCACACAGATGTGTTTGTTTGTCCTGCGCTGTCCTTTAAAAAGGTGAGTCAGCATTTTAAAAATCAGATGTCACCCCAAAACACAGCTTTCCAACTTCTCTTGAAAAAGCAGAGTAGCCAGCAATACTAGGTGGTCACATGGCTACATGAGGACAATGCCTGCTGCTGGGAAGTGGCGTGGCGGCCCCTGTGGACACTGAAGTTGGCTGCTGTCTGCACCATCCCCAAGGAGTCCCTACCATGGGGACTGGGGGCAATCGCCATTTATCAAGTTCCTAGTCTATTTCAATTCTTTTAATGGAGCAAGAATTCTCTCTATGTGTGTTCCTACCAAAAGATAGAAAAATGAAAGATAGGCCTGGAAGATTATATATTTAAAGGAAAAATATAAGGAAAAGCTCTGGGGGAGAGGGAATAAGAGGGAAGCTTAATTTTACCCGTTTAATGTGTGAACAGAATGGGCGAGTTACAAAGACACATCTCACATTGGTCAATGCATGATCTTCCTAGCACCTGTGGAAATTAAAGTTTGCTCTACTGTTCTGCTGAATAGCAACGCTATTCACAACAGCCAAGACATGGAAACAACCTAAATGCCCATTGACAGATGAATGGATAAAGGAGGTGTGGTACATATGTACAATGGAATACTACTCAGCCATAAAAAAGAACAAAATCGGGACTTCCCTGGTGGCGCAGTGGATGAGACCCCGCACTCCTAATGCATGGGGACCGGGTTTGATCCCTGGTCAGGGGACTAGATCCACATGCCTGTCGCAACTAAGAGTTCACGCATGCACCCACTACTAAGGAGCCCACGTGCTGCAACTAAGACCCTGTGCAACCAAATTAATTAATTAATTATTTAAAAAAGAAGAAAATAATGCCATTTGCAGCAACATAGATGCAGCTAGAGATTATCCTACTAAGTAAGTCAGAAAGAGAAAGACAAATACCATATGATATCACTTATATGTGGAAATAAAATATGACACGAACCTATCTATGAAACAGAAACAGAATCACAAACATAGAGAACAGACTGGTGGTTGCCAAGGGGGAGGGAGTTGGGGGAGGGATAGGGTGGGAGTTTGGGGTTAGCAGATGTCAGCTATTATATATGGAATGGATAAACAGCAAGGTCCTACTGTATAGCACAGAGAAGTATATTCAATATCCTGTGATAAACCATAATAGAAAAGAATATTTTTAAAAGGAATGTATATATATGTGTAACTGAATCACTTTGCTGTACAGCAGAAATTAACACATTGTAAATCAACTGTACTTCAATTAAAAAAAACGTTTGGTCTACGAACGAGATCAAAGAATGATACTGTGAGTCAGGTGTTGTCCGTGGTCTAACAGAAACAGCCCCAGATCTGGAGTGAATGGAGAGGGGGATGAGGGAAAAAGGGGTGTCCGCTCCTGCTTCTGCTGTGATGTGGTCCTATGGACAAGCCCCAGAACCTGCCCAATTTCAGACACTTCTGTAAAATGAGTGCTGCATTAGATAATTTCAAAGGTTCTGTCCAGTTTGCCCAAGTAATAGACATATGAGGGCATGGATTATGCCCGCTATTTCTTTGTATCTCTCACAGTGTGAAATGGAAGATAAGCGTGGTACACATATTGATGGATTAAATGACTGCTCTCCAGAGCCTGCGAGTGAGAACTTTTCCACAAGGAGCACCTAATCCAGACCACAGACTTCATCTCAGGAGAGAGAAGAAAGCAAACAGAGATACATTACAAAGAGCAGGAGCTGCACGCAGCATGAAAGAAGAGTAACCACAGTTCACAAATGGAAAATGTCGTAACAATTCTGGGGAAAAAAGGAGTCAAAAATGCGTTTCCTCCAGCACAACGATTTCTCATGAACAGAAAGCGCCCTTTGGACGTAGTCTGGAGGGAATTGAAACTCACTACTCTGGAAAATCGATTCATCAGGATGAGAGAAAGTCACAGCTTTCTATCTGAGATCTCCCTCCCACTCTCCACACCCCACTTTGTTTCAGAAGCACATTTCAGAGAGGGCTGGGGGTGTCTGAGACGATAGATCTGAATCACCCAGAATTTGGCTAAGCTTCTACTCCCTCTATAATGCCTTGTGATTTTCTAGGCATAATTGTTTTAAGGGGATTTTTCCTGAATTATTGCTTCAATCCAATTGCCTTCTTGGTTTAGACCTATTTCACCCTGTAGCTTCTGTGTCATTTTCCTTAAAAATCCAATCACCGGATCCGTGATGAGTCTCGTAACTTCCCTGAAGCCTGAGGAAGTACGGAGGGGCACCATGTTGTACAACGAAGCCTGTCGCCATCTTGCTGCCAACCCCCATCCCCCCACTCCTTTTTGGCTTCAGCACCTTCCCAAAAGCCATCTTCCCACCCATGTCTCTCCCTGGCACGCACCTGAGAAGAGTAGCTTGGACCCCCCTCCATCAACTGCTTCTCTTTTGGGGAATAGGGCCTACACGCTGGCCTAGTTAGAATTGCAAGGCCCCTCGAGTTCTAGTGAGGAAGAACTTCTCTATCCCGCTACCCTTAAGTATTTTTTATAAGCCTTCCAAAGTGCCTAGAACGCTGAGCATAGCATCTCGATGTTTTCTCTGCCTGGCACTTGTATTTGATTCTTAGTCTAGAATATTTAAAGCCGAACGTAATTTTTGATGATGATTTAGTTTAATCCTCTCATTTCATAGCGAGGGAAACTGAGGCTTCCCCCCAAATTAAATTCCTCTAGAATTTCTAAATGTAACTCAACTGCTTCGGCCAACCACCAACAGAAGAAATAGATCTTTGTTCCATGTGGAGATCGACCAGCTTTGTTCATACCCCAAACCATATATAATCTATGCTATGGGTGACATAACGAATTTTGCAGGATAATTCTTTTAAAAAATACTTGATTTTTGCCCTACTGTCTGATATTATAACTTAATTTCTACGTACTGTGGAACCCCACTCTATATAGTAAGTAATGTGGGAGAACACCTTGATGAGGTGACATACATCTGGGAACCAGCAACGACAAAGCAAAGAGGTGTGAGACATTGTGGGAAATTCCTAGAGCTATAGGTGCGTGATGGGGATTTGGTGGCGTGGGAGGCAGCTAGCTTGGTGACTAGGTGGGGGAGGGCGCAGCCTTGAATGGCAGCTGAAGATTTTATATTTTGTCTTGTGGGTGGTGGAGTCACTGAGGAGGTCTAAGGAGAGAGGAATTTGGTCTATTTTTGCTTTTTACTTCTACCAGACGGTAGAAGATAGCCTACAAGGGGATAACACTGACAGCCAAGAAGATATTTAAGAGGCTCTTAAAATGATCCAGATGAGAAATGATGCCAGAGGGGGAAGATAAGGGAATGGAGGGAGATATATTTAGGGAATAGAATCAACTGAGGAGCAGCTGAATATGGCCAGTGATTAACAAAGACTAGGCCGTTGAAATGTCTATGTCCAAAAAGTCGCTTACTTGGTAATTATCATTCTAGCTGGAGTATCATTTTTATATTTAGACTGCAAATCTAACAAATAACCCCATGCTTCCAGCTCCAAAGGCTACAAAATACCTTGGCCAAATTTAAACATAAATTAGTAGATGGTGCTCCTATAAATTTTCTAGTCCCCAACTTAATCACACATAAAATTTTCCAGTAGTTTCGAAATCCAAGAGTCGTTAAGGTCTGAACCTTTTAGAGAGTTAATTTTACTGCCATCTCCTCTGATTCACAAGGCTGATTTTAAACATGGCCTTTTGAGGGGTTGTGAGTTGGTGATAATGCCACAGAAAACATAGATCGACAGCTTGAGGATAAAGGAGACAACAGAGGAACCATATACTAGTTTCTGATTTGTGTAAATATCAGCCAGTGCTATTGACGAACTAAACAGTGGATCAGAGCTGTGAATTCAAACGCCTGCACAGTCCAGGCCAAGAGCAAAGTGGAAAGATTTAGGTATGTACACGTTGATGTGTGACGAGAGCTGCAGGAAAATGGAAATACACATCTCAAGAGACAGCTCCTACGCCTTTCCAGCCTTCTGTTATCCTGCAGAAATGCTGGTCCAAGGTTACCAGATATTCTGGGTTTTTTCAGAGCTAGGTGAAAACTTGGCTAATATTTTTAAAACTCTGCAACCAAACTAACCATGTCTGACAGACGCATTGAGCCCATGACCCATCATTTTGTACTCTTGCAATTCAAAGTACGGTCCAGGGACCAGCAACGTCAGCATAACCGGGGGGCTTCCTAGAAACGCAGAATCTCAAGCTCTGCTCTAGGCTGGCTGAATCAGGATCTCCATTTGTAACAAAGTTGTTGATGATTGGTGTCCACGTTCAAGTGCGAGAAGTACTGGCTTCCATCTAAAATATGACACAAATGAACTTATCTAAAAAACAGAAACAGACTCACAGACATAGAGAAGAGGCTTGTGGAGGAGGGGGGTTGGGGGAGGGATGGATGGTGAGTTTAGGATTAGCAGATGCAAACTATTATATGTAAGATGGATAAACAACAAGGTCTTACTGTATAGCACGGGGAACCATATGGAATATACTGTGATAAACTATAATGGAAAAGGTTATAAAAAAAGAATGTGTATATATGCATAACTGAATCACTTTGTTGTACAGCAGAAATTAACACAACATTGTAAATCAGCTACACTTCAATTAGAAAAAGAAAAGTACTGGCTTCCACAACCTCAGGCACAGAGCCTGTATTGCAGAAACTCTCCCTCTGTATCCAGAGCAGACATGCAGAAGAGCGTATTTCTGTTACCAAGGCAGAGCACGGGTTGTTTTTTGGAGACAAGAGAGGCAGCACCCCACTCCACCAGGGACCCTTTTGAGTTGACTCCAGAGAAAGGACACAAGATGTCTTCTAAAGTCCGCATGTCCCTGGTAGGGTGGTAGGGGTGCCTTTTGCAGGGTCGGGACTAAGTTGAGGCCAGAGACACTGGCTTCAGGTGCAAAATTTAAGGGGGAGGACCCAAAACACTCTGCAGTTGAGATAATAATACAAAAATCCTTTCATGCATTATTGCATTCACTGATTGTTAATAAAATAATCATTTGATGCATTATTGTGTTAATTACTAATGAATGTTAATAAAATTGTTCTTTAAGGTAAGAATTTTAAAAGTCAAAATTAATGCCAAATAAACCCCCATGATGAACAAAACATCAAAATTCTCATCTTGTCTCCACCTAGTTCCAGCTCTACTTCTGTTGATGCCATTTTGAATATTTCTATAACCTATTATTTCCTGTTATTCAGACATGTCTCTTAAAAGCCACTGAACAAGACGTGTAATTTCAAACCTATAAAAATAAATTTAATACAAAAATGCTGTTCCAGTTAGAAAAAGGCTTCATTGTAACCCCAGGAGAGTCTAAGATGCTTCGGCTCAACAGGCTGTATTTACTAGTATCATCTTTGGCTCAGCCGGGAGCCGACTAGCCTCCGTCCCTTGCCCACATTATCTGAGTGCCAAACCGGGAGCTGGAGCCACTTTATTAAGGAGCAAAACATTGCTTTATTCTTCTGCTTTGGAAGTCCAGTAACTTTAGAAGAGGAGATAGGCTGGAAATGGGCCGTGGCAAGCTGGCAGGAACAAAAATAGCTGTGAAGCTGCCTTTGTGTGTCGATCTCACACGTTGACTTCCGTTTCACGGCCAGAACCTGGAAGTGCCCCAGGGTCCAGAAAAGATGAAACTCGAGGTGGGAATGAATGAGTGACCGCTAGGCGTGTTTCAGTTCCTGTCTAGGGAGTAGCAGCTGAAGATAGCAAGAAAATACTAGCTTTTCATACCGACTCTATGCAGAGTCCTATGGGAGGAAAAGCTGACCAATTGTACCCTGAACGGCAGCTCTGGGGAGGCAGTTCATTGATTTTCGTGTGGCATTCACGTAGAGTGTCGGCTAGGCTCTTCTTGCTGATGGCTTTATGAGGAAGCAGGCGAGGTATGGGGTGAACCAGATGGGCTTTTGATGTGGTATCAGAGTGTATCCCAACTGTTACTAAGCTACGTAGCACTAGCACTTAGCTGGGATCTTAACTGCGTGTCTGCGCCATCCCAAGCCTCAACTTCCTCATCCTTGCAGGACCAGTACGAGATCGTAACAGTGACATTCTTTAATATGTGACCTAGCACGGAGCCTGTAACCTAAGAGGAGGCAACAACCATCCTTCCCAACCAACCAAAAGATTCCAAAGATGGGGGTTCTCTCTTTTATCCCTGGCACCCAGCAGTAACTTTTATTTGCATAGTAGATTCAACGTTTCAAAGCACTTTCCCTTAAAACAATTCTATTGTGTCCTCCCAAGATTCTAGTGAATTAGGGAAGGCAAGAATTATTATCATTATTTTTAAGTGGAAAAACCAGAACAGCTGGTGGAAGGTAGTTCTTCTGACTTTGAGTCCAATCATATTTCCACTACTCTGTCCTTCCTGTTTTACAAATAATAGGGACTCGAGGCATATTTGTTGAATATACATTTTCAGGGAATTACCTGAAAAGTCCAAAATACAGATGTTCTCATTCTTCACCAGAAAGTTGCTGCGTGGTGACAAGTTATTAAGTTGCTTAAGGTGAAAGAATTTTTTATATATCTTTACTTTTTTTACAATGTGGTGTTAATTTCTGCTGTACAGCAAAGTGACTCAGTTATACATATGTGTTTTCATATTCTTCTCCATTATGGTTTATCACAGGATATTGAATATAGTTCCCTGTGCTGTACAGTAGGACTTTGTTGTTTATCCATTCTATATATAATAGTTTGCATCTGCTAATCCCAAACTCCCAGCACTTCTTTATGTATCTTTGAATCTCCCACAGCATCAAGTAGGTGAACATAGTAACTGGGATGAATTTTTCTGGTTGACTGATTTATAAATGATAATCGACATATGGATATTAGATGTTTGCTTACGTTAGATGTTTGCCCATGTTTTCGTAAACAAATGAAAAGGAGAACGAGCTTATGTTCATGTCAATTAGAGTAAAGTGTTAACCCTCAACCCAGAGCACATAATCTGCTACAGCCGCCACCACTGCAGTCCCATTGGGAGGGTTTTGTACTGACATAGCCAGAGCTACCTCCCTTCTGCCCGGGCAGTCAGAGCTCTTTGGGAGTTCATCTTTCACAAACACATTAGAAATACTGAAGCCGTTCTATGGGTCAGCGCTGAATTTAAGGAGCTACATATCAACTTGAATCAGACTGATTACGACTCCTCTGAACGTAATTGGCAAAACCTAACTGCATTCATGTTTTATTAAAAGCAACTTTCATTACACAGGCGGTGCTGTCAGAAAAATAAATTACATCTGCAAGCACTTAGGTATAAAATTTTGCAGATAACTTCCAGTCGTTGGTAATTTTATATTAGAAACTGTTTTTCCAATACACGCTAAAACTTTGTTCATCAGTACTAAGCACGCTTTACCTACCACTCGGAATATTTATAGGATTTGTAATATAACCTTTTTTAGTGATTTAGTAAACTGTTTTCCACCAACTTTATTTTTGGCAGCCTCCGTAGGCCCTTTGGAAACTATAAATTGGTTTGCATTTTATATTCCACTGTTTACCATTCTCCCCCCTTAGAATAGATTCCAATCCTTTTTATTTTTTTAAGTTAGCGGTAGGTGTTGGCTGCAAAATAAGTGAGTTCTACTTGAAATTACAATAAATCACTCACATAACCTTACAGATGGGAAAAAGTATAAAAAAAGACCTATTTCCGTCTAACTCTGAAGACAATATTTGAGTTTCCACTATGGGGAGATTTGCTGACCGCACCTACAGGGTTCCCCACAAGTTCCTTTTTCTTAATTGTACCCTTAATTTGCAACAATGTGATTTTGGTATATTTGTCACCACTGCCATATGCAAAGTTAGATCTTTGTATTACTTCAGAACGATTTTTCAAGCAATGAACGTCGACTAACAGTAGTTTTAGAAAACAGAAGTCTTTATTATGAGTTAATTGTAGACTTAAAGGAGAATTGCAAAGATAGTACAGAGAGTTCCCATATGCCCTTCACCCAGCATCCTCTAATAACATCTTACATAACCATAATACATCCATCAAATGTAAGAAATTAACATTGGTACGGTACTTAACTAACGTATAGACTTCTTTCAGGTTTTCCAAGTTTCTGTTCCAAGATTCAGTCCAGGATACCACATTGCGTTTAGTTTTTATATCTTCTTAATCTCCTCCAATTTGTGACAGCTACTTAGCTTTTCCTTGTCTTTTATGACCTGGAACCTTTTTGAAGAGTCCTGGGCAGTTATTTTCATATAATGTTTCCCAGTTTGGTTATGTGTAACGTTTTTCCATGATTAGGTTATAGTTATACTTTACTGGGAAGAATACCGTAAGCTGAAGTGCACTATATCAGGACACTTGAAAATGCTCTATCTTATCACAGGTGCTGTTAACCTTAACCACGTGGTGATGACTGCCAGCTTTCTCCACTGTGAACTTACTGTTTTCCTCTTTGCAATTAGTAAATATTTATTTGAGGGGAGATAGTACAAGACTATGCAAATATCCTACTTTATAAATGTTTGCCCACTAATTTTAGCATCCATCTGTGGGTCTTGCCTGCAGCAGTTTTTACTGTGGCGCTCTGACGGTGATTGCCTATTTTCTTTCTTCTTCCTATCTATTAATTGGAATTCTTCTGTAAGGAAGAATTGTCCTTTCTACACCATATCTTTATTTGCTCATTTATCTATGTATCAGTACACATTCAAGGATAGTTATTTACTCTTTAGGTTATAGCAATCATATCGTTATTCATTTTGTTGCTTCAGTTTTTCCTAATGCCTTGGTCATTGGGCTTTTTCAGGTTGACTCCTGTGGCCTTTTACTATACACCTCTTCCTTTTTTTCTGAAACCACTTCTTCTGTTTCTGGCCCCACAGTATGCTCCACGTTCATCTTGAATGTTCCTTGCCCCGGCCCTGCCATGAGCCACTTTTCCACAGAGCCTTTGTTCATTTTACTGGAGAATGATATTTAGGTACTAGGAGTCCTCACTAATACTGGGATGTTACTGTTTTTACACCTTCTCAGGAGACAGAGCTGAGAGATGGGTATCTGTGTATGTACACTAACCCACGTGCACACACTTATTTATATCAATTTCTGTATCTACCTATCTGCATATAAATTTCTGCATATAAATTTCTGTATCTACCTATCTGCATATAAATTTTAAAAACCAGGAGTTTTACCGATACTGCTGACTCTAAACGAGCACCACAGGGTTTATTCTAGCCTTGTTCTCTTCCTCATATGTAACTTCCTCCTCTGACAATGAGAAACCCGTTTCTCACTATCTACCATAGATTTACTTATTTCTCCAACCCTGGTGTACATAGAAAGCAGTTTCATAATTGCTAAGCCTGCCCTGGGAAAAACTAATTTACTAACTAGAGGACAGTGTCTGCATGCAGTTCTTTTCCCCATTAGCCTTATGGGATCCAGTCAGAACACTGTTTTGCAAAGTTATTTAGATTTGTTCCTTTCTTCCCCGCTCCCTTCAGTGTGGTTATTATTTATTGGTAACCAAGTCTGATTCATTTGTCACAGGCTGTATGGCCTCTCAGGTTCTCCCCACAGCCTGGTTGTTTTATTTTCTTAAATTTATATACTAACTAATGTTCCCTCTTTGTGGCATGCAGTCCTCTAGGCGTTGACAAATGCACGGGAATGTGCGTCCAGCACTTGCAGAACAATTCCATCACCTGCAAAATCTGCTCACGTCGCGCCTTTGTATTCAACCCATCTCCTCGCTCCCCACTCCTGGCAATCAGTGATCTGTTTTGAGTCCCTATAGAAGTTTTGCTTTTTTCCAGACTGTCCTTAAATGGAATCATACTGTAGCCTTTGGGGTCAAGCTTCTTTCTCTTAGCAAAATGCGTTTAAGGTATGTCTGTGTTTTTTGTGTCCATCCAGGGTTTGTCCCTTTTTTATTGCTCAGTAATGTTCCATCAAATGGATTTATCACATCTTGTTTATCCATTCACTAGCTGAAGCACACTGGGTTATTTCTCTCATTCATAATGTGTTCAGTGTCATAGCTTAAATACTCTTACCCAAGATTACATGACTTTCTCCTATGTTGTCTTCAAGAAGTTGTATTGTTTTATGTTTTATATTTAAACTATTATATGATTGCATCCAAAAAAACGTCCAAGTGTTTTGTTGTAGTTCTCAACCGTGAATGTGGAAAGTAATTAGCAGGCCAGGTCAGCAGCCGCAGCAGGTCTGGTGTGGTAGCTGGAGAAGCTTTGGCCCATCTTCCTCCCTCTGAGAGCTTCCAAGGGGACCTGACTCTCAGCACGTGGAAAGTCTGGGGCAGAGACCCAGGTCTCCTCTGGCCATCCCTACATTAGGACAAAATATCCTATGTTTTCAAATAACTGCACACAGATACTGACTCAAGTTTTTTGAGCAGAGAACGAGATCAAGAATATTGCTGTAGACAGAGAGCATCCTTAGAATACAATAGCGTGAAGCGTTGGAAGGGGCAGGGTTTCAGAAGTGGCAGATCAGGGGAGCCAGAAGCCTGATAATTCTCCCAGACTTATGGGAGAATTATCCCTCTTTCTACCCACATCCAAGCCTTCCCTGAATTCTCCAGCTCTGACTCATCACACACCCTTACATCCAGCCACAGCTTTCCATATCCTCTGCAAACCCTCCGGTTCAAGAAATGCAGCAAGAGCCGTATCGATTTCCTAGTCCTGCCTTAACAAAGGACCACAAACTGGGTGGCTGAGAACAACAGAAATGCATTGTTTCACAGTTCCGGAAGCCAGCAGTCCAGAACCAAGGTGCCAGTAGGATCATGCTCCCTCTGAAGGTTCTAGGGAAGAATTTGTTCCAGGCCTCTCTCCCTGTCTCCCAGCTTCCGGTATTTCCTTGGCTTATGGCAGCATAACTCCAATCTTCACAAAGCATTCTCCTCAAGCACCCAAATACCAAAATCTACTTTAGTCAGGGATCTCCAGAGAAGGAGAACCAGTAGGTGATATATGGAACCTATATATGTGGAGGATACACACACACATGTATATATACATATATATATATATATATATATATAGAGAGAGAGAGAGAGAGAGAGAGAGAGAGAGAGAGAGAGAGATTGATTTTCAGGAATTGACTCCTGCAATTGTGGGACTGGCAAGTCTGAAATGTGCAGGGCAGGCCAGCAGGCTGGAACCTCAGGTAAGAATTGACATTGCAGTCTTGAGTCCGGATACCACAGGGCGGCAGGCTGGAAACTCAGGCTGGGTCTCTGCATTGCAGACTTGCCACCAGGCAGCTGCTGGTCAGCCTGGAGAAGGGGGCCATATCAGGGGCTCAGTGTTGGTCTCCACTGCTGGGCACCCAGCAGTGGCTGTAGCCAAGTCAGCCTTGGTAAGTGGAAGCCCATGTTGCTGCATAACCTCCATCCCTGCCACCATGGCCGCTTTCGTTCATGAGCCCATTGGGTGACGACAAGGTGGCTGGGGAAAAAGGCTGACTGGTATCTTCAGAATGGGTCACCCTTCAAGTAATAATCTACCTGATTATTAAAATCCTCCTCTGCTGAGGTCACCCTTTGGTGAACATTCACATGAGACAGATATCTTCATGCTTTTGCCCATTCAGAGAGGTCTACTCCCATACCTCTTCCCCAAATTTCCTTGTCACCAATTTTCCAATCATTCTTCTTCCAAGTCCCTGACCATCCAGCCAAACCATTGGCCACTCTATGGCCATGAATCAGTATATAATTGGACCTCTAGCCATTTCTTCTTCCAAGCAAAGTGAACAACGAGGAGTACTGCTCAAAGTTCTGCTCACTGGGAAGATTTTCCTTCACCGCTTTCTGGGATGTCTGAGAAATGGGCTGTAGTGATTTAGCTGTTTACTTTCAGGTGGTGCCTGCATCACATGCAGAACCATCTATCGACCAAGCCTGAGTTTTCTCTGCCTCTGTCAACCGATCACTGATTGTATGGACTCCCCATGAGGCCATCGGCGCAAGCTGGGAGGGAGAAGGCAGTGTAGCAGAGACCGTGGTATTTGGGTCACTAATTCATGTAACTTACTTGTGCTTTCAGGACCTGCTCAGGCCCGATCACTGTATACTGTTTCCATTTGACAATGGAGGCCTGCCGTGCACACCCAACTTTACGGCTTGGTGGGTCAGATGGTCAGTTCATGAAGGGCAGCTCAGGTCATGTAGAAACCTAGTGACACAGGGTTGTGCGTTTAGTCTCTACATAAGGCCCAGTGGTAGGACTAGAGCTCTTTCTCATAAGGGGAGCGGTTATCCACATAAGACAGGCTTTGCTCCAAAAATCCTAAGGAACTGTGGTGTGATTCACAGGCTTGCCACTCCAGACAGCATCCGTAACTACCACTGCCACTTCAAGTACCATTGGATCTGCTAGGTCCTATGGTCCAACGGGCAGAGCAGTCTGCACATCAGCCTGGACCTTTGCAGAGCCTTCTCTTGTTCTGGGCCACACTCAAAACTTGCATCATTCTGTGCAAATTATATACAGAATGGGAAAACAACTAGGTCCTACTGTATAGCATAGGGAAATATTTTCAATATTCTGTGATAAACCATAATGGAAAAGAATACGGAAAAGAATGCATATATATTCATAGCTGAATCACTTTGCCGTACAGCAGAAATTAACACAATACTGTAAGTCAACTTTACTTTAATAAAATAAATTTAAAAAGAAACTAGCATCTTTCTGGATCATTTGGTAAATGGGCCAGAGTAACATAACCAAATGAGGAATAGATTGCCTCAAAAATCCTAAGAGACCCAACTAAGCATCCCGCCTCTTTCATGGTCATAGTGGGAGGCAGATGCATCAACTTATCCTCTGCCATAGAAGAGATATCTTGACATGCCCCATACCACTGGACCTGAGACATTTCACTGAGGTAGGAGGCGTCTGAAATTTCGTCAGGTGTATTTCCCACCCTCTAGCGTGTAAATGTCTTACCAGTAAGTTTTGAGTAGTTGCTGCGTCTTGCTCAGTTGATCCAGTCATCATAATGTCATCCATAGGATGGACTAGTGTGATATCTCATGGAAGGGAATGGCCATCAAGATCTCTGCGAACTGAATTATGTCACAGAGCCGAGGAGTTGATACATCCCCAAGATAAGGCAGTGAAAGTGTATTTCTGGTCTTACCAGCTGAAAGCAAAGTGCTTTTGGTGGGTCTCAGAGACAGGGATGGAGAAAAAGGCATTTGCCAGCTCAGTACCTACACATCACGTACCAGGTTATGTGTTAATTTGCTCAAGCAATTACACTGCATCTGGCACAGCCCCTACAATTGGAGTCACCACCTGGTTAAACTTAAAATAATCCGCTGTTATTCTCCAAGAACCATTTGTCTTCTGCACAGGCCAGATAGACAGGTTGAATGGGAATGTGATGGGAATCACCACCGAAGCCACCGCCATCTTGCAAGTTTTTGATGGTGGTGCTAATCTCGGCAATCCCTCCAGGAAGGTGCTATGACTTCTGGTTTACTATTCTCCTAGGAGGAAGCAGTTCTTGTGCTTTCCACTTGGCCTTTTCCACCATAATAGACCTCACTCCACAAGTCAGGGAACAAGTACGGGGGTTCTGCCTGTTGCTGAGTGTATCTATTCCAATTATGGATTCTGGACCTGGGGAGATGAACACAGGATGCAGTCAGGGACTCAATGGGCTCACTGTGAGGTGGACCTGAGCTAAAAGTTTATTGATCCTTTATTGATCACCTGACCTCCATAAGCCCCTACTCTAGTGATAGACCACGGTGAAGCTTTGGGTCTCCTGGAATTAATGTCAGTTCAGAGCCAGTATCCAGTAATCTCCAAAAGGTCTGATTATTTCCTTTTCACCAATACACACTTAGCCCGGTAAGAGCCACAGGTCCCCTTGGAAGAGGACGGGAGTGGAAACAGGCAGGTCTCGGGTACAAACTTCCACAGTACTTTCCCCAGCTACTTGGAGGGAAGCAGAGCTGACTTCAGACTCCCCTGGTCTCTTTCCATCCTACGAAACATGCACTTTCTGTTCTTGGCTTAAGAGTGTAGCTGGGATGCAGCAGGATTACACATGTGCTGCTGTGAAACATGAAATCAGAGCCAGGTGGGACCTCCCCTGAGAAAGGCTGCCTATAAATCGTAAAACCCTTAAATGAATAGCTTAGAAGCACAGGGTTGCCTTGGGTTAGGGTTAATTGTGTCGGGTACAAAGAGTTTTATGTTCATAACTGTCCTTCTAGCCTCTTCCTGATTTTCTGAAAGTTATTTTGCTCGAGGACAAATTTGTATTTGCTTTTCTCAGTGATCGGTTTGAAGCTGAACTCTTTTCAGCTGTTGGGAACTTGTAAAGGGCTCAATATCTATAAGATTTTCTCTCTCTGATGCATCCGTTTCAGAAACATCGAAACAGAGTTTGAAGTTTTTGGGGTTTTAAAAACATCTTTATTCTCTTTCTGGAGTATTGCTTCGAACTTATTATTTTTGCTCTGATTTTTTTAAAGCCCTCAAAACAGTTTTTTTTTTTTTTTTCTTTCTTTTCTGGTTCATTCTCTAGCACATCCCCTGCTAAGACTCTAACTTCTATATGTCCGTGTTACGTTAGAAGCTGAAGTCCAGGGTCTAAGCGCCCAGACTCTGTGTTCAGCTAGACTTGAAAGCCAAGGCCAGCTCATTCATTGCTACTTCTGTGACTTGAGACCAACCATTTAACTTTGCTCAGTTTCCTCACCTGCAGGATGGTTCTGAAAACGTCATGGCTTTTGTGTAATTTAATGAGATACCATGTACAAAGTGCATATTTCCTTAACATAGCAGTTGAAAGCACAGGCTCTGGAGCTAGGCTGCTGGGGTTCAAATCCCAGCTCCACCTTGGGCAAAAGTTCTCTGTGCCTCAGTTTCCTGAATTGTAAAGGGGAACCCACAATTGCCTTTCCACATTGGATTATCATGAAGATTAAATGAGCCAATATATGAGAAATGCTTAGAGCCATGCCGGCCACATAGTAAGCACTCAAAAACGTGTTCGCTCTTAAGATTAGAGAAAAGTACTCAAAGAAGTTCCCAGCTGCAAAGCTGTCACTTTTGAACTAATCTGCTCATAATAAAATTGACTTTTCTCTTGAAATGAAACACAAATCGTTCTAATCACTCCCATTTTCCCTTCTTCTACAAGGGCAGCTCGCCTGGGCATCCAGAAAGAATGGTAGGAGGCAGTACAGAATGAAACCTGTGAAACGTCAAGGAAGAAGCTACAGGTTACCCCATCCACTGCTTTATAGCCAGGGTTACCCACATATAATCACAGCCTGGACTGGATGAAAATGGCAAGGCCATAGTTTCCTCCGGGTAGAGCTAAAATTTATCTTATTTTGGGGGTGGGGATGGATAAATCAGGAGTTTGGGATTAACATACACACACTCCTATATATAAAATAGGTAAAAAACAAGGACCTACTGTATAGCACAGAAACTATACTCAATATTTTGTAATAACCTATAGGGGAAAAGAATTTGAAAAAGAATATATATATATATATATACACAACTAAATCACAGTGCTGTATACCTAAAACTAACACAACATTGTAAATCAACTATATTTCAATAAAAGGAAGAAAGAAAATATGGCAAGGCCATAGTGCCCTCCTGATAGAGCTAAAATTTCTCTTGTTTGCAACTGAGAATACTGGCTGGTAGAAAGAGGAGAGAATAAAGAAATGTCATAAAGAGAAACAAAAGTTAGACATCATGGTAACCTGCAAGTAAAGACCGAAGCACTTCTGTCTCTGACTTGCCACTTCCTGATTCCTTTGTTATTTCTTGTTCTGGGAGAGACCCTTGCACCTGTTCAATACTATCTCCATTGTGCTTGAGCTGGTCTAAGTTGATTTTATTCCTTGTAAGCAAAGAGTCTTGATGAAGCGGTTTTCAACATGAATGTGTCGGGTAAGACAGAATGGCATCTCTTATATCCCTGTAAGATGTTATAGCTACTCAGCAAACACGCATTCAACGAATGGTGGAGGCTAGCACCATCCCACGTGTACAGCCACGTAGGTAGAATGAGGCAAAACTACATGTGCCAGAACATATTGAGAATTTTCTCCACCTTAAATACTATGACTCTAAAGGGTTTTTTCTTCTTGCTTACTCTGGCTGACACACTTCGAAATGTCTCCATTAAGTTCTAGCTCTGCTATTTATATAAATGGAGTTGGTGAGTGAAGGGTTAAGCTAGAAACAACACAAAGTCTTCTAGCTTACAAACATTTAATTTCTTGGAATTCTCCCCTCATTCCTCAAAACCGGAAAGTGACATTTGTTGGAAAGAAGTCCTGGAAGGGCAGAGTCCCAGGATTAGCTCCCATCATGAATCACACCCCAGAAATGACTAGGGAGGGGCCAGCATGACACAGCGGACGGAGTATGGCTCTGTGCATGGGGCCACCTGGCTTCCGGGAAGGGGTCTCTACTAACTCCCCATGGAACACTGACACTTCTTCTCTCTGAGTCTGTGTCTTCACCACTAAAATGAGGGGGCTGGCTCTTTTCATGTGTCTGTGCCTCAGGTCCCCGTCAAAGCCCGGGATCTGCCGGGGCTCAGGCAGATCAGCCGCAATGAATGGGGTGTGCAGAGCTGCAAGACTCATCTGATTTCTAAAGGCTCCCCCAGCTTCTAGCCAAAACAGGCAGCTCAGATGAGACTTTGCTCAGGTCTGATGCCTGGGACACTTTCAACAGGAGATGAAATGAGATAAAATGCCTTTGGGTACAGCCTAACAGACGAAGAGTAGCCTTACTTTGTGCTGAGATTCTGCCATTTTCCCTGCCTTCTTAGAGACATATGATCACAACGGAATTTTTCAGGGTTCCCAGGTACCATCTTTCAGTGTGTAATTGCTGATGAAAGCTTTAAATTTAGAGAAGCATAGATCCTAATCCTGAACCCCAACTCTAGCCCTTCGAGCCGTTTGACTTTGGATTTAGTCTCCCCAGGCCTCAGTTTCCTACTGCAGTGGGGATATTTGTGACACTTGCCTCAGAGGGATGTAAAGGGAGATAATTGATGCCAAGCACTTATTCCCCTGCCTTGCCCAGCATGATAGCTCAGAGCATGTCAGCCAGCATCACCTTCTTCTCCTGATACTAATAGAGTCCCACGCTGACCCCACCATGGCCTCCGAATAAGGCAGCCAGAGAGGCTGCTTGGCGTGGGACCCTTGCTTTGGCTGGAAAGTGAATACCTTTTCCTGACTCAGAAACAACCAACACACACTCCTAAGACCCGTGATCTGAGTCATGGGAAGAGACACTGAAACTACTGCATTGTTTATCTCCAAGCCCTTATGCAATAGTTTTCCCACTATTTTTAAGCCTTCTGTCCCCATCCCCCTCCCAGTCTTCCCTTTCCCCAACTTCAGCCCCCTACAGCCCAGCTCCTTGTTCAGTTCAGCTATTTCAGTTTGGGGTTGAATGGTCTAGACAGGAACCCAGAAATGCACAGTCTGCACACCGGTCCCCCACTGGGCCTCACAATAATTCCAAACAGAGCCCACGGACGTGAGACTGATTGAGAGAGGAACTTAGGTTCCATGAGATCATCCCTCTGAAGCACATACCACAGAGCCTGGCACAGTGCTCAAGAAATTGTCAAAATACAAGCTTATGGTTCTATGTAGGTATTCATCCCCTTGGCTTTTACTTTCTTGGTCTTTTCTATTAAGATAACATTCTGGAACCATGGCCACTCTCTCAGCAACCTTGGAACAAAATAGGAAAGACAGTCTAGTCTGATTCTGGTGGGCTTCTCCAGCCCTTGACGTAGTTCTGGCACACACCGCTGGGTCCTTTAGCTGCCTCATCACCTACAACCACGAAATCTTGGGGGCATAGAGCAATAAACACTGATTCAGCTCACGTGCCTGTGGGCTGGCCAGTCTCATTCTCCTCCTGGAACAGGGGAGCTCGTCTGAGCATGCTTTTCTTATAGTGATGGTGGACGTGCAAGTGTACGTACTCAACCACATAAATGCATCCTGTTTCTGCCACATCCTATCCGATCAGATCTCATTGGCTGAAACAAGTCAGGTGATCCTGTCCAAGGTTAAGGGTGAAGAAGTGTATTCCTCTCATGAAAGTGTGAGAGAGAGAGTGACACATTCTGAAAATAATTTAATCTACCCCGACACTCCAGATTCCATGAATTCCTGCTGTACCCCTACACCATGCATCTCTGAAATGCTCATAGGTGATGCCTCGTGGGGTAGACGCAGAAAGCGGGGAAACGGGCCTTCCTTGTCCCTCAGCCAGCGGGGGCAAGACCACCTCAGTGTTGACATTTTGTTTTCAGTTTCCCTGCAGCTACTTAATACTCTCCTGCTGTTGCGTAAATGGACATTTCACATCTCCTCCTAAATTTAGAAAGTTACATGATGGCAACTGAGGCTTCTACTACTTTGGCATCTTGGAGAGCTCCCAGTGCTCCCAGTGCCTTTCAAGACGTTGCTCATTTTATCTCCTCTTGGATGGTTTCCCAACATCTCAATGTCCCCGCTGCCCCACTTCTATGCTTCTGCTCCGTCCTTTGCATACTCTGTCATGGCGTTTGTCTTGCAGTTATTATCCCTGTTGCTTCATGAGCCCATGAGATTAGTGTTTCTAAAGGTATTAGCTACTATGTCTCTTGGATCAGAAGTTTCTGGGGTGCATGTTCCCAGACCCCTCTGTCAAAAGTCAAATACAAAACATTTAACAATTGGTAGGGGATGGTACCAGTCAGACAGAATACTACTGCCCTAGCAAGGGACTTCAGAGCGCCTGACTGCAAGGCGTTATTCTTTTGTTTGCCGAATGTGGGGAGATCCAAGGGATCCTGTGTTAGGGGATCCTGTGGGGAGGGAGAGTTCCCAAGAGAATTGGGAAATTTGGTATTTATCAACAATTAAAGAAGTTTCTAATATTTTGACCATCAGTTCAGCTGTCCTGGTGTGTTCCACTTGAACCAGCCATGGTCATGCTAGTCTCATGAATCATATTTTTTAGGGTTAAGCCTCAGGAATCCACATTTTTAACAAGTTTCCCAAGCGCTTAGATGCACATTAAAGTTCTAGACCCATTGAACTTGTAGGTCAGCTCCTTGGAGATGGAGGTTACCTTGTTTGTGTCTCAAGTTCTATGCCCAGACTAGCACGTAGCTGTCCTTATCAGGGCAAAAGCTCTCATAGAACAGCCCATCAAGGCTGGCTAGCCCTGGTGTTGCATTAATCTTTAAGTCCCGTTCAACACATTTCACTGACTGCTTTCTCCATTTTCCCAGCGCTAATTTCTAGTGGAGAGTCCGGCTCATCTTTTGGGATTATGTAATACAGGTCAAGATGGCTGACCTATTGAATGAGCTTTCTTGGGGGTCAGGCAAATGGGAGGAGGAGGAAGAGGCAGAAAGAATAAGGAAGCAATTCTAGATGGAGGGAAGAACAAGTAGAAAACTCATGAGGTGGGAATGAGCAGGACACTTTCAAAGGATGGAAAGGAGGATAGTGAAGCTGAAGATTTAAGAGCAAGTTGGGGGGACAGTGATGTGAGACGTATCTGGAGGTAGGAAGGGGCTAGAGCCAACAGAGCCTCATCAGTCACATGCAGATATCAATCCCAGTTCTGCCCCTTAGAAGTCATATCATTTTATTATGTGACTTTGGGCAAGTCACTAACCAGAGTTCTGGTTTTGTCATCCTTAAAATGGGGATAATAATACCAAATTCTGGATTGGGAAATACTTTGAAGTTACTGGTACTTAAAGACTTACTTGAGAAAAGTAATTGAAGTATTTGCTAAAGAGCATACAATGTATCCAATCCTCCAAACCAGAAGCTACAAACGCAACTGCCAATGAGGACAGGGCAGGTACCATTCCTGAGTGGAGAGGGCCAGAGGAGACTGTAGGGCATTGGACAGCATACACCTCATTTATAGAAGGCAGGTGCCGCCCAGATCTGGTCAAAGGTTGCCAGACACTCTCTTTGTTTCTTCCCTGAAATTTGAATATTTAGATTCTTATATGGTATCTCTTGACTTAAAGTACTGGCAACCAGCTAACAAAAAAGTTTTAAACAAAACAAAAAAACCCTTCAACAGGTTGGATTTGGTGGGAGAACTGCCATTTTGCAACTTTTCCATTGTAAACTCTAAAATCTGTCTCTTGATTAGAGCAGCCCTACAGAGTGCTGTGTGCCAGGACCTCTATGTCCTACAAACTCGCTTTCATTGAACTTTAGTATTTTACTACCAGCCAATGTTCAAGGATAGTATTAAAAGGGTCAGACAAAGACAAATATCGTATGATATCACTTATATGTGGAATCTAAAAAAAGGGTGCAAATGAACTTATTTATAAAACAGAAATAGAGTCACAGATGTAGAAAACAAACATATTTACCAGGGGGTAAGGGGTGGAGGGATAAATTGGGAGATTGGGATTGACATTACACACCACTATATATAAAATAGGTAACTAATAAGGACCTACTGTATGGCACAGGAAACTCTACTCAGTACTCTGTAATGACCTATATGGGAAAAGAATCTAAAACAGAGTGCATATATGTATATGTATAAATGATTCCCTTTGCTGTACACCTGAAACAAATACAACATTGTAAATCAACTATACTCCATCCAATAAAAATTTAAATTAATTAATTATTTAAAAAAGAAGCCCCCATGAAGCCTGTATGTTTTCTGTAAGGATATTACTGAAGGTATTATTTTCTTCATCCTATGGCATCTTTTTTTTTTTTTTTTTTGCGGTAGGCGGGCTTCTCACTGTTGTGGCCTCTCCCATTGCGGAGCACAGGCTCCGGACGCACAGGCTCAGCGGCCATGGCTCACGGGCCCAGCCGCTCTACGGCATGTGGGATCTTCCCGGACCAGGGCATGCACCCGTGTCCCCTGCATCAGCAGGCGGGCTCTCAACCACTGTGCCACCAGGGAAGCCCCCCATGGCATCTTTTTTTATGAGAAAATAATCAAAATAATATGTTTTCTTTGGCCTTTAACCTTAAGAGTTGTTGTACTTATTGTGAGCAATGGGATTTTGTTTTCAAATTTGTTATACACCAAAAGTCATGCAGATATCTTAATACATAGAAATGTCTTTGCATTAACTTCTAGAAACCTAGGAATAAACCTTATGACTTGCCTTTAGAAAGTGGCCCACATAGTAGTAGCTGGGTGGGGACATGCGTCTGGTTCTGGCCAATGAGTTGTGAGGGGAAGTATGCTACCTCTGAGCTGAAGCATTTAATTCCTGGTTTGAGGCCCTCCAGAGCTCTCTTTCTCTCTGTTAAAGCAGCACTTTGAGATGACAATTGCTCTGTCATCTGAAGTGTGAATGTGAGAAGCAGAGCCTTCAGTCACCCCTCAGTGGATATAAACACAGATGAGAAATAAACTTTTGTTTTGTTAAATCATTGAGACCTTGGGGGTTTTTCTTATTGCAGCAAAACTTAACCTATCCTAACTGATACATAGTTAATAGGTATCAAATTAAGGGTTTGGATCAGTGTTGCCTTTCTCCAGAGCCCTTAGCCACTACCTACTAGTATACAGCAGTGATCGTTAATATCATTCACTGCACAGATAAAGTCAAATGTAAGAATATAGATAAAAGTGCTTTGTAATCTGTAAACACTTTATAAACATTTTATAAAAGCACGTGATTTTATCAGACTTAATGATATTGATCTGGCCTCCTTAACGAGGCTGTAAGATCTTTAGGGAAAGGGATTCTTTTCTCAAGTACTCTGAGATCTTTCATATTCCTAGAGTATGCCTGCCTTATTATACGGCACCTTACAAGTTCTTAAATAATTCTCGTTGAATTGTATTTAATAGGTGATGCAGAGGATCAAGAAAATAGCTTTGTGACACAGAATCCCTTTATTTACTGGCCCTCATAATAATAGGAATTTGCCTGTTAAAACTTTGGAAGCAAAACTGCTTACCTTTATAGAGGACAGAAACCAGGAGGTTTCTAGCAGCTAATGTTTGGTTCCTAAGGAAGGTGTAAAAGGAAGGATGGAGGTCGGGATGGACTGTTCCTGACCCCAGGGATGAGAGATGGAAGTAAATCATGAATATGATCACCACCGAAGCTGAGAAAGAACTATTAATGTCATGTAATCAATTTCAAAAAAAGATACAGTTGCACTTAGGGTCTTTAAACCTTGGAGGTTTAAACTAAATCATACTTGTCACATGCATACAGTATCACTAATGAGCTTATGTAAATATTTAATCTTCTCTATTTGCATTACTCAGCCCAGTCTATCTCACCAGCCTCTTCTCCCAGCCTTCTCTAATACCATAATCCAACCTCGTAGAACTAATCTGGTTTCCAGAGCTCACCATGCTCTTTTATGCCTCCCACCTTTACATCTGCATTTGCCTGTTTGGGACTCTCATCTTGCCTTCTCTCTCTACCCACTAAACATCTACACGTCCTTCAAGGCTCAGTTCAAATACATCCTCCCGCCCCACCCCACCCCCTCTTTGGGAAACCTAACCTGAACCTTCTACAACTACCCTTCCTAGTAGAATTTTTAGCATCTGTTTCTATGCCCCTATTGCATTTTGCTAACGTTCCATAATTCTGAATATTACATTTATTTGTTTGACAAACTTTTATGAAATATTACTATCTGCCAGGCATGGGGCCAGGTGCTGAGTATACGGAAATGAATAAGAAATTATACGTATTTGTGACAGTAAGTGTCTCACTTTTTAACTCGCAAGCATCATGCATTTGCAGGCTTGTAAACAATGTGTTTTCTTTATATCTGTGTTTTCTTTATATCCTACTTCTGCCTGCAACCATCGGGACTGTTTTGGAAGTGATAGAAATGCAATTCAAGCTGGGTTAGTTACAAAAGGGAACATATTGGCTCATGAATTCCAGGAAAGTTGACCATTCAAACTTGGTGAAAGTCAAGGATGGAGCCTTATTTTAGGAACAACAATAATAATGGTAAGAAATAATGATTTGAATGCTATTCAGAATCTCTCTCTGTTTTACATTCCAGATTTTCTTTGCCTGCTCTTTTTATTTTCACTATCAGCAGCTTGGCTTCTTTGGCATGGAAGGAAACATGGTCACCAAGACCCTCGAGGTTTTATGTCTTACAGCTTTTACCGCTGATGACAGATGGCTGATGTTTCTTGGTTATAGACTGAAAAGTCTCAAAGTAGGATGCTGATTGGCTCGTCCCTGACCACTTGTCCAATCCTAGAGCTTCCCAATGTTACCAGGAGATTAGAGAACTACGACTGGCCTGGTTGTCTCAGATGTCCACCTTCAAACAACCAAGAAAGGCTGAAGGGGGAAAGTAGTGTAATCAGTTTCTCAGGAGAAAAGGGTGATGGTAAGCAGATCGGCATCATTTTCTATGCCACTGATTCTGTCATTCATTCAACATTCTTTGTATGCTTATTATGTTTAAAGCATTGTGCTAGGATGAGCTGGGGAAAAGAAATGAAGGATATGCAATTTCTATCTGATCATTTGGTAAAAGAGAGGCTAGAGAGGCAATTTTGCCTACCGGTTAGGTACTCGGGATCTAAAGCCAAAATGCCAAGCTGAATATCCTAGCTGTATGACTAACAAGGCTGTGACCTCAGGAGGCTTTAATTTCAGTCTTCTCATCTGTAAAATGGGGATAACAATCACAGCAATCTCATGGAACAGCTGTGATGTTTAATGAGCCACATGTGAAATATACAGCATAGTGTCTCGCGTGGAGTAAGTACTCAATGAATTTAGCTATTATTTCGTGCATGATCATAAGTCAAGGCAGAAAGAATTGTTTTGAAGTGACAATACATAGAGCCGAAGATCCAAAAGAATCCCGACAATTAATACTGACAGTGGGGCCCAAGGAAAGCATCGTACAAAAAGGATCATTTAGTTTAATCTTTAGTAGCTGAACAGGATTTTAACAGAAAGGACAGGACATAAACGACATTTAAGAAAGATGGATAATTCAGGAGGAGAGAACAGCATGGGTCAAAATAAGAGGATGTGAAATGAGCAGTGGAATTCAGAAGTCTGGGTTTATACAGGGTTTCTAGAGCCTAAGATTCACATATATAGAGAATAGGAGATGTCACTATAAAGGAGGTTTGGACTGAGACTGTGAATTTATTGAATACCAACCTAAGGGATTTCAATAGTTAACAGGGAGTCATTGAAGGTTTGGGACCCAGGAACTGAGTAACAGGATCTAACTGCAAATTTGTCATTGAATAAAGACTTTTATTAGAGCCTAAACTGTTGGAAAAATGAAATAGAACTCTCTTTCGGTCTCATCTATTTTTCCATCTTTGCTAGACATGGGTGCAGAGAAATATTTATCCATCACTAGAAAGCAGTATCATAAGGGCTGTTGTAAATGGCAACCAATACTCGTTCTCAGTTTGGGAAAGCAATAGGAATAGTGGGGACTGTGGCAAATTAGAGACTGTGTGTCCCTCAAAAGGGGACAACCACTTCTCAGATTCATTAAATGTTTAACATTTACAGGCCCAGTGTTAGCAAATATTCTGATAGTCCTAGAAAAGCTTAAAATCTAGATTTTTGGGGGTAAAAACCTTGATTTCTTTTTCATGTTGGCTGAAAAAAATTTTTTAAGTCTGTAGACTAAATAAAATATATCTATGGATTAAATTTGTCCAGTTTGAGAGCCCTGGATTCATGTTGATCCAGAATAAGTATAAATATTGATCTGGATACCTTTGCTGTTATGACCATTCCACAATTTTTGCTAAAAGACTTAGAAATGAAAACAAAGAAAGAGAATGCCATGCACCGAAAGTATTGGCAGTAAACCAAAAAAAAAAAAAAAAAGATATTTGAAGAGCTGAAGTTTTCCAATGTAAAATAAATTAAGATTAAAACAGCAAAAAAGATATAAAGAGAGCTCATAACAGCCACAGGTAGATTTTCACATTTAGAGCCATAACCTAGGAGCCTGATTTCTAAATCAACATGACATTTTCCACCGAGGCTACTTAAAAAAAGATTAAGGTCCAGTACAATGGAAAGAACTCAGGCTTCGGCATTTGAGAAATCTGAGTTAAAATGACTACTTTTGACAGGAACACTTATAAGCTTATAAGTGTTACCTATAGCAGCTTTCCTACTTACTTATTGCTAAATAACGCTGCAGAATTAGCAACTACAAAATATGGGTGTTATACAATAGTAAGCACTTATTGTTTATGCACTCATGGAGCTCAGGTGATTGTGGTTGGCCTTATTCATGCTCTTCCAAGTTTACTCTGTTCCCTATGTCCCTCATCCTCCTCCTTGCATGAGCAACAGAGCATGCCCAGGACCTTCACATGGTGATGACAGAGGTGCAGGAGAGTAGATAGAGATATGCAAGGCCTCTTAAAGCTTCTGCTCACATCTGGCACACCATCACCTCTTTTTTTTTTTTTTTTTTTTTCGGTACGCGGGCCTCTCACTGCTGTGGCCTCTCCCGTCGCGGAGCACAGGCTCCGGACGCACGGGCTCAGCGGCCATGGCTCACGGGCCCAGCAGCTCCACCGGGATGCGGGATCTTCCCGGACCGGGGCACGAACCCGTGTCCCCTGCATCGGGAGGCGGACTCCCAACCACTGCGCCACCAGGGAAGCCCTACCACCACCTCTTTTCATCATTTAATAGAGGGCATGGATATGGAGAGGCATAAAGAATTTTTGCAGTCTACCACACACACCCAAACTGGAAACAGCTCAGATGCCAACCAACTTAAAATGGACAGATAAATCAGGGGACAGTCCCAGAGTGAAGAATATTACAGCAATAAAGGAGATGAACGTACCAAGGCTTCACTCAGCAACATGGGTGAATCTTACAGGCTTGCTATTGAAGTAGAGAAAGAAAACATAAACGAATAAATGTAATATGTATCTATCCCTATAAAGTTCAAAAAGAGACAAGCTCAACTACATCGTTTATTGATACTCATACAGGTGGGAAAACCATAGTATAAAGGAAGAAAATGACTATCAGAAAAGTTGAAATAGTGGCTCTATCTGTCTGAGTGTCCTGATCAGAAAGGGACAAAAGGGGAGATGGAGTTTCTTTATACTGACCTGGACTGTAGTTACTCAGGCAGCTGCCTTGTAATTACTTAATCTATGCATTTATAGTTTAAACATTTTTCTGTATGAATGCTATATTTCACTATATATTTTTTTAAGTTCAGTTCTAGATCAAAATGAAAAAAAAGTTATGGATTAGGGGACTTCCTTGGTGGTCCAGTGGTTAAGACTCTGTGCTTCCACTGCAGGGGGTGTGGGTTTGATACCTGTTGGGGGAACCAAGATCCCACATGCCACGTGTCATAGCCAAAAAAATTAAATTTAAAAAAACTTACAGATTGAAAACATCCAGTTTTACTACTTAAAAATGGTGTGATTGGGAGGGGGCTACATCAACTCTGAACCTCCAGTTTTTACTTTGTGACAGCAAGTTTATAATAGCCACCCCCATCAAGCTTGTCCTAAGGGGTAGATGAGACAGTGCCTAAGAGAGGATCTTTTATTTATTTATTTTTTTCAGTACGCGGGCCTCTCACTGTTGTGGCCTCTCCAGTTGTGGAGCACAGGCTCCGGATGCGCAGGCTCAACGGCCATGGCTCATGGGCCCAGCCGCTCCGCGGCATGTGGGATCTTCCCGGACCGGGGCACGAACCCGTGTCCCCTGCATCGGCAGGCGGACTCTCAACCACTGTGCCACCAGGGAAGCCCCCCCTAAGAGAGGATCTTTAAAAACAAAACAAAACAAAACAAAACTTAATTGCTGAAGAGCAAAATATGTCTTTGACATCAAGAAAAGGAAGAGACTAATTCTGAATCATGTTTCCTAACAGCATTTTTTGTATTTTCTTATTTCTCTGAAAGGGGAAAAAAAGCAGAGGAGGGACTTGTACTCAAGTCTATTTAATTCCAGCGTAACTAATTTAAGGGGAGATGGGTCCCAATAACCAGAAAACACCCCAGTTCCCAAAGATGAGCCACAAGGTAGTGTGGGAGCCCCCCTGGTATATTTGGGGGACCCACTGGAATGCAAAGTACTTAAGCTCATCCCCCTATCCTCCCAGTGTGAGGAAAATGAAACCAGAAAGCTTCTAAGTGCATAAATCAGACCCATCACGGTGATCATCTACACGGGAAAGCTCAGGGCTGCTCTGGAGAGGAGCTCGGTGTGGCCGGCCACTTGATGCAGGGCTCCCCACTGCCTGCCAGATGCAGATGTGTCCTCATGGGAGGTCTGCCCCTATAGCAAATGGTTATCTTTAAACCCATCCTTCATTTCCCCTCTTATCAGCAGAGGAATGTGGGGAGGCAGTAGGCATTAAGTGTGAAGGCATTTGGGATTTTCTGAGGGTGAGGGTGTCAGAATGGGGGGCTTACCTGCCTTCAACGCCTTCTCAAAAGAGGTGAGTGTGTCCTGCCACAGTGGAATTCTCTGGTCCAGCAGAAAGTGTGAGCCTCAAAGACCATACAGATACTATTCAAAAGAACTAGCATTTTTGAGTCATTCTTGTTTGCAAACACTGTCTTAAGAACTTTGCATGCACGACCTCACTGAACCCTCAGCCAACGCTTTCAGTTAACAGTCAGGTATTACTCTAACCCACCTTTTCAACTTCAGAGAAAAGTGAGGCAGGGAGAGATGGTAGAGGAGCTGGAGGTGACACAGGTAAAGTGGAATAAGACACCGCTGACAGGTGTGCCCCTGCTGGTAGGCAGCCTCGCTCTGAGCAGTGATGAGAGGTGCCAGGGGGAAAAATGGGTACTGGATGGTAACCGTGGCCAACTTGCCAGCCTTTATTCAGTGGCTTGGTTTTTACACAGGCATCACACACACACACACTTTCAAATTTAAGTATAAAACCCATTCCAAAACCAGCTACTTTGATTCGCTACTCTTTCAAATCATTTGCTCTAATATTTACTGGCACAGAAAATTGAGAAATTGACAAGCAGCATTTGCTGTCCACCAGGGTTACCGTACCATTTTCCAGCTACTTTTTGGGGTCCATGAGTTGTGTTTCATCTGCTATCAAAGTTGCCCTCTCTTGCTAGAAAGGGACTTGTTGGAATAATCATTGAGAACAGGTACAATCCCCCTGAGCTCCTTGGGGCTGGGAAACCTTTCCCACCCCTCAGTCTCACTGTCGCAGCTGAGGGGGCCTGGTTCTCCCTACTTTATAGAGAAGGGGAATTCCAGGGAGAACCCTGGGCTGGTTTATTTTTAATTGTTGACCTCCGAGGCCTTCTGTTTGCATCTGTTTATTAAATCGCGAGCTCAGCTGTGAAATGCCCTTTATGATGTTGTTTTATTGGTGGGCCATTCGGGGACCCAGCGCCACACAAACAGGATAAATATTTTCCTTTGCAGCCCACACCCTGTGTTGGGGGCCACGGAACAAGGGGAGCCGGGATCGTTTGTTTACGAGCTCGGATTCATTCATTACTTGGCCAGGAGCTGTGAAATGTAAATCTCACATTCCACAGGACAATCCCAGCACCAGCTTGAGCTCATTTGGAGGTGTGATGTCCCACTCAAAAGGTGGCTGTTAATTTTATTGACCAAATTTGGAAAGTGGAAGTTCCAAAATTAAATCGAGCCTTTGGTAAAGAAGTGAACATTTAAGGTTCTCAAAGACCTGGGGTGAGCGGTCACATGGCTTTATTATTTTTTTTTTTTGCCCCCCCTGCAACCCCCAGCAAAGACACTTTGAATGCCAGTGGTGTTTACAGCATAAAGTGAAATTGCTCTTTGCCTCGTCTTCTAGTTTCAAAAGGTTTGATCTCTCCGAGATAGGTCTGTCAGTATTAATTATAGCCACCTTTACTGAACACTTGACTCCCTGCTTTAAATATATTATCTCCTGTAATTCACACAGCCATCTCGGAAGTGGCCATTATTATTGCCCTAGTGTTATACGCTGGAAACTAAAGCTCAAAGGAGAGGAGGCTTTTGCCTTGGGCCCTAAAACCAAGATTCAAATTAGGAGGTTGGAGTTAACATATACACACTATATAAAATAGATAACCGATAAGGAGCTACTGTATAGCACAAGGAACTATACTCAATATTTTGTAATAACCTATAAGGGGAGAGAATCTGAAGTATATATATGAATATATACATATATAACTGAATTGCTATGCTATACACCTGAAACTAACATGACATTGTAAATCAACTATACTTCAATTTTAAAAAATCAGCAGGTTTACCCTGACTCCAGAACCTGGGTGCCTCAGATGCCCTGCTCTCCTGTTCTCTCTCTGCCATTTCTGTGTAACTAAAAAGTTGACTTTTCTGGTGCTTTAGAGAGAACTAAAGTTTCCAACAGTGACCAAGCAGCTGTGGACTGCAGATTCAACCCGCTCTGTTCATGCTCAAAACAAAAAAGGAATCTGAGTTGCTGAAAACTTTCAAAAGCTACATACTGTCCTCACGGCTGGTCTGCCCCCCATAGCCAGGCACAAGGTCCGCAAACAAGAAATACCTTTAACTTCAAAAGTCATCCTTGAGGTTCCTTGCCCTCCTCCCTTGCACTCTCTTTATGCCTGGCAGGAAAGGGTAAATTCAAATGAAATGAGACAGAGAATAGGATGGCACAGAGCATCCGGGGCTCCACGGGGGTGTTTACCCACAGAATGAGTGGGCCCATGTCAATATTTGGACACGGAGAAGGCCTGGTTTATAATTGTTCAGACTTGTCTCTGAATTGGGCTTTGAAACATGCATTTGCCATGTTTCTCCGTGGCCTCATTCTTTTCGGAGGGGAAAGGCTATTTAGGGAGATTTTCTTTAGAAAGGTTGCTGGGGGCAGTGAAGAAATAGGGACCAGTTCAGAATATCCCAATGTGATATGAAAAAAAAAAATGTAAACGATGTCACAAAAGCTCTGCCATCAAGAAATGTTATTGTTGGTTGAATGGTAGGAACCATCTGGGTCTCTTTTAATGACTGGGGGCCCCCTCTGTGGGTGGTACAGATGCCTCTTTTGTTATTGGTGAGATCTTGTAAATAGTTAAAATATTTACCAAAGCACCTCCGAGCTGGAGCTATCCCATTTTATTATTTATACCTTTTCAGAGGGACAAAAATGGAGGTGTCCACTAAACGTGATGGATTAGGCTTATAAACAGCCATTATGGCCGTCAAACCTCGAATGTCAGCTTCTCCTTTGTGTCTGCGCATTTCTAAGCTAACCAGTGATCCATGCATAAGATAGGAGGTTAAGAATGCGCGGAGAAAAGGAGGGTTGGCTCCAAGCAAGATGTATCTTCTGCTGATTAGAAATACAGCTGTAGGAAGTGAGGGGGATGCTGGACAAGAGGCGAGAAAAGGGACGTGCATGTGCGTGCGTTTGCGTGTGTGTGTGCGTGTAGGCAGAAGAGAGCAAGCCGGGAGGTGCCGAAGTCACTGCAACCCGACACGCTGCATTTCGTGTCTCACAACTGGAGACTGGAAACCTGCAAGGCTTCTACCTGCCAAGCATCCTTCAGCTGTTTCCTAAACTGATAGCAGCTGGCTTTTGTTTTCCCAAGATAAAAATCAGGAAATGCAAAAATTAAATAGGATTTGAGAAGAAAAAGGATGGGCCCTCCCCTCCCGGGTAAGAGGGAAAAGGGCGAGCCAGCAGGTAACTAAGGCTTGTAGACAGAAGGAGATCCCATCTCCTTGTAATTAAGTAAAACATCTTAAAATGGGATGGAGGCAACCTGTGTGGCAGGTGATCCGCGTGACGCCTAGAAGCTGAACCAGAGTGACTTACTCCCAAGAGTTAGACCCCAAATACTAGATAAAGTTAGAGTTAAGGAAAGACGATATTTTAAAGTCAAACTATTTATAATTTATAATAGGATACATTCTCAGTCCCATTAGTGCAAGAAAACAAAGTAACTTTTCTTGCAGGTAAAGGGGGTAAATGTAAATTATATTATTGTTGGCCCAGCATTGCTGCACATGTGTTGGAAACAGTTTCTGTCAAAAAGTGGATTCCATTATATTTTTACTCTTAAATCCCAGCTCCTTTAATCTCCTAGAGTTTGTCACTGATTTCCTACCATACCACAAATGATGCCTGCAACTTAGTCCCTCGCTCTCTTAAAAGAGCCTGTAGAATTCATAGGCAAACAGCTCATGCTTGCTTTAGAAAGAATCGGGCACCGGGTGGCTGAAGTATCATCTAGCGACTCTAAACAGAAATTAGAATTTTAATTTGGGTAGAATAGCTTCTAGGATCTAATTAAGAAATTATGGCCTCACTTATTTAATTATTTACTTATTTTGGGGAGTTGGGTGAGAACTTATTGATGTAACAAACAGAAAATTATATTTCTTCACAGCTTCGCAAATAAAAGAGAAAAAACATTTAGAGAACACTAAGAACCTAACAAACTTCCTCCTCAGATTAGTAACCAAGGGGCTGCTCCATCCTGAGTATCCCTCCTTGAGTCCCCTTTGAGAAACTCCTCAGAAATATCACACCCCTGCAATCAGACTGGTGTCTATCCCATTAGTATGCTGGTGCATTAACTAACTTGCCTCTATAAATACCGGGATCTGAATCACACCACTGTTTTGGCTAGAGGCTAAATAATTTTTCTCATCAGTATCTTTGGAGAAAAAAAAGAAAGAAACACACATACACACACACACACACACACACACACATTTTCTAAACAGCTTACTTACTCAGGCTATACTCCTTGATATTACAAGTGGATGATATGGCTCAGTTAGAAGCACCTTCTATAAAATGGACACTCTTAATAAACCTCCTTTAAGACAGTAATGTTACTTTAAAAACACAACATGTATACCCTGATGTGTATAAAATGGATGACTAATAAGAACCTGCTGCGTAAAAAAATAAATAAAATAAAATTCAAAAAAAACCCCAAAACTTAAATAAAAAACCAAACAACCTGATTCAAAATGAGCAAAAGATTTGAATAGATATTTCTCCAAAGAAGAGATACAAATGGCCAATAAGCACATGAAAAGATGCTCAACATCACCGATCATTAGGGAAATGCAAATCAAAACTGCAACGAGATACCACTTTACACCCATTAGAATGGCTACTATCAAAAAAATAGAATATGAATGTTTTCAAGGACGTGGAGAAATTGGGACCCTGGTGTACTACTGGTGGAAATTGGTACAGTCACTATGGAAAACAGTATGGTGCTTCCTCAAGTAATTAAAGATAGAATTACTATATGATCCAGCAATTCCATTTCTGCGCATATACCCCAAAGAATTGAAAGTAGGATCTCAAAGAGATATTTGTACACCCATGTTAATAGAAGCATTATTTGTAATAACTAAACCGTGGAAGCAACTCAAGTGCCCATCAGTGGATGAACGGATAAGCAAAATGCGGATATACATGCAATGGAATATTGTTCAGTCTTAAAAAGGAAGGAGATTCTGCAGTATGTTTACAACATGGATGAACCTTGGGGACATTATGCTAAATGAAATTAGCCAGTCAGAAAAAGATACATACTGTATGATCCCACTTATATGAGGTACTTAGAATAGTCAAAATCATAAAGACAGAAGGAAGACTGGTGGTTACCAGGGGCTGGGGGCAAGGAATAACAGGGAGTTACTGTTTAATGGGTACAGAGCTTCAGTTTCACAAGATGAAAACAGTTATGGCGATGGACAGAGGTGATTTTTGCACAACGATGTGAACATATTTGATACTGCTGAATTGTACACTTAAAGATGGTTAAGATGGAAAAAACCCTGTTTATCAGGAAATATATAAAATACAGAGTGTAAATAAAATACATATGTATAATTTAAAGAATAAAAAAAAATTTTAATTAATGAATTTATGTATTTATTTATTTTTGGCTGTGTTGGGTCTTTGCTGCTGCATGCAGGCTTTCTCTAGTTGCAGCAAGGGGGGGCTACTCTTCGTTGTGGTGCACGGGTTCCTCATTGCGGTGGCTTTTCTTGTTGCGGAGTATGGGCTCTAGGTGCGCAGGCTTTAGAAGTTGTGACACACGGGCTTCAGTAGTTGTGGCACGTGGGCTCAGTAGCTGTGGCTTGCAGGCTCAGTAGTTGTGGTGCACGGGCTTAGTCGCTCCACGGTATGTGGGATCTTCCCGGACCAGGGCTCGAACCCATGACCCCTGCATTGACAGGCGGATTCTTAACTTCTGCGCCACCAGGGAAGCCCAGTAATGTTACTTTTTATTCACAATTATAATACTAATCATTTTTATCTGCCAACCCTCACATTATAATCACAAAAGCCTAACCAGGCTCACTTGATGGTTCCCTTGGCAAATCTGAAAATGCAAACACACTACAATGCCTATGTTTGATTCCTGCTCTACTTAATCTCACATACTCATGAATGACATAGAACTTTCAGTAACTCGGAAAAAGTTAACACAGCAAAAAGAACTTGGAAAGTTTCAAGCAGTCGTACCAAACAGTTTAACATTCTATGTGATCATACAAAAATGAAAGACCTATATGTTACATATCACATGGTTCATAGGACCCATCAACATAGCCCAGATGTAAAGAGCCACTAATTGTATCACTTCCATGGCCCTTGCTTTCCTAATACACACACACACCCTAAAGTACCATACTGAAGTCTGAAAGAAAACACAAAACTTTCAGAAGCCATGGTCTCCCGTCCTCTTAGAGAGCTATGGACAATTACTTTGAAAATGGCTCTCACTACACAAGGAGACTTGTGTTCTCATTGATACCTCCTCTCCTTCTGTCTACTCTGGAGCTTTAGATTGCTCCTGAGAAAAGCCAATTCCAGAAGCCCAGGAGACCTCTGTCCACTATCAAGATGCAGAACGGCTGACCTTTTGGTCACCAGTGAGGAAAATCTCCAGGTAGGGCTGTCAGATTTAGCAAACAAAAATACAGGATATCCAGTTAAATTAGTTTGAATGTCAGATAATCAATAAAATTTTTTTATCATAAATATGTTCCCCTTTGAGATATACTATCTGTCAACACTACTCCAAGAAAGTCTGACATCAGATGTATTTCTGCTGGAGATGCGAGATCTAGACCCAGAAAGCAGCCTGGAGCCTAGTGACTCTGGGAGAAAGACTGACCCTGGGCATCTTACTTCTTACTTTATGGCTTTAAATAAGAAAGAGGGCACTGAGGGGAATCACATGTCCAGGTCTCTCAACCATACAAAACAATTCTCGGAGGGAAGTGTCTCAGTGAGGGACAGGAGGGCAGAGGCAGACCATTGGAGGCTGTCATCAGCAACTAACTAGAGCTACCAACTAGTTTAACACAGTAACTCACTATTCCTCACAATAACCCAAGGAGGTAAGACTCTTATTACGCCCATTTTACAGATGAGGAAACTGAGGCACAGTTTCCAGGACCACACCGCTATGGAACAGAGATTGCAACTCAGACAGTCTAGTTCAAGATCTTCTTAAAAATAAAATGATACCAAACCCTAACATAAAAAGTTTAATTTTCAAAAAAACTTCCACTGTGAACGTATGCTGAAATTAAAATGGCTACTTCCTCACTTCCCCCATGCACCCCAGGCCTCTGCCCTGGCATTGTTGGGGCCCCAGACCATGCTTGGTCTGCCCAGTGAGGAATCAGGGCTGAAAACAGAGTGGGGAGGTGTATGTACGTGTGAGCCTGAGAGAACAGGACAGTGAAGAGCCCCTGTGTTACCTCCTCTGAGTCCCCCCACCACCGACCCCCTTTCTCCCAACCTACAGGGGCAGAGAGCAATAAAAAGTATGAGACTGCAGACCCAAATGAAGAACTCCGGCCAAAAGTTTTTCTAATTTAAAGACCACCCAGGTGTGTGCTGGTCTGTCCCCATTTTAGGGTCTTTGCCTCTTGCTTTCCAGCAAGAAAAGAAACAGATGTGATGCCCATTCATACCTAATGGAGACAGAAGGGGAGGGAGAAACCCGCGGTGGGGCAGCGGGGAGGCTCGGGGCTGTCTTTGGCCTGCACATTCTGTCTTGAAGGACGGAGACTTAACTTCCATAGGGTCTAAGCCTGTGGCTGTCACCTGTCAACTCAAAGTCCGGCACATGGTAAGCGATCGATCTATGTATGTTCAATTGAATTAAAATGAAATAATGCAATCAAAACTCTTGGTGGTGCCCAGGGAGTGGGTTTAGGACTAACCTAGCCTTGGGATTTGGAGCCTGACAAGATGAGTTTCAGTTGGTTGGAGTTACCATTTGATGGGGGGCGGGTGTGTGTGTGTGGCTGGCTTCCCCTCCTCCCCTCCCTGGACTAGCTCTGTTCAGATTGTCCTAAACAATTATCCCCAAAGGAAAAAAAAAAGCCCTGTTGAACAAATCCTCCACTTTTGTCTCCTCTGGGGCTGCAGCCTGTGGTCCTTGCTTATTCAGCCCTCCCTCCCTCCTCCCGTCCTGTGCCTGGGACATTCTGTGGTTATGAGTCAATGATCAGACAGGGAAAGGGCACGCTTACCATAGGGGAGGACGATTCAGTAGGGCTCTGGGCTTTGATGCTGGCTCTCTTACATCCTGAATGCATGAAAGGCTACGGGAGGGAGAGGAAGAAATATAAAAGCAGAAAGGAAGAAAATGTTATTAAAAAAAAAAAAAAGTTGAAAAAGGGGAGGGGGGGGTGCCTGTTTTGAAATGTATCATCCACGAGTATCTCTGGGAGACAAAACTAGTTAAAAACTGAATAGAGATAAGCCATCTCCTTCAGTGACTCATCTTCCCAGGGAATAATGGCAAAGAGGCCGTGTTTAGGAGGGAAGTGATGTGCAAATAGCAGTGTCCACAAAGCTGGGGTTAATTACAGGAAGGACTTCCAGGGTAATTGCCGATAAACAAGGCTACAAGCAGAGCCGGGCATCTGGGCTCGGAAGTCGGCTCTCTGTGATTTGAGTAGGTTTTCCAAACACTGTCCCTGCCTCTGGGCAGTACCCAAATGGGTACTTCGGAGGAGCCTCAAGCCAGGACCCTGTCCCCTTGTGAGCTGACCCAGCAGCTCTACCACCTTGGTCCAGGATGGCTCCTTGTCAGCTCAAGCTCTGAAAATCCATTTGTTAAAAAGAATTGGAATAAACTGTTGTCTGCTGTGCTGTTAGGAAATGAACAACCTTAGCCCAAGGAAAGGCACGAAGCACCCCTAAACCATCGGCTAAGTCCAGCCTGGCTATGGAGAACCAAGACTGGTATCTCTGAATGTATTTTTAAAGGAGTGGGTTTCCCCAGGATGTACCAAAAGCAGCTTTGTTTTTGCCTCACGCCCCTTTAAGAGATTAAAACATGCGTTAACATATATAATGTAAGTACAAGTTGTAATGGATAAGCCCCCAAACCCGCCACGTTCTGGGGAGGCTTGCACCTGGGCTGGGACACCACGGAGTTACAAGGAGGAGTCTGGGAAGCGCTTAGAAATGTCAAGAAAGAAAACCGCCGCCTGCCTGCCAGCTCCCTCTGTAGCTGCTGTCTTATATGAACTGATGCAATTTCAAAGGATCCTGAAAGAGCACGGTATCTCTTGACTGCTCTGCTAAGGCAGTTCAGTGGAGACTGACAGGAAGCAGATTCTCAGTCCAAAAGGACTCCTGCTGGTATTATCTGGAGGACACGCTGGGAGCCTGACAGAGGACCAGAGTGCCAATGTCAGCCACCAACCTCCTGACCCAGGCCTCAGTTTCCCTACCTGTGAAATGGGGAGGCACCCAAGATGGCGTGTCAGTGTGCTACCAGCCCTCACATCTGATTCTCTGAAACCTGGGGACCCCTCAATCAGGTAATCCACCCTTGAGTGCAGGGACCCTATTTCCCCATCTCTTTTTCCTACCACCTTGAATGATGTCTTCCCCGTGGAAAGAACTCAATAAAGAAATATTTTGAATGAATGTATGCATGCGTGATTGGGCAACTTTTGTGGCTCTTCGTTAAAAATAAAAGGTCTGTGGGTGGGTACGAGGGGGTACTTTATCTTTCAATCCTATAGAATTGCTTTGAAAGACCAAGTAGGGTAAATAATAACATTAGCTAATATTTATTGTGATCAAACGTATTACATATTTTAATGATGTCTCAAAACATCCTTCTATGGAAGCAGCTGTTACCATCTTCACTCCATAGATGATGAAATGAAGGCACAGAAAGATCAAGTGATGAGCTATGAAGTGGGAAGTACTGGGTATCAGCCTTGGGGACTTGTCTGCAGAGCCCCATGGCTACGCATTTCCTCAAATGCATGGAGGGTCTGACTGTGTCCCTGCTCCTAACTTGCTGAGTGTCCTTGGGCAAGTCACTGACCCTATCTGGCCACAAGATAGCCCTCCTGAGCTAGGGGACATCCCTGATTCCTTCTAGGAGTGGCGTTTCAGGCTTCTGTTCAGCCTACAGTGCCCTGATCAAATGGCCCCTCCTTAGAAACTCCTCCATGGTCCCACTGTGGCCACCCACGGAATCAGCTCCATTAGAGACTGTACTTTGTCCTTGAGTTACATATTTCTTTTGTGATTATTGGAGCCATGATTCCCTTTCCCACTAGACTGCAAGCCCCTTTGGAGTAAGGATCACATCTGTCTTGTTTATCACTGTACCACATCCCCAGCAGTGTATCCACACAACAGTACCTGGCATGAAGTAGATGCTCAGAAAAATACTTGTCACACTTTGATGGGGGCCCCAACGGCTATAAAATGTGCGGATTGAACAGGGTCAGCCTCTATGCCATAAAGATTCATAACTCCGGCCCCTGAGAAAAGCAATTAAGAACCCCCGGAGCCTTAGAAGAGGACTTTGACAGTTAGAAGCAAGGCAAAACCGAAACACCATGGGCATCTCCTGCTAGGCAAGGGGCAAGCAATATCCCTCCAGTGGGGAGTGAATCATCCTGTAGCGATTCCCTGAGTCTGGCGACAGATGGTTCCTTAGTCTTTTCCTCTTTCTCACACACACTTGGTTGCAGGTGGGACTCGGAAGGACAGGGGATCAGGATCTGGAGGCTTTGGTAATTGAGGAACCTAAGCCTGTCTGGAGAGGAGGGGGCTGCCACTTGGGATGCACACAGCCCCCAGGAACAGATCGTAGCAACCAAGCATGCCTTGGGGAGGGGGCCTCCTTTCTGGTTGTACACAAGAGCCAATAATCAAAGCACAATGAAGAGGCCTCACTCCCCAGCTGGCTGTGCGCACCCCATTCAGTTGGCAGGGATGGCCGTCTCCCTTTCAAGTGGGCTCTGGTCCCCCTCTGCCGCCTCCTCCTTGCTGGGTCTTTTAGTCACATACCAGACATGTCTCACAGAGCAGACCCGAAACCCCAGGTGGCAGAATCCCAGTTTCATATAAATTAGGCTGGGTAACACTGTTCAGACACATTTTTTTGTCTAAATCATGCAAAAATAGGATTTTCTCAGGGGCATAAATCTGGCCCAAATCTAAACTTGAATGTACAATTGACTGGTATAGTTTATAGTGCAAACGTAGAATTATCTGGAAGACTTCTGCTTCCAAAGAACACAGCCCATTTTTTATCCAATCTGAAAGAAATGATTTATTTGCCGTCTTAAAAAAAAAAAAAAAAAAAAAAAAACGCAAAAAGTCGGTGCGTGGCAAAGGGGCCAGATGCAAGCCCTGATTCACCAGAAAAATGCCTCGTGTCACAAGCAGACAGGCATCACCCAGCGTCCCATGAAGTGACCCATCCAAAGTTGAGTCCCTCCACCGTGTACCAAGCACACACAAGTTTTGGCATTTAGCCTTGTTTAAGGTAAATGTCTGTTCTGTTTTCCAAAGCAGGAAGTAAGGGTAAAGAAGGAGGAAAGAAAATGGAGGGTATTTTAAAAAGAAAAAAGAAAAAAAAAAAAGACTTCACAATATAGTCAACAAAGAATCAAATGCCCTCTGAATAACCCCTCTAAAAATACGGTACATTTTGCATTATAATAAAGCAATGCTTTGCTGCAATCAGTTAAAGACAGTTTCTTCAACACTTAATGTATCTCAATTCTCTTCCTTTCAAAGTCATCAAGTCATCACGATGACCTTGAAGTTTTGACTCTAGGGTGAGAATTGCCTGAGACCCTACAAATTTTATGTGAGACTTAGAAGTATGAGAGCCTGCATTGAGGGACAGTCCCTATTAACCAATACCTGTCCCCACCATCCTATGGAATGGCCTTGGGGAATTTAAAATGACAGGAAAAAAAATAATAGTGATCTCTCTCACAAGTTGTTTAAATTCTCTTGGCAGTTTGCCATCAAACATCAAATTTATTCAATTCACAGTGACTTCAAAGAGTGCAGAACAACAACCCGGGGGCTGCATTTCTCAAAAAATATGTCAGCAGTAAGAAGGGGGAAAAATGTTTCCTTAGGTAGATATAAAGGAAAATGACACTCTGTACCTGCACCCTCGTGTTTGCCAGAAGGTTTGATTTACGGATAAGCTATTTTTTTAATGTAGCATGTTCCTAATTCTTATTCCATGACAGTTGAAAATTGGGCATTTAGGAGTAAAAAGAAAAGATAAAAGGAAAAGAATTAGAGAGAAGAGCAAATTAGAACCAAAGAGGGACCAGAGGAGGTGAGAGGTGTCAGAGGCTGTGAAAGCAGCCAGAAATCTTCCTTTATGTCCTTAGAGGGAGGGAGTTGAAGGATAGTCATCTTTAACCTAGTAAAATGCAGGAGAAAATTAACTTGTCTTGGTACAGAGTTGGCACTATCAGGATGAGAATAAGAAGAATGTGTTGGAATGGAGGCTTCCATCAGCTTCTTAGGAGGCTTCCCAGGCTCCCTTCTTAGGTGGGTTCGCAGCTCCCTTCTTGCCCCTTCCAGTCAGTTCCCATCACTGCACCATACTTTTAATATGCTCGCTGTATCAACCACACCCCCAAACCCACTGCCCTTCGAAGCACCCATGATCTAGCCCCTGCTCGCCTCACCAGCCTTACCACTCTGCGCTCTCCCACACCCCGCGCCTACAGTGCAGAGTCTAGAGACCAGCTGCAGGTAACGGCCCCTTGGTTTTCTTCTTCTAGCAAATGCCTACTCATTTTTCTTCTGACAGCCATTCTTCTAAAAGCCACTTGCTCGTGGAAATCTTCCCTAACCTCTGAAATGAATCAGGACCCTGGTTACAGCTGAGATTACAAATAGAAATCCCCAAACCGTATCTAGTCAATAGTCATGTTTTGGTTTTGTTTTGAGTCAATATTTTTAAAATATGGAGATTTCACATCAAAATCCAGATTATCAGCTTTTTTCTTTTTTGTTTTTTTTAAATCAGAAGCTCTACTAATGCTGGACTCACATTCCCTGGCAGTTTGGCCAGAGGGATGGGGGAAGGTGATAGTTGCAACAGCTGTTTCAGGGAATTTTCTCCAAAAGTAGCATTGTTTTCAACAATATTTTAATGAAGATATGTTAGCATGACTATGGTTTAAATGACTTTGGCAGCAAGACTGAAGGAACCTTTCAGTATCCGTTAAATGGCAGATGACTGAGCAGAGGCACTGTCCATGGCGGGAGGCATGGGCTTTTCACAGGTCCCAACTCTTCAAGTTATGCTTCCCACCAAATTGTGCAACCAGAAGGGCGAGCTCAGACCTGTCCTGGTCACTGCCGAATCCCTGGTACAACCATCTAAGAAGTGTACTCTCTGGTAGAAAGGATCACCTTGAAAATTGCTGGTAAATCCAGTGATGCTTTCTAGGACAAAGGACCAACCTTGCCACTTACGTGCCCTGTGATCTTGGGTGAATCACGGAACCCCTTCTGATTTTATAGATAGGCTGGTGATGATATAATGACAATAATGTTAATGACCCTTCTCTCACAGTCTGTTGTGAGCATGAAATGAGAATATCTAAGTGAAAATACTGTATCGACTTAAAATGGTAATATAAGTTTTACTTATTCTGATGATTATGGCCACTAGTGAGCATTTACAACATTCCCTGTACTATGCAAGCCACTTTATAGGCAATATCTCACTCACCTTATGAGAAGGCCCTGAAAATTACCCATTTTATAGATGAGGAAACCAAAACTTAGGTTATATCATTTGCCCAAGACCATCAGCTGTTATAAGACAGACTCAGATCCGAGCCCAGCTCCGTTGAATGTTTCCAACATTATAGTGCTTAAAAAATACTTAAAAATCACAAAGTCATCATTGTAGTTGCAGCTGAAAACTTTACATGTATTGAGCTATTTCTTGTACTGTGAGCAAGCCCTGTGATAAGTACATCACACTTATTAGCTCTTCGGACAACGGTCACGAGGTGGGAAGCTGTTTTGTCCTCTATTGTTCTTGGCTGGATGGATATGACAGAATATCACAGGTTTTACTGCTCAAGAAAAATGATGACAAGTTGAAATTAACCAAAGTTGTTAAGTTTATGAGAGTTTATGGCTACCTTATGGGTTTTATCTTCCACTGTATTTCCAATATTCAGCCCAATGCCCAACGCACAGTAGAGCTCAATTAGTATCTGTAGGCATTACTATCTACGGGATAAGAGAATGAATGAGCAAATGCATGAACACTGCTTCCCCTTAAGAGGTGCTGTAAACATGATTTGCCTGAAATCACACTTACGCTATTAAACATTCTACACTATCCAAACTTTGCTCTAACCTGTTATGGAGACCCTTCTATACCTTCCAGGTTATTCACTAAAGTAAGATAAAAATGGGTTAATTCCCCAGGATCTACTCCCTGTTAACCCAGAAGTCTTTCTGCAACCAATATGGGGTTACTATATACAAGATATGTATATTTTATTTAACCCCACCAAATCTATTATTACCATCACCTCCATTTTTCTGACAAAGTAGAAGCTGAGAAGGAGGAAGTAATTTGCCTAAGATTCCACAGCTATAGGAAGGGAAGCATTAGAATATGAATCCAGGTTTTGCCTGGCTTCAGAACCTCTGTTGTTGACCTAAAGGCCATACATGTTTGTGGGTGGGCCCTGCTCTCAAACTGGGTTCTAGAAATTTAAAAAAACTATAATCGCACCTCATGAATGAGCGTTTGCCCATTCAGGTCTGGGGAACTTATAAAACAGTTCAGCTCATTCCCAATCTCACTTGTAAAACCTCTGAAAAAAGTATACAGCCCTTTTTAACACTGTTTTGTATTTGTAAACATCCTTAAGCTTCAGGGTCTGACATGATGTCTTCATATCACTCAGAATTTTCAAAAATCCTTGTTTGTGATTGTCTGTTCCATAAGCATTTGTGAATAATTTTCTACTGGGGAGTGAGGAATCTTTCTAATTAAGATAGTATCTTTCCAGTTGTTCAAAATCACTTAATTTAGAATTTTTGATATTTCATACAGAATCTGAGCAAAATTTATTTTCTGAAAAAATTTTGGAAGGCTAGTAAGCATATTACTCGTGTAAATAAGTTCATAAGGGGGATATACAAGTCCTTTAAGAGAGCAAACTCCTTTCAAGCAATTTAGAGACACCCTGTCATTTGGTTGGTGTGCTAATTACAAATCATCCTAATTGATTCAATAGTCTCCCAAAAGACTTCCATAATGTACTAAGCAAACACTTTATTAGCCAAGCTGAGTTACTGTAGGTTCTTAAAAGAAAAAAAAAAAAAAAAAACAGCTTTCTTGACAACAATATCAAGTTAGAATTTTTTACTACTGGAGAAGGGCTTTTTCTTTGATTTTATTCTCAATGGGTGTTTGTTTCACTGTTTTGACTTCTTGCTTTTATTTAAGGAATGCTAATGTGAGACAGAAAAGAAGAAAATGGACTTGGTTCCTTTCCCTACATCCATCTTGTCTCCCTTTGTAGGAAACATCTGTTGTTCATTCTTGACCAGGATCAATTCCCCTTTTTTCTCTAACAGTCCTGTTTTTTTTTTCTCTTTTTTTTTTCCTTCTTCTTTTGGGAGTCACCATATCTCCATTGTCTGTCCATGTAGATTAGATAGATGGACCCCCTGCCTTCCCAGATCCAGGATGTACATATGACCCAAGCCTGGCCAAATGGCATGTTCTATTCTACACTTTGTCCCTTATGATGGACCCAGGATGGGCACATGTTTCAAGGCTGGCCAATGAGAATAAGTGCCGGTTGCACTAGAATAGCTAGGCTGGGAGGATGTGGTCCAGGAGCCTGAGGGGCACCACTGCCAATGCAGAGATGGAGACAGAGAGAGGTAAGGAGACTCCTGATATTATTATTTGATGTTCTGGATTAGGTTGTGGCTAAAATCATTTGTACCCCTGGATTTTCCACTCCTATGGACCTATACATTCCTTTTTTATTTTCTTTATTTTTAACCTTCTTTAGGTTGTGTGTATACTCACTTGAACGAATATAAAAGATTTTTTTTCACTTAAGGAATCCCTTAAAATAAAAAAAATAAATTTTCTCCCTGTATATAATTTTTTCTCTTTAGTACTAACTTCATATACACTATTATACACAATATACCAATATACACTATTGTGTATATCATATACACAATATACGCTATTATATTTAAAATAGATAACCAACAAGGAGCTATTGCATAGCACAGGGAACTCTGCTCAATATTCTGTAATAACCTAAATGCGAAAGAATTTGAAAAAGAATAGATGTATGTATATGTATAACTGAATCACTTTGCTGTACACCTGAAACTAATACAACATTGTAAATCAACTGTGGTCCAATATAAAATAAAAATTAAAAAAAAAAAAAGACTAACTTCCTCTGAAATGGTTCAAATTGAAAATGCCAACAGGTCATTTATATCACAACTAAAGACTCCCCGACTGACTTTTAGTCTAAAAACTTAGGTAAGCAACATATTTCACATTATCTGTATTTTCCGTCATTTTAATTTTGATGTTGAACCTCCATCTCCTCCTCGCTTAGTCTCCAAGAACTACTTCCTTGACTTGAGGAATCCCTTGAGCCTCCTCAATGAGCCTGAGATTTTGGAAATAAAAGCCGTGGAGCTCTTCCATAAATCACCTCAGAGCCAAGGAAGCACAGAAACTGCTTCCTGCCTGTTGGGGAAAGAGAATTACTCAACAACAAACACAAAGTTCATGAAAAAATATAATTCAATGCAAAGAAATACTCCACTGCCACTGCCTCAGAAAATTAATTTTGCCCAATGGAGAACAACTTGAATGCAGCAAGTTGGCCATGAATTCTTCAGGAAAAGGTGATGGTAACACCCTTAGGAAAAAGATAAGACATTTGAATCTTATTATAGCCTTGGGTGCAATGGTCATTTTCCATTTCTGGGTGTCAGCTTTGCCATCTGTAATGTGGGGATAAGCAGACCTGCTTCTCCAGAAACATAGCAAAGATACAAGAGCTCCATGCCCACAATAGTCATGTAAGAATTGATCCAATATCTAAATAGTCTCCTAGACATGTTCTTAAAGAGCCGTATTTCGTAAAGATTTCCAGGTGATTCTGTAAAACAAGCACATCTGAGAAAGAAAAGGAAGCGCTAATGCTTTGATTAAAGCAGTGGCTCTCACAGTGGTCTAGATTCACCAGTGAAGCCGTTTATAAAAATAAATATGTCCCTGGTCCATACCCTGAGTCCTGCCAGAATGAGGCCTAGGATCCTGCTTGTTTAAGAAATAACACTGGTGGGGCTTCCCTGGTGGCACAGTGGTTGAGAGTCCGCCTGCTGATGCAGGGGACACGGTTTCGTGTCCCGGTCCGGGAGGATCCCACATGGCGCGGAGCGGCTGGGCCCGTGAGCCACGGCCGCTGGGCCCGTGCGTCTGGAGCCTGTGGTTCGCGACGGGAGAGGCCACAACAGTGAGAGGCCCGCTTACCGCAAAAAAAAAAAAAAAAAAAAAAAAGAAATAACACTGGTGACTCAGAGCCTGGAGTTGGAACCAAAGCCACAGACTACCCCCCAGAAAACGCTCTTTTCCTGTCTGTGGGCTTGGCCTCCATTGTTCTAAGAGGCTCAGAACTCACAGAGCAAAGACTCTTGGCTGCTTTGGGAAGCCCATCACAAAGGCCTGGGCCGGTTATATTGACCATCTGTGGAGACAAATTGGTCTTCTTCCAGAACCAGAATGGGACTCTTTGGTTTCCACAAGTGTGAAACAGCAGAGGGTTGTTTTTGTGTCTTGTTTTTAAAATGAAGGGGCATTTTTTGTTGCCTTAGGCCTCATGGTCAGCAGTGAGGGAGCTATTGACATTTAGCGTCTGTGCAAAATGCCATCAATGCTTTCATTGAAAAATACTTACCAGGGCAGGGCCAATGTTCTCTAGGAATGAAAAGCTCAGAGGACAGTTAAAACATAATATATCTAGTGGGAGAGAATCTTTGTTATCTAAAGATTCTATGTAGTACCCAATGAGGTGTGGTATAGATCCAGTAGAAGTACCTCTCAAAGTTGAAGGAGCTGACAGAAATGCAAGGTCTACCAGTGGCTATGAGAATGGGCACTGGTGTTTCTGCTTCCTTCATGTCCCTTCCGTCTGGCATGAAGTACAGGATTAATGGTGATAATCATAAAAGACCCCACCTTGCTTTGCTTTAGTCTAGAGGTCACAGACCACAGACCACACCTAACCCACAGTTTTTCAACTAAATACAAAGAAGTTTTAAACTAAACACACACAGAATTCTAAAAAATTCTTAACAGTGGCTGCCAACACTTTGAATTCTTGAGATTTCCCATTAAAATCCATATTTGAGCTTCTTCAGAAAAAATTCCAAGACCTGGAGGCAGTGGTCTGTGTTTCTGTGCCGCCACGTTGGTGGCGCTGTCCCTGTTGCCCCCTTCATCTTCCTTCTCTGGTTCAACACTTTTGTAACCAGCTTGACCTCTCTAGGTATCTGCATTTCTGAACTTCATGGAGTCACTTCCTTCTTCATCAGAACACTTTTTATGTGAGTCATCCATGGGATCATGTCAACCACCCAGTGAGGTGGGTGACACCAAGTGGACGCATCCCATTTCACAGATGGAGCGACTAGCCCCCACGGAGGGTACAGAATTTTCCTGAGATCAAAGACCACAGAGACCTCACTAAATCAGACTACTACCCGCTTCCACCAACACTCCCTCCACTTATTTCTGAGTGAGGTTACTTCCCCAGCTCGCTTCAGGTGTTCCTGGCTTTGTGTCTCCATAAAAGAATTGGATTTAGCTCTGTTTGGTTTCCCCGTCCTCTTCCTGACAGCGCTATTTAATGGACAAACAGTTTGTTTTATTTATCTGACAGGGTTTCTTCACATTGTTTCGGGTTCTCAGCCCTCCCCCGCAGATCATATTACAGCTTGTGCGGGGCTTGGACCCTCAGTAGGGTTCACTCTAAATCAGATCCTTATCCTTACTGCGGTGATAAATAGAGAGGCGGCCGGGGGGAGACCACAGCCAGGTTATTGATTTAGTACCTCTGTGGATCAGGTTTTATACAGCCAGGCCTTCATGGCAGGCCTTTCCCCATCCAGCTTAGGTTGCATTCAGGAACTAAAACCGAAAGCCCCTTAAATAATGTTAACTTAATAGCTGACGTTTTTATGAAATAAGTCTGCATAGAAGGGGCAGAAATAGGACCATGCAGGCAGAGCACTGGAGCTGGGTTTCAGGGGGTGCCTGTGTGTGTGTGTGTCTGTGTGTGTGTGTGTGTGTGTATGTGTGTGTGGTGTGAAGGGGAGTTGATACAGGACAGAATTTTCAGGTTGATTCCAAACCAAAGAGAATGGTTTTGGTTTGGTTTTTAAAAGGAAAAGAAAAAAAAAGAATGAGTTGGAATTAAGGCATACAGAACACTTCTTGGGGAGGTGGGCAAATGAGGGATGGGGTCCTCCATGGGGGTGTGGGTATTTATGCAGTGGGGGAGAGGGGAGGCCTTCTCTCTGTGAAGCATCGTGGACAGAACCATCTGGGGGCTGGGGGTGGAGGGTACGGGGCAAGAGCCCCATTTCCATCCTGTTCCTCAAAGACAAACTTTTGACATTTTTCACAAGTGAAGTCACGCACACAATCATTGCATTGTGTGTGTGTGTGTGTGTGTGTGTGTGTGTGTTGGGTGTGTTAAATGTATTATTTTGCCCAAAGTCACCATTTGATATAGCCAATTTATTTTTTTTGGAATCATCTTACAGCATTTCTTCTTTTTTGAAAACACTAGCAGCCTCAAATATGGAAATAGCTTGAACAGCTTTCAACCATCAAGTCCAGTGGGGACCTCTGGGTACACAAGGCTGTTTTGCCCTTTCCTTCCAGGGTTCCCTGGGTCATCCTCACAGCCTCCCCCAGCTAGAATTTGAAGGAAAAGGTACGGTCTTATTTAAATAGTCCCCAAACCGAACTGTACCTTCCAATGGAGGCAGGAAGAATAGCCTTTTGATGTGTTCCACAATTGGAATGCAAATTCTCTCCCATCTCCTAGATACCTGGGCCTGCCCCATTTCACTTTTCTGTAATCTGCTTAGCTCATGCATAGAATGACAAAAACAAAGAGTCTTTCTGTAAAAGGAAAAGAAGAGGAAAGAGAGTGGATTCTGTACCCTCTTCCTTACTCCTCACCGAATCCCTGCTCCGGGGCCCTCAGCAGGCGGCAGTGTGCATGAGGCGTGTAGTCTGTCTTTCTGTTTGTTGTTAGCCACTGAAAGGATGACACCATTCCTGGAGTTAGGCCTTCCACCAAGCAGCTGGGGCCTACTTGGCCATGCTTCCCAGGCTTGGGATCTGAGAAAAGGCCTGGGAGCTAGGGCAGCCTGATGTAACTTTCAAAGAAATGCCTCCTGCCTGACTCAAATATGCAAGATGAACTTGGGGCAGGGATGGCTTTCGCTCTCTTGCTGAGTCATAAAGTCTGGCTGCGAGGAGCCCTGCATCAAAACATCCACACCCTGCCAGATTGGAGTAAGATATGACTTTCCGAATGGAAGGTATCACCAGAGGCACCGTGCTCATACGTAACCAGCTAGGGGGTCTGGAGGTTGAAGTATCAATGCTCAAAGACACAAGACAGGCAAAAAGGTAAGGCTCTGATACATGATAAACCATGATGGAAAAGAATATGAAAAAGAATTTATATGTGTGTATAATGGAATTGCTTTGCTGTACAGCAGAAATTAACACAACATTGTAAATCAACTCTACTTCAGTAAAATAATTTTTAAGAAAAAAAAGAGGCTTCAAACTGACTCACCAACCAACAGGACGCAACAGTGAAGGCACCCATGGCTGCGGGGAAGATGGGTAGGAGATAGTGGCCACCATGGTGAGGGATGGAAGCCGTGGTTAGAACCACATGCAGGTAGTTAGAAAGAGGAAAGACCATGGATTCATCTGGATTTCTAAACTTCTGAAAATGATGGTGGTTATGGACGCTGAAAAGAATTAATCAAGAATTATCAAGAAATGCGTTCTTTCACTCAGTATTAATTTTATTTAATAACTCTTATATAAGTACTGACTTTGTGCCAGGCACTGTTCTGAGCACTTTACAAGGGTTAATTTATTTAAGCCTCATTACAACCCTGCGAGCTAAGCACTTGTATGTCATCACCATTTTACAGATCTGGAAACCATGGCCTTGGGAGGTTAAGTAACTTACCTGAGGTCACTTAGCTTCCATGTGGGTCTCAAACCCAGGCGGCCTGGTTCAAGTCCACGAGGCTCTCAGCGATCCCAGCAGCAGATCACAGATATGTTATGCTTGGGCTTTCTGTCTTCATAGCGGCCACATTCAAGATGCACGAGGCAGGTCTTTGCTGTCATCTTCAGGGTGTGTCCCTGTCACTAATGTCTTAAATCTGTAATCCTCATACCTGACCACCCCCTTCTTTGATCTGAAATGTCTGCTGAGCATTTATGGCCTGTCTTTCTAGTGCTTGTCTGTCTGATGGATTAGATTACAAGCTTCTCATGGTGCCAGTCTCTGGTATTTGGGGTCCTCTGTTCCAGTCTGCTCCCCTGGTGCCTCTGTTTTTCTTTTTTTTTTTTTGAATTTTATTTTATTTATTTTTTTATACAGGGGGTTCTTATTAGTTATCCATTTTATACATATTAGTGCATATATGTCAATCCTAATTCCCAGTGCGTCCCACTGCCACCACCCGCCACTTTCCCCCTTGGTGACCATACGTTTGTTTTCTACATCTGCGTCTCTATTTCTGCCCTGCTCTGTTTTCTGTGAAGAGTTCTAACTGCTCGTCCTCAGCTCTAGTATTCGTTCATCTCTTGCACTTTCCTGATCCGTTATGGTCTCCAGCCTCTACCAGTGGCCTGCAGACAGCATCATAACCACTGTCTGGTAGGCAAGAAATGCTCACTGAATGTTTGTCGAGTGAACGCATGAGTGAATAAATGACAAACAAGGTAGGGCTCTGCCAAGTGCCGAGGCCCTACACCTGGTCCCCTAGGCCATCCCCCTACCTGAGACATTATCCAAACATATTAATTCCTGAAAAAAGCTGGAGCCAGGATGTCATTACTTTGAGTAGAAAACAGAAGTTAAAAGGAGCTCTTTCTTTGAGTCTCCAAATGTGGTTTCGGCACAGAGGGTCCGAACTCACGCCAGCTAGAAGGATTCCATCCTTGACATCTTTCTAAAAAGCACTGGGCCAACCCTTGTGGGGAAAAAATGCTGGCAAAGTACTGTTAATATAGACATCTTATTATAATCACATAAAAATGACATTTTTCTATGGCCAAAGTCTAGAACGGAATAAGAAAAAAATAAAATGCTTATTAAAGTATTGGAATTTTATAAAATACCTATTAATGGTTATCACTTTTATTATTTGTGTGTGCATGTGTGTGCACACGTGGAGAATAACAGGATATGGAAGGAAAGGTTGTATCACCATCCAAGGGAACTTTGCACTAAGTTAAATAAACCCAGCCTGTTCTTGAAAAGTAAGTTGATCCCTGATTAAATTGTCCTGGTGATTGCCCAAGTCCTAACCTCACAACGAGATTGGTGGGCAATACCAAGTCAATATAGTTTCTATAACTGGGTCAGCATTGCACTTTGGGCTCAAGGTAAGTGTCCTTTGGATGACCCACGGAAGGTATTTGACATTTAAATGGCAGCTGAGTCAACATTGTATCTGGCTGTTACAAACATATTAGAATGATTGCAATAGAAGAAAGATAAACCTATTTAAACAAAAATCCAAAGCTTATTCCAGTCAATTTAGTGACATGAATCCTATTCATATGCAAGTAATATTCAATGAGCAGAGTTTGATATTATTTATTTTTGCTTAAAATAATGGCCAACATTGCTCAACAAAAATGCTCAATAATATTTGATAGATGAATGATATAACACATGTGAATTTGGGAATATCTTAACTTGCTATTTTATGATGTTTGTACATAATAAGTAACCTCTAAGTTGTTATCTAGACAATAAAAATATGGATTTTTACTTTATAGAAGGATAAATGTCTTAATTTGTCCGGAAGAAGGTCTTGAGATAAGGATATAAGTGTAAGTATTTGATTCAAGAGGTTATCACAAGAAAAGCCAGTAGAGAAAGGGGCAGTGAAGGCAAAGAAGCCAATCCAGGGACATCGATGAGTTGGCTTCCATCATGGGCAACCAGAGTCAATGTGTACATGGGAAAATATATCTCAGAGTTGACCCACCTAAGGGGCAAGAATGCTGGGGTATCCACCAACTCCCATTCATCACTGGTTGGGGCTGCTCTTATAGGCACTGACATCTGTCCCAGCTGCTCTCATTGCCAGAAGCCCTTTGGTAAAAATACTCTCAGATGCTACTAGCAAAACTCTTCAGCCTGAATGGTGAGTGTCAAGGTAATATGGCGGGGCACCAAATGTATCTGCTGCTAGCAAAGCCTATTAAGTAATTCATTACTACTTCTTTTGGCATCCACATCAAAAATGCCTCTTTGGCTTAATCTATAACCTCAGCATGGAATGCCATCATTTCCCTCTGTCAATTCCCATCATGATAGCTAGTGCAGCCCACCATGTAGTAATAACCGATATTTTTAAATAAGCAAGTAACATATCAGTCAAGGCCCAGTTCAAATCTCCCTTCCTTCAAGAAACACTCTTTAATCTCCCTCTAGGTCCCAGGACATTTTGCACTTCAATTAAAGCTCTTAATCCCACTCCTGGGCATATATCTGGAGTAAACCATAATTCAAAAAGATACGTGCACCCCCCATGTTCATAGCAGCACTATTTACAATAGCCCAGACATGAAAACAACCTAAATGTCCATTAACAGATGAAGGAATAAAGAAGATGTGGTATATATATATATATACAATGGAATACTACTCAGCCATAAAAATGAATGAAATGATGTCATTTGCAGCAATACAGGTGGACCTAGAGATTGTCATACTAAGTGAAGTAAGTCAGACAGAGAAAGACAAATATTGTATAATATCACTTATAGGTGGAATCTAAAACATGATACAAATGAACTTATTTACAAAACAGAAATAGACTCACAGGCACAGAAAACAAACTTATGATTACCAAAGGGGAAAAGGTGGGGAGGGATAAATTAGGGAGTTTGGGGGAAAAAGAAAGCTCTTATGCTCTTCACCTCTTCTTGTTAAGAGCGTACTCTCTCTGTCTTGACCTTGCAGTCAGCTTATAGTAAAGGTCTGGACAGCGCCTGCGAATAAGGTCAGCAGTTTTCCACTGTTATCTGTGGCTAGGTGGATAAGTCTACTTTTCGGGTGCAGTTCTAAGTGGTCTCTTGTTTCCATGCATCTGAGCCATTGCTGTCCAGTCTTAACTATAGCCCCAACTAACCAATACTAATTTATGGAAATCTCTGCTTATGCCAGTTGGTTCTGAACCAGGCAGGAAATGGGGTCATTATTTACAGTGTCCTCTCAAATTCCAACCCATACAATGCAGAGACACACACGTCCGTACTGGTGGAAATACTGCTATAGTCCAAGGCATTCAGGGCTCTCAAGAATAATAATAACCCCTGCTGGAGCTCACTTCACACAAAAAAACTACAAACCAATTAGGAAACAAACCACCATGAGAGAGTCAGCATGGCCCACGAGCTCCCCTAATATCATAGACAATGGAAAAATCTCAGCATGGCATGTGTGCTCTTTCAATCTGAGGGTTCATGCTTTCTTATAACGCCAGTCTGTTTCTCCACACCACAGGCAAAGTTGATATCAAAAAACACAAATCAGATGCCCCCCACTTCTACCCTGTTTAATTCCCTGCGATTGCTTGCAATTGCTCTTAGGATAAAAGTACATACCTTGGGTTATCTTGCAGGTGTGGTGTCTACCTACCTCACCAGGCTTATTCAAGAACACCTGCCCCCTCCACCTGCCCACTACAGCCACATGTCCTTCAGATTCTAGAACACATCCTGTTCCTTCCCTCTCAAGGCCTCTGACTACTGTTCCTTCAGCCTGGAAGGCTGTTCAGGCCCTTCTTTTGTTATCAAGTTCCCTCACACTTATTCTCTAGAACTCATCTCAATCATTAATTCCTCATGGAAAATTTCTCTGATCACCCTGCCTAAGTCAAATCTTACTATTTTACATTTGTCAGAGTTACACTTTTACTTCGCTGTATTAATTTGATCAATGTTGGAATCCTCCAGTAGAACATTATCTCCATTAGGCCAGAGCCTGTGCTTTACATCTTTTGCACACCTAATATAGTGCCTGACGTCATGTAGGTTGTCCGTAAAGTTTGTTAAGTGAACAAGTGTAGTAGACCATTTCTCAGCTGTTGTGTGACCTGCTAACAGCTCACAGTTTCCCTGGAGAATTGCCTTTGGATGATAGGAACCACCTCAGTCAGGAGATTAAGCACTCAGGGAAGCCTGCAGAAAACGACTGAATAATTTCAGGGTGAAAAAGTCTGATACCCCACAATGAGATACCACTTCACATCCTCTAGGATGGCTGTGAGGAAAAAGATAGTAACAAGTGTTGGCACAGATGGGGAGGAATTGGAATCCTCATACTTTGCGGGTGGGAATATAAAATGGTGCAGCCACTGTGGAAAATAGTTTGTCAGTTTCTCAAAAATTTAGCCATAGCAATACCAAATGATCCAGCACTTCCATTCCTATGACGCAACCCAAGAGAAAACAATTCAAACAAAAACTTGTATATGTACATTCACAGAAGCAATATTCGCAAAAGCCAAAAGGTGGGAAAAACCCAATGTTCATCAATTGACAAATGGATAAACAAATGTAATATATCTACACAATGGAATATTATTCAGCCTTAAAAAGGAATGAGAGAAAGATGTAAAAAAAATAAAATTAAATTAAAAAAAAGGAATGAGATACTGATCCATGTACAATGTGGATGAACCTCAAAAACGTAACGTTAAACGGAAGAAGCCAGACACAAAAGGCTACATATGGTATGATTCCATTTATATGAAATATTCAGAATAGGCAAATCTATAGAGACAGAAAGCACATATCAGGGCCTGAAAGGTGGGGGGAGTGAAAGTGATTCCTAATGGGTACAGGAGCTCCTTCTGAGGTGAAGAGAAAGTTCTGGGATTAGTGGTAAAGGTTGCATAACATTGCTATTGTACTTAATGCTACTGAATTGTACACTTTAAAACAGTTTAAATGGTACAGTCTATGTAATGAGTATTTTGCTATCATAAAAAGAGAAGGGCTGGCACCTTGCCTTAAGGCAAGATGTCTCTGTGGCATGACGTATATATTAGAGTGTCCTACAGATCAAGCCAACTTTAGACCTTACCTAGGACACCATCCTTGGCTGGCATTCTCCTCTTCCCTATCCTGTCCTTCGCTGCCTTACAATTTTCACCTAAGACCACTCCGTCAGTAAATCAAGGGCATCTTAATCCCTGTGTCAGGCTCTGCTTCTGTAGAATTTGACCTAAAACAATAAATGAACCAGTGAATAAAGTGAATGTGTAAATAAACATTTTAAATGCCCAAGCCCTCACAGCTAGGAGCTGGGATTCAAACCCACATGGGCTTGACTCCAAAGTCTACTCTCTTAACTTCTACGTTGTCTTCTCTAATGAGTTCACCAAAGAAAATCCCACTTTGTCAGGTCAGGACTGTGGGGTCAGATTATGTTCCTTTAGGGACCAGAGCTCTGTCCCTTTCATGCCTTCTTTGAATGTCTGCACCTCAGACTAAATAGGAAGCCTATATAAGTGGCTCTTTCCCTGCAACCTCAAGCCCTGTATAATTTTTTAAAAAAATAACATGAAAACAGCCCATCTCCCCAACTCTTCCATGTAACAGAGAAGTTACTGTATGTGGAAAGCAGTTGTCCAAGCTGACACTGCCAAAGAGTATCCAAGCACATAGAAAGACTGCATGAACTCATTTATCCTTGTGAAGACATTAATACCATTCCATCATTGAGCAGCAGAAACCCCCAATAAATCTCCATTAAAAGCAAATCTGTAAATGCCTAGTGTAGTCATAATAATAGTATTGTAATTTTTAATGAACATGCTCAGAGCAGTGGATTATTTATAGCATCATGTTCAATGTTAAACGTTTCAGGTCACAAATTATAAACTCTTAGAGTTTGGGAGAAGTTTATAGAAATATATATCAATAGAAGTAAATTCTAATATGATAAGAACTTACTTGACCAAATCAGAAATAATTTTTACTCCCTTTGTAGATGGCGTCCAGACTGACAAATGAAAAGGAAGATGAATAATAATTTTCCAGTAAATGCAAATAGTAGTCAGAAATAATCAGAGATGTTCCAGTTCCTCATTCTCTCTTATAGCTAGGTATGAGAGAAAAGTGTCTTTGTCAGCTATGGCTATGTAACAAATAGCCACAAAAATCTCAATGGCACATAACAATAAGCTTTATTTCTCACTAATGTATCTGTTGTTCTACCGGAGTTCAGCTCATCTTGTCTAAACTTCACTAGGTTTGGCTCCAAGTAGCAAATCAGGTGTGCTCTCCATGTTAATTACTGTCCTGGGGCCAGCAGGTACCCAAAGCATGTTCTTCTCATGGTCATGGCAGGAGTAAAAAAGAGCAAACCCAAACACACTGGCACATTTCAAACCTCTGGATGCATCCCATCTACCAATGCCCAGCTGGCCAAAGTAAATCCCATGATCAGTCTCAAGATCAGGGGAAGATATATTCTGCCCATCATGAGGACAAAGCAAGACTGTAGATATTTTATTCCATTATGGAGGAAGGAGGTAGGAGGACACATAATTAAATCTGTCCAGCGGGCCTGAATTACTCAAATAGTTCTGTAGTATTTCCTGCAGACTTAGAAAATAGAAAACAACATTATTAGCAGGAGTTTTTGCCTGCAGAGTTCTGGTAACAATAGCAATTTCTCCACTACCCTTCCCCTCTCTCTATAATTCAGATAGAGCTGACCTCTTCCTACCTCTAGAAAAGAGTATGAGACCTACGATTGGCCAGTCAGAGTAACTCATCCTCTTGGCTACTCTGACTGGTTCAGGGATAGTCATGTGACCTAAGACAAGCCAATAAAAGCCAAGCCCAGGACTTTTGGAATAGCTATCAGAAAAAAAACTCTTTCTGCGTGAGCATAGCATGTTAAAGTTTGGTAACTATTTCCATCATACACAGTTTCAGAAGGGGCCTTTCTTTTGTCATGCTGTGCCCAGTTTTTCTAGGCCTTTCCAACTTTATCTATGTTAACTTCACTGTCTGAGAGAAACTTCAACTGGCACCACCTGTCTAGGTTTTGCCCTAACTCCCAATCATTGAGCGACTGCATTCTTAAAAGTCTTGCCTCTTGAACTCAAAACATCAGAAAATTATTTCAGAAACATCACCATCATCATAGCACCATTCGTTAATTTAACATATTCTAATATTTTAAAATGTCACTAGTTTAGATGCAACACAGAGATATTTTTAAAATTCATGAAGAACAACACAAAAAGGAAGTTCCAAAAAGTAAATTAAATGCATAAGTGCTGATATTATTAGTGTTCAAAAAGTGTTGGATGTGGAATAAGAAATATGGGTAAGTATAACTTACAAGGTGGATAAAAAGATGAGTATTTTTCTGTAATCTACTTTCCTGCCTCTCCAATTAATAGTGAATTTCTTATGGTTTTCTACATGATGCTTTGGAATGTCAAGTCCTTTGGTCCTAGAACCTCAGGGAAGACAAACATTTTAGGTGATTTAAAAAAAAAACACACATTTAGAAAATGATGTTCTTGAAAGCCTGCGGGAAGAAATTCACACCATTCTTTACAATTTCATTAGAGAAGATAAATAAATGTCTGTCAAATTAACTTTGCTCAGTCTCATAAATGGCAGGAAATAGAGCAACAAATGCAAATACCAAAGCACGATTTGTTTTCTTTCAGTCACTTGATGGGAAAGACTTTGGTTTCTGCTATATGTATTGCAGGCTGCCAGCAAAAAGCTCAGTTTCTGGATGCAGCTAGCATAATATTCATCCCTAAGATGTATATCTTAGGGGGAGGAGAAAGAGGTGGGAGGAGAAAAGGAAGGAGGGCAATGGTGATGACTCTCTACACTTGCCCCTGGCATCTCCTAATTGTATGCCCTCATGACTTGAACTTGAAAGCCCAGTATACAAAAATCACAGTTCTAAAGCTGAATGTTTGATCTCTATTCCAGCAACAGAGCTTGTTACCTAGATACAAGTGATCTAAACCAACATAAGCACGATTGTCACTGTTGGCTGTCTTATTTATACCAGTAGTACTGCTGTGTAATAAACTACCCCAAACTTTAGTGGCTTAAGACAATCAAGAGTTATTTCTTATGGGCAGAAGACCTATATAGACATTTCTCCAAAGAAGATACACAGATTGCCAACTAACACATGAAAGGATGTTCAACATCACTAATCATTAGAGAAATGCAAATCAAAACTGCAGTGAGGTATCACCTCACATCAGTCAGAATGGACATCATCAAAAAATCTACAAACTTTAAATGCTGGAGAGGGCGTGGAGAAAAGGGAAGCCTCTTGCCCTGTAGTGGGAATGTAAATTGATACAGCCACTATGGAGAACAGTATGGAGGTTCCTTAAAAAACTAAAAATAGAACTACCATATGACCCAGCAGTCCCACTACTGGGCATATACCCTGAGAAAACCATAATTCAAAAAGAGTCATGTACCCCAATGTTCATTGCAGCACTATTTACAATAGCCAGGACATGGAAGCAACCTAAGTGTCCACTGACAGATGAATGGATAAAGAAGATGTGGCACATATATACAATGGAATATTACTCAGCCATAAAAAGAAATGAAATTGAGTCATTTGTAGTGAGGTGGATGGACCTAGAGACTGTCATACAGAGTGAAGTAAGTCAGAAAGAGAAAAATAAATACCATATGCTAACACATATATATGGAATCTAAAAAAAAAAAAGTTCTGAAGAACCTGGGGGCAGGATAAGAATAAAGATGCGGATATAGAGAATGGACTTGAGGATATGGGGAGGGGGAAGGGTAAGCTTTGACGAAGTGAGAGAGTGGCATGGACATATATACACTACCAAACATAAAATAGATAGCTAGTGGGAAGCAGCTGCATAGCCCAGGGAGATCAGCTCGGTGCTTTGTGACCACCTAGAGGGGTGGGATAGGGAGGGTGGGAGGGAGAGGCAAGAGGGAAGAGTTATGGGGATATATGTATATGTATAGCTGACTCATTTTGTTATAAAGCAGAAACTAACACACCATTGTAAAGCAATTATACACCAATAAAGATGTTTTAAAAAAAAAGAGTAATTTCTTATGCTTGGGAGTCAGCTGATCTAGGCTATAGGGCTACGGGTGGTTCTGCTGCAAAGTGTCACCTATGGGCTATTCCAGGCATGTCCTTCTCATGGCATTGGCAGAGATGAAAGGGAGCAAATGGCAGCAATGAAGCCTCTTAAAGTCTGAGCTTGGGCTTCACATGCTATCCTTTCTGTCTCATTTTATTGACCAAAGTAAGAAAGGAAGTCACATAACCAAACCACAAGCCAAAGCCGGGAAAGATACTTTCTCTTTTGTTTAAGGAACTTCAAAGTCACAGAGCAGAGAACGTGCAGAGAGAGGGAAAGGTGAAGAATCAGAGCTATTAATTCCATCTACCATATAAATATTGTTTTTTATATTTATTCATATGTTTGTTTATTCATTCATTCATGGAATAAATATTTACCGAACACAAGTCATGTATTGGACATAGGGAATCCAAAAGTGTAAGACAGAGAAGATGCCTATTCTCAAAGAGCTTGCATTTTCATTGAAAGGACGAACAAACAAACAAATGATTAAAGCAATTGGATGTTGTTATAAGTACTGTGAAGGAAATAAAGAACACTCTGATAGAGAATGATGGGATGATGGAAGAGGAAGAGTGGCTAATTTAGAAAAAGTAGTCAGGGAAGCACACCCTCCCCCATTTATCTGCCTGATTTGCACTTGTGATCAGATCACGAAAATCAACATTTAATGCCTGATGCACAGCACTCTATTCAAGACCAGTCCTGAAATATACTGATTAGCCCAAGAGAATTAAAAGTAATAAAAGCCTTATGTGATGCCTTACAGTTTACAGTGTGTTTTCCCAACTATTGCATCATTTGAGTCTCATAGCATTTCTTGTCAATAAGCTAGGTAGGAATTAGATAGCAAAACATGGGTCATCTAGGACACTGATGCACTGAAGAAAGAGTGGTCCCAAGGACACTGAAATTTACTCTCCAGGAGAAAAGGAAACTAGTAAGAATGAGATAAGGGATAAAGGTTGAGGGGACTTAGAAGGTGGACAAGAGGTCTGAAAACTACTGACCCAAACACTTAGGTGTTAACATCTAGCTGCCCCTCCCACACAGAGCATTCTGAGAGCACAAGGCAATGTGTGGAAAGGATGGAAGAAGGATTTGCCAACTTCATATCAGCTCTTAATATCAAATTTTATGTTTTCCTTAAATTATAATGTAGTAATACAATTCTATTTTCTTTGCATATAGATGTGTGCAAAGGAAAGATGACTACCTGGTCTAACAGAGATAAACAATGCAGATAGAAATATATCATTTTTTAATTGAAGTATAGTTGATTTACAATGTTGTGTTAGTTTCACGTCTACGGCAAAGTGATTCAGTTATATATATGTATACATGTATACATTGTTTTTCAGATTCTTTTCCATTATAGGTTATTACAAGATATTGAATATAGTTCCCTGTGCTCTACAGTTGGTCCTTGTTGTTTATCTATTTTATATATAGTAGTGTGTATCTGTTAATCCCAAACTCCTCATTTATTCCCCCCCCCCAAAATATATCATTTTCTTTCCAGATTAGGTAACAGAGGCTCATAAAAGTAAAATGAGAGACCCAAAGTCACCCAGAGCCTGGACCATGGGCTCCCTGCCTCTTCTGTCTGGTTATCTTCATTCCACCAGAGATCTTAACTGGGTTATCAATGCAGTTTATGATTGGGGCTGAATATGCATTTGTTTTAAAATCAGAAGTTTTCGTTCTTCTGGGAAATTTGTGTGGGCTTCATTATTGCATTTTTAACACATTCAAATTACAGTTTCCTTTTCTTCTTTGCCCTCTAAGAAGAGTAGGCAGAACTCAATGGATAATGACTTTTACTAAGACAAATTCTAGATTTATTGACCTGAGAAATAAATATTAATAGAGGTTAAATTGGGGTCAATGTTTACTCCAAGAGATGATAAATCTTGATATTTTTCCGTGGTTGGTTGGTCAATGTGTCCTCTGCGCCGTCCACGCACGTCCCATTGTCAGGTTCTCCTGAGGAAAAGGCCAGCTCGCAAGACGAATGGGAGAGGGGCAATATCTCTCTCATCGGTACTCTGCCTCATAAAGTGCTTAAGACACGCAGATCTCATTTTAACCTGGCTGGTTATTACATGGCTTTCCCCGTTCCCCAGGTCAAATGGCGTGTCTAAAACAATAAGGATCTTCCTTGGTATTTCAGCAATCAATTTTAGGGTGTCTTCTTTAAACAACACACAAACACACACTTCTCATCCTCTCCAGACCATCCACAACAGTAAGAGAAAGGTATAGAACATATGTAGTTAACCTGAGGATTTTACTGAAGGAATTTCAACTGGCTCATCCCCTAAAATTCTGAAGACAAGATTCTTTCCCTTACTCTGTCCACCTGTTTCTGTGTTATTATTAAAAACACGGTGATGGATATTTCATTCAACAAATACTGACTCCCTGGTATTTACTCCTAGGTCATACTTATACATCCAAGCACCATTTTAAAAGCTCTGTATGTATTAACTCATTTATTACTCACAACCACCCCCCATGAGGTAGGCACAATTATGCTGCATCTTATCCATCAGTTGAAGAAACTAAAGCATGAAGAAGTTAAATAATTTGTCCACGATCACACAGCCGAGATCTAAACACTGGCAGTCAGATTGCAAATCTGTACTTGCTCCAATCACTTCCCATGGCATTACTTACAGTGGGTACTGAGAGTACAGCAATGAATGAGACATCAAAAGTGTGCCTGCTTATATTTTTATGTGTACTTTTATGCATTTAGAAATGATGGGAAGTTTATATAAAACCCAATAGAGATAGAGATACATATAGAGTTGTTATCTCTGTGCAGTAGTTTAGGTATTTTTCTTTTCCCTTGTCTTTGTTTCCTACACTTCGCACAATTTTGTTTGTAAGATAATATGGGTTGTCCAAGAAATATGCAAACAATTGTAAATAAGTTAGGAGGGCAAATGCATTGCAATTTAAATTGCCATTAAGTCCAAGAGGTACAGATGAGCTACAGATGTCCAAGGACTTGAAAGAAATGATGCTTTATTTTGAATGACTCTAAAGCCAGAGCAGAAAGTTTCCAGGACACAGTTCCATTACCAATTAGCAACATCTCTGAATAAGTTAGGAATGTATTCAGCTGCAAGTAATAGAAAACCTGATCCAATAGTAGTTTAGACAGAAGATTGTTTATCTGTCTATCTACCATCTCTCTCTTTATTTGTGTTTCCATAACTAGAGGTCCAGAGGTAGGTAACAATTTGTGTTGGTTTAGAGGCTAAATAATATTGCCCACATTGATCTCAGGAAACCAGCCTTTTCTATCCATCTGAAGCTCTATCTTTCACATATCAGCTTTTAGTTCTCACGCTTGCCACATCATACATCGCAAGTTGGCTGTCTTAGATCTCAACGTCACGTGCCATCAACAATGTCAACACGTGAGATTGACAGTTTGTGTAGCTTTTTTAGTCTTAGCCAGTCTAGTGGAGACATGCTGATATTTCATCATGGTTCTAATTTACATTTCTCTGATGTCCAATATGATTTCACGTTATTTTATATACTCGTTTGTGAATGTCTACTCAGGTCTTTGGGCCATTTTATGTTTGATTGAGTTGTCTTTTTCATACTGATATGTGGGTGTTCTGGATACAGATCCTCTGTTGAATATAATTTTGCCCTTCCCTTCCACACTACACGTGCAAGAGGTCCAAAGAAACATATGTATTTATGTATATGTTATTACATACTTATCCAAGCACATTACCTCATTTCACTGAGGATCTAGCAAAACGTTTACATATTGAATAAACGTCTAGCTTTTTTCAATTAACATATGCGTAAAATAATACAGGGACCATTTCTCTCATTCTTGCTTTTAATTGTTAAAACTTAGAGTTTGTGATGTATTTAAGAGGAATTAAACTAAACTAAAAAGTTCTCAATTTATTATGAAATGAGTTTTGTATCTTTTACCATAAAAAGTAATGTGGGATTTGTGCCAGCCTCATATTTGGAACGATGCCTGACTCCAAGGATAACTCCCTCAGTGGGAGGAAACAATATTCTACTAACTGAAACTTCCATTATGTTATTGCTGATGTTTTGGAGATTAAAATCAGGGACAACTCAAAAAAGAAGTTGACATTTCTTCTTCCATCTCTAATAATTTGAGGCTTTGAAGTTAAGTGTAGTTGAATAGAAGATCTATGTGTGGCTGCTTTAGCACTTAGCCATGTATGGTAAGTATTAGTGAAGATATGTCCACACTAATGAGGATTGGATCTCTTTGTTTATTTCAAGCCCATCTGTCTTCTGAATAGACACATTGGTACATTGCATGTACACTCTGTGGTGGGCTCTTATCATCAGTCCGTGGGTTATAAATACGATGCATAAAAAATTTGGTATCCTGTAAAATAATAATACAAGTTTAATTCTCTTCTTTTCTATCAGACTCACTGGCACTACAATAAATTCCTATTTGGAGAGGGAATCCAAACAACCACAAATCTTGACTAATCCAAGTTTAAATAGGAATAGGGGAGTGCTTTATCCAACAATATGCAGAAGAGGGCCTCTAAGGTCATTTTTTTTCATTGCTTTCTGAATCATTCAAGGAAGCTCATAGTATGATTCAAGGCAGTTTTAGTATGCAGGTTTTATGAATTTCCTTTTTGTTTTGAAAATGATTATTTATAATATATGTCAGGTGCATATAAAATGTACATAAATCTCTCAGTTTACCAAAATATTAACTGACAGCTATTTCCTGGGCATCTACCGTACGCTCAGAATTGTGTTGAACAGAGTAAAGAATATAAGAAAAGTATATTTAAGGAGAGCAATGGCATCAACATTCTTATTTGGAGGACAAAATAGTGAGTTTTGTGACACAGACTCCAAGTGTGATAGGAGTTCAACAAAGAGAACATTTGGTGAAGCAACTGGAGAAGGTGGGACTTAATCTGGGTCTTAAATCTGAGATGGATACGAGATGAAAAAGTGGAAAAATGCCACATGGAAAGACCCCAAATTCAGTAGCTTAAAGAAGACAGAAATTTATTCTCTCACATAAAAGTCTTCAGAAAATGAATTATCTGAAAAGGAAATTAAGACAATCCTGTTTACAATGTCATCACAAAGAATAAAATACTCAGAGATAAACTTAACCAAGAAGGTGAAGACTTGTACACTGAAAACATAACACTGTTGAAAGAAATTATGAAAGAAATCGCAGACACAAATAAATGGAAAGATATCTCATGTTCATGAATTGATGATTAATATTGTTAAAATGTCTATATTACCAAAGTTATCTACAGATTCAATGCAATCCCTATGAAAATCTCAATGGCATTTTCTACAGAGATAGAAAAAAATAATCCTAAAATTCATTTGGAAGCACAAAAGATCCTGAATAGCCAAAGCAATTTCAAGCAAGAAAAACAAAGCTGGAGGCGTCACATGTCCTGGTTTTGAAGTATATTACAAAGTTACAGTAATCAAAACAGTATGATACTGGCATAAAAGCAGACATATGGACCAATGGAGAATAGAGAGCCTGGAAATAAATCCACACATATGCGGTCAACTGATCTTCCTCAAGAATGCTGAGAATATACAATGGAAAAAGGATAATCTCTTCAATAAATGGTATTGGGAAAGCTGGATATCCACAAGCAAAGAATGAAATTTAACCCTTATCACACACCATACACAAAAATCAACTCAAAATGGATTAGAGTTAAATGTAAGACCTGAAACCATAAAACTCCTAGAAGAAAACATAGGAAAAAAGATTCCTGATATTGGCCTTGGCAATGATTTCTTGGCTATGACACCATAAGCACGAGTAACAAAAACAAAAATAGATAAGTGAGACTACATCAAACTAAAAAGCATCTACAAAGCAAAGGAACAATCAACAAAGTGAAAATGAAACTTATGGAATAGGAGAAAATATTTACAAACACTATACCTGATAAAATATTTAAGGAACTCCTACAGCTCAATGGCAAAAAACAAATGACCCAATTTAAAAATGGGCAAAAGAGCTGAATAGACATTTCTCCAAAGAAGATATACAAATGGCCAACAGACATATTAAAGATGTTGAAAAGGTGCTCAACACCTCTAATCATCAGGGCAATGCAAATCAAAGCCAGAATAAGATATCACCTCACACCTATTAGGATGGCAAAAGATAACAAATGTTAGTGACACTGGAATAAAGGGCATCCTTGTACACTACTGGCAGGAATGTAAATTGGTGTAAATATGGAAAACAGTATGAAGATTCCTCCAAAAATTAAAAATAAAACTACCATATAATCCAGCAACCCCACTTCTGGTTTATATCCAAAGAAATTGAAATCAGAATCTCAAAGAGATATCTGCACTCCCATGTTCACTGTAGCATTATTCACAATAGCCAAGATATGAAACAATCTAAATGTCCATCAACAGATGAATAAAGAAAATGTGGTATATATAAACAATGGGATATTATTCAGCCTTAAAAAAGAAGGAAATTCTGCCATTTGTGACAACATGGATGAACCTAAAAGATATTATGCTAAATGAAATAAGCTAGACCCAGAAGGACAAATACTACAGTACATGAGACAACTTATGTGATGAATCTAAATTAGTCAGAATCATAGAAACAGAGAGTTGAATGGTGGTGGCCAGAGGCTAGGGGGAGGGGGAAACAGGAAGGTAATAGACAAAAGATATTTACAAAGTTTCAGTTACATGAGATGAATAAATCCTAGCAACTTACTAGGAGGACAGGGGAAACTTTTAGAGGTAATGGATAAGTCACAATTATGTCATAGATTGTGGTGATGGTTTAATGGTATATGCTTACCTCCAAACTCATCAAGTTGTGTACATCAATTACGTACAGCTTTCTGTTAAGTCAAAAAATTTTTTTAATAAAAAAGTAGAGCCAATGTAAAAAGAAAGTGTTTCAAATAACTTGGATCTATAAATCTTCATTTTCAAATGTATATTTCATGAAATATAAATACATATGAAGTCTATCCAATGAAAATGTAGTGTCCTAATTGAGAGATGTGTAAGTAGAAGAACGCACTGGATTTTGAAAGCTTAGTATGAGGAAAAGGTAAACTATCTCGTTAATAACTTTTAAATATATATTACATGTTGAGATGTTAGTATTTGGATATTTATGGTCAAACAAAATATGTTATTAGGGCTTCCCCGGTGGCGCAGTGGTTGAGAGTCTGCCTGCCGATGCAGGGGACACAGGTTCGTGCCCTGGTCCGGGAAGATCCCACATGCGGCGGAGCGGCTGGGCCCGTGAGCCATGACCGCTGAGCCTGCGCGTCCGGAGCCTGTGCTCCGCAACGGGAGAGGCCCCAACAGTGAGAGGCCCACGTACCGCAAAAAAACAAACAAACAAACAAAAAAAAAAAAAAAAAAAAAAAAAAATATGTTATTAAAATTTTGTAATGCCCTAAGGAGATCTCCATATCATGGGCAGCTCTATTCCACGCAGTCATTCAGAGGTCCAGGTTTCTGCCACCCTGTTGCTCTGCCATACCCTAGTGCCAAGCTTCTTCAGGTGTAGTCACTGGGAACTTGTTAGAAATGAGTCAGAAACTCTAGGTAGTGAGTCTAGCAGTTCCAGAGCTGAGATCCCAGAACACACTGCTCTTTAAGCTAGAGGGAGAAGAAGGGAACTGGTATTTCCTAAGGGGCTGTGTGGTGCAGTGGAAAAGGCATGGCTTTGAAGCTTGAGTTTAAATGTCAGCTCTGCCATCATCCTGTCCATAAGACCCACTGACATCGTTTTATTGTCAAGTTGCTATTCTCACCTCATATTTCAATTTATTTTTCACATTAAGTAAAGTAAGTAGTACAAGGTTAAACACATAATAAGAGCAAAACAAAAAGGCTATTCTCATTCAGTACCCACTAAGGGCCAGGCACTCTTGCTAGGTGTCTTACATCTTTTTCCCCATAAATCTTAGCAATGATACTGCAATGATGATACGATCATATCTACTTTATGAATAATAAACCCAAAGCTCAGAGGTTAAGTATCTTGTCCAATATCACAGTGTAAGAAGCAGGAATAAAACCTAGATCTGTCATGCTACAAATTGTATGCTTTTCCCATTATAGTTTCACTTTAGCGTTGTGTTCTGGAATTAATGCCTATGACTGAGTCATGCAAACACCCTGGTCCTTTTTTGGCCTTTGGCCAACCACTGAACATAGCAACTGAACTCATTCCTCAAGGATATTTTCCAAGGACTTGGGGGTCTGGATTCTGTATCCCAGCTACTCCACTTCACAGAGAAGTTTCTGGTGATGCCGTCTGCTTCCCGTCTCCAGGAAGAGCTGGCCATTTAAGCCACAGCATTTCTCAGGAGACCTCCCACCTCCAAATCCCATAAGCTTACCAAATTTCACTGGGTTCTGACTTCACACAAGTAAGTTCAAATAAAACTCGTAAGTCACCAAATATGAATAAAGTTCAGACCCTCAGCTCTGCTAAGCCAAAGCCAACCTATTTATATTCCTGTAGCTTTACACTAAATTCCAAATAATCTTGTAAGTGAAGTGATACATTTTAACAAGTGTCAGCTTTACCCTGAGACCAGAAAACTCATACAAACTTGTCCCTGTTGTTGGGCAACTCATGGAAATCTCCATATTACCATGTGCTGTTTTTATTTTAATCCCAGTGCTTAGCCTATTGGATAATACTGAGTAGTCACAGCTGCATACAGAGTGTTGTCCCCTTTTACTAGGTGTCAACAGCGATTATATCACTAAAGTTCCCTTGATGTGATCACAGCCCAGCTCTTGCCTTTACCATTTAAGCAATCAGTCATTTTCAGGAAAAAACAACTAGCTACCCAAGCCAAGTGAAGATGGTTGGCATCGGGCAAAGAGCCACGGGGGTGGGGGAGGGGAGAGTCTTGATTGTTTCTCAATGTCCCCTGTGTCTAATCTTCTATTTCAAAAGCCCAAAGAATCACACGCATTCATGTCTAAGGGTCCTAAAGAGTGAGAGACTCTGGAATTCCCTGGCAGTCCGGTGGTGAGGACGCTGCACTTTCACTGCCAAGGGCCTGGGTTCAGTCCCTGGTCTAGGAACTAAGGTTCCACCAGCAGCGCGGTACAGCCTAAAAAAAAAAAAGTGAGAGACCACTTCATGCTCACTATAGCACATAAACACAGTTGAGGTACACACCAGAACGCTAATTTGGTCCGTAAGAATAATTCGTTCACCTATTTAACACATATTTATTAAATATCAACCTACTAAGAGCCAGACACCGTGCTGGGTAGTGGAGACACAACTGAAAACAGAGCAGACATTGTCATTATCTTCATGGAGATGATATACTTGTAGAAGGATATTCATCAAATAGTCACACTAACACAACTGTAACAAAAACATGGGCCACTACAGGAAGGTGGATGGAACAAAGAGACCCTAAAAATAGAGGGATATGGCCCAATCTGGCAAGACACAGAAGGCTTCGTTGAGGAAAGGACCCTAAAGAGAGAGACAGAGAGAGAACATTCCAGGCAGAAGACTAACATTGCAAACCTTATTTTTAAAAGATCCCCAAACTTGGAAATTAGGCAAAAATGGCTGCTGATCTTTTCAAGTTCATAATAGAATATTGTCTAAAAGGCTCACCTGAGGATTATTTAATTCTCTGGAACAGACTAGCAAACTTTTTCTGTGAAGGCCCAGATAGCAAATATTTTAAACTTTATTTTGAGATTGGCTCATATATATTGTCTGTGACATATTCTTTGTTTTTCAACCCATTAAAAATGCAAAAAAGAAAAACCATTCTTAGCTCTTAAGTTGTACAAAAAAAAAAAAAAAAAGGCCATGAGTTTTATTTGGCCCACAGGCCATGGTGTACCAACCCCTACTCTAGGAGAATCTACCTTTGTTTGCCATATTCTTTACTATTGATTAAGGCCCAGACTCTGGGAAATTACAGTTAACTTGGAGATATTTTTGTCTGGGAGACATGCAAATGATTTCTGCTCGTAGGAAAATAGACCCCAAAGATTATGGTTTCATTGCCTTAGAGTCCACTAACCACTTTTTAAAAAAGGTATTTTATTCAAGTAGAGTTGATTTACAATGTTGTGTTAATTTCTGCTGTACAGCAAAGTGATTCAGTTATACATATATACACATTCTTTTTCATATTCTTTTCCCTTATGGTTTATAACAAGATATTGAATATAGTTCCCTGTGCTATACAGTGGGACCTTTTTGTTTATCTATTCTATACATAATAGCTTGCATCTGCTAAACCCAACCTCCCAATCCACCTCTCCCCAAGCCCCCATTAACTACTTTTGTATCTAAACTAACAATCTTATTCCATCATTCTTTTGCCAGTACCTACAAAAACCCAGTTTCTCAAATGCTCTTTGAGCCAGTTTTACCATCTTATTAGTTCATTCATTAAGGAGCTAGAGAAATCTTTGCACCTGTTCATTCTGTATTTGTATAGGAGTCTTGATCATAACATTAAAAAAATTTACAGCTTGATTAGCCCCACAGAAATAAGGGGGATTGTTTTGCACAAGGAACAGAAGACCAGTGTGGCTGGAGCAGAAAGACCAAGGGGTGTGTGATATGGAGGTGAGTCTTCATGGATAGATAGTGACCTGATCATATAGGGCCCTGTTGGCATGTTGAGAAAGTCTGTCTTTAACCTGAGCATAGAGGTTATTGAAGTATTCATTGTGTGCCTGTGTGTATGTGTTGTGTGGGCAGGGGGCATGATAGCCATTCACATATTTCACCCACAGTGTACAGAACAGATTGGAGGGGTCCAGACTACAGGTGAGTGAAGCTATCAGAAAGCTACTGCAGTAGCCCAGGCAAGACATGATGGCAACTTGATAAAGGCTGGGGGATGAGGAAAATGATCAGATCTGAGAGATATTTAAGGCTCTGTTTCTGGAGGGTTCACAAGAGAAAGCCTGTCAAGGACCCCTGGCCATTCCTTCAGTCTAGTTGAGCTTAATGTGATCCAAATGTTTTGATTGATTTACCACGTAAAGTCACCATCACAGAGATAAAAACACTTCAAGTCCTATGGACAGCTCATTCCCTCTCTTTTTAAATCAATGTGTGGATAGGTACGGGAGCCATGTCATATTCAGAAGACTTCTTAGTGAGAGGAAGAGGAGGACTTTTCTGAATTTAACATGTATTGGCATCAGATTAAGATGGCCAGAGATTTTCAGTTTGTAGTAATGATTGTCACTCCAGAGGAGCTGAGAAGTCAAAATATACAAAGTTTATCTCTGCTGAGTCTGTATGTCTCTGCAGCAGTAAATTACACTCAAGGACACTCCTGTCCACGCATTCACTCGGACAGGAGTAACACCCTGTCCAAGTGAACGCTGATCAATCTTGTAGGAGTAACATCCTCTTTCTATAGATGTGCTAACATCCCCTTCAAGTTACCATCTCATTCTGCTGTTCTCGAAGCTTTTTTTGTCTCTTTCAGTTGACTTTGTCTATCTCTCCTCTGATTTCAGAAGGTACTCTTACTTTCTTCATTTCCAGATCATTGGGGCTACCCAACTGTGGTCCCCACATCCCGTAGCATTTATGTCTAAGACTGTTCCAACTTACGTTGCCATCAGATCACACTGTGCACTCCATCCCTAATATCCTTAGCAAGTTATGGATGCCTCTAGTAAATAAAGCATATTTTAATGAATGAAGAGGTTAGTATTTCTTAAGGCCAAGAAAAGTGTAAACTGACTTCCACTACCAACAGTTTAAAATCAATTTGGAGGCATTTGGGAAGCATTTTATTATTATTATTATTTTTTTTTTTTTGTGGTACACGGGCCTCTCACTGTTGTGGCCTCTCCCGTTGCGGAGCACAGGCTCCGGACGCGCAGGCTCAGCGGCCATGGCTCACGGACCCAGCCGCTCCGCGGCATGTGGGATCTTCCCGGACTGGGGCACGAACCCGTGTCCCCTGCATCGTCAGGCGGACTCTCAACCACTGCGCCACCAGGGAAGCCCGGGAAGCATTTTAAAGAGCAACTAGACATCAATAAAATTTAATTAATTGGTTCTATGGAGGCACATGTAAATTGGGTGTTAATTATGCTAGCAATGCTCTTCCATTAAAAATTAAGCTCTTGATTAGTAACCGAGAAAAACAAGCCATCATTCTATAAACAAGTCTCATTCCCTTGTATTTGAGCCCAACCTTTTGGTAATTAAATCATAATTCTACATTTACTCAGATGGATTTGAGCCCTGATGGATGACTGGTGAGTTAGCCAAACGATCTTCCCTTGGCTATTCCATAAAAACAATTGATAACCACCGGGATAAGTTATGAGCAGTTGAGCTGCCCTTTAATACAGAACTATCGAATTATTGAAAGTTCTTTCCTATCTAATTGACACCAAACAAAGGAATGGTTGGCAATTGCAAGAGGTACAGTCAAGATTAGTGATCATTTCAGAGCTGATGACATTTGAAGATGGAAGGTTTAGTATAAGAGGTTACAACCTGGAGAATCTGAGTCCTTTCTATAACCCTTCTCCTCTCCTCCCACCCCCAAGACGAAGTTCTTGCATTTGGAGGTAAAAATGCAGTGAGTTTTTCTTTTATTTTTTTTAGATGTCTTGTAGCTAGACTAGCACCCTTTTGGGTTTCCCAATTATTTTTCTTTTCCTTTTTTTTTGGTCATGCCGTGCAGCTTGCAGGATGTTAGTTCCCTGACCAGGGATTGAACCGGGACCACAGCAGTGAAAGCGCCTCGAGTCCTCACCACTGGACCACAAGGCAACTCCCTCCCCAATTTATTTTTCTGGGCTCCTAGGGAGTTAAAATTTATTCTGGACCCAGAGCCAAGATCAATTTCCTAATTGACAAAGAGTTAGAACTACATTTCAGAACTGGAAGTGGAATAAAATACTTGAGACACTTGACCCACACCACTTGGTTTTCTTTTTCCCAATAGATTTTTCCAAGGGAAATTGGGCCCATATGCTTCTGATTCATCTTCTCAAGAACCATCAAGGTACTGTTTTATTAGAGCTATTTGATGGGGCATTTAATCTATTTCGATGAACCCTTTGATGTTCCTTTTCTTAGTCATGGAAAATTGGGTTTGCAGAAAAGACAAAGATATGCCCTCTCATTCCCCACAACCAACATGGAAAAAAAACAAAACAGGAAATGCTTCCAAGACACAGAAGTTAAGGAAACTGTTCAGGAGTTTTCTTACCTGACTAAATTACAATGCCTTGATAAGGAAAGGAGACATCAGAAAAGCTTTAGCAATGAGATTCTGCCTTAGATTGCTTTGGAAGAGGATGTCCTCATTTTCATCTGAGGCTGGCCTTTTCAGTCTATTTCTCCTTTCCAAAATGCTATGGTGGAGGGTCAGATGATGGAGGAGACATTCACATGCATAGGAAAATGTTTAAGGAAGGAAGAAAGAGTTATATCTGGATGACTTTGAACTTCTGCTTTTCACTATATTTTATTTCTAGAGGCTTTCCATGAGACCCAGCAAACCTTTTATCTTGGATTTGGAGAGACTCCGAAGGCCATCAAATTTGAATGTTGGCTATCACTTAATTTTATAACATATGCAGAAACCTATTTATGCTTCTGGGTAAAAACATGTTTGCGTATATACATGTGTGTATGTTCCCATGTGGACATGCTGCCAGTCATTACACTTGGAGAAGAAAAAACATACCCCTACCTGCCTTTGTTGTCCAACCCATCCCAGACATACTTTCTTCATCTGCTCAGGCAAATTCTGTTGACCTGTTGCTTATAGAAATGTGCAAGCGTCAGAGCAAAAGATTTTTGTAAAACTGTTGGTCAATCTGGAGACATAAAGACTATTTGTTGCCACCTTCTTTTAGCCCAAGTCTATTGTGTGAGCGCCTCCTATGTGGCTGGTTTTGTGTTAACTGCTGAGATGAGTGAGGAACCAAAGAAACTGGTTTCATCTTCTAGCAGCAAGAGTGGAAGGGAAAACAAAATGAGTGATTAATCCCATAATAGAAGATTGTCCGGGAATGTGTTTTAGCAAAATTATGAAAATGTATACAAATGAAAGGTCATAATCAATGTAGAAAAAAATTTTAAGGAGAAGACCAAGAGATTAACCTGAAAATGTTACTAAAACGAGGCCATTATGAGTATAAGATTAGGGAGATGCCTAGGGCATGACATTTAAAGAGGCGCTCACCCTCAGGCACCCACCCTGCACTTGCGGGACCCTGACAGTGAGTGTCTCCTTAAATTTTGTACCCTGGGTGCCTCACTCTCTTTACCCTAGTCCCATCGCTATACTTCAACTATGACCCTTTGGCCTTTCCAAACTCCTCCCTAAAAGGACAGGATCAGTCACTGCCCCACTGAAAAATAAGAATTATAATGTTGGTCTGTATGGCAGACACTGGCTAGTGATTCACCAGACTATTTCCTTTGTTCTCCTGGGCACCCAGGTGGATTGATTTCCCAGCCTCCTTTGCAGTTGGATGCAGCCCAGTGTCTGAGTTCTGGTCATTGGAATGTGAGCAGAAGTGAATGCGTTACTTCCAGTTCTGGCCCATAAAATCACTTTCTGTAAATTTTTATTCTTGCTCCCCCTCACCAATAAATGGAGAGGATTCTGAGGATATAGGGGAGGGAGGAGCCATGAGTGGGAAGGGGCTTGGGTCCCTGAATGACTGCATGGAGGAGAGCCCTGCCCCCAGCCACACCCTCATGGGACTCTGATACAAGCAAGATGTATACATTTATGTCTTAAGCCACAGGTATTGGACTATAGCTTGGTACAAGCCATCAGTCTATGCTGACTAGCACCATATACGACTATTGACTAAACTTATAGCTTAAAGTGGGACATTCCATTTTTTCCAATGAGAACCATCCTGACTTATTGTAGGCAGTACAGACATTTCTGTATAACCTGATCTGAGGGGTCTTAGAAACCCCTCTCATGTCCCAAACATCCTCCCCACTTGACTGCCACATCCACTGAGACCCCGTAATTAGAGTTGTCACTTTGGAGTCAGGAACTGTGGGTATTAGAACACCTCTGAGGTCTGACATACCCTGTCCTTGCCTTCCTCTTACGGTTTATGAGAAGCTTAAATGATGTAATAAGCTGACAGTTCTTTGCGACCCATGAAGTCCACTTGGGGAGGGGGCTCTTCTCAACCTTTCCATCTAAGTTAACATATCAGCTTATTATTTTACAGATGAGGTGTGCTTGGAGATAGGGGCTATTAATAAAACCAGGAAGGCCCATTTATTGGAAGAGAAGAAGTTGAAGCACTACGATGCCTGAGGCTCTCCATGTGCATAACCTGGTTTAATTCTTCCAACAATTTTAGGAGGTGAGGGCAGCTAGCACCTACTTTTACAGTTGAAGAAACTGAGGCTTGGGAGAAGTTTGAGAAACGTTCCCAATAAATGCCCAGTCCAGGATTTAAACCCTGGATCTGAATCTAGAGTCTGCCTCTTTACCATCATGAGATGCTGAGGAGTGACCTCAACTTTCCTAAGTTCAGCTACTTAGGAAGGGGAGCTAGAGAAAGGATGTGGAGAGGATGCGAAAAGGAAGGTCATCTGGGGGTGGAAAGAGGAAAAGAATATATCTGAAGGCCAGACAGTGCCAAGTGAGGACAAGTCCCTTGCTGCAAAACCAGAGCAGGAAAAGGGATCAGTCTTAGGGAATCTGGTGTTGTCTCAGTTTCTGGGCAGCCCCTCCGCTGATCCGTTTCTCTCCCTCCCTCACGTTAGCTGCCCCAACCAAGAAGGGTAACCACGTGTCACCCCTTTCCACGGCTTCCTCTGCAGCTTGATGAGTCAGCCCCCCTGCTCCCCACGCCTGGGGATGCTTCACTTTTCTCCCCGCCGCTCCGGTTCACATAGGGTAGGCTTATAGCAGAGGGATGTCAATTGTGCTTGAACTACTCAGTCACCACTGACATTTCGTTAACCACCCGATGAACTTCTCCAGCCCGAAGTAGCAGCCACTTGTGCCCTTGAAAACTGAACAGAAAACAAGCGTATTGATTTTCTACTATCAATGAGAAAAAGGCAATTGCTCTTTGCTGGGCACCTTCGTAATGCATTTCACACCACTTCTCCTGCAGGCCACCTCCTCCTGCCATAGTGCTGGGGGAACCCCCTGCGGCTTTGGACTCTGTAGAATTAACCCTGCAGTGCCAGCACCATCTCCAGGCTTCCTGGCCCCTAGATAGCAACCTGCTCTCTGGGAGTTAGGATCACTTAGAAATCACTAAGGAACTCAGGCCTCGGGTCGGGGAAGTTGGGGGTGATGGGCTGCAGGAATCTCTGACAGTAAAATCATCTTTGAAAGGAGCACATCACTTCACTTTATTAAAAGGATTAGCAACAGCTGGATGGGTTTTTGAAGATATATAAGCATGTATATATACTGAACAAATTGACTGATGAATGAGATCCTTTATTTAGTAAATTTTGCAGCCATTCTGGCTTAGTCAAGGCCCAAGATCCCATTGTGAGTTATGATTTCAAATTAGCAGACCTTTCTTTCTTTCTTTTTTTTTTCAACCTATGTTATATCTCAGGCATGTCCTAATAGCTCTAGTTTTGATATTTCCAACACAGCAAAAAGGAAGTGTGAAGAGCCAAAAGAGATACAAAAACCTTGACCAAGCAAGCCTGACCCTCTGGGATGATTGTAGTGTCAAAATCGGTCAATATTTATGCCTAGCAACCTTGACAATATCCCTTTAATTAAAATCAATGGAGAAATAAAACATGCATTAGAATGCACTTGGGATCCCTCACCTCATGAGACAGAAAAGACTCTGATATTATACACAGTGTGATTATGACCCACACATGTCCCTTTGCTTGGGCGTTTGCAACTGGATCTCTTCTTTCAATGGTGTTTTTCATTGTGTGATACTGTTTTTTACTTTTGTTTTCCATTTGGTATACTTTCTTGAATATGTACTTAAAAAACTTCTCTTTAAAAGTCAGGTAACATGTTCATCAGGTCAAACTATAACCTAGACTTGAGGGGGAAATTGAAAACACAGAGGAGGGGACCCCAGGGATGAGAAGATTGGTGTGGTTGGGGCAGCTCAGCCTCTAACCAGCCAGGTGACCTTGAGGGGGTCATAGGCAATTATCTTTGAGTCTCAGCTCTCCCTTCTCTAAAATGAGAAGGAAACTTTCTCAGTTCTAAAAGGTTCTTTCCAGTTTTCTGTGAATATTCTATTAGATCAATGGTGTTCAAAATAATAGCCACTACTGTTCATTGGACACTTCCCATGTAATCTTCACCACGAAACTGTGAGCTCGGTTCCACTATTATTTTCCATTTTAGGGAAGAGGAAACTGAAGCTGGAGGGACGGAGTCAATCCCCAACGTCACCCAGCTGGTCAATGGCAGAAGTTGAGTGTGTCCAAGGCCGTGGGCTTTACCATTGTCCCACGCCTCCTCCTTTTTTTTTTTTTTTAAATTATATTGGAGTATAGTTGATTTACAGTTTTGTGTTAGTTTCAGGTGTACAGCAAAGTGACTCAGTTATACATATACATATAGTCATTCTTTTTCAGATTCTTTTCTCATATAAGTTTATCACAGAATATTGAGTAGAGTTCCCTGTGCTCTACAGTAGGTCCTTGTTGGTTATCACGTCCTTGAGTCCATGGAAAGTGGAAAGGGTTTGGTCTCAGAGATGCCACCGGTTTGACCTTCACAGACTTTGAAGAGTCCTCTCCCTGCACTGTTCAGCTAGTAGAGGTTCTTCTAGAGCTCACCCAGTTTGAGGTAGATTCACTTAACCTTAAGCTCCTTCCATTGATTCAGAGTTCACCAAATATAGGCCAGTATAACTTCCTTCTGCAACCAGATCTGATTTCAAAGACTCCCACGAAGGCAGGCTTAGCAATAACAGGTTAAGTTGGCCCAAGAATAGAAGGCAATTTAACACTGTCCTGTCTGGCCTGGCCAGGCAGATTAAACACCAGATATTTACGCTTTATAAAATCCAAGCGTCACAGAGGTATTTTTGTTTGTTTGCTTTTCTCATGCAGCTTGACTCCTCTCAGATTTCAGACGGCTGCCTCTCCGGGGTTGGCTGGATGACTGTCATGTTGTTAAAAGCTTCCTTTCCTTATCTCGCTTCCTAATCTCCACCGAGGGATTTGAGAGCCCTCGGCACTGGTTTTTCCTCTTCAAGGACCTGCTAGTGCTGGACTAATTAATGGAAAGGGCCTGGAGATAAGTTCCTTCAAAAATTATGGAATGTCCTAATCAGACGGGCAAGCCAAAGCTTGACCTCTGGGGCGAGAAGGGGTCACCCTCAAATAATACGATGAATTCAGCTATTTCTGTCATTTTTTGTTACTCCAAAAGGGTGAGAAGAGAGGTTAAAGTCCATCCTAAAGGGCAAGGGGATGCCCATGTTTCTGCCGTGGAGGCGATCCGTTAAAGGACATTCTTCGTGTATTCCCCGAGTCTTCAAAATCCAGCCATGCTTTAAATGGTTCTTACTTTGTCAGTTTCTATTACTGGAAACTCTTCACCAGTTCCTTCTTTCATGTGTTTTTCTGTCGCTGGCTCTGTGACTCAGCCTTTTTCTCTACTTTCATCATATTCACTGTTTTTCCCCACCTAGTAGGTAACCCCCCTCCCCCAAATTCCTATTCATTTTTAAGAACTTATTTTAATCATAAAATATTTGAAATATATTTTTGTAAAAGTTGACCATTTTCTCCTTCAAGGAAGATGATGGCATGGCCGTACTATCCCCAATTCCTCCTGACAGTACAACAACAACAAAAAACACCTCAGACATTATATATAAAACCAACATAAGAGGACTGTAAAAGATAGAAAGGAGAAGGCAGACTGGCTAGAGGCTTTGGGACCCGGGGAACAACACAGTGATGAGTTCCCTGGGCTTTCTTGTTGCCTTTATACATCCCAGACTCGAAGCTGGAGAAGCTGGCACACTTGAATCGTCAATGGTACAGATCAAACAAAATTGCTCTCTCTAGCCAAGGGATCAGGAAAGGGGCAGCCTATAAGACAAAAACTTTTAGAGAATAACCACTCTACTTGAGCCAAACACTACAGAAAATAACAAACAAAAGGAAAACCCCAAAAAAAACAAAAGCAAAAAACAAAACGTGGTCCCACTCCACCCAGCAAAGGCCAAATAAGGAACTTAGGTGGCTAGAATGAGGCACCCCAATACTCCTGCAGGGATGATGTCAGAGAATACCAAGCAGGGAGCCAGGACTTTCATCCTTGCCAGGGGTTAAGGAGCTGCCCTCTCCCTTCCCCAATACAACGTCAGTGGGGACCACATAGAGAACTTGAACTTGTTTCTTTATTTAGCAATAAAGGAACACTCCCCTTTGGGATGGTATCAGAAGAGGCCTAGTGGAGAGTTGGGACTTTTCCCACTGCATTGCTGCTGTAAGGATGCCAACCTGCTCCAGTGTGATGTCAGCGGAGACCATGTGGGAAGCAGTAACAAGGCACTGTCACCCTCCCAGCCATAGAGGTTATGAGCCAAGGTCTAGTAAAGAGCTGGAACTGCCCCTCCCACCCGGTAGTCATTGGGAGTCCCCATGCACACCGCACATATAGGCTCAGAGGTCAATGGTGGCCAAATGGAGAACCTGGACTCCTACCCTCATCTAACAATAACAAACCAGCATCCTGAAGGATGACAGATACAAAAGGTCATATACTGTATGATTCCATTTGTATGAAATGTTCAGAATAGGCAAATCCATAGAGACAGAAAGTAGATTAGTGGTTGCCAGGGGGTGGCAGAGGGGAGGAGAATGGGGGCTGACTGCTAGTGGGTATGAGGTCTCATTTTGGAGTGATGAAAATGTTCTGAAACTAGGTGGTGGTAGAGGTTGCACAAGCTTGTGAGCATACTAAAAACTACCAAATTGTACACTCTAAAACAGTGAATTTTATGGTCTGTGAATTATATCTCAATAAAAAATTAAAAATTCAAGAAAACAATGAATCACACAGTTAAATGTAAAATCATTGGTCATTGGTGATGATTCAACCTCTGGTCTCTCTCCCCTCCCTCAGGGTCAGGGGTTGGGACTGAAAATTCCAACCCTCTAATTACGCGGTTGGTTCTCCTGGCAACCGGTTCCCATCCTTAGGTGTGGTCCGAAAGTTACCTCACTAACATAACAAGGGACACCTTGATCACCCTCATCACTTAGGAAATTCCAAGAATTTTAGGAGCTCTGTGCCAGAAATGGGGGCAAAGACGGGCTAAATATTTCTTACTATAAATCACAATATCACATAAAATAAGAGTGACAACACCAAATACTAGTGAGGAAGCGGAAAAACGAAATCACTCAGACAGTGGTGGTGGAAATGTGAAATGACTCTGAAAAACAGCTTGGTAGTTCCTTAAAAAAGCTAAACATACAAATATCGTATGACCCGTAATTGCACTCCTGTACACTTTTCCAAGATTAATAAATACTTATGTTCACACAAAAACCTGTACATAATGTTTATAGCAGCTTTATTCATAACATCCAAAACCCCAAAACAACCCAAATATACTTCACTGGGTGAATGGTTAAACAAACACTGATACATCCATACCATGGAATACCACTCAGCAGTAAAAATGAGCTAGGGATGCGGTCAACAACCTGGATGAATCTCTAGAGCTTTACACTGAGTTTAAAAAAAGAAGCCAAAAGAATCCATGGGATATCTCTATACTATTTCTTACAACTGAATGTGAATCTATAATTGTTTCAAAACAAAAAGTTGAACTTAAAATAAAGTTTGGAAAATAACATAGGCTCCTGTATGCTCACTACCCAAATTTTACAATTCTTAAGAATTTTTTTGCTTCAGATTTTTTTCAGAGGAAATAAAATAATACAGCTGTGCTTATGACAGTACCCTTTCTTTTTTTTTTTTTTTTTTGCAGTATGCAGGCCCCTCACTGCTGTGGCCTCTCCCATTGCGGAGCACAGGCTCCGGACGTGCAGGCTCAGCGGCCATGGCTCACAGGCCCAGCCGCTCCGCGGCATGTGGGATCTTCCCGGACTGGGGCACGAACACGTGTCCCTTGCATTGGCAGGCTCTGCATTGGCAGGACTCTCAACCACTGCGCCACCAGGGAAGCCCTACCCTTTCTTATTTAGCCTATTTTTATCCAGAACTGAGCACAGAACTGAGATTGTCTATGTATATTCTGATACTTTTATTCTATAGATATTGCCGTAGCAAGAAATAATGCTGTTTTATGTGCTTTTTAAAAGATGACATAGATGTTTTGCTACTGTACCATGCAATATGTATCAGTTTACAGATTGCTTCTTGCTCTCAACACTGAGTTTCTGATATTTAACCATGTTGATGCATGAAGATCTGGTGGTTTCACTTTTTCTTTGATTATTCTATAATGATAATAGTAAATAATACATAAGACTATGTGCCATGCATTGTTCTAAATGTTTCATATACTTAACCTATTAATCCTCATTAAGATTTATATATATCAGTGTATATAGTATCTAGTGTATATATATACATATATATATACACACACATATATATACACTATACATTATATATATACACATATATACACTATATAAGTATACATATATACTATATACACTATGTATATGTGTGTGTGTGTGTATATATACATACCTATATATACACTATAGTGTATATATACACACTATACATTTATTGTTCCTGTTTACAGATGAGAAATGTAAGGCACAGAGCAGCTAAGCTCTTCACTGCACTGTTAGTAAACGGCATAGCTTGGATTTGAACTAGAGCCTGTGTTTCCATGGTGTAAACACCACTGCTGTAGATCTAGTACACTGTTGATGGACATTTAAGATCCTTTTATTTCCTTACTCTAATTAACCATGAATATCCTATTTCTTGTCTCCTTGTGCATTTGTATGAATCTCTTTAAGATATGTACCAACAAATGGAACTGCTGGGTTGTGGTCTGTACTTATCTTCAACGTTAGTGGCTCTTTCCAAATTACTAAATAATGTGGAGCAATTCCGGTCAGTGGTGTGTAAGAGTTCCTGTCTCTCCGTATATTCACCACCACTTGGTACTGTCAGGCTTTATAATTTTTGTCATTTGGATGAGTGTGAAATGATAACTCGATGCTTTTAAATTTGCACTTGCGGTTTTATTAAGAGTGTTGAGCTTCTTTTCATGTGTTGATTGGCCTTTTGAATTTCCTCTTCTATGAAGTGACAATACATAGCCTTTGTGGTTCATTTTTCTCTATTGAGTTAATATATTTTTCTTATGATTTTATCTGTCATCTGTTGATGATATTCATTGAAAATGTATTTTCCCAGTCTATCACTTGGCATTTCATTTTTGTATTTCATGTCATATTGAAGATTTTCGTTTCAATGCTGGCAAATCTATCTGTGTTTGTGTATGTACGTGTGTGCATGCACGTGCATATAAAATATACACAGAATACATATGCTTTTCATATTAAGATTTTATATTTTTCTCTGGAATTTTTTATATATAATTTTCTGGTGCATAGCATTATAAGTCGACCTCTATATACACTGCAAAGTAATCACCACCATAAATTGGTTACCATCACCATCATAAAGTTGAACACCTTCACCCATTCACCCATTCCCCCAACACTCTTCCCCTCTGGTAACCACTAATCTGATCTCAAAATCTATGAGTTTGCTTTTGTTTATTCATTTGCTTTGTTTTGCTTTGTTTTTAGATTCCATATATCGGTGAAATCGTACAGTATTTGTGTTTGTCTGACTTATTTCACTTAGCATAATACCTTCAAGATCCATCCATGTTGTTGCAAAAGGCAGGATTTCATTCTTTTTTATGGTTGAGTAGTATTCCATTGAGTAGACATACCACATCTTATTTGTTCATTCATCTGTCAATGGACACTTACTTTGTTTCTATACGTTGGCTGTTATAAATAATGCTACAATGAACATAGGGGTTTATATATCTTTTCTAATTAGTGTTTTCATATTCTTCAGATAAATGCCCAAGATTGGAGCTGCCAAATCATATGGTAGTTCTATTTTTAATTTTTTAAGAAATCTGAATACTGTTTTTCATAGTGGCTATACCAATTTACAGTCCCACCAACAGCATACCAGGGTTCCCTTTCTCCGCATCCTCTCCAATGTTTGTTACTTCTTGTCTTTTCAATAATGCTTTTTCCTTGTAGTTACCATGAGATTCTCATTCAGCATCCTATGTAACTGGTAGCCCGTTTCAAGTTGGCAGCAACTTAAATTTGAACCCATTCCAAAGCTCTATCTTTTTACTCCCCTTCCCATGTTTTATACTTTTGATGATACATTTCATATCTTTCTATTTTATGCATCCCTAACTAACTTTTGTACTTTTAGTTATTTTTACTACTTTTTTCTTTTAACCTTCATGCCTGCTTTACAAGTGCTTATATCTACCTTTTCCACTGAGATTTTTACTTTTGTATGTTTTCTTATTATTAACTAGTGCCCTTTTTCCAGCTTAAAGAAATCCCTTTAATATTTCTTGTAGCGCCATTTTAGTGGTGATGAACTCCTTTAGCTTTTGCTTATCTGGGAAACTCTTGATCTCTCCTTCAATTCTGAATGATAACCTTGCTGGGTAGGGAATCTTGGTTAGAGGTTTTTGTTTGTTTGTTTTGTTTTTTTCCCTTCACACTTTGAATATGTCATGCCACTCCCTTCTGGCCTGTAAAGTTTCTGTTGAAAAATCCGATAGCCTTATGGGGTTTTCCCTTGTACATAACAAGTTGTTTTTCTCTTGCTGCTTTTACGATTTTACCTGTATCCTTAACTTTTACCATTTTAATTATAATGTGTCTTGGTGTGTGTCTCTTTGAGTTTATCTTCTTTGGAACTCTCTGGGCTTCCTGGACCTGGATATTTGTTTCCTTCCCCAGATTAGAGAAGTTTTCAGCCACTATTTCTTCAAATAAATTTTCTGGCCTTTTCTCTCTCTCTTCCCCCTTGGACCCCTATAATGCTTGGTGTTGTCCCAAAAGTCCCTTAAGACATCTTCACTTTTTAAAATTGTTATTTTTTTTTTCTTTTTGCTGCTCCGTGTGGGTGAGTTCCATAGTTTTGTCTTCCAGCTCACTGATTCACTCTTCTACCTCACCCATTCTGCTGTTGAACCCCTGAGTATATTTCTCAGCTGAGTTGTAATTTCTGTTTGATATTTTCTTATATTTGTTATCTCTTTTTTGAAGTTCTCACTGTGTTCATCCATTCTTCTCCCAAGTTCGGTGAGCATCTGTATGACCATTACTTTGAACTCTTTATTGGGTAGACTGTTTATCTCTGTTTCATTTAGTTCTTTTTCTGAGGTTTTTATCTTGTTCTTTTGATTGAAGCATATTCCTTTGTCTCCTCATTTTGCCTAATTCTCTGTGTTTTTGTCTATATATTAGGTAAATCAACTATTTTCTCCAGTCTGTAAGGAGCGGGCTTATATTGGAGATATCTTATAGGGCTCAGACGTGAAATCCCACCTGGCCACTAGAGCCTGGTGTTCCAGGTGTGTCCCCTATGTGAGCTCCTGTTGTGGCAGGGCCATGGCCAGTGCTGCTGTGCACTGGTGCACAGGGCTGACCCTCTAACTGGCTGCAGAGCCCAGTGGAGGGGCACGAGTGGGGTGGCTCTCACCACAGTGTGCCCACTGTCACTGACAGTTTACAGGGAGAATTCCAAAATGGTGCCCACCAGTGCTGGCATTAGCAAGGTTACCTGAGACTGCAGAAATGACTTCAGCCAGTGTCTCAGTCTACAGGAAGCATCCCAACTGGTTTCTGCCTCTCCAGCAGATGCTTGAAGATTAGTAAGTGGGTTCTGTTCACCTGTGATCCATGTGCTTTTTTTTTTTTTTTTTTTTTTTGGCGGTACGCGGGCCTCTCACTGTTGTGGCCTCTCCCGTTGTGGAGCACAGGCTCCGGATGCGCAGGCCCAGTGGCCATGGCTCAAGGGCCCAGCCGCTCCGCGGCATGTGGGATCTTCCCAGACCGGGGTACGAACCCGTGTCCCCTGCATCGGCAGGCGGACTCTCAACCACTGTGCCACTAGGGAAGCCCCCATGTGCTTTTTAATCTGGTGTTTTTGCACTGGTTTTTGGGTCAAGGGAGTCTGCGTGCAAGCCCTTTAAGAGTGGGTTTTCTGTTACCTGCAGTTCTATAGTTTTTCTGGACATATTCCTCCTTGGTTTTCAAAGCCAGGTGTTTTGGAGTTTTGTCTCTCCTGTACGAGTTCTAGGGGTTTGGGTATCTGATGTGGAACTTGAATCCCTTGCTCCTTCAGGGAAAGATCTGTACCTCTGTGATTCCTCCCAAAGTGAATCACCGTGGTAGGGGGTGTGGTTTTTGAATGGTGAGATCATAACTGCCTCTCCTACTCATGTTGCTGCTGTCCTTTTATACTTTGTTATGGAAGTTCTGTTCGTCCAGTTTTCAGGTTTCTTTTTGAGGGAATTATTCCATTTGTAGTTATAGATTTCTTGTGTCCATGGGAGGATGTGAGCTCAGCATCTCCCTATGTTGCCATCTTGATACATCTGAAATCTGGAATTTTTATATAGTTGTTTTTCTCTGTGGATTCTTTATCAGTTGTCAAATATTGCAACATCATTTACTTTGAGTCCATAACCCACCCCCCACTCATTGGAATATCATCCTAGTTTTATTTATTTATTATTTATTTATTTATATATTTTTTGCGATACGCAGGCCCCTCACTGCTGTGGCCTCTCCCGTTGCGGAGCACAGGCTCCGGACGCGCAGGCTCAGCGGCCATGGCTCACCGGCCCAGCCGCTCCGCGGCATGTGGGATCCTCCTGGACCGGGGCACGAACCCGTGTCCCCTGCATCGGCAGGCGGACTCTCAACCACTGCGCCGCCAGGGAAGCCCCTCATCCTAGTTTTAAACTACTTTCTGTATTGCCGTGTGTCATTGTCCGTTCCCTCCTGGTGTCATGACCTTGGTCTGTAATAAACTCCAAAGTACTCATTTTCCTCCTCTTCATTTATTGAAAGGGATATTTTTAAAAAAAAAATGGAATTTTTTTAGACAGGCTGTATTGTGACATGCTTTTTCATTTATCAACCTGTCACGGACATCTTTTCATGTGGTTTATGACATCATGTTTAATGCCTGCTGAGTATCTGATTATTTTGGAAAGACCACATTATATTTAATGATCTCCTATTGATAAACTTTTCATTTGTTTCTAAGATTAAAATGCAGATCATATGTATTATAAGTACATATATCTTCACTGATATACAAAATAAATTACCTGTTAATTAAGCAAAAAGACAAAAGGTGGAGCTTGGGGAGTATGTAAAATTTCAATTTTGCTACTTAATGCCAAACTATTCTCTGGAAGGAGTGGGACAATTTATTCTTGCCCCTTCCCAGTACACCAAAGTCTCCAGTTGCAGGAAATGACAAGATCAGATCTATATTTTAGAAAGCTCATCCTAGCAGTGGTTGCAGAGAAATAAATGTCACAAAAGCAGCATAGAAAGTGTCAGATGGTGTTCTGGAAGATGTGTGTACCTGACAACAAACATACAAATGTTTGTATGTAGAGTGAGCGCCAAAGAGCGTGAGATGCACCTGGATCAGCTGATCCAGACCAAAGGGCTGGTGTAGCAATGACCAAAGGAGCAAGCAACAGCTGCTAGAAATTCTGAAGGCATCTTGAGCTAACTTCACTACACAGAAGCCTATGATCCCTTCAGAAGTCACCACAAAAATAAAACGAATAGAGCTTCCCTGGTGGCGCAGTGGTTGAGGGTCTGCCTGCCGATGTGGGGGACACGGGTTCAGGCCCCGGTCCAGGAGGATCCCACATGCCGCGGAGCGGCTGGGCCTGTGAGCCATGGCTGCTGAGTCGGCGCGTCCGGAGCCTGTGCTCCGCAGCGGGAGAGGCCACAACAGTGAGAGGCCCGCGTACCGCAAAAATAAATAAATAAAATAAAACGAATAGCTACTTTGTGCCATCTGATGATAGACTTAAAAAAGAAGGAGTGGCATCTGGTTTCCTGCTATCAAGAGTCTCGTGAGGAGAACTCTGAATGATCCATGTGTATTTCAAATAAATGTTTTGTTCCAGCACAGTCCAAAGGCTTGGTAACTTAAGCACAGCTGCTCGGGAGGCCGGAGCCTCATTTTCTGAAACACACCTTCCCTTGTTCCCACCCCTTCTCATCCCAAATGACGTCAAGGCTATGAAGAGACCCCATTTCCCAACATCACTACACCCGGATGGAATGGACAAACACACTGTCTTTCAACCTCTGTTTCCAGAACACAAAGCCCATATTCTCCTTTCGATAATATTAAAAAGAGGGAAAGCATTTTGCATGAAAACATGTTTTAACTGTATTTGTAACACTCAATAAATAAATTACAGGTTTTATATCATTCAGAGAGAGCTGCCAGTGATTTATTCAGTTATTAGCTTCGCACGCTTGGGAGAATGATTAAATGCCGGCCCGTATCAAAGGCCCGGGGATTAGTTTCAGCCAGAAGAGGCTCCTGAAAAGTTTGGGCGGCTCGGCAGGCATTTCACAAGAAGCAAGAACGGTTTGGTAGAAGCCATGGAGGGCAGAGGATTCTGTCCTGTTCGTTTACAGCAGCTTATAAATTCCATAAAAGGGAAATGAATTATGCATTATTGGGTGTGCATAAGGTCACCCAGTGAACTTTGACCCCTCTCTTTTCTCATTTGGCTCGATTATGAGATGAAATGACAGATTTGATCTCTTTTCATATTGTATGAGAAAGGGTCTCTTTATTTCACCCTCTAGCAGCAATCAGCTGACAGGACCAGGCAAGTGCATTAATTATGATTGATTTAGAGTGTCCATCGGGTGATTATTTCTAGAATTCTACTCCTGCTCCAAAACCTTTTGACCTATTTCAGGCCACACAGCAAATTAATCCATAAGAAGATTTAAGGGGAGACTGTTCAGGACAGCAGTTTCCCTCCTGTATTCGCAATCAAAACATTGGAGACACTCCAGGCCATCCAGAGGGATTGAATTACTGGAACACTCCATGGTGAAGACATTTAACAATCTGACCTGAGAAACATCTTGTGTATAATAACCAAAAATGGCTCTGAATTAGCCCGCCCAAAAGAAAAGACCCCTAACGTTCTCTGCTCTGAGCTAATAGGACAGCAAAGAAAAGCTAGTTTTTTCAAGTTTGTGAATTTGTCACAATTGGAGTTTCGCAATAATCTGTCTGTCGTTGGGGCATTCAATCTCCCTCTCAACTTTCCAGTGGATTAAAAATGACAGTAATAATTAAAGAAGTAAAGAGAAGAGACCACTGTCAGTTGCAATGCATAGGCTTGAATTATAATAAGGCTCAGAGGAGGAGGAGGAAGAAAAAGTAGGGAGGTAACATCATTAGGAGTTTCTTTCTAAGTCTGGAAAAGCATCTTGCAGATAAATTCTATTTAAGAAGAGGGTGTTTAACCAAAATTACCATCTGAGTCATTAGATCACAGTAAAGATTGAAGGGGAGAGTAATCTAGAATTGATTCCAGAAGATCAATTAACTCAGTTCCACTACCTGCTTTCCAATGCCTCCAGATGGCAAGGACTAGTTGAGCAAGGACAGAGTAAATCCTGTCTGCGACACTTACAAGCTGTGTGACCTAAGGCAAGTGCTTTGACCTCTCTGATCTCTGCTCTTTTCTTTATGGGGTACAGATAATATCTATCTCATTGCTGAGTTGTAGTGAGGATTAGAGACCATAAGTTTTTAGAGAAACAAAAACAAATTCTTACTGTTATTAACAACCCTCCATTGCCATTTATGGAGTTAGGCCCTGTAGCAATTGAAGAGTCTTTTGTTTGCTGAGCACAAACAAAATATCTCTCCTCACGCTTGAAAATAACATTAAGTGACAAAAATAGCATTAAATGATAACATTAAGTGAAATAACTGAGGAACAGCTGAGGAGCTCAGTATAAGAGGACAGATAAGCTCAGCTGAGGATCTTGGAGCCAAGGGTTTGAGAAGCTGGTGATCAGTGGAGTGGGCAGGAGAGAGACTTCATAGACAGTGGGCAGAGGAGTGAGACTGGGAGGAAAAGATGTATCTTGGGGGTCTTCTTAAGAGCAAGACTGTGGTACACCGAGACCTAGAACCCTTCTCTCTCCATTTCAAAAGCTTCCGTAGGGGCTTCCCTGGTGGCGCAGTGGTTGAGAGTCCGCCTGCCGATGCAGGGGACACAGGTTCGTGCCCCGGTCCGGGAAGATTCCACATGCTGCGGAGCGGCTGGGCCCGTGAGACATGGCTGCTGAGCCTGCGCATCCGGAGCCTGTGCTCCGCAACGGGAGAGGCCACAGCAGTGAGAGGCCCGCGTACCGTGAGAAAAAAAAAAAAAAGCTTCCGTAACATATACAACGCTCGCTAGTGCTTTGGTATAAGTGGGCTTTTCTAGATGAATGAGAATTTCTTCATTTTGAGACTGTGAACACCTAAGACGCTGCCACCAGCTACGTGTGGGCTCGGGATGGTTTCGTGACATGTCTCTTGGACTTCAGAGTCCCCCATTGGAAATGTGGGACTACAATGCAAATGTCAAACTCTCTTTCAGTTCTCAACTCCATGGTTCTGTGTCCCGATGAGGAGTCTTCATATTTACAGAGGAAGCCTTATGTGTTTTAGTTATCTTCAGGGACCAAGCAGGTCAAAAGAAATGAATGGAGAAGACCAGATGTAAAACAAAAGGGAATGGTAGAGACTGTGGCAAACTAGAGAAGATAGGCATTGCTTAAAAGTGCTCGCGTTTAATGACTCATAAAAACGTTGTGCAGGATTCCCAAATTCTGCCTGCTGGGAACCAAGTTTTGACCTTTAGCCAAAGAGGCCCAGGATGGGGCATTTAGAACCTAGTTGTTTCTTTTAACCCTACAACTTAGCTCATTCTTGCCTCCATACCACTGACTTCGAAAGACAAAACCAGCAGAGGCATCTGTGTCTTGAGAAATCAGTTATATTAAATGGAGCAATTGTGGGGCAGCCAAGCTGTCATGATCCTGAAGCCCGGCCATCAGTTATAAAGCTAATAAGTACCAAGCAGCATGTCAGTGGTGATTCTCAGTCTTGTTCATATAGCTCTCGGATGATTACATAAGCAGGAATGCACGTGGCTTAATGAAAGCTAAAAAAATAACCCCAACAAAGCACACGGCTGAGGGCTTTGCTGGAGAGCCAGCATGGCATAGAAAAGCTTGGAGGTTGGAGGAGGAAAGAGCACACATTTCAAAATTTGGAGATGGCAGCTCCCACCTCCAGAAGACTGACGTGGGCTCAATTCTCGTAGCTCCTTAAACTGAAAAGGGGCTGCCGGGCCTTGCTAGATGGTGGACCACATCAATTTATGGCTCACTCATTACCATCCCTTGGATGGGAGACCAAATGAAGAATAGCCAAGTAACTCTGTGGACACAGAAGCCAGTACCCATAGCCTCTTGGGAGCCAAAGGTTAAACTGTCCCCACCATCCTAGGAAAGAGCTAGAGCCAACATTATTAAGCCAAAACGAACTATTTCTTGAGCGGTTACACTCAGCAGAGCCATTTGCAAAGAACGCTGGGGAGGCAGAGATGAAGGGAAGAAGAGGCCTCTATCCAGACCAGATCTACAGTCTGGGGGTGAGAAGGTCAAAGGAGAAGCAATTCAAAGTGACTTTGGCCCGGAGTGAACTCAGAGTCAGAGAGGTGACTTCCCAGGTTTGCTAGGATGCTGTCAGAGGAAGACTCAGCTCTTGAGGAAAGAGTGAGGGAAGCAAAGAGAGACCACAGAGACCCTTTGGGTTGACATAACCTTTTTGGGTTGGGACTCTTGCAGTTGAGATCAATAGCTAACTTTCATGGCTCTCTCCCAATATGCCAGGTAACTCTGAAGTGTCTCTCGTGTATTTACACATTTAGAACAGCATAACACCCTTCCGAGGCCAGCTCTGCTCTTATCTCCACTTTACAAATGAAAAATCAGAGACACCAAAACTGAAGTCACCGCCCAAAATCACGCAACTATTCCGAGCCGGGGCCAGGATAAAACCCTGCACTATTAACCATGCCTCTAGCCACCACTCTTAGGGTGACAGACCTGGAATTTCTAAGCAGGGGAGTTTGCAAGATGGCTCAGAAGGACAGGGCCAAAAGGAAGGTACAGAGAAACAACACAAATGCCGGACCAAGTCCGGGGCCTCAGGAGCACACATGCTTGGGTGGGTTGGTGTCCCAGGGATATAGGACTGAGCTGGCATCTCAGAAAGGGAGGAATCGATTCTCCAAAGGTGAAACCAGTGTGCACCAACCAGACATTATTTCCCATTCCCTGGAAGGAGTTCTGTCATGAAAATAAGGCTGTGTCGTGATGCTTCACAATGGATAACCCTTTAATGGGGGTGGAACTTTCAAAGAGGATGTAAAAGGCCAAGAGCCCTGGAAGAGGAAACCCAGGGACACAGATTGCCTACAACGATGTGCTAGACCAAGAGCAAGTTCAGTCAGCAGGATAGGGGGAAGGAAAGAGGGAAGGAAGGAGGGCTTCGGAATACCATTGTGGGGCAAGGAAGGAGGACCAGGCCAGGGACTCTGGAGAAAAAGTCTTACTCTGTTTTTCATGACTTTGCCGTAAGCGAGTCCCACATCTTGGAAACAGAAGGGGATGCTGAGAGTGGAAGAACCTCCATGCTGATGGCTTTCAGGGAAACGAGAGAAATCTGCCCACCGAAGGGCCCAAAGGCTGGAAGGATATTAGTCGTCAGACACTGAGCGTGTGGTAGCCTGTTTCACATCTTCTCTCTCCTCATCCCGCGGGTGGGCAGGGTCCACCTTCGGGAATTACTTTCATCCCAGATATTGGTAAACACCTATGGCTTCTCTCTCTCTTTTTTTTAAAATTGAAGTACAGTTGACTTATAATATTGTGTTAGTTTCAAGTGTACAACAAAGCGATTCAGTTATATATATATATTTCAGATTGTTTTCCATTATAGGTTATTACAAGATATTGAATATAGTTCCCTGTGCTACACAGTAAATCCTTGTTGCTTATCTGTTTATGTATAGTAGTTTGAATCTGTTAATCCTGTACTCCTAACTTATTCCTACCACCTGCCTCCCTTCCCCTTTGGTAACCATAATTTCGGTCTATATGTCTATGAGTCTTTCTGTTTTGTATGTAGATTCATTTATATTATTTCTTAGATTGCACATATAAGTGGTATCATATATTTGTCTTTGTCTGACTTACCTCACTTAGCATTATACTCTCTAAGTCCAACCATGTTGCTGCAAATGGCAATATTTCATTCTTTTTTATGGCTGAGGAATATTCCATTGTACCTCCATCTATCTATCTATCTATCTATCTACCACATCTTCTTAAACCAGTCATCTGTTGGTGGGCACTGGGGTCGTTTCCATGTCTTGGCTATTGTAAATTGTGCTGCTTTGAACGCTGGGGTGCATGTATCTTTCCGAATTAGGGTTTTCATCTTTTCCAGATATATGCCCAGGAGTGGGATTGCTGGATCAGATGATAGCTCTATGTTAGTTTTTAAGGAACCTCCATATTGTTCTCCATAATGGCTGCACCAATTTACATTCTCACCAACAGTGTTAAGAGGGTTCCTTTTTCTCCATGTCCTCTCCAGCATTTATTATTTGTAGACTTTTTGGTGATGACCATTCTGACCGGAAGCATCTATGGCTTCTCTCTTATTATAGTATGAGAATGGCAACGAAGGTGACTTTTGTTAAGTCATGAGAGTGAGAGAAAAGCAACAAGTAGATCTTGAGTCCTGGGGGAAAAATGCTAATGACCCCCGAGGTGTAGGAGAAGGCGTGCTTTAAAGATGAATAAACCAGACAAAGCAAGTCTGATCATTGCCTTTTCGGGGGCATACAGAAGAAGCAAAGAGGAAGGAGAACCAAGACAAGCTCTTTTTGTCCTCCAGGTGTGGGAAGATCTTGGCCTACAAGGGACAGGAGATGATGTACATGACTTCCTGGTACCAAACCCTGGGGAGCGCTGGGGCCTGCAGCCCGGGGTGGCTGTGACTACACAGGAGTGCCAGTCTAGTGTTGTCATATTTTAATGTGTGCTTTCCTGGTATTTAATACTGGCAACTAGTTTTTTAGAAAACATGGCCAAACAAAACATTTCTGCAGGCCTGATCTGGTCCCCAGGCCACCATTCAGCTACATACTCTAAGTAATGCTATCAGTCGGGCTACAATGATACTGCAGTAACAAACAGATCTCACTGGTTTACACAGGAAAGCTTCTTCTTTTTCAAGCCACGTGTCCAACATGGGTTGGTGGGCGGGGTTGGGAGGTAGACTCTGCTGGGGCATTCTGCACATCATGGAAGCCCAGGGACTGGGGTGAAAGAGTCCCCATCTTAACACAGTCACTTCTGCAGGGGATTACAGAAAGGGGTAAATCATGCATTGGCTCTTAAAGCTGCCACTTGACCTGCATCATTTCTACGTACATGCCATTGGCCAAAGCAAATCCGGTGCCACGCCCAATTACAAGGACGATGGTGAGATGCCTGGAAAGAGAACTGAAATATGGATGAACCATAGTATGAATAAAGGAAATTCCTTTTAACAAAGGTCCTCACCCTTTTAAGCTGGATATCATTTGTTCTCAAATAAGATGTTACTTTAAAGTGCAGGTACTTTGTGGAGAAACAAGGTAACAGCAAACTCACGACCCCATTTTTCCTTCCACTTCAAACCCACCTCTGCCAGTTTAGTTGAGATGGTAAAGACAGGGAATATGGGCTACCACACTGGGCCTCAGAAGGGTGTTATGCTTCTCTAAACGTGTAAATACATGTGAAACGCTTCAAAGTTACCTGGCATATTGAGAGACCTCCATAAAAGTGAGCTATTGATCTCCACTCAGAGTCCCAACCCAGGAGGGTTATGTCAGCCCACATGGTCTTTGCAGCCTCTCCTTGCTTCCCTCACCGTATCCTCAAGAACCAAGTTCTCTGACGTTTTGCAGTCTTCCTCTGCCCGCAGCCCAGCAAACCTGGGAAGTCACCTCTCTGACTCTGAGTTCGCTCTGAGCCACAGTCACTTTGAATTGCTTCTCCTCTGATCTTCTCACCCCCAGACTGTAGATCTCGTCTGGATGGAGGCCTCTTCTTCCCTTCACCTCTGCCTCCCCAGCGTTCCTTGCAAATGGCTCTGCTGAGCGTAACTGCTCAAGAAATAGTTCGTTTTGGCTTAATAATGGTGGGAAGGGGAAACCAGAAACACACTAGTGACCATCTCTCCTGTCCTCGGGGCCTCTCTGCTGGCCTCGCTCCTTCCCCTTTCCCCAAAGCCCCAGCTGCCAATAGGGAGGACCCCACCCTCCGGCCCTGTTGGGAAGGTTTGCTTTCCTGGGTATTTTTCATGGAGTTCTTTCTACACAAGCATGTGTGTGCCCCGAGCTGCCTGTGAGCCTGAAGAATCATCCCTTGTGACTCCCCTCCCTAAACAAGCTCCAATTAGACACCACTTAATGGCACCTCCAATTTGACTGTCTGTCCAAGATTCTACAATGCATGGGAATTCTCCCAGAGATTATTCCTACTTTTCCCATCCTCAAAACAAGGAGGGGGAAATAATGCATGATTGAAAACTAGCCACCAAATGGTAAAAAAAAGAAAAAAAAAAATTGCAGTTGTGTTGCTTTGAAAACTTATTGCACAGCTGGGGGCATGTAAAGAACTTAATTAACAAGCTTTGGCCGCAATGTGCCCCCTCTTTGGGAGGGGAAAAAAATCACAGTTAAGATTTGTCCAATTAAATTATAGGAGAGTTGGTGGATTCAAAGAGAGAGAGAGGTTGGGAGAATGCGCTTTCAGTTTAAAAAGCAGACTTTTAGACTGATGGGAGGCCTATAGTCTGATTAATTCAGTGCTAAGCTTTTCTGCACGGTTTCCACAAATTCATAGGCACTTAAGAATTTTTAACCCAAATGTAATTATAGGTTTCGATAATCAGGCTTTGGTTAAATAAAGTCCCCTCTTTCCTATAAAAACTGAGGAGGGGATATTCTGTGATAAAGAAGCTCCTTCAAACTCCACTTTTTCTCCTTTCCATAGAAAACTCCACCTAGCCCAGAATCAGTGCCACATTATGACTTTTGTGGGCTCTGGGTACTTTTGTCTTTGTGGGACACTTCCTCCATAAAAACATATTAAAAATTATATTTTACAACTGCATTGGTGTGAAGACAATTATAATCCAGGCTGGATTCATTTGTATACACTCTTTATTATTATATTCATTTGATTTTCTTCTTTTTTATTGAGATATAACTTACTATGTTGTGTTAGTTTCAGGTGTACAGCAAAGTGATTCAGTTATACATATATATATTCTTTTTTAGATTCTTTTCCATTCTAGGTTATTACAAGATACTGAGTTTAGTTCCCTGTGCTATACAGTAGGCCCTTGTTGTTTACCTATTTTATATATAATAGTGTGAATGTGTTAATCCCAAACCAAAAAGAAATTAAAATTCAAACATTCTCATGAGCCCCTAAAAGTGTGGTGGACCCCAGACATTGTGCCTAATGGGTTAGTCATCCCTGCCCGAATTTCCCATTATGAACCAAAAGAGGGACATTAGGGTGCCAGCTAAGAACAGGTTCAAAATAACAGTGACGATGACATAATTCACAGCAACGCAATTCATATCAGCCCACGCCGAGCACTTGTCTTTACAGCAGACTAACCTCCCAGTCTCCCAGCCTGTGCCCTCCCCACACCAAAAAAAAAAAAAAAAAAGAAAAAAAAATTGTTATTCTGACATCATTGGTCGGACTGAATACCCGGTACAGTATGCACCCTCGGAATGACGAGATTTCTGCCTTTTCCTAGGGGGATGTTCAGCCAAAGACAAAAATGCGTAAGGGCAGCAGAGAAAATTCATTTGTATAAGCTGGCCCCCCTACTGTGGAATTTTCAATTATATATATCTAATTATGGCTGTCAGTTGATGGATTCAGAAAAGACATTTTGGTCCCCCCCCTTCTTTTTTTTGTCTTTTCGTCATCTCTTCTGTTCGAATGATTATAGCACACTTACACAACTAATTGCCTTACTGCTGATTAGTGATACAATTATGCAGACCCGGCTCCTTGTGTGAACAGCCATCTGCAGAGAAAAAAAAAAGTGACACTATTCAAAAACTATCCATAATTTAACCAATGTTATTCCAATGCACTGAGCCCAGACAATCGTCTCGCCTTCATATTTCATACCCACCCTGGCAAGAGGAGGTTGGGTTTTGTGTGCCCAATTCACCTCTTTAGACACACTGTGAATCAGAAAGAAAGAGGAGAGAAGAAAGTACTTCAAATGTCAACCCATAGTGGGGAATTGAAGCGTGGTTAACGTCCATTTCTCCTTTGGGTAATTTTTCTTCAAATTTTATACCACTTGGCAATTTTTTGTTTCCTTTCAAACTGCTGAGAACGTGCAGATGTTTCAACTCCCCAAAGTAGGCTTGGGTTTGCTGGGGGTTTTGTGGACTGCTTTCCCCAATCCTTTTCTTCTCCTTTTTCCCCATAATTTTTTTTTTCTTTTAAGAAAGGAAGAAAAAAGAAGGGATTTTAATAGAACTGAAGGACGCGGGCTGACATATGACGTTTCAATAAAGTGTGTCTTTTGTTTCCTAGGGCAAAGTGGACAGGCCGTGAGACTCTGAGACCTCAGGGGCCACAGGGAGAGCACAGGTGGATGGATGGGATGCTGTTTGCCCCAAGGAGTAAACAAAGAAGTGGCCTGGTCTTTCCCCACGTGCAAGGCAAGATCAGCCCTGTCTGCCTGAGGAAAAGAAAGAGCCAGTTAGAGCGGCAGGAAAGTTTAAAACCATGAAGCAAGTACCAGATTCTCCTCTAGTTTTAAAATAAGACTGCAGGTTTTCAGGGCAGAAAAAGCAAACGCTTGAGGTCTCAGAGTGGCAAGGCTCTCCTTAATTTAGAAATGGATGGAGGATGACTTTCTAAAGCAGTAGAAGGATGCTGGGCATTAATGAAAGCCTTTTTAGAAGAAACTCAAGTGAATTAGATGGCCCCAGGGCATCTATCTCACCAGCAAGACGAGAAATGGGGACCTGGTCTTGAGAGGCTCATCTCAGGTCTCAGACAGTGGCTCCAACCCAAGCACCACTCCCCAAACCTTGGCTTCCCAGAACCTGAGAGGTCCCCCCATCATCCAGACCATGGAAATCAGTCTGGCCTCACCCAGGCATCAAGCCTCTGAATCAGGCATCACTGCCCCGGCTTTTCTTTTATTCTTCTCTATACAGGTTCTGTATAAAGGAAAGCTTGGTAGTCAATGGTTTGGGTTGGGTTTGGTCTTAGAGCAGAAATGCTGATCCTCTAGTCCCTCCGAATTCCTTAAAAACAAGACAGTTGAAGTTTGTCAGGATGATACTAGTGTGTACCTTTGACATAGCAAAGGTAAATATATATGTTCAGCCAGTTTTGTTTTATTGGGTATTTTGTGATGCTAAAACTACAAAGAGTAGTGAATATTTACTGAGAAGTTACAGAATGCCAGGCTTTCATATGTTCTACATGAATTGTCTCACTTTGATCAACAAAAAACTTTCCAAGGTAGGTATTTTGATGACCCCTCTGGATGAGGGAGGATTCTTCAGATTAACAGAGCTCAATAACTAAACTAGGACACACAGCTGCTTGCTGGTCGGACAATGGTTTGAACCAAAGCCTAGTGCTTTCCAAAGCCAGAGCTCTAGACCACAAAGCAGTTACCAATGTCTCCTCATGCCTTAAAGAGAGTCTGCTTATACACAGAGGACACAGTAACTCTGTTAGCCAGAACATTTGCTGGACAGCTAATGGAAGGAAAGAAAGAAGGTGGGAGAGAGGGAGGGAGGGAGGGAGAAAGCTACTGCCTTGTGAAGAGTGAACTGGGCTGAGTATAGCTGCACTGGTGTTCTAGTTACTTTCTCCCCCAACCAGTTGAATGACCTGAGGCAGGTTGCTGGATATCTCCATAGGTGAGCACCATCAAACGAAAGATTTGGAAAATGATGAGATTGTCCTTCCCAAGGAGCCTCTCCCAACCCCTATAGCCAATCCTGGTATCTCCTTTTCCGATAAAGTAACCCATTCCCAACTATCTTCAGTTCTTTGATCACCCCATGGGCATTGGTCTTGTCAACCTGGTTAGAGGATAAGATCTTAGAGGACAAGAGTCTTCTTTCCTCCTCCTCCTCCATTTCCTCTTTCTCCTCCTTCTTTTCCCTATAAAGGTTAACTGAGGGCACAATGTCTATCCCCACTTCTTCCATTTGTCCCACAAATGTGCTGAGATACAATAAATAAATAAATAAAGACTCAATAAATAAGTTGGAACCTAATCCAGGCTTCGGTAATTGATCAGAGGCAAAGTCCCTACAGTTGGTTCTCACTATGATCACTCTAGTGACATAGCGTTGGCAGGTAAGGTGGTGTCTATGGAGAGCAGCAACTCACATGCGGGGAACCATTTGTCAGTGTGGGTTCTTTTCCTGGTTCTTAACTGCTGGCAAAGAGTGAAAGGCTCAGTGATGGCATAGTGTAACCGTGAGAGGGGGATGGAAGTGATTCTCACCCAAGAGAATTCTGAAGAGTTCTCCCCATTGAATCTAAGTATCAGGGGTCTGGACTCCTCTGAGAGCGTAGGCATGGCCTGGTGGGTAGAGTTTGATGACTAAGAGAGCCCTCAAGGAGAAAGATCTAGAGTTAAGAACCCTAACTCAAGTGACTGCACACCACAGCAAAGGTTAGTCATATTTGTAAAACTGTTGGATTCTCAACCCAGAGCTGCCCCACTAAGAAGAATCAGGAAGACGGTCTTAAGCCCAGATCCTATTGTCTTTTCCTTTACCTAGATACAGGCCCCAGGACAGCCAGATTTGTCTGAGACACACCTGATGCCCAGATGGTAAATCAGATTGCTCAGTATGGGCAGAATGACACGTTGGTATTTCCATGTATTGCAGATGGTGGGGGGGAGGGGTGGTAAATGCAAACATTTGGAAATGAAAGGGGTCTTGGAGGCAATTTAAGTCAAATCTTTACCCTGTGTGGATAAAAATGGAACCACTAGCATTCTTAGTGGTTGGTTTTATTTTGTCTTGTTTTCTCCTATGCAATCCCTGCTTCAAATGAAAGAATTTGGAAGCCTGCTTCTTGACCCTTCGTGTTTTCCTTCTCTTGATGTGAAAATTAATGTATCTCAGGTAGCAGAGGTGACCCAGCCCCTGGATCCATCCACCTAGCCAGGTAGCAATTGTCTAGCCATCCACTTAACCATCTACGCATCCACCCGCTCATCCATCTAGCCATCCGACATCAAACTGACTATCTACCAGGCATTAGAGTAAGCACAGAAACCAAACACTCGAATGGACTCTATTACCTTGAAGAAGTTTGTGGTCTAGTGGGAATAAAGACCCCACTATATCATCATCACCGTTATCATCACCACACCAAGTGTTATATGATATAACAGGTACGTTCCTAATGCTAAAATAATATAAATAAGATTTACTGAGAACTTATTATGTTCCCAATCCCATGCTAAGCTTTTTACATACTTACTCTCATTTAAGCCTCACAACGATACTATGAGACAGATACTATAACTTCTTTTGTTTTACATGTAGAGGAACTTGTTCCACATCACTTACCTATAAAGAGGTGGAGTCACTCTTTGAAGCTCGACAGTCTGTCTGCAGACCTTAGGCTTTTAATCAGCCGGCTACTCCCCTGGAATAGCTGATGAAGAAAGGACTCAAAGGGAGTTTGCAAAGTTTCCCCAGAGAGGGTTTCGTTTATACCGGGCCTCAAAGCACTGGCGGGAGATGGCCAGAGGAAGAAGAAAGTAAAGGGCATTTCAGGCAGAAGAAGACTGACGAACAGCCCACAGGATTTAGGGAGGAACAAGGAGTTTGGTACAAATAACATATAGAGTGCTTGTGTGCAGGTGGAGTGTGAGACAGCAACAGCAACAATAATAATAGTAATCACCACATCTTATAGGATGCTCCCTCTGCAGCCTGCTGTGTCAGTGCACTTACTGTTCCTGCAATTCTTGCAACCGCCTTGAGGTAAATATCGTCACCCTAACTGGAGAAACTCAAGCTCAGAGCCTTGAGATGACTTGCTCAAGGTCACATAGCTACATAAGCCTTTAAAATAAGAATGGTCTGATCCCAAGAGTCACGCACTCAGAGAGATTAAGAGTTAAGCTCTGAAGTTAGTCATCCTGGAGCAAAATCCCAGCTTTGCCACTTACTGGTTGGGTGGCCTTGGACTAGTTACTGAAGCTCCCTGTGCCTCACTTTTCTCATTTGGGCGGGGATAATCACGATCTTGTCCATCTTATCTGAGTGCTATTCTAACGACTCAACAGAGTAATGTCTGTGAATCACGAAGTGCGGCGTCTGGCACTGTTTTAACAAAGTTTTGCTATTACTGTTATTATTAAGTTGGGGTCCATTTCTCAGGGAAAGATAACCGTTGTTTAAAGTAAGAGAAATAAGTGAACGCTCATGAGAAAAAGAATTCCAGTTTTGATGATAGAGAAGTTGACAGTCACCACCCGTTGGCCCCAGCTCCAGACTGGAAAGGGAACAGCTTTAACCAAAGGCTTTATTGGCTCCACGAAGCTACAAGCTTCTCTGATGATTCTGAAACAACTCTCCAGCCCTCCCTTAAACGTGCAGTGAACAGCCCTCGGGCATTTTGACCTTGGCCAAGGGATGATGTGATGGGCTTCTCCATGCCAGGCCTCAGCCTCAGATTGGGAAACATTGTCTTATGAGGAAGCCACGCTGCCTGGATTTTGGCTTCCTGGTCAACGAAACCCCAGTGCTTCACAATATCATGCAGAGTGATTCAGTACCACCCAAGTCCCCCAAACTCCAGCTGTTGGCCCAATGCTCTCAAGCAAATGTGGGTCTTCCGTATCAAGTGCATTGGGCAGAAAGACAGTGTGAAGCTATTCGTATTTTCTCCATAGGAGAATGTCTATTAAATGCAACACACTTTTATCCCAATCAGCATCCTGCCAGTCAAGTCACAGGTCCCAAAGTTCTGTACAAGAGTAGCCAGACGTAACCTGAGAGTTCATAAAGAAGGTACTTATCTCTCGCAACAAGCGAGGTGAAGCATCATCTTTGCTTAGCAGCATCTCATCCTGGGATTGAAGTTGCCATGACCACCATACTGAGAAGACAAGCTGTCTTCGTTCAGACTCCCCCCCCAGAAACAACCCAGAGATCAAAAGCTGATCATTTATTTGGGAGGTGCAACAAATCCTAGTAGAGAAATGGGGAAGTGAGCTAGGGAATGGAAGGTGGCCAACAGAGTGTGTCTCAAAGAGCTGGCTACCACTGTGGCAACTGCAGCTCAATCCATGGGGAAAGTCTGAGAAACGGTGTAAGTGCAGGCCTCAGAATGATCCCACTGTAATTGTGAGGGAGCTGGGGTATTTATACACCAACTCCAGTCATTGTTTGAGAGCTGCTTCTGGGAGCTGTTAATTTCCCAGCACTTTGGGTCTACCTCCAAGGCAAAATGGCTTTCTGAGATGACAGAGAAAGCCTGGAGAAGCAGAGCACACTTGGAAGACAGCTGGAATGTTCTGGAAGAGTAAGACCCTGAGGATGCACACAAGTGCTGAGTGCCTGCCTCACTAATCTTTTTCAAACAAAAGTCTTCTATATCAGCTCACTTATCAAGAGGACAGCTGTGCTGAGCAGCCTCAGATATCCACTAAAGTCCTTATGCCTGATTATTAAAAGCAATTTTTTATTCATACCAGAATTTTCCCCAAAGTCTATTTACTCATGGGCACGATATTAATACTTTCACTGATATAAAAAATTACGAGGAGAAAGGAAAGGAGCAAGAAATGACAACTACCGCATGACTTAGAAGTTCTGCTTCTTGAAAGTTATCCTACATAAATACATATGCATGTGCACAAAGATATGTGAACAAGGGTTGGAGATATTCCTTCATTTGTAACAAACTAAAATCATGAAACAGCCTAAATGCCCATCACTAGGGAAAGGCTGTGATACCCTGCAGATATAATGAATGATAAAGATTTATATATACTAACTTGGAAAAAATGTGAGATATAAGTGAAAAAATCTTGCTGCCGAATGATATGAATTGCGATTCCCATTGATGTATATATAATATATTAATTTATTATTATGTAGAATAACATGTATACATGTTTAGATATATACTAAATATCATGGAGGAAATATATCAAAATATAACAGAGGTTATTTCTGAACCTGGAATAGAAAATGGCTTGAGGGGAACTTTTTAAAATCAATGTATTGTTTGAATCATTTACTATGAATATGTATTTAAGTATGGTACTATTTGTGCAATTAAAAACAAGAGTGACAGCTGACATCTCTTCACTCATCCAGAAAAGCAATCAAAGCAGAAAGAACAACTAAAATCTCATAGCTGTCTAGGTCATTTAGTATCAGGGAAACGAATATGTACCTTCATGTCCCCTGAGGATATCATTACGATAGAAAAAGAAGTGATGGTTGTACTCACACTCCAATCTCAAGGAAATACTCAAATATTGGCAGAATTTCTGTGTGAAAGACAGCAGATTATATGTGATGTAATTTAGAAAGATATCCACTAAAAATTGGCATAAGTGCAATAATAAAAGACCTGATACTGAATGGATTACTTTCAGCTGTATATAAAATCCACTTACAAAGACCAGATACTTGCCCAGCAATGGCAGGTAAGGGAAGGGTTACTGTGTGAACTTCACACTTGGGAATTTTCTGAAGTTTGCAGACTACTAGACAGATGGTATTGTATCCAGTGACCTGCTGGTAAATGTTTAACAACTGGCTTTGGGGGTCCAGATAGGGGGATTCTGACTTGTCACATTTCTGATTTCCATGGTGAAAATATTCCCCCCAATGGCCGACTTCAAGAGGAGGAGCTGCTCAGAGATGTTTGGTAGCACACTGTCCCATGGCACTTCCTCCAAGCAGACAGCAGACATAAGTAACTCTGATATAACTTTGTATCAAACCAGTCAAAAGCAGTAAAATACTGAGATAAGTTTTGAGTACTATTACCTTCGTTTTTAATGTGATTCATTGAATTGTAAGTTTATATCATGTAAATGTTAGTCACAGTTGTGTTTAAAAGCCAGTTTGCAAAATCTCTGCAATTTTGACAATCAGCTCCGGAGCTGATAGGGGCCACCGCTAACTGTAGGAGCTCACAGATTTCTATCTGGAACATTTCCACAGAGGATACTTCAAGGAAGGGGCCAAGTAGATGCTAATCAGAATTATAGAAAACACCGTGTTTGGCTCTAGAAATATAAACAGACAGATTGTGTTTTCACAGCAGCCTGACACAAGTTTTGGTTGGGAGTAACGTTCCCTAATATCCCCAAGCAACTTGTCTGAGCAGAAGAGCTAGTTAGGAAGATAATTTCCCTTCGAGTGAGAAAAAGATTCGACTTCGGAGGCTGGAAATTGGAAGGAAATTCATACTGTATCAAATGCTATAAGGGCCTGCCTCAAAACGCTTTCGGAGCTGAGATATTATCTAACCAGCAAGCGGAATGTAGTCATTGCTTTTCTTACACATGCAACCAAATATTTTTTCCTTTATTCAGTTTTTCCACAATACGGAGGCTTTGCTAAGATCACCTTTCTAACCAATACTGTGTTGGATTTTGTTTGTTTGTTTTTTTTAACTTCATGGTCACTGTATGTATTTGGGCATTTTAAACGTGGGGTTCTATTGTTGGCTACTTAAAAATGGAGAGCTTTATAAAACAACCAAACCTAGAAACTATTATGTTTCTTCACTTGTAAAATGGAAGGGGTGCTGCACCGCCAGGTTGCTGAGGACCATTTTAGATGAATTTTTATTCCACGTTTTTATGCAGTTAAAACATAACTGATGGCAAATGAGGACAGAGAGCAGGAAGGGGCAGGAGTGAGACCCCATCACCTGAAGCGCTCTCAGTGTCTGATAAATGCCAGATTTACTGCTAAAGTGAGATTGATAAAGCCTAACTAAATCACAGCCACGCTCGGGGCTCAACTCATTTATTTTTTTCCACCCCCAAAAGGAACACAAGACATGGAACTCAAGTCAGGCATGACCAGACCTGAAGAATTTGACTCTTCCATTCTGCTGCTAGCAGAAGTCCTCGTGATCGGGGCAGACGGTGCGGGAGGCCCGGGGGGCTGCAGAGGCTGGGCTGGGGAGTGAGGGCGGGAAGGGATGCTTAATCCGGCTGGGCTTTGGGAAGGAAGGAGCTGAGGCCAGCCAGCTCAGTGCAGTCTTTCATGAATAAACACTCTAATTGGGGACATCACAGATAATGGGGCTGACTTCTTTCACTGGAGGGCCAGATCATGATTTGCTAATTGGATATTCCTGGGGTGGTGGAGGCTCTCTCACTGGCCCTGTGTGATTACTAGTTAATGGGGTTTTAGAAGTTCCTATTCCAGACTGATAAAGGGAGCCACGCTAAGGAAAAGGAGCCGGCGCCCTTCCCGGAACGGCATCAGGAAGGAAGCCCAGCGTCTGGGAAAGCACAGGGCAGCACCAGTTGCAGGGACGCATAAGGCCCAGCATTGACTTTCTAAGCCGGGATTGCCCACCCCTGTCAGTACCCCTGTACTGACCCCTTCCCTGCGGGAGTATTAGATCCGGGAGATAAAGTGCCCTCACCTACCAGACCTCCCTCACCACTGGCTTTTGGGCTCATTCCTTTGCACAGAGCAAGTACCCAGGAAGCCAGACTTGCGGGGGGAGGGGGGCAAGATAAACCTCCGGGGATGACTCATACGAAGGGCAGAGAAAGCTGCTTCAGAGTATCCGGACTGGAGCTGGAGCGTGGAGGATGCCACCATTCTTGGAAGATGGTGCTTCCAGTCCGTCCCCTGCAGGGCGATAATGGTACCCAAAGGAAGGAGCCACCAAGGAAGGAAGCCTCCGAGAGCGTACGGAGGGCTGATGTTTCAAAGGCGGTGCTTCGGCCCCTCCTTTTTGGGGGGTTCAGGGTCAACCTGGAGCCCTTGGCCTACCCAGCAAATGGCCTGGGGGCCAGAGGGAAGAGGAACTGGGGAAAAGACAGGACAGGAAAAAAAAGAGGAGGTGAGGGGTCTTTCTACAGCAGAACTCAAGCAAATTCCTTGTGCCACCTCCCCCCAAAGTTCTCATAAACCCAGGGCCAGCTGCTCTGGTCAGAGCCAAGAGTGCACCGTGTCTGCAGATCATCCAGTTTCTCTTCCCACAGGAAAGCACGACTTCTTTCCTGATGAAATTTACAGATAATTCAAGGTCTAGAGACTCTCTCCCCTGCTTCAGGGCATTCATGAGCAGTAGCCCTGCTCGGTTAATCCTCCGTCATTAGTCTCGTTTGTGTTGTTTGTGGGGACGGGGCTCTCTTCCTGGACCTCAGCTACCGGTCTTGTCAAACTGTCATTTCACTGTCATTTCACTCATGTGTAAAAGACCTGGGGGACCTTGAGTGAATCGCTCTTGGCACGAAGGAGGGCAACTGTTATCACATCAGAAACCAAAGAAGATATTCTGGATGAAGCCTCAGCCACCACCAGTTCCCAACAGTGATCCACACATGGACAGCTGAGAGCTGACGTTATGAAACTAATTTGCATTTCATAATACCTACCATTTATTGGGCCCTTTTTACATGCTAGACCCTGCGCTTCATACTTGACCTGTAGGCCCTCATTTAATCTTGCCAAGAGCCTGAGGACGTGAGTCCTATAATTATCACCATTTCACAGATGGGAATATTGATTGACTTCTTAAACTTAGTCCACACCCTGACTAACAGACAGACCTGGAATTTGACCCGAAGTTCATTTGACCCCTTGTCTTACACATTGTGCCACAATCTCTTCCTTGAATTTCACCCGGTTCAACATTTCTTTCCTGAGGACAATTGACCAGATGGGAGATGGCCTGGATTCATGATACAGAAGAGCAAGGAATCTAATTTTATTTTCTTAGAAATGGTGTGAATGGAGTCCTAATAAAGGGTACATTTCTTACTGGTGGTCTTCAAGAACTGCACCCTCTTTTCTAGATGCAGTGATAACTGATCACTTCATGAAATGGCCACGCTTAACATCAAAGAAGTCTTGCTAATGACTTCCGGGCCAGTTGCTTAAACTTTCAAGGACTGATTTTCCCACTACATTGGAATGGATGTCATCTAAGCTTCATCCCAGCTCCATATCAATGCATCAAGGATTCCTAATGTGTTACAGAAAGGGAGTTCACTATCTCCCCTGTGGTCCAGTAGTACTTTTGCCATAACTCAGAATATCAGTTATAAAGCTGGAGGGTTTTAAGGCTCGTATTTACCAGTACCCATGTCCTTTTTTTTTTTTTCTTTCTCCTTGCTCTCCCTCTCTTGGTGCTCGTCTCTGTTTCCTTGAGCTATGTATCTCCTGGCATCCTTGGTACAGCTCCATCTGGCTCGTTTGTTATTCATGAATTAACATGTGTTTTGCATGCATTCACCTTTGAACAACTGTTCCAAAGTATACCATAGTGTCGCAACAAGGGTCCCCATGATTGATTCTGTATACCATCCCTCAAAAATATTTAAACATGTATCCCAATATAGGTATGTTAACTTCTCCATAAGTTCCTTAAACAATATACACAAATACACATTTTATAATAAACACAAAAATAGAAAATAAAAAGTCCAAACATATTTACACCATATCCTATGGGTCATTTGGGACCAACCTACCTGTTTTTAGAAATCCCCAGTTATCTAGAATGGTGGAGAAGCTTAGATACTTTGGGCTTAGATGGCAGACGTTTGAGAATGAACCCTTGTTAAACAAGAGAGTCTATGGCCTAAGAGTTCACAGACATGCAGTGAGAGAGAAATGAAGGAAGGCAGGCCTAGATTCTTCAAGGGAGGCTAGACATCCAGACATTTATGGGAATTCTACTAATATTTAAGAGCAGTTTGTTTTTTGCTGTCACACTGTGGACAGAACAAAAGATATGTAAGGGCCAGCTATGACCCATGTTCTGCCAGTTTGTCACCCTATCCTACAATCTAGAGGTCATCTTTTATACCTCGTTAAGACCCAAATCCCACAGGGAGATAGCACAGTAAACTGGGTTAGCTCTTTTCACCGGAATGTGAATGAATTTGACAAGTATAGATAATGGTGGAAAAGAGAGAAAACTATGACAAAAGCCAGAGAAGAGACCCCAAAAGAGTAACTTTCAACTCTCAGGTACCCAAGGATTCCATCATGGTCCACATGTGCCCTCCAACCCAGCACCTGCCACCCCAGAGTTTGATGGACGTGCAGAAGCACCAGCCCCTGAAATGAGTGATTTTCTTCCATCCCTCTGGGCAACGTCGAGCTCCCTGAACTTGTTGAGAGGCTGACAGGGCCAGCTTTAGTGCTTTGAAACTTGAAGGTCTCTATTTCCTTCAGAGTGACTTGGAGAAGACTAAGTACCTCCCTGTGTCCCCTTCAATACCTCCCAGCTCCTGCCCTAGTGACCTCCCTATCACCATGCAGTCTGCTTCCTAAGACTGGTTAAGGGAGGGGCATGCAAAACATATGCTAATAAAGGAATACAAATAAGGCAGATAGAGCTATAATGAGGATGTCAAAGACAACTCAAGGAGACAGAGACAGGCTTAGGAAGAGGGAGAGACAGAAACAAAGCAAGGAAGCAAGAGACCCAGCAAGGCGCAAAAGAGAGGAAAGAACTTACCTGCCTTGTTTGGTGATGCAAACACATTAGGAGAAAAAGTGGGCAGAGAAAGCATCGAACTACTGAGCAAGACCACAAGTCAACGTTCAACCTAGGTTTTACTCAATTCAATGGACATATATGAACTTGGACTCTGCCTTGAAATAATAGCGATTCATAATACTAAGGCATTTTCTGTGTGGCAAGATTTATTGACACAGAAAATATCATGTAATGTATTTAATCCTCACAATGTTCCTATGACATGGGTCTATGATTATCATTTCTATTTTACAAATGAGGAGCAAATTTGGTGAAGTCAGCCCTAGGTGGCAGAGCTGCAGGTCTGGGGCTAGGAGCTGAGGTGATGGGTCTCCAGAGCCTGCCAGTCTACACAGGAAGAGTCTATACCAGTTGCAGAAGACCCATATCTCAAGAGTCAGGGTTTCCATGTTCAGATGGAAAGTCCCTTTAATGTCATTATTTTTTCCTGCTGACGGTATTTAGTGGGCAGAATGGTGCTGTGATATGGCCGCTCAGCTGAAAGGCCACGGATTGGTCTCTTAGCCACCCTGGGCTTCAACTCCTAGGGACTAAATAAGGTTGTTTCCTGCTCAAGGAATCTCTGGTGTATTGATTGACCATTATAGTTTGCTAAGGACATGCTTAAAATGGGGTTAAAAAAATATCGTCTCAACACAGATAAAGTAATACCCGAGATCTGTTCATTTAGGAGATCAATATTCCCTCCAGAAGCACCGAGATTCCTCATACGTGGCAAACATTTGTTTGGACAAATTTTAAATTGAGGATCATTTGATTGATAGATAATTGTCTCCAACATCAGCCACATACTCTCAGCTGTCGTTGCTACATCACAAATTGACGTGTTGTTACTTTTTTCTGTTTTCTTTCTTTCTCTCTTTAAAAAATCGTGAGCATTATTTTCTTATAATCATCTCTGAAGTCAATTTATTCACTAAGGAAAAAACAGATGACTCCCTTTTTAATTCCCAAAGGGCCCAAGGTGTTAGAAACCCCATAGGGAAGAGTTTGGGGCCAGACTCCAAAAAAACTTGAGGATGTGATGGTCTGCATCCAGCCCACTGAGCCAAGCTCTGTTCCACATCCATGTTCTGCAGGAACTGGCAGTGCCCATTTGTCTCCCACGAACCCCCAACTTTTACCTGCTCACTTTCCATGTGAGACAATCAAGGCCCAGGGGGATGATTGTCCTGTGATCCCAAGGACTTTTGAGCCCTAAAAATGTTTATACGTGTATACATACAAGCGCGCACACACACACACACACACACACACACACACACATGCTTCCCGGCCTAGGAAACCTAGGAGTTAAAAGATGGAAAGATGAATATAGGTTAAAGTCAGGAAAGCTTCCTGGAGCTTGTCTTTTAGAAATTAAGTTGATTTTTAATAAAGAAACAGAAGGAGAAGGAGAAAATATCGATCAGTTCTTCTCCATGAGGAACAGTGATTGGATGAGAAAAAAATACTGTATGCATTTAGCACACAGGTCTGATTCTTACTAGACAAGCTTTCTAGTTTCTTTCAATACTCTGGCCTCTAGGTCTCTGCTTATTTTCATGGCTCCTTTAAACAATAGATATGATTTCTATGGCTAATTAACACTGTAATCTGTATTTTCATTTACTCCTCGCTTCTGGAAAAGTTGGTGGCCAGAGGGAAAAAAAAGCTAGAGTCTCTAAGAGGTAGTTTGTTCAAACACTTCTCTTGTTATTTTTTTTAAATAAGAAGTTTAAAAATCTATTATTATAGAGTAATTGCTCATCAAATTTCTTTCTAAAAGTCAAAGCAATTTTCAAATTATAAAGAACTTCTCAAATGTGTCTAGATAATTATGAGGGTACAATTTATATAGCTCCTGTACCTGGATAGGCTGCAAGGCCTGTAGAATCTTTGCCTTTGGAGCCCAAGATTGCATCACCTGGGTTCACATGAAAAGCATCACGTGATGCAAGTTAAACATACAACAATTCTGAGGTCACAAACTTATACACACGGAAATTATCTATCACCTTCCTATAACATTAGCTATTAGGGCCAACATAAATGATTTTCTTCCAGTTGAAGTTTCAAGGATGATAAAACTGTATGATTGATAGGTAGGTAGGTAGGTAGATAGATGCACAGATACATACACGGATGGACGAATAGATCGATCGATAGATCGATCGATAGATAGATAGACAGATAAATGGGCAATGATGTCAACTAACTCATCCCTTCTTGAGAAAATGAAATGATTAAAGACCCCTGGAGAGCTGGAATCTCCAGAAGGACTCTTTTGCCATCAGCACAACAGTTACCTGTAACCTTGGGGGCAAGCCTTATTGTGCCTTAGCTCTCTCTCTCCAATTCTCTCACCAAAGCCGTAAACCAAAAACCAAACAGGATTCCGAGGTTCCTTGCCACTGTTTCAACCTACTGAACAGCATCCGAGTAATTCTGGTATTTTTTTTAAATTGTAGGCATCTCTGTGTACATAGGAACCTGAAGATCTGTAGGCTGTCCTTAAAAATTGAAATAAAAGGTCAGTTTTGGAATCTCTAGGGTTGTTAATTGATTCTAGGAAATAGGGAGAATTAACGAAAAGTTTTAAGGATCCCTAACATTGGCTGTATGTGTGTGTGTGTGTTCCTACACAGGGGTAGTAACGCATATACACACACACACACACACACACATTTACTGAACATTAGTTTTCCTTTTTCTATTCAATTCTCAAGTGTGACTTGGGTGTTTGTGTCCTGGGACCTCCTGGACACTTGGACACTTACAGGGCTCCTGATCATGTAACAGCTGCTTCCCTAAGACACCTAGGCAGACAAGACACCTACGGCTGCTTGGAAAATGATCTGGTTTGCTTTAAACATTTCTTGTCTGTAGTCTCTACTCCCTAATACAGTTGCCGGCTCTGATCTGCTGCCTTTCAACTTGGAATAAATACATTACTTATGCAGTGAATGTTTTTAATGTAACAAAGCAAAGGAATAAAAATGCCTTACAACAGTTTTATTAAAAACAAATTCCCACAGTAAATACATATACACTCCGTTTCTGGGAGCAAAATAGCCAAGGACATCACTGCTAAGTGCTCTGGGAAGTGCTTATAAATTACTTGAAATAAAAAACATTGTTGCCCGGACATCAGGGATGAAATGCTGCAGTTTGTAATAAATTAACACAGAACTTTACTTCCCCTCCTCAAACAAAGCAGCCATTTGTCTGAATAACCCACATTCAGCTGTGAGTTATATTTTCACAACTCCAACTGCATTCATTTGCAAATTATTCTGCAGTTTTAATGCTCAAGTTTTAAATACCTTAAGAACGAATAAATAAAGCAAAGTCGAGCAAACAGTTGGCTTGTAGTTTAAAAACTGCCCTAATTTCTGCTTTTCTTTTGGCTTTTTTCCTTTCAAAGTTTTTTTTTTTTTTTTAATGGCACAAAGTTTCTTTAAACTACATTAAAAAAATTAAAAACTAAAACGTATTTGGGGATATTCACACCAGAGAGGTTTCCATAAATCCATTATCGGTGAAGATATTTGACTAGTACTCATTTTACATTTTTAAGACTTTTCTTCCACCAATACTTTAATTTAGTGACAGAATAATTTATAACTATCTTTGAGGTTTTGCCCATTGTGTGTAACTTTTGTCTGGTAGTCTTGGAATTGGCTAGATTTTTTTCTCTCTCTCTCTCTCCCTCTACGAGACTTTGTCCAGAAAAAAAAAAATCTCTAAAGAAAAGTTGTGTCACTTCCCTTGAATTATTTTGATTATGAAACAAAAACTCTGCAAGAAAACTTTTCAAACTTGTTCTGTAAAACAAAACGAACTGCTTTCCAGGTTCTTGAAAGAAAAATTTGATAGAGCATTTATAGATTCAATTTGAGGTTTGAAGTTTATTTTTCTGGCCCAAAAAAACACAAAAAACCAGCCTAGTTTCCTCGTGCAGAGTTACTGGCTTTGTCGTATTTCTTTGCATTGTTTTAAATAAGGTCCTGTGTAGCCACTTGAACTGGATAAAAGTAATGTCACCATTTTCAGGAAGTGATTTGGGGAGGAAAACTCTTCAGAAGCATGTTATTTTCAGAAAAGTACCTCATAAAATATTTTTATAAAGTAGGAGTTGAAATCATTTAGAAATCACTCTCTTTTATAAATCTGTTTGGAGAAAGCTCTTTTGATCCCCTCTTTCTTCTGAGCTTCATCTTTTATTTTGCTCAGAGGTAAACAACATTTGCTGCATTTAAACAAGGGCATTTGCCATTGCGGTTCTTAAATAGTTTTCCAGTCACCCTATGGCAATTCATCACATGGGATAAAATAAAGGTACTTTCCATCCAAGACTTTTATCACCTCCCAGAAAATGTTTGTTGTTTTTTGCTTTGTTTTTTTTTGTTTTTTTTTTTTTGCCTCCCTCCCACCCCTACCCCCAACCCTGAGCGAGCTGCGGGGGATTGTTTTAGGACATTTCAAAGCCTTTTGTGAAGACGGAACCAAAGTCCTTCTGCGGAGGATAAGAAATGCTTGATTACATGCACTGTAAAACGGGAGATATTACCAAATTCCCTTTTAATTAAGACGTCTAAAGAGCCATTGCTTTGGAGAGAAAGACTTCCAAACAGTTTAAAAATAAGGATGCTTTTCGATCTGCAGTAGATACCCGGACCTCTCCCCGACCCTGAAGGGAGGCATCTGTCACCTGGGGGAGGTAAACGGACATTAGAAACTCCACCAGAGTCAGATGAAGAGGGGAACCCAAAATGGAGGCGGGGATACAGAAGTAACCGCAAGACCACAGAGCTTGAATGACGCCATGGGCTTCAGTTAAGAGAAAAGCGTTGCTTTAGTTAGCCAGGTCATTTCTGTAAAGGCACACACCTTTGTCATTTAAAAAAATAAAAATCACTCAGCGATTACTGGTTTGATGCTGTTTGATTCTCTGACCGTCCAAGCCTGATTAAGAGCATTTGCTTAGGCCCTAAAGACTTCATAGCTGGCCACCCATCTGGTGTTAGGCTTGAGTCTGTGAAAATCCCTCAGTTTAGCACTGAATATTCTTTTTAAAGACTTTAAGTAAAAGGGCTGACATTAGCATATGTTCCCCCCAAGTGTCCTGTTGAACTTTCTGCCGGGCATTACCCTACCACGGGCTTTCTGGATGTTGTCCAATGAGAGATTGGCTTGGAACTGTAAAATTAGCCATCTGCCTATTAAAAATGTAACCAGCTGCATCCGATGAAACACAGTGACTATTGAAATGAACTCATCCGGGAGAGAACTCGGGTCCCCTGCTTGGACATTTTTCCAATCTACTGCTGGACTGAGACTCCACAAGCAAAGAGCCTCCGTCCTTGTTTGGGGGGAACGACACGCCTCAAGAATGAAGAAGGCTTACGGGTTTTTTTCGTTGCTAAAGTTCTGGCATTTCTCAGGTTGACTTGGATCCTAAGTGCAGAATTCTCTATTTCTTTGCTACTTGTTTAAAACACCTCCTTCTTGTAGGAAAAAACAAAGGACAAAATAAATTGAGCAAATTCCTACTATCTCTCCCTTCCTTCAAGATTTATGTTCAGATATTCTATCCCAAATCCTGGATATTTCTAATCAACCTTAACCCACAAGCCTAAGATACTCTAAGCACAGAATAACTTAAAAGACAGAGCCAGAGCCATAATCACTCCTCCAAGAGCTGCCATTTCAGCAGATATTAAGCATTCCATATTTACTACAAGGTCTGTTTATTAAAAATGAGAACTTTCAATAGCTTTGCGCTATTTTTTTTCTCAAGCCTAATGGGGCATTAAAAAATAATTCATTAACTAATTAACAAAACTGTGTTTATTTACAGTATATAAAATGTTTCTATCAGGAAAATAACACACCATAATACAGCGCTGTGTTGACAGCGAAACATCTGCAGCTTAATTTAATGCATTTACTAAATGACGAGAGGAAATCAAAGGATGTTTAAACAGCTACTTCTCTGCCTGTGATTTTTGTTTTTCTCTCTTGAGGTCACAGGGCACCAAGATGCCCCTTGGGAAGCCGGAGCTGCTTTCAAAGGTGCTCAGTACAATCATCTTTACACAATTATGGAAGTGTCGGTGCCGTGAAGTGTTTGGACTCGGTGCCAGTTTAAGCTGATGGGCCCATACACGTGTCCTAGAGATAAGTACTTTGCAGCCACTAAGTGCTGTGAGAGTGAACCATACGAAAATGTCTTTTTTGTATGTCAAAATCTGTCAAATATTGACAACTTCATTACACTCAACCTGGTATTTCCAATTTGCTCTCTCTCTCTCTCTCTCTCTGTCTCTCCCCACCGTCTCTCTTTCTTCCTTATTTTGCCATGGGCAGGAATAAACTCAAAGTGAGTACTCATTGATATATTCGCCTATTATATTACTTTATGTTAAAATATATTTTGCTAGGTTCATTTTCCCATTAAATCTCTCCTCTCCACTGCTCCTGCCTGCAGTCTCCCAGGAGACAAAAGGTATTCTGTTTGTTTGTAGGTTTGATCTTTTTATCACCACCGCAATATAAAATCCCAAGAAAAAGAGATAGTAGTAATTGTATTAATACATAATTCAGGTGGATGTGTAAATTACAACCTCTCAGGAGGAAAAATTATAGCACAAAAAAAAAAAAAACAACCCAGAAACAATACATGCAAAGTGATGTTTTGAGAATTTGTCTTCCATTCACCTAGACCTTAAGCTCTATTGACCTCGGGAATAGCAAAATGAACTGGGGAAAAACTTAGGTTTTCCCATAACACATAAGTGTAGTCTGTGTGTCTACCTTTGTCATAAGTATACAATAATAATAAAATGTTTAATTTCAACTCAGATACGTAGGGCCCATCCTTGTTGTCTTTTTACAGTAGAACCTGGATTTCTAATAGCCATAAGGAGATTTCCTAAAGCAATTTTACCTGTTTCGGATGCAAGCAAATTTTAAGCTACACAGAACAAATTGGATATATCACAGTTCTGGTTAAAATTAGATTATAAAAAATTTAAACAGTAGCTCAGCAAACCATACTTACTGGCCAGAGCTGCTTTATCTGTGTCCCTCTGGATTTATACACAAGTGGCTGTGTCATTTATATCTATTCACTCACAATCCTGTATCTGTCGTGCAGTTATCTGAATGTGGCCATATTGTGCTGTTCTGGGTTGAGCATGGACTTTGGTTTGGTTCACTGTAGGGGGCCTGGGTTAGGGAACCATCCATGCAACCTCGTTTTTCTCTCTCCACTAGCTCCGTATTTAGGTGTACTGTTAAAGTAGAATACCAAATATATGCTGTCTTGCCTCAGAGTCCTTCTTGATCAGGAACTTAGAAATTATTTAGCAAATGTGCTACCACACCCATCTGTAACCTTGGCAGGCATTACTAGTGGATTGCTGCAGTCCTGCTCAGCAACCCCAGTCACAGCCTCAGAAGGCTTCAACGCACATACTACAAATCAATCAGAATTGGCTCAACAGAGAAACCTGTTAGCCAAAACTATAGACCCACAGAGATCAAATTAAGCACGCCAGTGTCCATTTTTCCAGGATGGCCTCAATTAACCGCATCCTAACTCATCAGCTCTTCAATTCAGCAGGTTTATTTTTCTTCTGGCTGTTCTCTGTCTGTAGGAGAAGGAAATACATTTTTTTAAAAATGCAGCATATATCACAGAAATTGGGAGACCTAGAACCTTCCAGGCCACTTCCTGTGATCAGGTCACAATTAACCTCATCTATCAGCCCATCTGCATTCACCCCTCTGGGCCTGCTCTGTGCAAAATGTTTAGACTAACAACTTAAACCAGATTTGTTTTTCTCAACTAGACCTCACTACTCCCAGTAGACTCAGCCACGTTGGAAAGAGTCAAGAAAAAATACACTAAAAACTAAAAACAAAAGAATTCTCGGAAATCTCATTTTATTTGCACTTTGGACCATGGAGATGATGCCCTAATCAGAGTTCAGTGCGTGCACCTCCCTGCACAGGACCTATGGTAGCTCCCTATTGACCACAAGAGTTAGCCCAGGCACTTTTCTGTAAAAATGACAATATGCTTTGTCAAGCTTTTTCTCATGCAGACTCCTGCCTCCACACCCTCCTGTTATTCAGACTCTGTCAATTATTCACCTGCCTTGTTTTCTCAGACACCAGTGCCCTCGACTATGTATTCCCTGCCTGTTTTGTGCTGTGTTTCTCTGCCTGGTTAGCTTCTCATTACCCCTCAAGCCCCAGTTCAAATAGCAGCCTCGTCTGTGCCTAATCCAGGCAGGCTGAGCCCACTGCTCTCTTCTCTAGGTATAAGAGAAGAGATGGAGTGATTGAGCTGTGAAGCACAGCTGGGAGGAACCCAGGCCCTGGAGCAAGACTCTTAAGTTTGCAAGCCTCACTGTCCACTTGCTAGTGGTGAGTCCATAGGCGAGTCATTTAACCTCTTTGTGCCTTGATTTTCTCATCTGTAAAATGGACATAATAGCAACTAAGATTAAGAACATAAACACACCCAATGTACTCAGAGTGGCAAATAGTGTCAATAAATGTTAGTTATGATTTTCTATCATAATTGTCAACTTCCGTGTCTGGGACGCCCCCACTGAGTCCAGGGACCTTCCTTTAGTCATCCTTGCATTCCCAGTTCTTAGCCTGGAGCCTGACACGGCGTAGGCACCCAGCCAAAGTTTGGTGAGTGACTAAGTGAAGAATAAGAGAATGAAAAGTTGAAGAAAGGGAGAAAGGTTTTGAGTGGGCAAAACCTAGAGGTTACCTGAATCCTATTAAGGCATATATAATAAAAAGGTAGCTGAAAATATAACTTCTTCTCCATGAGCCTTACCAATAGCCATCATCAAGAGAGAGAACAGAACTACGATTTTTGTAGGGAAAAAACCCTCACTGGGCTTATTTATTTTCCACCCCTCCACTGTGAGACTAGGAGGCTCATTGAAAGCTGATCCTAAATATATGGTGTTTTTATCAATCTATACTCGGATTGCCAGAAAACAAAGCCACCGCTTGTCCAGCCAGGGAAGACTGCGGGGGAAGCAAGGCTGGAGAAGGGCAGGGTCCAGTGTGGCTAGAGGAACAGCACCCCGGTGATGGCGTATGCCCCCTGTTAAAGGACGGGCTCTGGAGCCAGATTACCTAGGTTTGCATCCCAGACACAAAATTGACCAGCCAGGTAACCCTGAGCAATCACTTCCCCTTTTTGTCCTCAGTTACCTTGTCTATAATATAGGGATAAGATGGGCATGACCTCCTAGGATTGTTGTGGAGTGAAATGAGACAATCCCCATAAACCTCTACGCACAGCATATGGCATATGTACTTCATTATTATCAAATGAGGATTCTCAAAGGTAGACTAGAGCCTGGGCTGGGGAAAGCCAGTGAAAAGAACTCTCCAGATAGGAAGAGAGGCTGGGACCTGGCAGAGTGAATTTGGCATTCAAGGGGGAAAAGAGTATGTACCTTCTCCTCTTGTCTGTGTTTGGAGCGGCTTTTAAAACTGCACAACCTCCGCTAACCTTCGTTGCAACACTGCGCTGAAATGTTACTCCCAGGATTTGACACTTCCTTATTCTTCCCACTACTGTTTTCTCCCTTGTTGCTTTGAAAATATGAATTAATGATGAATACTAATGAGCCCTGTGACAAAGCTAGACTCCACTAACGTTGGGAGCTGCAAGATTCATGACACTTCCAACAGGGGAAAGCGTACGGAATCCTTTCCCTGATTCCTGAAATCACATGGCCCAAATACTCATTTTTTTCTCCCACTCCTTCCATCTAACTCTTCCCTTTTTAAATTTTTAAAAGAATCTTCACGAAAGCCTCATGAATGAAATTTTGAACTTGTTCATAAGATTTTATGTGTCTACCTGGAGTAGACATGAAATTACTTTCTTTTTTTTTTAAGTACTGTTGCATCTATGAAAATCTTTCTGGATGTCTTTTTATTGTCCTGTGCTTTCTTTACTTGTGTTTTATTGTTTCTGATGCTATTTCATGGAGCCCAGGGATTTGTGAAGTAGCAAACCAGAAGGAACTCAAGTCATTGATATTGAACATGCGGTAACTTCCGATCTGATGCCAATTTCCCCTCCCTCTCCAATAAAAAAACAGCAATACTTTTTTCTGCCGTTGGCATCAAAGACAATTTTTATGGCATGGTCTGCACTACTCTCTCAACGTGATGGTAAATGTTTCAGCATTAAAAGCCAAGGAGAAACCAAGAAAAACTATAATATGCAGGATTTTAGAATCAAGTCATAAAGTCTATGAAAATATAGACTACGTATCCAACTTCCTCAGTCCACGTCAGGACTTACTCTAAGATGTTCTGCAGCCTTACCAGGTATTGCAGTTAGGAACAGCTTTAAGAAGAAAACGATAGCTAGCCCTCAGGGCTATCCCTCTACCCTAAATTCCTTTTCTCGGCTGCATTCTGCAGACCAGAGGCCTGGACATCTACAACTGATAAATGCCAAGAGAAGGGCAGGCAAGAGCCTGAGAGTCCACTAAAGCCATCACCGATCGGAGCTCCGCCGCACCGATGCTCAGGAGGGCTCCTGATGAAACAGGGGCGTTTCTCGCTAGATGAGCTCTAGTTCTGAAGATGTGAATTCAGTCCTCACTAGCGTGTGACCTTGAGCCTGTTGGCTATCTGTAAAATGGGGATACTGTTAGAACAACCTTTCTATGGTTGTTAAAAGGATTAAATTAGATTACCCTTCTAAAGGGCTTGGCACAGCATCTGGCTAATGGTAAGAGGTCAATAAGTGTTTGTTGATGTACGAACAGGTCCACTCATAGAGGAGCCAGGTTACCTAGTGGCTTCTGCTCATTGTAGAGGAAAACATCTAAGATTTAGCAGAGAACAGGACTTTCTTGCCCCGGAAACCCTGAACACAAGACATCTTCAAAATCGAGTTAGAATTGTTTGTTTCACTGAAATGGTACTTAGGAATTCTTCCTTAACTTGCTTTGTCATTTCAAGTGCAGCCATTTACCACCCTCACAAGTTTTCTAGTAATTTGTTCATCACATTATAGGTAACCTCTTAGCATGTACATTTATTCAACAAGAAATTCACCCAGAACTTCCTAGCTCTGGGCAATGGTGATAATGACAGTAGGGGAAGGGGGATAGCTTGCAGGGACCACCAGCACTAGAGGAAATAGTTCTGGTCCTCGAGAAACTCATGGGGAAATGGGTGCAGATACATACTCAACAATGAAAGTGATAATCTGGTATAAAGATTAAGAGTATAATCTCTGAGCCTGACCGGATCCAAATCCAGCCTCCACCAGTAAATAGCCTTGTGACAGCGGACAGATCTCTCAGTCTCTCTGTGCCTCACTTTCCTCATCTATTAAATGGGCATGAAAACTGTACCTATCTTGTAACATTGAACAAGTTATTACATATAAAGCGTTTAGAATAATGTCTGGCACATTGTAGTAGTATATAAACTTTACCTTGAAGGTAATCAATGAAAGTGAAAATTTGGTGTACTTACAAGGGACCAAGAGAGATGTTATCTCATTTCACCTTCACAAGGTGATAACGTACTAACCCTGGTCAAGTTACTTGGCCTTGGTTGTAAAATGGGCTTAAGGAAGTGCCTATACAATAGTTGGAAGGATTCAATGAGTTAACTTAATGTAGAGTGATCAGGGCCATGCCTGTACAAAGTGAGCCCTCAGCAAAGAGTCTAGTGTAGTTTAAACAGCTTGCCCAGGTTCACAAAGCTAATTGATTAGGGTTGAATCATGATATAAACCCAAGACGGACTCAATATGGTCAACACCCAGAGGTCTATGTATAATATTATGCAAGCCCACTTCCATCAGTCCTGCTTGGGAGGATCTGGAAGTTTCCATGGAGCAATGATCTTTCTGTCTCTGTCTGTCTGTCTGTCTGTCTCTCTCTCTCATTACAGCAATGGCAAGAGACATTCATTCACTTAACTTTGATGCAGCAGTAATGAATCAAAATACACTTTAAAAAAATGTTACAAACTCTTTCTGGTCAAGAGGCAAGATCACGTATCACAGGCCAAGAGGTAGTCACACATCACGAGACCACACAGGACTGTAACTAACTTCGGTCATGGCTGGTCTGACTCAGCCTGAAGCCAAGAGGAAAGCAAACGTGGCTAATTAAGACTCCAGGGAATGTTCAGACTGTGTGCAACCGATACCCTGGCCACCGTCTCCAGGTTTTCCTGGAGATAGAATCCTGCATATAACCTGAGTATGACTTCCTAAAAATCCTCCCAGATATTGCCAGGGAGAGACTGGAGGGGCGGGATTTAGCACTTTCAGAATTATCTTAGTGGCAAGCTTAAAGAATGTTGACTGATGAGAAATGACAAGTCGTAATTCCCAAATTATCCATTTACACTTCAGTTATAACACTGAACTCTAAAGCTCTGCTCTTGCCAGAAGAGAACGAGCCTTGTATCCCTCCGCGGCCTCTGTAGAACTCACCTTTGGCTCTCACATAGGTAATGCCCAGAAAGGAATGACGACCCCAAGGATAAAACAGAGTGTGATTTTGTCCTGTCTTTGACAGAACCACAGAGATCTCCCTCGGCTCTTTGGTGAAAGATCCCAACATAAAAACATACTTATGCAGTACAAACAGTTTTCTTTACTAATGTCTTGGAAGTAGGGCAGAACCTACTGGGTAAACACTCCCTGAGGTTGTTTTGTACTCTAAATACAAGACAATTCACTCTCCTGCTAATTCTTCTTTCAGCTTCAGAAACCAACTGGTGGGCACAAGGCACTAAAACATACCTATTCCTAGCTAGAGCTCAGTACTGGGATTCTCTACGAGTAGAACTCCTAAAACAAACAGGAGTACAGCTCCTAAAACAAAGAGGTTTGGAATGAACCTGCTCCACAAATTCCTCCAAGAAATCAGGTTTCTTGTTTCAGTCAGTGGGAGAAATAGCACAGTAATAGTGCTTCCTTGGAGATTCACAAGGTATATTATTATGTTAAAGGATCCACAACATATCCAGCCGCGTTCAGTGCAATGAATCCCAAACACGTTTGGCCGTAGAACTTTAAAACGTATATTTATATATTAAGTATATATTTTAACATATCTCTCTATCTTATCTATTTCTGTATCTATAGAGAGATGGATGTCTATCCTAAATAAGTGATTTCTAATGAAGTACATGTAACAAACCGCTGGCCTTGGTGGGATTGTGTTGGCTGTGCTGAAATCTGGGTGAGAGGTGAGATCCTGCTCTCCAAGTAGCTACGTACATGATTTGATTCTGATGGAGGCTTTGACTGAGGAGGAGATCACGTCCTAGAACAGAAAGGAGAAACTCAGAATACAGGAATCAGTGAAAGTGAGAACACAATGAACGTGGAGAAAAATGACAAAGCATCTGCTTTGTGACTACTACTAGCTCTACACCCCCGTCCATACTCACCTGCCCCAAAGGGTTGATTTTGAGCCCTGAGGTAGATATGGTTAAAACCAATAGCCGTTTTCCTGTGAGACTCTGTGAGGTCTGGTCATTGCCTGGGTTGACTCAGAGACCAGGTGACAGCCCAGGGTTGAGGGCAGGAAGCTCAGAGAAGCAGTGTCCTCAAAGGACAGCTGTGGCTGAGGCTTGACCAGGGGCGTCAGAAGAGAAACCCGGGTGTAGACTCATTCTAGAACACATGGTTGACACCACCTGCCCTGAGACTCTCCTAAAAAACCGAGGAGATGTTAAGGGAAGCTGAATTCCCGAATGACAGCCAGTTGTCTCAGTTATATGTGCAGAGTTGGTCAATCTTGAGGACATTTTAGTTTTACTCACAATCTCTAAGACCCATTGGATTTTTATAAGACATTTTGATTTCATATGTAAAATACCACAAATCCATTTTTTCTTTGCCCTCAAGCACGACTAAAATCAGACCAAATAATCTGGAGTTACTCTATAAATACATACTTTGTACAACACACGTGAAGTCACTTTATATACCCTCTTTTCAAAATCTTCTTAACTCTATCACAGTTGCCCGTGAATAGTCATCTTCTCTCATATTCTAGATGAGTGTTGTGTTTTGGGTGTCAGGGTCATTGTTGCTGGTAGGACAGGAAAGAATGGGCCTTAGGAGATGCCTACAATACAAAAGCAAAACAGAAAACGACAGGCAAAAAAACAAAACCAAAAAAGTCTTGGTGTGATGCTCTGGGAGAGATCTGTGTTCTTGCAAGAAACATTTAACCTGAAAATAACTGTAGGGCAATGGCCAAACAAATCCAGAATGTGGGGTATTCATCAGGACCCTGTCTGGGACTCTTTGAAGGACGTGGCGTGATGAACAGAGTTAAGTGGTGGGACTTATTTGCTTTGGGGAGATAAAAACACATAAGGGTCAATGAAATACAGGGAATTTGACTGAATTCTGGGTTTAAATTTTTTTTAGAAAACTCAAAAGAACTTTTTTTGGAAATTTTAGAAAGCCTGAGTATGGACTGTGTGTTGGATAATATTATTGAATTAATGATTTTCTTAGATATGATAATGACGTTCTGGTTGAGGAGAATGTCCTTATTCTTGGGTGGTGCCGTATAAAGTATTTAATGTGGCAGGGGTGTATCGTGATGACTGCAGGCTATTTTTGGATGGAGTCTGGGCAGGGAGAGAGAAAGGTACCGAGTACAGAAAGATGGTAACATTTGGTGAAACTAGATGAAGATATACGGTCATTTATTATATTGTATTTTCAACTTTCCTGAGGGTTTGAAAACTTTTGAATTAAAAAATAGTTTTTAAAGGAAAAGTTTACAAAAATAACAAAAAATTGAGGAAATAATCTTTATGCAAACCAGTATAGCTTTCTCTAGCCCAAGTTTTCTGGTACAATTATCTCCCCTCCTTTACACTGTGGTTCGTGAAGATATTTTATATCCTTTTTAATAAACAAAGAAAGGATCTAAAGGAGTATGATTCCCTCCACTCTCTTCTTTAATAAATGTTTCTCTTTTCTCAAACAACTCAACAAATCAGGAGACTCTCTCCCTCGCTCTGTGAAGATCACTACTATCCCCAGACTGAGCTTTTCTGGAACCAAGAGGTTAACCTTGCACATTACGAAGAGCTAAGAGACGCTCCTGAGCATGGCCCAGGCATGGATTTGAAACTCAGTGTTTCAAAACCAGACTAAGTTAGCTGAGCTGATACCTGGATATCTCAAAGAACTTAGGTACAAAGGGTTCAGCACTGATACCCATGAGAAAACCCCGCCCTCACGTTAACACTGGTAAAATGTTCCCAAATGCCTCTCAGATGCTCCCATCAGAAAGTATGACCTCTATGCCACAGTTGAGAAAGCCTTGGGCAGATATTTTAGAGGAGGGAGGCTAGGTGGAGTTAGACTCAAGGTCACCAAAAAGAAGGTCAAAGGAAACAGAGACATTGAAGATAGGCTTTGTGGAACACGTGAGCACTGTTTCCAAGTATTTACAATACAAAAATATAGAATATGAACTCAAATTATCTGTGGCCCCAATACTTAGACATCAGAGGCAGGTCAATTTTGACTCAAGAACAAGGATGAGTGTTTTTAAAGGGCAGTGACCAAAGACAGAGTCCTGGTAAGTGCCCCCGCCAGGGGAAATATGACAATGAAGGATGTACAACCATTGGGTGATGCGATCCTCTCCTGCCCGGTCACATTTCCTTCTTCACTCTCCGCATGGCAGTGCAGCCTCCTTGAAATAGGACCAATGGCAATAATGCTGGATCCTAAGGAGCCTTGTCTCTGCGTGGGCTGTGTCCTGGCTCTTTGGAATAGAGAGCAGTGGCTCCTGGAGCAGACCCACTGAAAACTGTCATCAGGTACAGCAGGGTGGAGAGAGGGGCCCCTTGGGGAGCCTTCTAACCCTCAATGTTGGTCTCTGTGCATCACCCCCCGATCACCAGGTACCCTAGACAGCCCGCTGAAAAGAATTCAGAGTCTCTCAAGCTCCCAGCAGGAAAACCTTGGAGCCCTGTTGTTGAAAATAGCTCTCAACCTGCATCTCAGGCAGGTATTTTTAGGTTCTGTCTTGAAGACACAGAAACTTTCATACATTTCAGCTTCTTTGTCTGGAGTCACTGCAACCCCAGACATGTCATTGAAATGGGGTATAATTGTGGTCTCTTCCACCCAGCAATCTGAGAGAGCCGAAAAGAGCTTCCTGCCGTGCATCATAGAGCATGGAGAGCCTTTTCTGGCAAGGGAAAGTCAAAATGGATTTTTGAAAATAATAATATGTTGATCAAGAAGAGAAAAAAAGTCTACTGAGGAGAGGGAGCTCCATATTGGGGCTGATATGGAGAAGAAGGTTACCTATTATTTGGAAACCTGGTCTTAGCTCTTTTTTGCAAGCTGCAGAATTCAAGCTTGGAGGAGCTAATGTCTCACATTTGAGGTTGGGAAATAAAGATGCTTGGAATCATCTGAGTTAGATCAATGGCTGTTATTAATATGAGGCTCTCTGAGGAATAATTATAATTGTCAATCACTGGGCATAGCCTGACATTAAAAGGAGAAATAGGAGAGAAACCAAAACGATGCAGGGCAAATATGTGGAATTGACAAGAGCATTCTGATAGTGTGTAGGAGCTGGGAGAAGGGATTTTTGAGCTCCCAAGGGGCTCTGGCTAATATCTCACCATGGGGCAGGTCCACAAAGGTGACCCAGGGCTATGTTTTCTGGGAGTTTAGGGAGCACATCTCAGGGGCTGATGTTCTAGCTGTAGGGCAAGTGATCCCAAAGGTCTGAGAGGGCGTTAGGTGCCTACAGCTCACAGGACCGTGGAAAGCAACCTTTATCAAATTACCCACAACCATGTTACAGGCATCCCTGCCATCAGTGGGTCTTGCTATCAGACAGCAAAGAGAAGTTGACTGCGGTAAAGTGTGTGTGTGCAGTTGGTTTAAAAAGATGGTGGACCTTTTCCTTACAAATAAAATAGTAAAGCATTTGCCTACAAGGTCCAGAAAGGAGATCACCCATTGTCCATTTTCTAAGCTTCACTCAGTTGAAAGTAAACAACCTACTCCAGGAACAGGAAGTAAGGAGGCTCTGAGAACAAGCAGAGTATCCTGTGTGGTTTCTCTCAAGAGACCCGCAGCCATCAGAAGCCAAAGTCCAGTTTGCATGGAATAGAGACCAGACTGGCTATGGAATTGCGTGGCCCAGTACAAAGTGAAAATGTAGAAACCCCTGTTCAAAAATGACTATGAATTTCAAGACAACAGCAGCAGGGCATTAAACCAAATTCAGGGCCCCTCTATGAGTAGGGCCCTGTTCAACTACACAGGCTTCCCACCCTGATTAGAGAGCAAATTCTTACCTGATGGTCACTGAGATCAGCAGCATTAGGAAACGGGGAGCCTAATTCAAACCACAAAGAGACTCTTGAGATGTTCCTGGAATAATTGGTAAGGAAAAGTCAGAATGGAGTTTTAAATAATAATATGCTGATCAAGAAGAGAAAAAAAATCATTTGAGAGAGGGAGCTGTGGATTTGGGCTGATGTGCCTGGCGGTGATGTTTTAAAAGTTTATGTTGCCCTCTGAGGCTCAATATTTAACACATGACACTTAATCCAGAAATCACTTGCTCTTAATCAAGCTCTGTATTTCACACACACACACACACACACACACACACCCAGACACACACACCCATATACACACATACAGACACACACAACACACATACACGCACACATGCACACACACGTACATATACACATACGTACACATATACATATACACATATACATACACACACACACACAGAGTACAAACCTAATACTTGCCAACATTTACTGACCTAGTAAGTACCATGTCATAGGTTTAGTACTAAAAACTTTTATTTGATCTTCATAACAACCCTGTAAAGAAGGAAGCATTAGTATCCCTATTTTAAAAGATGAGGGCACTGAGGCTTCAAGGGGTTGCATACTTGGCTCAAAGGTCTACAGCTGCTGAGAGAGCAGAGCACAAATTTGGATTCTTAACCACTACGCCACACTCCCTTCTTAGGGAAGTACTGTCTCACTATCTCTTTATGGCCACAGTACCAAGTCCTCTTTCACACCTGGACATCAAGGGGAGAGAGTCCCTCTGAAAGTCACTTGGAAAATTAGTGGGCAAGTCAGAACCCAAACTGAGTCCCTGAATCATTGCTCCATCACTGAACGAAAGGAAAGTAAAAGGGCATGGCCCTCAAACACTCTTTTAAAAAAGAACCCAAGAATGTATACATAGGTATAATGGAATCACTTTGCTGTACAGCAGAAATTAACACAACATTGTAAATCAATTATACTTCCATAAAACAGTTTTAAAAAGCTAATAACTGGAAACAAAAAAACACAGAAAAACAACAAAATCCCAATTTTATTCGGTATAATTGGCTTGCAATAAATTGCACATATTTAAAGTATACAATTTGATAAATTTTGACATACAAACACATCTTTGAAACCATTACCACTATCAAGGTAATGAACATATCCATCATTCCCCCAAATATCCTCCTGTCCCTTTCTCCCACCTCTACCCCATTCTAATACAACCACAAACTTGTTATTTTAAAAACTATGCTCGGTGCTTTGTGACCACCTAGAGGGGTCGGATAGGGAGTGGGGGAGGGAGGGAGATGCAAGAGGGAAGAGATATGGGGATATATGTATATGTATAACTGATTCACTTGGTTATAAAGCAGAAACGAACACACCATTGTAAAGCAATTATACTCTAATAAAGATGTTTTAAAAAAAGTATATTTTCCAGCTCTATTGATATAAAACACATGTAAGTTTAAGGTGTACAACATGATGATTTAACACACGTATGTGTTGTGAAACCATTACCACAAACACTTGAGTATTCACACAGCCACTCTGTGTGAGGACCCAGAGCTGGCAGGGACCTCGGTATGTCACATGACCCACACCCTCTTCGCAGGATAGGAACAGAGCCAGGCAGACAGACCAAGAGAAACAAATTGCAAAGCCTAAGGGAAAGACCACCACACAAATACCTGTAAAATCTTTTGGGTTCAAACTGGGTTTTGCAACAGCCAGAATTTTAAAAAACAAAACAAAAAACACCTGGCCTGGCAGGTTGTAAAAATTCAGAGCTGAGCAAAGAAGTTGTTTCATGCTAACTTTTCATAAAAAGCAGAAAAGCAAGGAGGGAAGGCCAATTAAGGCCTAACTTAGCTTCTGAGGAAAACTTTGCTTATTGTTTGGGAGGAAGTTTCACTGGGTGGGAAGCAAAAGTTGTACAGGGCAGGGGAACCAGTGTGGCTCATTTTTACATCTTTTTTGTTTTCTATATTGGTTGGAAACGATCAGGGAATAAGGGGTATAAGGAAAAAAGAGTCTGAAATCTCCCCACCCCCAGGATTCACAAGCAGCTTTCTTTCATGAAAGGAAATGTTTTATTTTTTTTCAGCTTCATGGAGGTATAATGGACAAATAAAATGGTAATATATTTAAAGTGTAAACACGATGATTTGACATTTGATTTAAATCATAGATCATGATGGTTTGAATTTCACCCATACATTGTGAAAGAATTGCCACTGAGTTAGTTAACACATCTGTCACCTCACATATTTACCTTTTTTTTTTGGTGAGAACATTGAAGTTCTACTCTCTCAGCAATTTTAATTACCCGATACAGTGTTATCAACTATAGTCATCAGGTTATACATAAGATCCTCAGACGTTATTCATCTTATAATGGAAAGTTTATTACCCTTTTACCAACCTCTCCCCATTTTCCCCACCCCCAAGCCCCTTGTCATCCCTTTTCTACCCCCTGTTTCTATGAGTTTGACTTTATTTTTTAGATTTGAAAGGAACTGTTTTACCAGTAATCAATAAGAATCAAGCAGAAGCCAAGTCAGTATTAATATAGGAGCCAGAAGGAGGCTTGCAGAAGCGAGTCTGAAAAAGAAGCAGATGGGTCCGTGAGCCCAGGGTCTCAGCGTCTACCAGGTGTGGGAGGTCTGTTCCACTGTCCTCCTAGAACTTTATCTGCTTTGCACGTTTCTGTCAAAGAGCTTCTCAAAGCAGAAATGATTGTTTTATTCAACTTTGTGTCTTTTTGTGCTTTACCTGGCACATAGAAGGCTCCTTAAGTTGACCTGTCAACAGCTGGGTTAGTGGAAGAAGGTGCTTACTTGGCATCCAAGTAACTGTTTTCTATTCCTTTAAATCTTGCTCTCTATATATTTTACTTCTACTCATAGGCTGAAAGAGCTGTCTGAGGTTTTTTAGTGACTGTTACTGCCATTTTAATGAAGCATTACATGTCTATAGAATAAAAAGAAAGAAACGGGCTTCCCTGGTGGCGCAGTGGTTGAGAGTCCGCCTGCCGATGCAGGGAACGCAGGTTCGTGCCCCAGTCCGGGAAGATCCCACATGCCGCGGAGCGGCTGGGCCCGTGAACCATGGCCGCTGAGCCTGCGCGTCGGGAGCGTGTGCTCCGCAGCAGGAGAGGCCGCAGCAGGAGAGGCCACAACAGTGAGAGGCCCGTGTACCGCAAAAAAAAAAAAAAGAAACATTTGCTGCCTTGTATGCTCTTCCTACATCTCCCAATTGGCTAAACCTGGAAAAAAAAAAATATTTGTGAACTCAGCAGCAATCCCGTTTCCCCGAGAGCAGCTTCTGAAATATTAAGCATGGCTCTTTAAAGACAATAACTGTTCTTTGCTATGTGTGCTTTAAACAAACCTCAAAAAGACAGTACATTAAATAAGAGCAAATGCAGCACCATCTTTAATTTTAGGTTCCGAGATACTTAAAAGATGTCGAGTAAAAATTATGCCTTAACATTTAGTGTCAGAGGGCCTGCTCTGTAATTGTGTTTATTCCTGTTCTTCTCATTAAAGCTACTGGCTTCCTTGAAGCCACACGTTTTTATCAAGCATCTATTGTGTGAGATGCTAGTTCTTGGCTCCTGCGTTGGGGGTCTGCACTGTCAAAGGTGAGTTTCTCAGCACTCAAGCTCAGCAATTCCAACTGAATTCTGTCCTTGAGGCTGGTGGAAAATCGGCCGAACACTTCAGAGAAGAAAATAACCAGGCAGAATCAGGAGCGGGCTCCAAATAGGTGCCTCGTCTCACCCCATCACACACTAACTCCCCCAACAAGTGACTGTTGTATCCTCCCAATCCTTATTTTTCCATTCAAGTTGGGGAAGATTGTGTCAAAAGAAAAAGAAAATGGGGTGCAAGTAGAGAGGGCAGTCCAGCGTGCATGACTAAATGTCAGGTTGTACAAGAGAGTTTATAATTAAAAGTCCAAGATGACAGATAACTGTAAAATCAGATTGGTTCCTTTCCACATGGAAGGAAAACATAATGTTGTCATCCAACCCAAGCTTTTTTTGGTAAATTGAAATTACAGTTTTATTTGGAGCTTTTTTTAAAGGTCCATTAATTAAAAATTGGAAGGCATGCCAATGCAAGAAATACCATAAAAGGTGTTAGATTTAATGGTCACCACGTACTATAATTAAAAGATGATGTTATCTGAATATTAAATGCTCTAAATCCATGTTTGCTTTTTATTGAAAATAAACAAATTCAGGAGCAAAAAAAAAGAAAAGATATGTGCAAAATGTGATGATAATGGTTGACTTCTAAACAGCCAGGGAAATTATAGTCATCCTGTGTGGGAAAAGAACAAACACCTCTTAATTACATTTCATTATAACGTACCTTTCTCTGCTCAGTTGTATATATTAATTATAAAAATCGTGTTGCAAAGTGGAGAGGCTCTACAATAGTCTTTTTTTTCCCTTCCTCCCTTAATTCTGTCTGAAGCAGGCTGGAAGAACAATATCATCTGTCATCTGCAGAAAGAGCTTTCAAAGACAAAATCATAAAAAGAATGAAAAGCTATTATATAAAAAAAGAAAAAATGCTTTGATTTCACAGATTTTCCACTTATTAATGTTTAAGGTTATCTGTTCTTTTAGAAAAGTATCTTCTCATATTGTTTTGTATGTGTATGTTCAGGTAACATCACTTTCTGATAACTGTATCACATGGCATATGCGTTACGTAGATCATTGTTAATGAGAGGCGGGGGGTGGGGGGGGAATGGGGGGGAAGGAAGCATTATTATGGAAAGATGCCATGCAGGACTTGAAGAATTTTCTAAGATGAGGCAGAATAAGAAAGGAATGGGCTGGATTTGAGGCTGATGCTTTGAGAAGGATAGATGGCTACCCTCTAGCTCTACAAAGGGCAATGGAGAGGTAAGGAGCTTGCACTACGATGAGAAAGATGCAATGCAGGTGTTACAAGCACGTTCACACTGCCAGTGTTTTGAGATGGTGGGTGGAAAGGAGTAGCCAAGATGGTATCCGGAAATCTGCTTTATCAGAAATCTGCTGAAACAGGCGAGACCCACCTGTTTGGCAAGTGTTAAGGTGTGATTCTAGAACGAGCTAGGGATCTCAGCTGGGCTTTTAGGAAATGTATGTGCATGATTGCAGCTTTCTGGGCAGAGGTCCACAACTTTCCAGATTCTTGGCTGAATCTGTAATCCAGAAAGGCTTAAGATCTGCTGCTCTAGGCCCTTGGTACTCAATGTGTGGTCCACGGACCAGTCATGCTAGCGTCACCTGGAATCTTCTTGCAAATGCAGAATCTTAGGTCCCACCTCAGGCCTACAGAATCAGGATTTAAGCAAGACCCCTGGTGATCCACGTGCACTTTAAAGTGTGAGATGCACTGATTTAGATGACTCGATGACGACAAACCATGCCCGTCATGGTGCTGGAGAGCCAGAACTATGTTTCTCCATCCATGATTGTGGAGATCACAGAGGTTCAATCCTGGACTCTGCCATTAACTGACTGTGATCCTAGCCCCCCCTAAGTAGGTGGCAACAATACCTTCTTCATATGGGTGTTGTAAAAATTAAATGAGATAATGGGCATAAAGCATTTAATAGAACATGCAACACATAAAGATCACTTAGTAACAATTATTATTTCCTGAATTCTTGTCAGATTTTGGAAATTATCCATGACATCAAAAATGTTGTGATCTACACACTTAGAGCAGTGGTTTACAACCGGGGGTAATTTTGCTACCCTGGGGACATTCAGCAATGTCTGGACACATTTTTGTTGTCATGATGGGGGGTAGTGCTACTTACATCTAGTGGGTAGAGACCAGATATGCTGCTGAATACCCTACAGTAGACAGGACAGCTTCTCTCTAAATGGGTTATCTGGTCCCCAAATTTCAATAGCCCTGAGGTTGAAAAACTCTGATCTAAAAGTAAGGGCATGAAAAACTGAGCTGGTCAGGTCTTAAGCCAGCCTTAGGGTCTATGAATACTTGAGAGGTTACTTGTTACTTTAGCATTTAAACTGAACAAGTGAAAGAGAATCACCACCTTCAAGAATGCAAAAATCTGAGTGAGGTTTCTATAAGGATTTCATCCCTGCAAAGAAGTTAAGCAGTAACTGGTCAACCTATCAAAATTAGCTCCCCTCCAACCCCATCCTGTCACCCACATCTCAGCACCTTCTCTTTTGTGTACCTTTGTGCTCTGTAACTATTGCCCACTTACTATGTGCTTGATTCTACCCTGCATTCATTAGTGAGCTTGATAGGAGATCTTCCACCTTTCTGTGTCCCTCATGCCTAGCCCTGTGCCTGACACAGACTGGAACTTCTGAAGTATTTGTTTATGCCAGGCTTTCCTCCTAGATATCGATGAGAGACACCAGGCAGTTTAATATACCTGGTCTCTCGGTCTTTAAAGACTTGAGGCAAAAGTAGAATAAAACCTTGACTTTGGGGTTATTTTGGAATCTCATAAGGATTTCCAGAAATGAGATAAAAAAGAAGAAAATATACAAATGTACTCCCACTGTGGGCAGCACAGCAGCACGGTAAAGGCAGCAACCTATAGTATTTTATTTCTTAAGAAAGAGAGAAAGATGCTGGGGTCAGGCAGCACCTGTCCAAATTAGCATCACCATTTACTAACCAAGTGACTTTAGCAAGTTACCCAATTGCTCAAAGCCTTGGTACTTGCACCTTTAAAATGGGACTCATTGTTAGATTGGCCTTTGAAGGTATTCTGAGGATGAAAGGAGACCAAACAATCATTCAACAAGTATCAACTGTGGACCAACTACATAGAGCACTGTGCTAAGCGTTAATGCATAGACAGTCAGACCTCCCTGTCTATGGGTTCCGCATCCACGAATTCAACTAATCACAGGTAGAAAATATTTGAAAAAAATTCCTGAAAGTTCCCCAAAGCAAAGCTTGAATTTGCCACTCTTGTGGCAACTATTTACATAGCATTTACATTGTATTTACAACTATTTACATAGTAGTTACATTGTATTAAGCGTTAGAAGTCATTAGAGATGATTTAAAGGATCTGGGAAGTTGTGTGTAGGTTATATGCTAATACTATAGCATCTTATATAAGGAACTTGAGCATCTGTGGCTTTTGGTGTCTGAGGTAGGTCCTGGAACAAATCTCCCTCCGACACCAAGGGACGACTGTAAACCACTTAGCACAGTGCCTGGCATAGAGTCCTTGGCAGTAGACACAGGCAATACGTGCCCTATAGACTGTCTCACAGACAAGCTGGGATCATCGAGTGCCCGGCAGGGGTTCCTGCCTTTTTTATTTTATTTTATTTTTTATTTTAATTTTTAATTTTATTTTAATCAATTCTTTTATTATTTACAGCAATCTTTTGACAATTTATGCCAAATTTGTTCTGATATATTCTTTTTTTTAACATCTTTATTGGAGTATAATTGCTTTACAATGGCGTGTTAGTTTCTGCTTTATAACAAAGTGAATCAGTTATACATGTACATATGTTCCCATATCTCTTCCCTCTTGCGTCTCCCTCCCTCCCACCCTCCCTATCCCACCCCTCTAGGTGGTCACAAAGCACCGAAGCTAATCTCTCTGTGCTACGTGGCTGCTTCCCACTAGCTATTTTACATTTGGTAGTGTATATATGTCCATGCCACTCTCTCACTTTGTCCCAGTTTACCCTTCCCCCTCCCCATATCCTCAAGTCCATGCTCTAGTAGGTCTGTGTCTTTACTCCCGTCTTACCCCTAGGTTCTTCAAACTTTTTTTTTTTTAATTCCATATATATGTGTTAGCATACGTATTTGTTTTTCTCTTTCTGACTTCACTCTGTATGACAGACTCTAGGTCCATCCACCTCACTACAAATAACTCAATTTCGTTTCTTTTCATGGTTGAGTATTATTCCATTGTATATATGTGCCACATCTTCTTTATCCATTCATCTGTCAATGGACACTTCAAAAAAGAGTCATGTACCTGCCTTTTTTTTTTTTTTTTCTTTAAACCGGCCTTTTGTAGTTAATCGGCATCCCTTGGGCAAGAGCAATGGTGACCTGAGGATCATGTCACCTTGGTGCCCAGTGATGCTGGGCTTAGCAAAAAGAACCCCAACATTGTTTAAAATAGTTTATCAGCAAATTAAAGTGTTCTTTACCAACTTTTTAAAGTTAAATGGGAAGGACATATGAAAGTAGTCTGGGAAAATAAATTACTACTTTAAGAAATCAAAGAGAAGGGTTTGTGAAAGATATTACTGTGTTAGCTACAATATCTGAAAAGTTGACCCAACCTCAGTATGCAAGGAAATGGACAATCATTTGGGAAAGTCATTGCAATGGAATTCTTAATGTTAATAAATTAAAATTACATAAATCTATGGAAGATACACCAAAAAAGTTTGTGTACAATGCCGACATGAAAATCTAGCTCTTTAGTCAAATTGCCCAAGATAAAATGCAAGAAATGAATAGAATTATATCAGCATGGTTGTGGATTTGCTGTTCATTTTTTTCAAAATCTTTTTAATGCTTCAAATCTTCCAGTTAAAGAAATAATATCTATAATAATAATTCAATGATTTAGTGCTAGATTAATGACTAAGAATTTTCCCATTTTGGAAAAAAAAGAATAGCCCAAGAAAGGTCCCAGAAGGGAGGAAATGAAGAAAAACACATTGGAAAAATTAAATATGGCCGGTAGATAAACTAATTACCCAGTGCCTAGCAGTTTGAAACAGAATGTTATACAGATGGTCATTTGCATGCTTAACTATAGAGAAAAGAGGCAGGTACTCTATCTGGGAGGGAAAAAAGGAACAATACATACTTTGAAAGTAAGGATTCACTGGGTAAGTTTTATCTGTCCTCAAATTTGAATCCTCTTAGTGTAATCAGATTCTGGCTAAGGCTGCTCCCCCAAAGAGCAAATCAAAATGTTTAGATGCTGACATGTTAGGGTCAGAAAGACTTTGTCTCCAAGTCCCGGCCTCACCTCTTCCTTGCTGTTTGACTCTGGGCAAGAGGCTTGACTTGTCTGAACTTGCTTTTATTTATCTGTAAAATGAAAATATTATTTCCTTATCCATTGGGCTGTTTTGAGGACTAAATTAAATTAAATTCTCAGTGTATGTACAACACCTAACACTGGTAACTACTCAGTGAGTATCTGTTAATTACGGTATTAATATTAATATTCCAATAGATTGTTCTCACACTCTATTTCATTCCTATCTGTGAGCCCCGTAGTGTTTGGCTGTGTTTGGGGTGTTTGACTGGAGAGCTCTTTTTTGGCTTTATCCTCCACACCAAAATTCAAACTCCCAGGCTCTGAGTTTCTTCCCATTGCTAATTGCTGCTCCACATGCGATGACAAGCATATCTTTCCTGTTGGTAGCTGATGAGTCAATCAAAAGATGCTGCTGGTTTGGGGGTTGTTGAAGCGCCTGATGGCATGCCTGACACTGACAGCCCCCCTGGGGAAGAGGAATGGAATTTGATACATTTACCACAGAGGTTCCCAGACAGGCTCTTCCACTCCAGCCTACCAGGATAACCATCTAGCAAGCTGGGTAGATGCCTACCCAGCCCTAGTTCTAGTTTCTATCGTAACAGTTCTTCAGGGGCAGGTACCTCAACAATCCTGTTGTGATAGCCACAGTATTGCTCTCAAGCCCCAATGCAGCCAAAAATAAAAATAAATTAATTAAAAGAAAAAAAAAAAAATAAGGGCTTCCCTGATGGCGCAGTGGTTGAGAGTCCGCCTGCCAATGCAGGGAACACGGGTTCTTGCCCCAGTCCGGGAAGATCCCACATGCCGCGGAGCGGCTGGGCCCGTGAGTCGTGACCGCTGAGCCTGCGCGTCCGGAGCCTGTGCTCCGCCACGGGAGAGGCCACAACAGTGAGAGGCCCGCGTACCGCAAAAAAAAAGAATCCGCCTACCAATGCAGGGGACACGGGTTTGAGCCCTGGTCCGGGAACATCCCACATGCCGCGGAGCAACTAAGCCCGTGCGCCACAACTACTGAGCCCGCGAGCCACAACTACTGAGCCCACGTTCTGCAACTACTGAAGCCCGCGCGCCTAGAGCCTGTGCTCCGCAACAAGAGAAGCCACAACAATAAGAAGCCGGCGCACCACAACGAAGTGTAGCCCCTGCTCGCATGCAGCAATGAAGACCCAACGCAGCCAAAAATCAATCAATCGATCAATAAAATCCTGTCCCTCTCCTTCTGCCAATGATTCCTGTTCCAAACGCATCCCTAGCCCAGACTATCAGAGCCCTCTCTTCTAAAGGGAGGATCTAATTTTCTGATCAGCATAATTCCTGGTAAGGACTCAATATCCAATAACAGTTCATTGAACAGCTCCTCTATAGAAAACATTAGGATTTTAAGGTGGAATTCCCAAAATTAATCTGCAATTCAGGTTGATCATTGAGTGCCTACTAGGTGCCAAGCACAGTCCCAGAGGCCGGGTAGGGTGAAGAATGAGGAGTATAATTATGAGAAAACAGCATCCAGACTTCAAGGAGCTTAGAATTGAATTGGGGAGAATGACCGTGTTTACACCTCAGAATGATGCAAGAAAAATTAACAAAGGCTAATCAAGGTGTAATTAAAGCTGGAGGCTTCACCGAGCAGGAGGCGTTCTGATTATCTGGGCAGGTGAGAAAGTAAAGGAGAGTCAAGACAAACACCAGGGAGAAGCAGTTCTCGAGCTGGGCATTGCAGAATGAGAGGTTTTAATGGGCAAAAAATGAAGAATAAGAAATGGCACCCACACCTAAGGGAATAGCATGATCAAGGGCACAGAGTCCCAAAGGTACATTGTCAAAGCCAAGTGTGGCAAAGACATCGATTCTATGGGGGAAGGTGATGGGGAATCAGGCTTACGTGTTAATAATATCAGTCTTTCTTTTTAATTTTTATTTTATACTGGAGCGCAGTTGATTAAGAATGTTGGTTAGTTTCAGGTATGCAACAAAGTGATTCAGTTATACGTATACACATATCTATTCTTTTTCAGATTCTTTTCCCATTTAGGTTATTACAGAACATTGAGCAGTGTTCCCTATGCTATACAGTAGGTCCTTGTTGGTTATCTATTTTAAATATAGTAGTGTGTGTGTACATGTCAATCCCAAATTCCCAATCTATCCCTTCCCCCCGACCATTCCCCCTTGGTAACCATAAGTTTGTTCTCTAAGTCAGTGAGTCTGTTTCGGTTTTGTAAATAAGTTCATTTGTATCATTTTTTTTTTAGATTCCCCATATAAGCAATATCATATTTGTCTGACTTATTTCACTTAGTATGACAATCTCCAGGTCCATCTATGGTGCTGCAAATGGCATTATTTCATTCTTTTTTATGATAGCACGTCCCATATGTCTTGAGTACCTATTGTCTTCTAGACTCTGCTGTAGATTTTATGAACAAAAACGAATCCCTGTTAAGATGTATCAAAGACTTAACTGTGTTAAGCTGTGCGCTAAAGCCTTGATATGATTTTACATCCCTGAGTGTATCAACTTTGGTACCGGTTAGAGACTTGTTTTCCTGTTCTGCTTCTGAGCAGATTTGTAACTCACCGGAAGATTCTCCAGGCAGGGCAAGTGAATGCGTGAGCTTTCCACCTTAGCGCCATACTTTGTTGGCTCTGTGACTCTGGAGAAGTTACTCTCCCCTCCTGAAACTCAGTTTTCTCATCTATAAAATGAAATACAGTTAAATTAATGCCCTCGCAAGATGGTTGGGAAGAGTAAATGAGAGACCAGGTAAATGAAAAATACCTAGCACAGGGCCTGGCTTAATAAACGCTTATTATTCGTATCATCATCATCATCATTATTATTATTGTCACACTACCACCACCAGCTTACTAAGGCTAGTATAACCTCTTTAAGGACTTAACGGAGATTGAGAAAAACACTCCATTACATTTGTTTTCTACCACCTCACATGTTCATCCTTTACCCATCATCTGCTAAAGTGTTGTACCAAATGACTTGAACGGTACCTCCAACTCTAAAATGTCTACTTTCAATGCCCCATTCAAGTAGGCCCCTCCAGTAAGCCCTGACTGACCACCTGAGCCCACCAAGCTCGTCCCCTTTACGGACTGCCCAGCTGTTGCTCATCTCGGGCTGTTCACACTTTCCTGTGAACTGGTCCAGGAGAAGGGCAGCTCATGCACATCCTCTGAGCCCTTAGATGGTCTTGGGGTGCAGGCAGGGGTGCCAGAGAGTCTATGGCAGCCTGCGGCTCCATCCTGTACCCACCAACACACAACCTACCCGTCAGCAGATCTCTCATCCTTCTTTTACCCATCTTCCTTCTCAAGTCCCACGTCAAGACTGAATTCCTGCTCCCAAGGCCCCTTTCTTCTTGAAAACTTTATTGTTCTGAGGGAAACCTGTCCCAATCCATATTTCATTCTCTTAATTCAATATCTCTACATTTTCAGGAGTTTAGGGCTTTAAAATTTTTTTCATCAAGTGTTTAAATCAATTTCTCTCCTCTTTATTGATAGAAACTCAAGGCTGCTGATTAACTTTTCAATCAAAGCTGCCTACAACACACACACTGGTGTAGGCAACAACGATTGCAGCTTTCGCAGCAACTAAAGCAATCATTTAGCTGACTTCCTCTGCATTTCTAGCTGTCCTTCTGGAAGCAGAGAAAGCTCCAGGGTTGGCCTCCATTTCCTTGCTCTAAGTGTCTGGCGACAAAAGCTCTTTTACTGAACTTGAGTTTCCTGCTTGCATCTTGGTTTGCTGAAATTTCTGGAACACACCTACTACATGCAGAGTTTGAGCCAGAAAGTTGCACATTTGAAGGAATGGGGTGAAAAAAAGAAACAATAACACTTCTTTCTTTTTTTTCTTACTTCTGAAACATTTGCAAGGTTGATTAGTTCTGCACCCTGTCATAGAATCACAATCCCTTATGAGGTAGATAGAGATAGATCTGTAGAATTTTGGGGGATGCCAGGTATCACTCAGGATGCTTCCCCAGAAATGCTAAAGCGAGTGTGAAGGAAAACAACAGTAATATAACAACAGCAACAACAATAATAGCTAGCATATATCCAGCACCTACTGGCTCTGCGCTGAATCTGTCCACCTACGATTTCGCATCTCTCTGTGTGTCAGGGTTATTATTCACCTCCTTTTACAGTTGAGGAAATGAACCTGGAGATGTTAGGTAGCTTGTCGAAGGTCACATAACCAGTCAACGGCAGTCAAGGAGCTAATCGGGGTACCCTGACCCAGGAACCCACTCTCTTAAGATGAACTTACTGGGTCTGTCTTCTGCCTATATTCACCGAGAACCCAGTGAGGGCAAGGGTGATAGCTTTGTCTCCTACAAGTCCTGCACACAGTAGGTGCCCAAAAATGTTCAAATCAGTGGTTCTTTCAATAAATATGTGTCTAATTGGGGCCAGACCAGTTCTAGATCCTGGGGATACAGTGGCAAATGAGGTAGCCAAGATCTCAGTCTTCATGGGGCTTAAGTCACAATGGGTGGAGGGCTCTGCTTTTAAAAAGTTTTTTAAATTTTTATATCGGAGTATAGTTGATTTACAATGTTGTGTCAGTTTCAGGTGTACAGCAAATTGGAGGGCTTTGCATTAATCCTTGGTTTGCTATGACAAACTCATGGCTTCAAGCCCATTCTGTTGTTTTCCAGGGAGCAGTGTCATGAACCTCAGACCACCTACATCCAGCCTGGGGAGCTGTAAGTGTGTCTTGTTCACAGCCCCTGAGCAGTTGCCCTGCATGTGACCTGATTTCTTTTCTTCCAGAATCTAGAATACAGAGATAAACGGATCCAGTTTAGGCAATGGTAGAGAGAGAAGCAGAAGGAAGTATCATCCTGGCCGTGAGATTGCAGGAAGGAGGGCCAGAGTTGGGGTCTCTGGATGCCAGAGAGTCTATTCCTCCTAATTTACAGTCAAACTGAGGAGTGTTTTTAACAAATTTTGTTTGCCATCAACATCGAAATGTCTCTCTTGATTGTAAATTTCTGGAAGGTGAGACTGAGAATAGCTGTGATTAAGCAGCAGGTCCAGAGTAGTACTACTTCACTGTTCCTCCAGCAGTGGGACATTCTACAGCCAGAATTCTATCATCCCTTTGGGATTGGGGGTAACTTAGTGACCCTTTCTGGAACTCAGCTTTTCCATCAGTAAAATGAGGGGGTTAACTCCAGGTTCCTTCACCAAGTAAGTGTTTGACCTTCTCCTGGGTCCTGTATCACATGCTCTGTATGTTCTATGATGCTTCAGTGATGGTGCCCAAGCTACCTTTGTTCCTTTAACACCGAGTGTTGAATCTGGTTGGGACATGGGTGAGGCCAGGGCAATGGGAAAATGGCTGGCAGTGCATTGGTCTCCACTGGGAATGCTGGGATCCAGGAGCAAATCCTTTAGGTCTAAGGGAAGCAGTGACACACACTCCCCTTGAAAGGCACCCAGGCGAATCTTGCCACACCCTATCATATTACCTGCCCATTTCAACCCCGGGAGCCTTTTGTCAAGAAAGGTAAAGAAGAGCTTCTGAAGACAAGTTCTCCTTGACTCAAGTTTCCATCTTCACACTGATTTTATTTCTCATTATTTAATTTCCTTCTCATCAGACAGAATTAAATACCAAATACAATTCCCAGGGCTTCTAGAGTCCAATTGCCCCAATGCTTTGTTTCCAACTTATATAAAAGTTTAAGTTTCCACTTCCCCTGCTCAAATTTCTGCCAAAACAGTCATCACCGATGAAACTTTTGAAGATAATTAGCATATCACATATCTGTAATAAGCTAATAATGTATTTCTTGGACTATGCTTCTCTGGTTAGCAGTTATTAATCACAAATATTATTTGTGTCATGTGAAATATTCCTGTTGACGGGTGTTTTTATGTTTGAAGGATTCCAGCTAAAAGTCTTCAGCAACAGATGGGGCCCCGCTGCCCCACCATGAGAGGTGAGATTGGATTGTGTCTTGTTGAACAAGGGTTAACCTTCAGGGGAAACAACATTAAGGGAAGTAATTATCCATTCACACTGAGCTGGCTACAAAGAAAGTGAGAAAATCACCTTCTCAGAACTCACATGAAAAACATAATGTAGTTAATATTAAATAAAGAGATTGGGCAACCTAGCCTCTTTTTACAGTGTGTTCTGAAGTGTCCTTGATCAGGGGCTGTTTTGTTTATGATTAATGAATGACTCACCTTGGGCTGTGTTCCGTTCAATGCATACCTCATTATGAATTTGAAGAGGTCATTTGTTCCTTGGATCTAAAATAAAAACCTTTTTGTACATTCAGAAGGTTACAAGTTTGATATTGGTACAAAATTAGCACAAAGAGCAGCGAGACATTTGCTTTGGGGTTGTTTGTTGTTATCATTTTGTTTTTTTTTTTAAAAATTTTTGGAATTTGGAGAGAAATTCTAAGTTCGAGCTCTGATTTTTAAAGTAGATCCTAAAATTATGTGGCTTGGGCACAACCTACCTGTAGTAGCAGGACTGCCCTATGGGTGCTGGGAATGAGAAGGGCTTTGAGTAGTAGAACGGACACGGGCAAGGGATCTCATGCTGCTCTTTAAGGAGAATTTGAATGGCACAAAAATCAATCAAAAGTAAACACAATCAGAGACTCAAGTACTTAGATAGGACCAGTTCTCTTCTTTACACATGATCCACCAGACTCCCTTTTTAACACTTCTTTTCCTCTGTAAATGTTCCTCTGTAAAATGTTCATTCTGTCCATTTTAATTTACTGATAATTTCACTCATATTTAAATGTCAGGATGAGTAAAAATTTGCACTGTGATTTGCCAGACCCTACAAAAGCCAAATCTGATGCCGTAGTTCATAACGAGGGACAAAAAAAATTCAACACCTGTTTGTTTTTGCAAGGTTCCTGATAAGGAAATAAGTATGGTAACTCTTTATCACGATGCCTACACACACACACACACAATTACGTTTATCTGAGGAAGATAGATGGATGGTTAAATGGTATGCATTAATCAGTCTACAGGTATAGATTTTGTTTTTCCATGCAGATAAAGGCAAGGGGGGACCTCTATCTAAGAGAAGGAGCTCATGTGTTTGGAACCCATAACCCCATGCTGGGCAGTGGGCACTTTCATAATCAGCATGGTTTCCAGCAGCACACACACAAACGTGTGATTGACTATGTAGGAGCCCCACCACAGCTCAGTTAATGATCTTTCCACAGGGTATGTGTGTTCACTTGTGCATTCAAATGAGGACTTGTCACGCAGAAATAAAGGCACGCACAGGCACAGACCTTAGCGGTTGACTAAAGATACCGCTTCATTGTAGACATAGTTCACTAGTCACCTAACTAACTTTTTTTCAAGTCAAGTTATTTCTTTATGTGTGAGAGAAACTATGTCCTTTGATCACAGCCATTCAGATGGGATTAAATAACAGCAAATCTCAGGGACTGGAGTGTTACTCCAGGCTCTGTCACCAAATAGCTTGGCCAGGCCATTTCTCCCATCTGGGTTCCAGGACCATTGCTATAAAATAAGGGCTTGGGACTAGATAGCCTTTATATGGTTTCTTACCATCACTGTTCTACTTTTTTTTTTCTAGAACGATGTCCCTCTGGTTAGTATCCTATGATTCTGTTCCAGAAACAAATATATGAATAGCCAATATAAGGTAGGAGGCACCTCCACTGCAAAATGTCCTTTCCATGAAATTCTCTTTCTCTTTCTCAAACTAAGTTCAGAAGATCAATGTGTCATCCTTCTCCATAACCTCCATTTGCCTCTTAGGTGTGAGAACACCAACCAAACACGAAATACCTTCAGGTTCTGTTGATGACTATCGTTAAGTACCTTCACGACCCCGCAGCAGACTGGCCACTTCAGCAGCAACAAACAAATATACGATTTTTACAACTAAAACTAGAGGTCTCTTTTTTTTTTTTTTTTTTTTTTTTTTTTTTTTTTTTTTTATGCGTTACGCGGGCCTCTCACTGTCGTGGCCTCTCCCGTTGCGGAGGACAGGCTCCGGACGCGCAGGCTCAGCGGCCATGGCTCACGGGCCCAGCCGCTCTGCGGCATGTGGGATCTTCCCAGACCGGGGCACGAACCCGTGTCCCCTGCATCGGCAGGCGGACTCTCAACCACTGCGCCACCAGGGAAGCCCTAGAGGTCTCTTTTATCTTCTGACTTCAACGGTGAAGATATAATGACTGGAATCATATTACTGCTAAGGGAAACAACAAGCACCGTCTCCTTATAGATATTTTTCCTTTTTTTTTTTTTTTTGCATTATGTGGGCCTCTCACTGTTGTGGCCTCTCCCATTGCGGAGCACAGGCTCCAGACGCGCAGGCTCAGCGGCCCAGCCACTCCACATGTGGGATCCTCCCGGACCGGGGCACGAACCCGCGTCCCCTGCATCGGCAGGCAGACTCTCAACCACCGCGCCACTAGGGAAGCCCCCTTATAGATATTTTAATACAACTTGGCAATTTCCAAAACAAAGTAAACTTCCAAGAAATTTCACAAAATTCCTTAGGAAAGCTTCCTCCAATTACCATAAAACATTTTTTAAAGATTCAGGGTCCGAACAGCAGTAATGATAAGTTATCTAATGCATTACAAAATTAGACAGAGGATTTGGATGGGCAAAGATTTTTTTTTTTTAGATTATTACTCCACACTCTTTAAAAAACTCACCAATTTGAAAAAAATGGAAAAGGAGCCAGAAGTTTGCGAGTCAGTTTTATTATATACCACACTGGTAGACATTATCTATGTGTTTTAATTTGAAAGCTAATTACACTTGGAAATACTAAAGCAACAAACAAGCAAAAATCCTCTGATTTTAAGACAAAGACTGTGTATGTGTGTGTGTGTGTGTGTGTGTTTCATCTTCCTAATCACAAGATACCAGCTGTACCTCCAGAAACCCCACCCAGGAACTTTATCTTACATCTCATTGCCACAACTTCCTCCTGTCCCAGAGACCCCAAGGACCATCACTGCAAGGTCCCCATGAAGAAGGAGGTTGAACAGGAAGTAGCTCAGCTGTCTGTCTGTTTAGGCTATACTTGTATGGTATCACACTGATAATAAGTGACAGTCAACTCTCAAGTGAGGCTTGATGATATTTCTTACTTTTATTTACACTAATGAGCTATGTAATATGCTTATTTCCTGGGAATCCCAAGCCTAAGTTCTGGGCACTTTTCTCCTTAAAGGGTCTACTTTACTTGTTATGAGGGTTCAGATGTATAAGATTAGAATAACTGATCTTACCTGCTTTAATGCACAGAAGACTGAATGACCCATTAGCTTTCTCTTAAATGCTTCCCCTGCCTCCTTCTTCCTGACTGTGAGAAGGAAACCATGTCATCTTAACATGAAAATGCCTGTGGAATATGATTTGCGTTGACTGTGCAACGTATGGGAGAGAAGACAAACTCAGCCCACTCACACTGTAGGATTAGAGTGAGGAGTTGGGAGGCATGAATTCCTTCGTTTAAACTGGTTTATCTCCATGGGAGATGCTTGCTGCTTTTTCCAATCTACATTTATTTCAGCTTTTTGCTAATAACACACCACTTTTCTTTTGTACAAGTAAACTACCTTCTTTATAGTCCATGGAGTTCAGGGTGAATAACCCCATCTCCACGCTTCAAAGGTGACAAGCGACCTGAACCTGGCCAGTCAATCAGTGCACAGCTCTCTCTCCAAAGAGACTGGTTCAGAGAGTGTCTTAGTCATTCGGGCTACTATAACAAAACGCCATAAATGGGTTGGTTGACTTTATAAACAACAGATATGTATTCCTCACAGTTCAGGAGGGTGGAAGTCTGAGATCAGGATGCCAGCGTGGTTAAGTTCTAGTGAGAGCCCTCTTCTGAGTTTCAGACTGCTGACTTCTTTTTGTATCCGCACATGGTCCAGAGCAGAGATTGGAAGCAAGCTTTCTCATGATGCTTATAAGGGCACTAATCCTATTCATGAGGGCTTCACCCTCATGACCTCATCTAATCTTAATCACTTCTTAAAGGCCCCACCTCCTAATACCATTACATTGGAAGGGGATAGTGTTTCATTATAAGAATTTGTGAGGGGACAAACATTCAGTCCACAACAGAGAGGTCATGCTATTATGATAAACCAAAGAGAACTTTTCATGGACCTTTGCTGACACCATAGATGAGAGATGCGCTTTCTCTTCTGGGGATGCTAGACTCGTATATTGTAATATGACCTGCATCTTCTGCCACTGACTGTTAGAGAGACTGACTTATGACAGAACACAGGGAAACAGAAAAGAGAAAAGCAGAAAGGAGAGAGAGAGAGAGAATTCTGATGATGCCATTTTAGAATCTGAATCCTCCCTTTATTGCCTCATCTATTCAGTGATATGTACCCCCAAAATTTGTTTTTGTTTTTTAACATAAGTCAACTTAAGTTAAATTTCTGGTCACTTGCAATTGAAATGATCCTAAAGGATATCTAACAATCATAATCATGCCTTACTGGTATGTGTGGTGCTTTTTGGTTAACAAAATACTCACACATTTTTTTCTCATTTAATCTTCACTGTGAACCTATAAAGGAGGTAGTATCATCCCAGTGCTTACAGGGGACACATGGACTAGCTCAGAACTTGATGTCTTCATTCTACTCACTCTGAGTGGTTATTGAGTTCTCGGTGTGTACAAGGCTCTGTGTTGAGTGCTTGGGGGGATAGTGAACAAGTCAGATGCCACCCTGTCTTCAGGTGACCCCAGTCTAGTTGGAGAGCTGACAATAATCACCAATTAAACAATTCACTGTCAGAATCTCCCTGAGTACACGCAATAAAGAAGCAATACAGAAAAGTCTAAGCGGTCAAAGGACATATGCTGAGGACTTTACAGTTAAACTGAACTCAAAAAGATAAATTAAGAAAGGAAAGTGGAAAGAGAATTCCAGGTAGATGGAAGAGCAGATGCAAAGAACCTGGGGCAGGAACAAGTATGGCATATTGGAGGAACTCAGAGATGTCCCGCGTGGCTGGAGCAAAGAGAAAAGCAGAAGAGAATCATGGGAACAGACTGGGAAGTAGGCAGAACAAGGGCATGCTTAGCCTGTGGGTCATATTAAGAATTTTGATCTTCATGTTTATGCATAGACAGCAAGGGTTTTTAAGAAGAGATGTGACATAATCTTATCTTTATTATAAAGATAACACTTTATAATGTGAAGAATGTATCAGAGAAGTAAGAGTCGATCTGGGGAGAAGTTAAAAATGCCTGGCATAGGATATGGAACTTAAAAAATATTTCTACTAAATGAGCTTGGTCACTTTCCTGGGACCAGAGAGCCAGTAAGTGTCAGAGCCAGATGGGGTCCATAGAGTGAGCCCAAAGCCAGGTTCTTAATCACTGTGCAATAAGGAACATAAACTAAAAGACATTTTCTACAGTAGAATTATTAGAATATTCTTTGATTATTAACAACTTGGCAATTGGCTCTTTCAAACTTTTCCATTTGGTTCCCCCCACCATTTTTTAGTAATAGTTGCCCAATTCTTCAATGTGGTTCAAGCAAAAATCCACTTGCTATTTGTGTGTCAAAGTTCAAACACTCCATATTGTGTCATCACTTTTCAAAAATGTGTGACCAAGAACACTTAGCAAATTCCAGAAACCTTTGAACCTCAGTTTGTTGAATATCGTAGTTTATGTTTTCTCTAATTTGTTCTGAACCATTTGTACCTGGAATTATTAATCTATAACCAAACACAGCTCTGGCAACCTTCCCCCCAACACACACAGCGGTGATGACGGGAACATGACCAAATCCATTATCTTTTCTTTGAATTCTGTCAATATATTTATTTCACATCTTTATTCTGGCTTCTTTTTCCCTTTGTATTTCATGGAAAAACTTTCCAGATAAGATCAGAACTGCTTTGTCATTCATCAGCCGTAATCAAGTCTGACTCAAGAGCAGAGTTCAAAAACATATTTTTTTCCACACTCAGATGCAAAAAAGCCAAAACAACAAAATTGTGGGCCACAGCTGTCTGCCTTTATATTTGTGTATGTAAATGTATTAGATGCCCCTTTGGTGGATTCACAGTGTAAATTAATAGACATTCATGGAGGCTGGAATGTAGGTGAACTACTGACATTGAACTTGAGGAATCTGGAAGGTTAGTTCCTAGAAGGCAAAGTCTGAGTGTCTACAGAGCAAGCAGCAGAGTGGGTAGATGCCCTCATGCCAGGCTCTAAGAAAATACTGTGTCCCCCCTCAGGGGCTCTGTACTCTTGCCCCTCTACTTCATCATCTCCACAATTTGAACAACAATGGTCCAGACCTCATATGGGTTCGTTCTATAATTAGTCAATGAGTATGTATTGAGTACCTACTGTGTACCAGGTGCTTTCACTGGCACTGGGATTCTGAGTCCACATTATCCTGGAGCTGACATTCTCATAGGAGACAGAGATAAGCAAATGGATCAAACAATGATTATGAATGGTGATAACCCTATGGCTTTAAAAATGAAACAAAATAATGGGAAGAGAAGTGAATGGGGACTTTAGTTAGATTCTAGATAGGTCTCCAGATAGGTTTGCTACCTGAAAAGTTGGTACTTGAACTCAGCCATTGAAGAGAAGAAAGAACTAACCACACAAAGATCTAAGGGAGGGAAGACAACATAGAAGAAATAGACAAGTCCCATTTGTGAAATGAAAAAGGCCATAGCCCTGAAGCAAAGAAGGTGGATAAGAGGGAGATGATAGAGGTGATGGTGGGAAGTTAGGCAGGGCCAAAGTCATGTGGGACCTTGAAGGCTGTGTGAGGAATTTGAACTTTGGTCCAATGCAATGAGAAATCACTAGTGTGCTTTAACCAGGGAGTAAAATGATCTGATTAATGATAGTGGAGAGGCTGCCTCCCAGTTCTCTTTGTCAGTAGTGATTTTCAACCTGTAGCTCGTATGGCATAAGGCACCCAAAAGAAAGTGGATCATGATCCAATATGGCTTCCAAAATATTGGGAGTTTGTGAGTGGGGTGTGCCATTGTGTGCAGAGATCCTGACAGAAACCTGCCTCCAAGGTGGTGCCTTGGATTCTCCTCAGCCCTACTAACCAGGACATGTTCAGCTTCTGCCAATAAAAGCTCTCAAATGCAGTTCTCTGGATGGTCCAGAACCGATATGACACCGCAATGATGTCAGGGACACAAACTTTCTCTCTCTTTTCCTATTGTCCTGTCAACCTCAACATGCAGCTGCCTTCTCAATGACGACAATAGCTGTCAGCTGCCATCCTGGTTTCTGTCACCAAGGCTACATTTCAGGCAGAGAAAGGGGGGAAGGGGAAAGGAAAGAGAACACTCTTTCCTTTTAGTGTCACCACATGGAAGTCACGTACCTCATTTCCACTCATTTTCCATTGACCAGAACCTACTGGTGTGGCCAAGCGTAGCTTCAAGGGAAGCTGAGAAAGGTAGTTTTCAGCTGAGCAACGTTGTATCAAGATAAAACCTTTCTTATTATAAAAGGAAATAAGGTTTTCCCTGGTGGCGCAGTGGTTGAGAGTCCGCCTGTCGATTCAGGGGACGCGGGTTCGTGCCCCGGTCCGGGAAGATCCCACATGTCGCGGAGCGGCTGGGCCCGTGAGCCATGGCCGCTGAGCCTGCGTGTCCGGAGCCTGTGCTCTGCAACGGGAGAGGCCACAACAGTGAGAGGCCTGTGTACTGCAAAAAAAAAAAAAAAAAAAAAGTTCTGTGCCCAGAGGACTCATTAATAAAATAAACAATAATCATAAATAATTAATAAAAATAACTGAGTAATCGAGACATCACCATATATTGATAATTCTTCCCTACACAATCCTCACTCTGTACCACATGCAAACAGCAGGGTTTTTTTTTAATTAAAAAAAAATACTGAACAAACATGTTACCGTTCATCTACCTCTCTTGGGGCCTGCTCTTTGAGCTGTTTTCCTAGAAATGGAGATAGATTTGTACTGTTTTATTTCTATTTCGTTATCTGGTCCCCTTTCCTTTGTGATTAGTGGCATGCAATTTCAAGTCAGCTTGTTTGGGTGCAGAGTGTCCTTTTGCATATTAAACCAAATAATTTTAAATCATTCATTATTAATTTGTAACTTTAAAAATCATTGTTATAACTGTGTTAACAAACATTTACCCCATGGCCCTGTTTGGTGTGTCATTTTAATATTATTACCAAGATCATCTTCTTAATCCATTCAAAAAGTTTTGAGTACTTAGCTTATGTAGGTAGTGTACTGACAGTTGAAAGTTATTCCCTGGTTATATTTGAATAGATAAAACAAGGTTGTGATTATGAGGTATCAAGAGAATCAGGGTTTTAGCAATTAATCTGTAGGTTCAATTAACATAGGTGAATAGTAGAGGAATTCAGTTGTATGACGGCAAGAGAATTGGAGTTGAAGTCAAGAGCTGAACATGATGGCTGTGCCAATGACTTCCCATGTGATCTTAAATTATTTTCCTTTCCTAGCACTCCGGTCCCTCATCTGTGAAATGAGAGACGGACCCTACCCTGCTTTGGCCAATGCCTGGCATAGTGTTGCCCATCCCACACCTCTTCCCCATGCAGACATCACTAATCAATCGCTGCGCTTCTCTCTAGCCTCACATTTCTCTCAACACACTCCTCCTTCTACCATAGTTGGACCTAAAGGTGAAAACTTTTTGTCATCCCTGAGTTACACAGCTTCTTAGACCTCTTCCAGCATTAACATATTAGAATCTGATAAAGTAAAAAGCAAAGCAAAACCAAAAAATATGTTGAACTAATACATTAATCTGACAATTTGCGATGTGCAATGTTTGTCCTTGAATATGAAACAGTGAAGCTTTCTGGCCTTTGCTAATGAAAAAAGACGGATCATATATTTTGGAAAGAATGATGTACCATCTTCCTCACCTTAAAGTCAGAAGAGGTTAAGAATAGAAATGCAAATTACATGCACGTGTACTTTAGGGACCTTCCTATTTCAGATAGCTGACTTCAGCTTCTGGGGAAATATAGAAGATAACTTCAAATCTGTATTTCCCAGGAGTTAACTTTGAAAGTTTTGAAGAGCCTTCAAAACGGAAATCGCCACCTTCCATAATAAAATAAAACTTGGGTTTTTCAAGTTAGTATTGAAGGAAGCATCTCCATGTGAGGACGGAGAGTGAAACTTGGCAGCTGTGACTCTTAGGCCTGAGAACCACCTTTCCCTGTGGCTGTCCCCGGGTGCTAGAGTAACCCCTATTCTGGCCCATGGTGAGGTAAAAGGGGTGCCACTGATCACTACTGCTGTCCATCCACTGGGAGCACAAACCCTTCCCTTAATCCCTCATAGCATTAAGATGAGGTGGGAGGAACAAACACAGAGAACCATGGAATACATTTGCATGGCTTATTCAGTTTGGCAAGTTCTCACTTTGGGCAGCTCCTCTGACCTGCTTCCAGGTGCCAGGGACCATCCTGGGTGTTTCTCCCCAAGTAGCACCATCCAGTACCTTGTCAGAGCTCTCCAAAATCGTCCACACCAACCAGATCAAGGCCAAAGACAGACTGGAGTTCCTGCTCCTGTGGATTCCTCTTAGATTCCTTTTTTTCCATCCTAGGACCTCCCTGGATGAGTGACAGTGAGAATGCCCATCTCTTCCAAGAGGCCTACACATGCCCACAGAGTCTATACCACGTGAAAACCCATGTATTTAAGACTGATGGAGACCCTTTAAGTAAGAGGAATTATGGTATGTTGGACGATGCTTTTAAAGATGAGTTCCTGAAATCCTTTATCTTCCTAAAAGCAGAGCCTCTCGCAAAAGAACTCAGTTACCATAAATCCCCTCCCTAGAAGCAATTCTAGCCTTCTTTGAGAGGAAATGTCAGCATCACACCCAAATTGATACTATCACAAGTCTATCATATCTCCTGTCTCTTCTCCTAAGGGTCCATTTATCTTTCCACCCTCTTCCCTATTAAATTAGGTATTTAGGCCCCAAATTCTCACCACCCCTTTGAATTACTCAACACTGAGTTCTCTTACATGGACATGCTGTGCATATTAACGAATGTGTGTGTTTTTCTCTATATTGTAAGTTTAATTTGCAGACCCCCAGAGACTAAACCTAAGAGGGAGGGGAAAAATTTTTCATGGCTTATACTAATAAGCTCCCAAGTGATGTCAATGATTCTTATCCTAGAACTACACTTTGAGTAGTCACGGCTTAGGACATGTGTTCTGATGTGGGTAAGGGGAAAACTACAGTGCAGGTCTATCCAAAGAACATGGAACCAGATGTACTTAACCCATATCTGAGGCTGTCCAAACTACTTCACTCTCCTACATTTGGGACTCAGAAAGGCCCAGAGCTAGGACCAAAGAAAGAAGAGCACAGAGAATGCATTGAGCAGTAAAGTCCAAGACCAGCCCCCAAGTACAAAGATCTAGGAGTCCAGAACTAAGGGACCAGTCACCAGAGCCACTCTCAAAAAGGAATTTGTTACCCCAGTGCACTATTGCAGAGGGTGACAGGCTGCTGAAGGGTTTTAGAAACATATCAGCTGCTGAAGTAAGGAAGAGCCTGGAGAGGAAAAGTTTTGTGTGTAGCATCGCCAGATTGAACAAATAAAAATATGGGACATTCAGTTAAATTTAAATTTCAGATGCAAATATATTTTAGTATAAATATGTCCCACATAATGTTTGGACATACTTATACTAAAAAGTTATTCATCTTTTAATCTGAAATGCAAATAAACTGGGTACCCTATATTTTATCTGGAAACCCTACTTAAGTGGGGTATGGGATAGCTTCAACTTCTTGAGGATTGGCACGAGGCAGTCTTCCATTGCATATGAGAATCAGCTGGGAAGCTTTAAAAACAATGCTGTTGCCTGGGTCCCACCTCCAGAGAGTCTGATATAATTGTTCTGGGGTTCAGTCTGTGCTGGGATGTCTAGACACTCCACGGGTGATTTGAAGGTACAACCAAGGTTGATAACCACTGGATTAGACTGACATAGTCCAGAGTCAGGTGGTGGAACTAGAGCCATCGAGGGGCCATTAGAGACAGAAGAATTTTAGCTCTTCCTGTGAACTTTCAAACAAGAAAGGTCTGGTGGCCTCAATAAGTAATGAGCCTCCTGTCACGTGCAGTGTGCAAGCAGTGGCTTGGTGTTCTACAGGCAATTTATTTTCAGAGGGAACTCCAGGATCAGAGGGAGTATAGACTTGATTGCTGGGAGGGTGGGGTAGGACTGGAGGAGGTAGTGGGTGAAATGATTGTTACAGCCTCTCCAATTTTGAAATTTCAGGATTGCTTTATTTGTTAGATTAAAAAAAAAAAATGTGTCACACGATGATCCACAAAGACATGCCAAAAAAGAAAATTAGTGCACGCAAAAACATGGTGACATCTGAGTAAAGTCTGTAGTCTAGTTAATCGCATTATGCCAATAATTTCCTGGTTTTCATAATGCATTGTAGATGTCACCATGAGGGGAAGCTGGGTCCTGGGCCCAGCTGACCTCCCTGTCCTATTTTTGCAACTTCTTGGGAGTCTGTGATTATTTCAAAATAGAAAGTTGAAAATAAATGAATTAATTAGATCGCACTGAACAACTCTTCTTCCATGAAGCCTGAACCACGCAAGACAGCAAGGTGAGTCTAACAAGATATGAAGGCTCCCCACTGGAGAGGTGTGGAACCTGCCCCTGTCCCTCTCACACACCCCTGAGCAGGGATATCCTCCTCTTTTGGATTCTCCGGGCATCAAGGCAGACGGGGGAACCAGAGCCCTTCCAGAGTGTATGTTTACAAACAGAAACAGGGCCAGTGGGGTCACACTGAAAATAAAGCCACCCAAGCTTTTCCAGTGTTCATCGAAGGCGGGGTGGGGGGGGGGGGCAATACCATTTTCCCTCTGGTCAAAATGAATACATCATATTTCAGCTTTCACTAGCAATACAAAGAACGAAGAATAAAAATGAAAGCCCAAACTGAGTCAAGATGAGGTAACAGCAGGGGCCTGCAGTGACTGTGCGTGGGTGTTGAGTTGTGTGTGTATTTTTAGATAACAACTTATATTCTGCACGTGGTAATTAGGGCCCCAAGGGGGTTGTGGATTTTTTTCAAGGTTGGCAAGGGTCAGGAGGGAGCAGCTAACATTCCCACACATCTGGGGCAAACAGATACTCCAATTTCCTGTCAGCACCGCTGGTTTCTTGTGGAATTACTGGCTAAGTAAATGATTGTTATGAGACTATGAAGATTCGGTCAATCGAATTAACCCCTTTCGTCCATCGCCTCCCTCCCCCCACCCAAACGGTTCACTTCATTTGCCTAAACTCGGTGGCTTTTGAAAATGTCTTCAAGCTTGAAGGCACCAGCCTTCCTCACATTGGCCGGGTGTAACCTGAGCGGGAACCCAGGGCCCCAATTGTTTTGCTAATCAAGATTATTGCCCCATTGAGATGTGGCCGCACAGCCCGGCTGACAAAATTTGTCAGTTTCCCATGAAATAGTTCTGTCAGTTTAGCCCCCGTTGCTGGCAACTATTAACATATAAATGAAGTTTCTCCCTCCTCCGCTCCCCCTTTCTCCCTACCCCTCAGCCACTCACCCTAATGGATGCACAGAAAATATAAACACACACACTCCCACTCCCAGCTCCCGATTCCTCCTGTGCTTAAATCAAACCAGCTTCTTTTGCTCCGGTGCCTGGAAATCCTGTGGGCCATGAGGGCTCCAAAAGAAAGGGGGCTGGGAGGAGCTGAGTTGCACAAAACTACTTTTGAGGCAAGAAACTGCCAGGCCCTAGTCCCTCGCTGACTGCAACAGACAACTGGCTGGGCCGGTGACGGTACACATGGCCATCTGAATGCCAGGGCAGACCTCCAAGGCAGCCCTCAGGGACAGAGTGGCAAAGTGGAACACAGGCTTTGAAGGCGTGATCTTACTCAGGGGTCAGACACCCAAGATCTCTCGTGCTAGCTTCGCTGCCTGACAGCAGGACCAGGGCTGGGTGGCAACTCAGAGGTTCCGCACCCCCATGACTTGCTGGCCGTCTCACACTGGATTCTGGGACTAGGGTGGGGCTGGGCTGGGGCCTGGGTTGAGCTTGACTTTACTTCTTCACCTTAAAACCAGGACTGGCTTCCCCACAGTGTGGCTTGGGTTCTAAGCTGAGCTAAAAGAAGAAAGGAAATAAAGTCCTGGTCTTCCTATTTCTTCTGGGATGGAGTTAGAACCATAAGGAGGAGACAAAAGCATATATTATTCATATATATATATATAGTATATATAATAACATATATGTGTGTATCATCTCAAACACTGGTAAAATTGAATTCACAATGCTCAAATGAATGAATTATTTATGTACATATGTGTATATATGTATGTATGCATATGCATATATACACATGTATATAATATCTCAAGCATTCTGGTAAAAATAAATTGTATATACATATGTAAATTCAAAACCGTATATAGTTATATATATTATGTATGTATATATATACATGTTCATATGTATAATACACACATACACACACACGTAAATCTTCAAGTCAACAATATTAGCCATCTGGTGCTAAATTTGTTTAGTTCTGGAAAGAAAGTTCTGCCAGGAGCCTTGTGTGGTTAGAGGAGAGCCCAAGATGCTGATAATCCGTTGCATAGACTTTACAAGGTGGAGATCTACACAGAGGGACCCTTCAATCATGATTTGTTCCCGCTATCTGGGAAACAAGCAGATTATGCTTTTGTGGCTGGTGGGGACAATGCTGTGAATGAGCCTCCCTTCCCCCACCTCCAAAGTGCATCAGTTTCCCAATCTTTCTGCCAGCTGGGAAAAGGTACTGGTGAGTAAATGGTCCCCAAGGAAGCCCACAAGGAAGAACCCTGAGGCTGGTAGAGCTGAACTAGTCTTTGCCTTTGATCAGGACCAAGAATGCTTTCCCCACAAGCCAAACTGCGGAGATGCAGTGAATCTGTGGGGCTTCCCAGTCAGGAAGGCCTGGGTTGAAATGTTTTCTTTTTTTTTTTTTTTTTGCGGTATGCGGGCCTCTCACTGTTGTGGCCTCTCCCGTTGCAGAGCACAGGCTCCGGATGCGCAGGCTCAGCGGCCATGGCTCACGGGCCCAGCCGCTTCGCGGCATGTGGGATCTTCCCGGACCGGGGCACGAACCTGTGTCCCCTGCATCGGCAGGCGGACTCCCAACCACTGCGCCACCGGGGAAGCCCTGAAATGTTTTCTTTAAGCCCGGGCACTTAGCTAATAGTCAAACACTGAGACTTGTTTTTGGAATGGGAAATCATTTGTAGTTTATTTGATGTGACTTTGAAATTTTTCTCCTGAGAAAGTAGGAAAGTAATCCAAAGGGTTTCACCGTTAAATCTGTAAAAATTAGTCTTTCAATAAATATAGTTTAAACATTAAAGGTTCAACATCAGGCTGCCCAGATTCCCAGTGTTACTGGACTCCCTAGCTGTGTGACTTTTGGGGAGTTATTTAACCTCTCTGTTACTTAATCTCTCTGTTATTTAACCTCCTCTTCAAAATAAGAATATTAAAGCTACCTATTCATTCTTAGGTCATGAAGAATATACAAGATTATGTTTACAAAGTGCTTGGAAAGTGTCTGGCATATGGTAAGTGCTATGTGTTTGTTAAATAAGGCAATGTCTAGAAAGAATTCAATAACACTCCTTGTATACATTGATTTATTGTATGATCACTTTCTGCTTATAAACAACAAGAACATTTAAATTTCTTGGTAATGACCTAAGTTTTTCTTTCAAAATATATTTATTTATTTAAGTAAAATATGGAGTCAATTTAATGAAAGATACTAAATAAATCATAGTACAGGGAAAAGGCAGATGTGATAAAAACATAAAGATGGTAGAGAAATGACTAAAGTTTAAAAAAACACTATTATAAGTGATTAGACTTGGGGCAAATTCTCAGATGTTTATCTCAAAGACAACCAAAATGTGCAAGGGGATTCTTTAGTTCTCTGTTAGCTTTGTCCCCATAACTTTGAATTTTTACATGAAACTTGGGATTAGGCTTTGTTATGGACTGAATTGTGTCCCCCAAATTCATATGTCGTAGCCCTAACCCCCAAAGGGACCTTAGGAGACAGGTCCTTTAAGAAGGTGATTAAGGTTATACGAGGTCATAAAGGGTGGGACCCTAATTCAGTAAGACTGGTGCCCTTACAAGAAGAGGAAGGAACATGTAGGAAAGGCCAAGTGAAGATACAGGGAGAAGGCAATTACCTGAAAGCCAAAAAAAAAGCCTCAAGAAAAACCAAGCCTCTGAACACCTCAATTTTGGACTCCCAGTCTCCAAATCCATGAGAAAATACATTTTTGTCATTTAAGCCACTCAGTCTGGTTTTTTTAATGACAGCCTGAGCAGGCTAATACAGGCTTGTATGGGTGAAGGGAAGAGCTTTTTTTCAGAAAGTTCATTTTCCTATATTTAATCTGAATTCAAAAAAACCCAAAAAAACACAGCAAGAAATAAGTGTGTATCAGAGATAACCACACAATTTCCAGCCCTTCTCAACTATAACGACACAATTAAAAATGGTGGCTAAAATGGGGCTTCCCTGGTGGCGCAGTGGTTGAGAGTCCGCCTGCCGATGCAGGGGACACCGGTTCGTGCCCCGGTCCGGGAAGATCCCACATGCCGCGGAGCGGCTGGGCCCGTGAGCCATGGCCGCCGAGCCTGCGCGTCCGGCGCCTGTGCTCCGCAACGGGAGAGGCCACGACAGTGAGAGGCCGGCGTACCGCAAAAAAAAAAAAAAAAAAAAAAAAAAAAAAGGCTAAAATGTACGGAGTACTAAACTGGATTGTTCACTGTCAGGGCCACACATAGCATGTGAGTAATATCACTTGATTCTCACTACAGATCCAGGAAGAAAATTCTAGACATGTGAAAACTACAGCTCGCAGAGTCTGACAATCTGCCAGCATCCCTTATGAAGAAAGTTCAGAAATTGTAGGCTGAGCTCAGGTCTTTCAATCCCCATGGCATTCTGCTCGCACAATTTTCTAAATTCAAGAGACTTTCTGAGGGCTGCTTACAAGGAGTCGGGGAACAGCCGAACCTCCAAGGGAGGCTGCTCAAGCCCGCTGGAGGGCTGATGGGTTCTGGGAAGGGCCCCTCGGCCCCCCCAGAGGACCACACTTTCATGACCTGGGTCATCTTCTAAAATAGTTTCATTTTAAAAATGAACATGGGCTCTCCTGGAAGCAGCCAACATTGGCAGAGATTAAATAATTAGCATTTCAAAGTGTTCATCTCATTTTCCCCTTTGCCAGGGTGAGAACCAATGCAGGACAAAAATGAGCTCTTCTTTTTTCCTGCCTCAGCCTGGGAGGGATCTTCCCAGAAGAAACACCACCGGCCCATTGCTGCAGCTGGCTCCCCAGAGCCGGTCGCATCTGAAGGCTGGTCCCATCCTGGCCAGGCCAGCCCCCATGACAACCCAGTGAGGGATGGCTTATCAACACCATGACTCAGCCCTTCCCAACGGACCCAGGGGGTCAACCCTGGAACATTGCTTACGGGAATTAATGAGAGCACGATGCTGGTAATTTTGGCATTTGCAGATTACATTTAAATTTTTAGAAGTCCCTTTATGGAGCTGAAGAATAGCGCCAACACACCCATGTGATAAAGGAAGGAGATTGATCTGAGTTAACAGAGAGGCCCAGAGCTGTACCATTGGGCACAGCGGCCACTAGCTACATGTGGCTATGAACACTCACAAAGGGGCAGGGGTATATGGGTACTTTGTGATGTGCTATCACAAGTGTAAAGTAATCAGCGGATTTCAAAGACTGAGTGTAAAGAAAGGTCAAATGTCTCATCATCTTGTCACTATCTTTTTATATTGATTACATATTGAAATGATAATATTTTGGATATATTAGCTTAAATAAAGCATATGATTAAAATTAAGTCCACCTGTTTATTTCTTTTAGCATTTGTGAATGTGGCTACTCTAAAGGGCCTCCGTCTCTTTAAATCTTTCTAATTCATCACCTTCTTTTTTTTTTTTTTTGCGGTACGCGGGCCTCTCACTGTTGTGGCCTCTCCTGTTGCGGAGCACAGGCACCGGTTGCGCAGGCTCAGCGGCCATGGTTCACGGGCCCAGCCGCTCCGCGGCATGTGGGATCTTCCCGGACCAGGGCACGAACCCATGTCCCCTGCCTCGGCAGGCGGACTCCCAACCACTGTGCCACCAGGGAAGCCCTCATCACCTTCTTTTACCCTCTCTCTGGCCTCTGACACCATCTGAAATTCTCTGATTTAAATATTTGTTTGCTCCTAGGTTTCTGTTTCCCCTACCTGAATGTAAGGTCCCTGAAGACCGGGCTATCTCTGTCTAATCCATTGCTTTAGCTCTAGCACTCAGAGCCAGGCACCAGATAAGCATTCAATATATATTTCTAGGTTGCATGAAGGAGGAAAGGGAGCATAAGTAGGAGGAACTCCGTGCTCTGAGCTCCTAGATTGCAGGAAGTTTATCGTGATTACCTTTTTATCCCCAGGTAGACACATAGGAGGTGCCCAGTAAATGTTTAATGCATGAACAACCACTGAAACTCATTTTTTGTAGTGTAGAAGTCTAAAATGAGCTAACTTTCTCAAACAAGGGACCATTCTGGCCTTGGCTAAATAATGTTCTTTTCTCTCTGTCTGGTCCTCTTAATGGCCTCCTTTTCACAACAAGAAAACATCCATATTTCACCAGTAAGATATGGCTTTGGCAGTCCAGCTGGATGGGAGAAGAGCACGATAATACAAATCACTGTGTATATAGTAATTTTAAAAATATTTATTTATTTATTTGGTTGCACCAGGTCTTGCTGCAGCAGGCGGGCTCCTTAGTTGCAGTTTGCCGGCTCCTTAGTTGTGGCATGCGAACTCTTAGTTGCAGCATGCATGTGGGATCTAGTTCCCTGACCAGGGATCGAACCCAGGCCCCCTGCACTGTGCTCCAAGGGAAGTCCCTATAGTACTTTATATTTTGGTAGGTACTTTCATGTACTCTAGCATTTCATTTGACACTCAAAATTACTTTGTAAAGTAAGAGCAGCAGACATTAGTATCCCATTTAACAAAAGAGGAAACAAGTTTGGAGAGGTTGCCCAAGCCTCTTGGCTTGCCTGTAGTAAGCAACTGGCAGAGCTAAAATTCGGGCCCAGAACTTTCAATTCCTCCTTCAGGGCTTTTTTTTAAGGCTCTTCTGCCTAGAATCCAATAGACCACTTTCTGACAAACATAAGAAAACAAGGTCTCTTCCATTAACCATAACTCTGTCCAAAACCCTTCAATAACTCTCTGTTACAGATAAAATCCAAACCACTTATCCCAGTATGGGAAGCTTTCTGCAATCTTTCCTTTCCAGCCTTATCTCCTGTTAGTGACCCCTTCCCCTACATACACCCATGTGCTCATATATATAAACCCTCACATCTCAACTTGCCCCGAGTGTGCCTTGTACTTTCCCACCAACTGTCATTTCCACTCCATTTACCCCACCAGGGCTGCCTTCCCCCAAATGCATTCACATTCTTTTCTTCCACTTTCCAGCCTTGTTCATTAGCCCCTCCAGGCCACATCCCTGCTTTCCTTCTACCATTTTTCTTTTTTGCCAGTGTCTGGAAACTTAAGCCTAGTGTTCCTTATTGAGCCATTAATAGTCCAGATGACCTGTCCAGTGCCTCGTTCACAGAGCCTTCACTCACGCATACTGGGCATTTGAGGTGTTATATGCGAGCAACACGACAACTATTCACATCCTTAAGCGGGAGCTTCCAGTTTCCTACAAGATCCCAGCCCGTGCCATGGTTAATAATAATTCAGGATGGGTATTTCACTCAAATGTGTCCAATCAAAAGTCTCTTTAATGGCTGCCTCGGGAGATGTAACAGTGAGAAGCTGACGACAGTGGGCGAGAAAGAAGTCGCGTAAGGTAGAGGCATAGGGCTTTCCTGGTGGCGCAGTGGTTGAGAGTCCGCCTGCCGATGCAGGGGACACGGGTTCGTGCCCCGGTCCGGGATGATCCCACATGCCGCGGAGTGGCTGGGCCCGTGAGCCATGGCCACTGAGCCCTCGCATCTGGAGCCTGTACTCCGCAACGGGAGAGGCCACAACAGTGAGAGGCCCGCGTACTGCAAAAAAGAAAAAAAAAAAAAAAAAGTCTTTTGACCTCTTGTAGTCACATCCTCCCATCCCCCTCCACTGCTCTGGGTCCCAAGAAACCACATGTCACTCTGTCACTATGGATAAGTTTGCATTTCCTAGAGTTGTACATAAGTGAGCATATAATATTTACTCTTTTTGTCCGGCTTCTTTCGCTCAGCATACCTGTTTTGAGATTCACCCAAGTTCTCACCTGTAGCAATAGTCTTATTTTTATTGTTGTTTTTAATGGCGGAGCAGTAATTCACTGAATGGATACACAATAGCTTTATCAACACACCTACTGATGAACATTGTCGTTGTTTCCAGGTTTTTTACCTATTATAAATAAAGCTACTATGAAACTATGAAAAAGAGCTTGTGTGGATCTAATTCTCTTAGGTAAATCCTAGAACTGGGATGGCTAAATCACATGGTGGGTGTCCGTTTAACTTTTTAAGAAACTGCAGACTGTTTTCCAAAGTGGTTGCACCATTTCACATAATCAGTAACAGTACGTGAAGCTTTCAGTTGGTGGATATTCTAACCAGCGCTTGGAGTCATTGATTTTTTTTAATTTCAGCCATTCTAGTGGGTGTAATATCACACCCACTGCAGACTAGTGCCACATTCTGGTTATAATTTTCATTCCCTAATAACTAATGATGTTAACAATCATTTTGTGTGTTAGTTGCCATCAGTATATCTTTTCTTTGGTTAAGCGTCTGCTCAAACCTTTTATTAGTTTATTTTCTTATTACTGAGTTTTGAGAGTTATTTAAAATTCTAGATGTAAGTCTTATACCTCTTCAATTTTCCAGAAGAGTTTGTGTAGAACTAGTATTATCTCTTCCTTAAATGTTTGGTAGAATTCCTCAGTGAAAGCACCTAGCCTGGAGTTGTCTCTATGGGAAGAATTTTAACTAAAAATTTATTTAACAGATATAGGACTATTCAGCTCATCTGTTTCTCAGTGAATAAGTTTTGGTAGTCTGTATTTTCAAGAAATTTGTCCATTTCATCTAAGTTGTCAGATTTGTTAGAATCGAGGTGTTGATAATATTTCCTTATTATCATCTCAACGTCTATAGGATCAGCAGTGATACCACTGCTAATGTCTCTGATATTGGTAATTTCTGCTTTCTCTCTTTTTCTCTGGTTAGTTAGGCTAAATATTTGTCAGTTTTACTGATCTTGCCAAATATCTAGTTTTGTTTCCTCTCATTTTCTGTATTGATTTGGTTTTCTATTTCATTTGCTTATTTTCTGCTCTTTATTTGTTGCCTTTATTTTTCTTGCTTTGAATTTAATTTGTTCTTCTTTTCCTGGTTTCTTATGGTAGAAACCTAGTCTGCCCAACTAGAAACTACTTTCCACTGTCCTTTTGCCAGAGTTGTCCAAAAAAGCCTCTTATTTCCATCCCACCAGTCTTGGAAGAGTCAATTAAGTCAGAACAGCTTCGTGAATATACATATAAACTTGGGAAAAGTCAGGAATGCCTTTCATATTCCAAATTTTTATTTGTGAGACTGCTGTCCATCAGTTCATCATGCCCTGAACTCATCACGCTCCAGACGTACTTCTCCATCCAGCAAGGAGCGCTACAGGAGACAGTGTCTCTCCCTACTGCCCCCAGCCCATCTTGATATTGTTTGGCAGTCTCCTTCCTCTCTAGGTGAGCAGATACACCTCTGGTCCCACATCGTAGCCCATTTGCAACCTGTTAAATAGTGATGGACTACTGACATCCCCTTGGCACTGTGCTCAGAGCTGTCAGGAAAGGAAGGGAGAAAGCCTCCACCCTCTGGGACATAGCCCTGGTCGAACAGGAGGGACATGTATACGTAGGTACCAGCACTGCCCACATGTGTGAGAGGGTGAAGCTACTACAAATGGAAGGAGGCTGGTAAGATAGGTTCTTGGGGGATGATGTCGTATGGGTACATTTACCAGAGAAGATTACCTTAATTTGCCTTTAAAGATGTCTGGTTTTTAAAAGAAATGTCCTCTGTCTTTTCTTCCACTGTTCCATATCCTATTTTCAAGATCCAAAGATCCATCTCAGGGCTTACTTCCTCCAGAATAAAATAGAATGATTTAAAACATACTCTCCAGGGGACTTCCCTGGTGGTCCAGTGGTTAAGACTCTGCACTTCCAACGCAGGGTGCATGGGTTCGATCCCTGGTTGGGGAACTAAGATCCCACGTGCCATGTGGCGTGGCCAACACACTCTCCGGTGTCTGAGATTTGGGTTCAAATCTCAACTCCACTGTGACCAGCTGTGTGACTGTGGGCAAGTTCTGTAAACCCTCTGTGTCTCCGTTTCCTTCTCTCCAAAAAAGGAATAGTGTGTACCACATAGGTTCCCCGTCCTTTTGGACCATGTTATTGAATTATGGACAGCGAATGTAAGCTACTTCTAGACCTGGTACGTAAAAGCCTCCCACACAATCCTTTGCAGTCTCCTCCTCTGTTCACTGGTTAACTGGAGAACATCCTAAAACCCTAGAGGAGGAAGGGAGTCACAGAGGCAATGAGCTTTGGTCCCTGAATGACTGCATGGAACAGAGCATCCCTCCAACTTCTACCTCAAATTGGATTTTACTTGAGCAAGAAATATATTTCTATTATGTTAAGCCTCTGAGATGTTGTTTTCTCTGTTATGGCAAATAGTACTGCCTTAACTTATATAAGAGCTGATGAGAAGGGGGACAGAGCATGTTTGCTGGGGAGGTAACCAACGCCTATCCAATGACCTCCAAATAGCTCTGAGGCTAATAGCTCTGTAGTCATGTGGCACTGCTAACCAGATTCCTGGCTGTGTCATCTCAGGTTTTTTCTTTTTCTTTTTTCTTTTTCTGTGGTACGCGGGCCTCTCACTGCCGTGGCCTCTCCCGCTGCGGAGCACAGGCTCCGGACACGCAGGCTCAGCGGCCATGGCTCACGGACCCAACCACTCCGCGGCATGTGGGATCCTCCCGGACCGGGGCATGAACCCGTGTCCCCTGCATCGGCAGGCGGACTCTCAACCACTGCGCCACCAGGGAAGCCCCATCTCAGGTTTTTATGCATTACAAAATACAGAACGGTTCAACTCAGAGCCTGTGTGGGTTATGTAATGTGCCTAACACAGCATTCTGCCCAGGTGACTTATAGCATCGGCATGCAGAGAATCCAGGACTTGATTTTTCCAGTGCTTGGATGTCATATTCTTGTCAATACGATTTTCAGCTATGTGCTAAAAAACCCATAGTACAATAAGTGGCTATAAAAATGTCAGTGTTGGCCCACAGTTAAGACGTGATAGGTGATACAGCCTGTTGCTCAAGACCCATCAGGTCAGCAGCCCCTCTTTTCAGAGCCAACCCAGAGAAGTCTTCTCCATTTCCACAGTCTCAAAGAACTGGGTTTGAACTATTCGGGGTGGGGGGAAGATGAGGGTGGAAGGAAGGGATTCCTTAAAAGTTCATAAGAATGAAGTTTAAAAATGCATAAAAATTAGGTGTAGCTTGAGTTAGGATGTCTAACTAAATAGGTGGGGAGCGTAGTTTAGAGGTAGAGGGAGTCTCTGAGAGGTGGCAGTGACACAGGCCTGTTGATGTCGCTACAGGGGACAGGATAGCAGAAGAGAAAACCTGGATTTTATAATAGAAGCTTCTAAATCTACACTTAACTGACTTATCACGTTGGTTCATCCCTTCCAAAAAAGACCAGCTGACGTGCCCACAGGATGCCAAGTATACAGAGCCCATAGACTCATTCCTGATACTCCTGGCACTTCGCTGCCCACCAGTTGAGCTTTATGTTTATCACAAATTGTTGTGTAAGCTTCCCAGGCTGTTAATGTCAGTTGCATTTGTTATAATGATGCCATTTATAGACAAACGGATGCAATGAATATATAAAAATAAAATAAAAATGTGTAGACTAAACTCCTGGTGGGTGAGAAGTGTGGGAGAAGGGGAGGTGGTCTCTGGCCAGAGGGCAAGACATCACGATGCTGCAGGGTAAAAATCTTGGGAAACTTTTAATAATTTGGAGAGAAATATCTAGGCTTAGGTGTTTCAAGGAGAAGTAGCAGAAGTGTTGATTGAGGATAAACGTATAAAGCCAATACATATGAACTGGTCCTACATGTGGGGATTGTAATTCCCTTTCTCCTTTACATAGCCCAGCTCATAGCAAGTACAGTAATGACATGGGTAATGATGAAGAAGAGAATGGGGAGGTATCACCTTTCCATGGAAGCCTTTCCTAATTACACCCTGTGGTTAAGTTTTGTCTCTTCTAGGACAAGTTGCATATCTTTATAGAACGAACCTGACATTGTCCATTTTCTGTTTATATGGAATATGGAAGGCTGGAACAGTGCCTTACCTAGCCCCGTATTCCCAATACTTTTCACTCTCCCTGGTACATGCTGTTCGACCATAGTTTGCTGAACTGAATGCGAGGGGAATGAATTCTTAAATATGTAAAAAGAGGAGGTTACTCTTTATCAGCCCTTATCAGCTCTTCAACAATGTTCTCTTCTGATAACATTAATATCCTGCACATCACCTCTTTTACCTCTCAAGATCCTGGTGTGTCCCTCCACCAGAAATGCCCTGCTTGGTAGAGAAAATGTAGACATCTCTCCACCGGCCAAGAGGATTTTCAGTGTTTCTTTGTATGTTTTGTTCTTGGAAAGCAAAAACGTTCTCCTGCCCCTGCTATACAATTACAACAACAGATATTCTTTCAAACACCCACTTCCCCAGATTCGGATCTGTACCCATCTCCCAGGGGGTGGTATCTTCCCGGCTCCCTGATTTGAGAGCTTCTGCTCCAGTTCATCCCTGAACCCTTTTGCAACTCAAAATTCTGTGAGCCAGCTTGTTGCCAACATTTGGTCAGGAGATGAATGGGAGACAAGAAGGATTTAAAAAATATATTGGGCAGCTTTGTTCGTAAGCTGGCATTGGTGCCACTGGGTATCTGGAGAGGTTTTGTGGTCAGATTTTGATTATTTGCTAGTTTCGGCAACTGCTGAGATGTTCGATCTCATATTGTTTCTATCATTTTTTACAGCTTCTTGTTTAACTCTTGGCTGGCAGAACGTTTTAGCTGCGTATCAAGATCAGACGTGATTTAAAACAGAAATGGTAATTGTGTCTCCTTTTAACTTCAGGCTCACCTGGCAGGACCTGACTCCAAGTCGTTGGACAACGTTCAACCTCCACTATGTGTTAGTGGATTGTAGTGGGCTGTGCGTGGTCGGCGTGATCTCATAAACAGGACTAGAGACTTTATTCCATCTAAAGAAGAGAGAGAATTAAAAATCCCTACAAGTAGGACCAATGAATGCATATTGGCTTTATAAATTTATTCTCAGTGGGGGGAGGGATAAATTAAGAGCTTGGTATTAACATATTCACATTACTGTATATAAAATAGATAACCAGCAAGGACCTACTATACAGCACAGGGAACGCCACTCCACATTCTGTGATAACCTATATGAGAAAAGAATCTGAAAAAGGATGAATATATAACATGTATAACTGAATCACTTTGCTGTACACCTGAAACTAACATAATGTTGCAATAAAATTAAAAATAAATAAATTTATTCTCCTTCAACACTTTTGATATACTTCTCCTTGAAGATCTGATCCTACACATTTCTCTCCAGATTCTTACAAGAATCTGGAATTACAAAATTCGCAAGGTTTTTGTCATTCAACATCTGGTTGTCTGTTGCTACCGTCCTCTGGCCAAAGACCATTTCCCCTCCCCCCCCATGCTCCCCACCCTCTCGGAGTTTAGTCTATGCATTTTTAAACTTTATCCTTAGGAAATTTAGAGGAAACCCTTCCTTCCACACTCCCTTCCTCCTGAAATAGTTCAAACCCAGTTTTTTGAGACTGTGGAAATGGATGAAGGCATCTCTGCATTTGGCCTAAAAAAGAGGTGTCACTGACCTGCTCATTGCCCCCAGTGATCACTGTCTGCTGAAATTGTGGAATCTCCTCTCCTTGAAGGAGGGCTGAGGCTAGTGCTCACTTCTAAAGAAAAGTTTACAAATACAGCAAAAGTGATAGGATGGGGCTTCCCTGGTGGCGCAGTGGTTGAGAGTCCGCCTGCCGATGTAGGGGACACAGGTTCCTGCCCCGGTCCGGGAAGATCCCACATGCCGTGGAGCGGCTGGGCCCATGAGCCATGGCCGCTGAGCCTGTGCATCTGGAGACTGTGCTCTGCAACGGGAGAGGCCACAACAGTGAGAGGTCCGCGTACAGCAAAAAAAAAAAAAAAAAAGTGATAGGATGTCATGTTCAAGATTAGGTTACAAAAGGATTCTGGTTATCACTTCTCTCTCCTTCTCCCTCTGGCTCTGAAGGAAGCAAGGTGCCATGTCATGAAAAGCTCTCTGGAGATCCCAAGTCCCAACAGCCAGTGAGGACCCAGGGCCTGCCACCATGGGATCTTCCTCACGTCCACTTTTGAGATGACAGTAGCTCTGGCTGATTCCTTGATTTCATCCTTGCCCTGAGTCAGAGGTACTTAGCGAAACTGCGCCAGATTCTTGACTGCCCCACCCCTGCAAATTTGTAAGATTATAAATCTGTGTTGCTTGAAGCCAGTATATTTTGGTAATTTGTTACGCAGCGATAGATCACTAATACAGACTCCTAACAAATATGGCAAGGAAGAAACTGACAATAAGAACCTGTATGAACCTCACTCAAGCTTATATCCTTTGAGATCAATTAGACAATTTGGGATCCTAATAAAATTCTCAAATCCTTACCTTCAGAAGGGAAGAGTGAGGGTCCTTGTGTCCTCTCTCCCCTTGCTCCCTGTCCGGGCACCCAGAGTAGTCCCTTCGCAGTGGTGGTGGTCCAGATGCTCCTCCCAGAAGAAGGTCTGTAAGTGACAGCACTACATAGGGATGGGGCTACCTCTGGGTTTTTCCTTTATACTTCTCATTTTATTGCTGGAAACATTTTCTTTTTCACATTAAAGTATTTCGAATTTTCCCCCCAACTGTGTGTTTAAAACCTCCCCAACTTTCTCCTCCAGAGATTTTCATCCCTTTTCTTTTAGTAAATGTTTTCCTCCCTGAAGTGGTCCACTCCAGGGACAAGGAGATGTCAGGGCTCCTTGCAATTCTAGGGGGCTTTCCCCATCCACACCTTCCCGCACGTGACTGTGTGACCATCTGGAACAAAAGTCAAATGGCAAAAAGCTTCATTAACAGTAATTGACAGTGCTTGGACCTGGGTTGAACTGAGTACTAATTTTAAATCTTGTCTGGAAGAAGAATTGGATAGGCAAATAATATAAATGAGTAGATTTTCTATTTTCAGGAAAATAATTCTGGAATTGATCATGATTAACACAGAACTGGCTCTCATACTGGTACCCAGAACACACCCAGCACCCAGGACTCAGCTTGGCACAGATCAGGGATTGAACTAGTGTTTGTTGAATAAATGAAAGACTAGAACTTATATGGATTGCCCCTTCTTCAAGGAATCAGAACATGAAAAACCTTTTGGTTCTGAAATGGCATGAAAAGTCATAGATACTTTAAAGAAATGTTCAGAAGTAGCATTAAGGAAAAATTTCCAGTGATAGAATATTTACTATGTCAACATTATTGTAGTTGATGGTTATTAATGTTTATTTATTAGGCAAAAAAAAAAACCCTCTGTAAAACATGTTGTTGAAAAGGATAGAAATAACTTTTATTGAGTCCTACTATATGTCATTAGCTTGTTTATTTCCCTCCTACTAGAAAGATTACTACTAGAAATGTTTTTGTCTATTTAGTTGGTCATTTCTGTCCCCCCATCACATACACACCATACTGAACGTAAACCCCAAAAGGGTGGCAATGGAATCAGTTCTATTTAGCACTTTTCTACAGCCCTGGAGTACAGACCTGTCACATTGCAGGCCTGCAAACAAATATATACATATGTTTAAACATATAAGTATTTGTTGAATGACTGAATTAATAGCTCATTGACTGCAAATTGATTAGAGCCTGTTTTCACTTAATGCAAAGAATTTAAAGACCAGGTCCTCAAGGCAAGAACTTTTCGAATACTCCTCCACCCCTAACCATTCCTCAACCCTTTTCTTTATTAAGAACAAAATACTTAATCCTCTGTGGGGTTTCCAGTTTTGTGGGACTTCCCTCTTCCCAGCACAGGGAGGTTGCCTAGGAAGTAAGGCCCCCAATTCAGCCTAGGGCTAGGCGGATGGTTTCAAGGGGACGGAGGGAAGGGGTTGATGCAGGGCCCATTCAGTGCCTCCGATTGGGGCCCACAGCACGTGCTTTCCTAGAGACCCCATACCTCCTGGATGTTGGACTCTGCGCCAGTTAATAAATGAGATCTGACAAGACTTTAATCTGAAATGGCATTTCCCTCTAAGGCTCCTCTCAGTCTTAACTGGAGCCACAGATAACAGGAGAAAAATAGAAGGAAATATTGTGAAACCGGGGAGACTGCTCTTGTTAACAGCTCAGAGGGGAAAAAAATTTCTTTTTGGCATTCATCTCAAATTACCTAAGACTTCAGATTTAAGCTCAATTTGCTGCAAGAATTGTATCCAAATCTGGGATAACTCCATTCCTTTTATTCGAGTTCAGTTTTTCTCCTTCTGGTTTTTATTTTTAGCAGTGCTTCAATTATTTTAAGATGATAATAATCATCAGACTTTTTTTTTGGTTCTGAATTTAGGGAGAACGAGGCCAACAGTTCTCTTTTTCAAAGTCTTCAAGAACCTAAACTTTCACAGTCCCACATTCTGCTCCCAAGACATTAACTTTAATTAAGCTAATCAAACCCATGCACAGTCGTAAGAATAAAAAGTACTAAAGAACAAGACAACTGTATGAGAAACAGATATTATACAATGAAAATAAAATGAATTCTCCAGACTTTTTAAACTACTGTTCCATGAAATACACTTATTTTTTTAGTGAGCTTTGATCTTTTTTTCATTTCAGAGACCAAGATGTTGTCATTAGAGGAATGAATTACTTCCTTTAGGTTGACCTCATTCATATTCTATAGTAAAAGTCAATCCGATTACAACTGCAATTGAACGATTTTTATTCCAAAATATAACGTGATCCTCTGAACTTGAGAACCAACTGGATTCCAAAGTCGGTGAGAAAGGCAGAAATTCCCATTTGCGTGAATCAGAAAAGACTACTTACAGGCAGATTTGGAGGAACTGCATCCTGAGAGTTAGAAAAATGGAAAGACCAGCCCACAGCATCCTCACACCAAAAACCTCAGTCAGATGTCTTCCTGGACTAGGCAGATAAGTCCTGGCCTTGGACCATCCCCCGCATACCCTTCATTAATCTATTTGCTTTTACTTCCCACCCCTCTCAACTGCATTGTTTTATGTCTTCACTTTCATGGGAGCTTCCTGGCTTTTCCACCCACCTCTTCGTTTTGCTCCCCCACCTGTGGTCATATCTTTTGAGCTTCTCTCAAGGCTAGCTTTAGACTGAACACCCTCCACCCACATAGATGCCCTTTGTCCCACTGGGAAAAGATTGACATTTAGCTTGGCCAAGGGTTCCTACAGTTGATTCTTCCTGAATCTCTCATTGGTTCATGAGAAAACAGATCATTTTATTTTCTTGGTTTACCATCTAGGAATGCTGTAGAGGTAAAATAAAGTGTTTCGTAAAACAAAATCTATGAAGGGCCTTATGCAAGAATGACTAATACTGCAGTGTCTTATTCTGGAAGAACTCCAAGGAGAGACGGTGATGAGGAATCTAAGTGGCTAGAACCCCCTGGAATGGTACAGCATACAACTCTATGCAGTGGCCCTCATGTCAGACAAACGTGTTGTCCTTACAGATATACTCGGGAGAATAAGGCATAAGGACTGAAGGGCGAATAAGGACAGAAGAAAACAAAAATAAGGAAAAAAAGATAGGAAAATGACAGAGAAAAGAGGCTGGTGATGTGGAATGATGCCCATAAACGTGTGTGTGTGTGTGTGTGTATCCATAGAAAAAGATCTAGGAGGATATGTACATGCTCTTAATAAGTGCTACATCTGGATTGTGGGATGGGGTATGATTTTGAGTTTTAAAGGCAACCTTTATAGTTTTCAAAAATCAATAATAAAAGAAGATGCAAAGGATGTGAGAAGAGCGCACTAAATCCTGGTTAGGGAGGGGGTTGATAGAGAGAAGACACACAGCTGTAGACTTTAACATCATACTTTGACACCCATCATCTGTTATCATCCACGCTTATATATGCAAGAGACAAGGGTTAGTGACAAGGGGGAGAAACCGGGGGAATTAATAAAGTCAGGCTCGGGGAATGCTGCCCACTAATACTGTCAAGTTAGTTCCTCTTGCCTCCCCTGGCTTTCAGGCTTCATGTTGAAGTGTTGGCTGAAGGCAGGCAGTAAGTAGCATCAACAAGGGAGTCAGTATAGATGAAAGAGAAGACCACAGTGGGTATACGCTCGTAAATACCCTCTTTGGAGCACACAGGGGAAGATAAAAGTTCATAGGAGAATGAAAGTCATCCAAGAAGAAGGAAAAGCATTGTTAGAACTGTGCTGTTCATACCAAGGGACTGAAGAAAGAGTTGGTATTATTACAGAAGACTATTAGGGGTGCAAATGAAAGAAATGCAACTCAAATTGGCTTAACTCAAATTTGCTCCAATAACCAAAATGTCTAGGGATGTCTTAACTCCACTCCATCCAACACATCTTGCCTGTATGGTATCTGGGCACCATTCAATCCTTTGGTGGTACTCACAGCTCAAGTACATTTAATGTGTGTGTATATATATATATATATATATATATACACACACACACACACACACACACACACACATATATATACACACACACATTTTATGTCATGAACTCTTTTACTGCATATAACAGTTTCATGCTTATTACTGAGGCACTTGGAACAGGAAAGCTAGAGACCAATTTTACCAAATATCGTAATTTCTCACCTTTCAGAAACAATAGGTTTGTAGTGATGACTGTAGGAAACATCTTACTGAGTGTAACTCATTCCTGAACAGTTACTAATAACATTGCCTTGCAAATATGAAGAACATAGTACTTTTTCAAAGGGCTTTCTCATCTATCATGTTGCTTTGCCCTTGGAGCAACCCTGAGAGACAGGCTGCGTGATCTCATGCCCATTTGAGAGATATAGTAACTGAGGTCCTCCCCAAGGTTGTAGCTAATCAGAGGCAGAACTGAAGCGAGAATCCAAGATTCTGAACTTAGATCTAGGTGGTATGGTTTAAGGGTTAAGAGCACAGGCTCTGAGCCAAACTGTTTAGGTTTAATTCCAACTTCATCAGGCATTGGTTATATGCTTGTAAGCAAGTCATTTAGCTGCTTTGTCATTCAGTTTCCTCACTGGTAAAATGAGATGTTGTAGATTGAATGACGTCCCCCCAAAAGATATGTTCAGGTTCCAACCCCAGGTACCTGTGAATGGGATCTTATTTGGAAGTAGATGTAATCAAGCTAAAATGGGGTTATTCTGCACTAGGGTGGACCTGATGACTGATGTCTTTACAGGAAGAGGTAATGTTGAATGCAGACATGTAGAGAGGAGAATACCACAGACAGAGAAGGCCATGTGATGCCGGACACAGAGAAGAGAGAGATGCAGCTGGAAGCCAGGAAATGCCAAGGATCGCTGGCAACCACCAGAAATTAGAAAAAGGCAAAGAAGATTTTCAGAGCGAGCATGGCCCAGCCCCTTAATTTCTGACTTCTAGCTTCCAGAACTGTGAGAGAATACATTTCTATTGTTTTCACCCAGTTTGTGGTAATTCATTATGGCAGCCCTAGGAAACAGATACCTGGGATAATCACATTTCCTGCCTTTGGTAGATTGTATTATTGTTCAATACTTTTGTTCTTCCCTATGGGAAGATGGATACACCCTCATCTAGTTGATGTCATGTTTGACCATATCACTTGCTTTGGCTGGGGAAACGTTGGTGGGAATGAGATGTACCACTTCCAAGCGGAAGCTCTTAGAGCCTCGTGGGGTTCTGCCATCTTATCTTTTTCCTCTCCCAGGGACATACAGTTCTCAGATAGGGACCACTCCTTCAGCCGAGGGACCCAAATGAAAATAGCATGTAACATAGTTGGGGAAATACTGAAATAAGCGGTAATGCAAGCAAAAAACAAATCTCTGCTGTCACAATCCTCTAACATTGGGGGTCGTTTGCTACAGAAGTATAATTTAGCCTAAGGTGACTGATAGGCTACATCATACAACGTTTGAGGACTCAGTTTCATGGTGCTTGTAAAGTGTAGTCCTGGCCGTATATGTTACTAATATTATTTAAACACTATTACCGTTTTCTTAACTCAAAGAGCGGACTATAATAATTGAGTGTCAATTATGTGCCTAGATAAAGTGTTTGGTTCAGAGATGGGTATGTGACCCGAATTAGGTAAATACAAATCCTTCCTTGGACTTTTGCTGGTGTTTTCTCTTTGGAAGAAGCTGCTTTCTTTTACCTGGGCTCCCAGCTACAAGAGTGACATATGCCTGGCACCGGAGGGGGCTATCTTTTCCACGGTAAGGAGACAGTCTAGCTGAAAATGCAGTCAACACAGAGAAAAGATGCTAGAGTTAGAGAGAGGAAGAAAAAGCAGTCGTATGGACGTCACGTAAGCCTCTAGGATCCAGCTATACTTAACCAGATGCACCCTTAGATTTCCCAGCTACATGAGCCAATCCTTTGCCACTTTTCTTAAGCTGCTTTGAGTCGGGCTTCTGTTAATAGATCCTTGATGCCTGGGGAAGTGTCCTAACCTCCTGCTACCAGATGTATGTTCCTCAAGGGTAAAGCTTTGCCTCACTCATCGGTGTAATTCTTGTAGCTCTCAGCTGAATGGCGCGTATGGGTGTCCACTCAAAGTATGTTTGGGAATTTAAGCATACGATAGGCCCTTAAGAGGAATGTTGGTCTCTGTATACACATAACCCACAGAGGAAGTTGTGATTTATGCTACAAAACTATCCTCAGAAGATCACAACTAATGTGTATTCCAAAAAGTATTATTTGAAAAAATCTGAACACTTGAGGAAAAGGAAAGTTAGAAATTAAAAGCAGTAATTTATCATATACAAAGCCATTCCAGAGAATCTGTTCAACCTTTCTGAATCTCTGTTTCTTCATCTGTAACATGGGATAATATTAAAAACTTTCTTTTCTTCCTTGGGACCCAATGAGATAATACATGCAGAAATAGGCTACAGAGTTTTACAGCAAAGAGTAGACATTTTCATCACACATTCATAGCTAGAAACACACTATGTAGACTGAACAAGTTCTACTGGACACTCTTGGGACAAAGAATTGGGATAATGGGGTGATTCCCTTTGAGACTTGAAGGCTTTTTTACTGGTATAAGCGAAGTGACCCAATTTATCACAGCAAACAGCCACATTCAAGTTACATTAACCCCAAGAGGAGAATGACTAAAATCAAGATAAAATACGGATTTTTTTTTTTTTTTTTTGGCTGCTTTGGGTCTTCATTGCTGCGCCCGGGCTTTCTCTAGTTGCGGCAAGCGGGGCCTACTCTTTGTTTTGTATTACGCGGGCTTCTCATTGCAGTGGCTTCTCTTGTTGCGGAGCACGAGCTCTTGGTGCGTGGGCTTCAGTAGTTGTGGCACGTGGGCTCAGTAGTTGTGACTCGTGGGCTCTAGAGCGCAGGCTTCAGTAGCTGTGGCGTGTGGGCTTAGTTGCTCCACGGCATGTGGGATCTTCCTGGACCAGGGCTCGAACCCGTGTCCCCTGCATTGGCAGGCAGATTCTTAACCACTGAGCTACCAGGGAAGCCCCAAAAATATGGATTTTGAGCCTGATTCCTAGAAATCACAAAAGACCACCAGTGAGACTGACCACAAGTAATCAAACTCAGCAAGACTTGGAAGCCAAAAATATAAAAGATAACACACTGGCTGATGCTGACTACAACCAAGGAGGACAAATAAAGACACAGCAGGCGAGAGGACAGGACAACGGCCAACCTTCCCAGGTATGGAGACTCATGAGAGCAATCTGCAACACTGGGCTTGTATTTTTCCCAGTGGAAAATATGCTTTTTCTCTCACTACTCATTCTCCTGACTTGCTTTCCTGTGGTCCATGTTCCATACAACACCCATGGAGATCTTTTCAAAAAAGTAAAACAAAATTTCTGCATTGGTTAAAACTTCCAAGGGTTTCCTGTCACAATGAGAACATCCCAACTCCTTACCGTGGTCTAGAAAGCTCCCAGTGAGCTAGCCTCTGCCCCGTTGCAGGTCTTTCTCTGCCTAACCAGGCAGTCACACCAGCCTCTTCCAACACAGCAGGCTCATTTTCACCTCCAGACCCTTGTGCTCGCTATTCCCTCTGCCTGGGATGCTCTTAATCATGTCTCTGCATTGCTTGCTTCTTCCTTAGATTTCTCCCTCAGATTGGTGCCACCTTCCAAAAGGTCTTATCTGACCGCCTGATCTAACACTGCTCATTCCCCCACATTACTCTCTCCTATTTCTAATTCTCATCGCCTGAAGTCATGGCTTTAATTTGTTATATGGATATTTACACATGTATCCACATATAGGTATACACATACAGATATGTATACATACAAACACATATTTCCTATATACGTAAATGTATATATGTGTATTTTTGGCCCAAACTAAATATTAAGTTTTGTGAACGTTGGGCCTCTATTCTTGTCTTGTTCACCCCTGTGTCCCCAGTGCCTGGAATAGTGCCTGACTCATAGTAGTTCTCAATAGATTCTTATTAAATGAGAGAGAAAATCACTCCCAGCAGCCCCTGCTCTTACCTGATTTCTGCATTTGCTGACCTTGCGTCCCCCCCTCCTCCCGGTTCCTGTAATAGAGTATTGACAAATTCCAGGACTGAAATGACCCTGAAAAGCCCATTCTCCCGCCTGTAGACAAGAATATGCCTGCGCCATTTCTGATCGATAGTGCCCCTCCCCCATTTAAATGCCTGTTCACAGATAACCCGAGTGGTACAAAACCGGCAGAGAGGAAGTTTCATTCCTGTATTTAGTGTTTCTCTGCTTTGCAGAGTAGAAACGAGAAGAAAGTCCTGATGTATGTCAAGTGTAACAAGTAGTTTTCAAGTCCAGATTACTGGTGTCTGCCTGGAGTGATGTGTTGAAGAATTTTAGGGCCGTGTTGTGAGCTCTTTTTTAAAAAAAAAAATCAATCTTGGGATTGATTAGCAGGGTCTGCATGGGCAGAGGACAGTGGGATGATGGTTTTATGGATTTGCAGTTCCTAAAACACAGTTTCCTCTAGACATCTACACCATCCTGCCTGCTTTTGGTGATGTCACCAAAAGATTGTGGGTAAAAGATCTGGGTCACTACTTTCCTATACCTCATAATGAAATACTTTAACTATCTCTTATTTTCCCTAATAATCTATAAAAGCACTAGGTCCCATTTCCTCCCAAACTGGGAAGTTTCAAGCCAAATCTATAAGTAAATAATATCTCACAAGCAAGAAAGAAAAACAGGGCAAGACAAGAGACAAATGAATGCCCCCTACATAAACATGATATTCTAAGCTGAAAGACTAGATCCTAGACCTCCAAGGATGTGTCTAAAGATTCAAGCCTTCATCTGTAGGTTGATCTGTTTTTTCCTGGACTCGTATTTCTAACCTCCTCCTATACATATCAACCTGGATGTTGCTTGGGCAACTCAGACTCAACACGTCCAAAACAAAACGCGATCTTATGATTTGCTTCCACAACACTCAAATGCCACTTTGCTTCTCGTCTTCTCTAGTCATTCAGTAGATATATCTTCAGCACCTTTTTATGTGCCACGTACCATTCTAGGCACTGGGCCACAGAGGATTTAGAGAAATGATGGACAAGATTACCAGATTATACAACTGTAAGGGCCACAAATTATGTTGTGTTCTTTGTAAATAATGCTGCTGTGAAATAATGCTGTGAAACATGGTGGCCTTCTCGTGGAACTCAACTTCTGGAAAGGAAGATAGGAAAGAAATGTGTATACAATAAATAGAAAAAACCCTTTTCAGATAGTGATAAGTCTTATGCAGAAAATAAAGCGGTAGAGTAGAGAGTGGGTAGCATTGGGCCACATTTGATGGGAGCACTAGGGAAGGGAAAACATCGTTGAGGAAATGACATGAATGGAGATCCAAATCAGGCACCAAGTCAGCCATGTGAAGATTGGGGCAGAGCATTTCATGCAGAGATGTAAGTACAATATTCAGAAGGTGGCAACAAGCCTGGGTGTTTGAGACCCACAGTGGGGAGCCCTTTGGTTAGAGAGAATGAGTAAGGAGAGAGTGGCAGGAGATGAGATCTGAAAGCAGGACCACATCAGGGTGGAATCTGCAGGTCACAGCGAGGAATTCAGCTTTTGTTCTAGGCCTATGGGAAGCCATCAGAGATCTTGGGTAGGGAGTTGCAAGATCACTGTCTTAGCTGGCATCCCCCATTCACCCAGTTGCCCAACCTAGAAATTTAGGTTTCTCTCTCCCATCTGGGGGGTCACCAAGCCTTGTTTATTGTCTCCCTTAAATGCCTCTCAAATTGCCCCCTTTCATTTCATCCCCATGGCCTAGTCCTTTCTTATTTAAACTCTCCCAGGAGGCCTCCTAGGGGGCCTCACTGCCCTAGTCTCACTCAGAACTCTCTGACTTTGATATTGCCACCCAAAGTAAAGCTCCCTGTCCAGAAATCTTGGCTTAGTCTCTGTGGCCCATTGGTTAGGGTTCAAGTCCGAGCATCACTCCGACCTTCTTAACACCCTCCTATCTCTAACACACCTCGTACTTTTAGGCTCACTGAACTCATTGCTTTACAGGGCACATTCTTTATGTGCCCATATTTATGTATGCTTTTCCACTTCCCTGGAATGCCATTCTCATTTGGCCAATGCCAATCAGTGTTTTAAGATCCACCTCAAAAGCCACCCCTTCTGAGGTTTCCCTGACTTCATCACATAAAGTCCTGTGTCAGATCCTAGGACATTTCTCCCATAGCTTTTGCCAAGTTGGGTTCAGAGTTCTCTGGGCAATCTTGGAAGCTCCTGAGAGCAGAGATCATAGCTTGTGTCTCTAAGAATGTCAGGGCCAACCGGGTGCCCAAGAAATACTGAACTTAAGAGAGGCATTCCATGACCCACAGAGACCCCTACAGAGAGGAAGGAGGACATGTGCCATTTTCTAAGGCATCTTGAAGGACCATCCTTGGGTACAGCAGCCAGCAGCCACAGCACTTCAAATGCTGGCATCTAAGCTTTTCAACTGCCAATTTGGAATCCAGGCAAGGAAGAGATGCTATCTCTCTTTCCTGGCATCTCTGGAACCAGTCAAGTTAAATCGGCCTGCAACAGCAACACAAAGACTAGATAATTTGTAACCGGTCCTCAGACCACTTGTCAAGTCAAGCTAATGCTGAGGTTACTTTAACAACACACATCCGTGTGGACAGATACAAGCAGCACAAAGACTGACATGTCTGACTGCTCCCATGATCAGAAAAAAAAAAAATAATAATAATAATGACCAAATATATGATCCAACCCAGGAAGGGCCCCAAATAGATATTCAAGAAGAATCTAAACAAAGTAGGCAGTGGAGCTAAGAATATTAATCTACACTCTCAAATTTCTGCCTTTTTCCTTTTATATAACCCACAAAACACCATCTAGAACTGAATGAATGCATATTGGCAAATAATGATCATTTAGATTATAACAATGGTCATTATTTACTCAGTAAGAGCCTGGGCAGAATGATAAAAATGAAAATATGATACCTGGACTCAACATGCTTAGATCTAATAAAGCAGGAGAGAGATGATACAGAGTTTATTGTCTGAAGGGATGGTCCTGGAGAGGAGCTAGCCAACAGCTCTGCTTGTTTGGAAATGGGGAAACTGAGGCCCAGATTGAGGAAGAGACTGGTTTATGGGCACTCAGCTTGTTGTTCCAAGATTAGAACATGTGCACACAGGTAACACCAATACAAGGTGAACTAGGCAAAGAGCCAGCAGGCAGGTTTGGAGAAGCAGCATGAGAACAAGGCCCAGAAGATGGAGATATTTATTTCATCTGGAGTCCAGGAGAGACTGTTGGGAGAGAAATCATGTGAACAGGGCCTTGGGGTGGACAGGATTCTGACAAATTTGGAGGAAGGATACTCCAGGGTAGAGGGACAGGTGGATTAGAGAACAGGAGAAGCAGAGAGGAGGATGGTTCTGAGACTCCTAGGAATGTGCTCTGTGTGTGATCTGGCCAGATGAGCGAATGCAGGGAGGGAGGGACGCTGCAGTTTCCCAGCCTGCCAAAATGGACCTTCACCCTCACCGCCATCATCTCCCACTTGGACTTTGTAATTATCTCCACTTTGGGTCCTTATAGTATATTCCTCATCTTCCAGTCAATGTAATCTTTTAAAAATATAAATTAGATCCCACCATGCTCCTGAATAAAATTCCCACTTGTTTCCCACTTTACTTAGAATAACACCCTAATTCCATCTCACTGTAATATCTCTGAGCCTGAAATCTTTTGTATAAATGGCTCCTTACTCATTACATTCCAGCCCCTCTAAACCTCCTCTCTCCTCCTCAGGTATGCAAAGCTTCTTCTTATCTCAGGGCCTTTGTGCTCACTGTTTCCTCTACATAGAAATCTTACCTGCAGATCTTCCCTTGGCTGATTTCTTCTGAGTTCAGAATGTCACCTGTTCAATAAAACCACTTCCTCATTCTGTATCTCTGACTTCTCCTTTCCCAAATCCCAGTACCTCTTGGACAACGTCCCTCTGTTCTGTTTTCTTCTTGGAGCTTATCAGGATGTAGTTTGACTCTATTGACTACTTCAAGAGGATGAATTATTCGCTAAGAGCTGCTGGGGACATTGATAATCCACAAGGAATTAAAATTAGATCCCTACCTCACACCATACATCAAAATTAATTCCAGGTAAATCAGTCACCTACAGGTAAAAGGCAAAATTTTAAGCCTTTTAAAGAAAATGTAGGAAAAAATTTTCAGGAATGCTGGATGGGGAGAATTTTCTTGTGAAAGATCAAAATAATGATAGTAGTAATCATCATCATCATCACAAGCACAGAGCATTAACAAACATGACTACATTGAAGTTAGGAACCTCTGTTCATCAAGAAGGTGGCAGAATAGAAGGACGTGTGCTCACTCCCTCTTGCAAGAGCACCAGAATCACAACTAACTGCTGAACAACCATCGACAGAAAGACACTGGAACTCACCAAAAAAGATACCCCACATCCAAAGACAAAGGAGAAGCTGCAATGAGATGGTAGGAGGGGTGCAATCACAATAGAATCAAATCCCATAACCATTGGGTGGGTGATTCACAAACTGGGGAACAATTATATCTCCGAAGTCCACCTACTGAAGTGAAGGTTATGAGCCCCATCTCAGGCTTCCCAACTTGGGGCTCTGGCAATGGGAGGGGGAATTCCCAGAGAATCAGACTTTGAAGGCTAGTGGGATTTGATTGCAGGACTTTGACAGGATTGGGGGAAACAGAGACTCCACTCTTGGAGGGCACACACAAAGTAGTGTGCGCATCAAGACTCAGTGGAAGGAGCAGTGACCCCATAGGAGACTGAACCAGACCTACCTGCTAGTGTTGGAGGGTCTCCTGCAGAGGTAGGGGGTGGCTGTGGCTCACCATGGGGACAAGGACACTGACAGCAGAAGTTCTGGGAAGTACTCCTTGGCATGAGCCTTCCTGGAGTCCACCACTAGCTCCACCAAAGATCCTGCAGACTCCAGTGATGGATCACCTCAGGGCAAACAACCAAGAGGGAGGGAACTCAGCCTCACCCATCAGCAGACAAACAGATTAAAGTTTTACTGAGCTCTGCCCACCAGAGCAACACCCAGCTCTACCCACCATCAGTCCCTCCCATCAGGAAGCTTGCAAAAACCTCTTAGATAGCCTCATCCACCAGACAGGAGAAGCAAGAAGGACAATCCTACAGCCTGTGGAACGAAAACCACATTCACAGAAAGATAGACAAAATGAAAAGGCAGAGGACTATGTACCAGATGATGGAACAAGATAAAACCCCAGAAAAACAACTAAATGAAGTGGAGATAGGCAACCTTCCAGAAAAAGAATTCAGAAAAATGATAGTGAAGATGATCCAAGACCTCAGAAAAAGAATGGAGGCAAAGATCAAGAAGATGCAAGAAAGGTTTAACAAAGACCTAGAAGAATTAAAGAACAAACACTTAGAAGAATTAAAGAACAAACAAACAGAGATGAACAATATAATAATCGAAATGAAAAATATGCTAGAAGGAATCAATAGCAGAATAACTGAGGCAGAAGAACAGATAAGTGACCTGGAAGACAGATGGTGGAATTCAGTGCTGCAGAACAGAATAAAGAAAAAAGAATGAAAAGAAATGAAAGCAGCCTAAGAGACCTCTGGGACGTCATTAAACGCACCAACATTCACATTATAGGGGTCTCAGAAGGAGAAGAGAGAGAGAAATGACCTGAGAAAATATTTGAAGAGATTACAGTTGAAAAATTCCCTAACATGGGAAAGGAAATACCCACCCAAGTGGAAGTACAGAGAGTCCCAGGCAGGATAAACCTAGAGAGAAACACTCCAAGACACATAGTAATCAAATTGACAAAAATTAAAGACAAAGAAAAATTATTGAAAGCAACAAAGGAATAACAACAAATATCATACAAAGGAACTCCCGTAAGGTTAACAGCTGATCTCTCAGCAGAAACTCTACAAGCCAGAAGGGAGTGGCATGATATATCTAAACTCATGAAAGGGAAGAACCTATAAGAACCAAGATTACTCTACACGTCAAGGATCTCATTCAGATTCAGCAGAGTAATCAAAAGCTTTATAGACAAAAGTTAAGAGAATTCAGCACCACCAAACCAGCTCTACAACAAATGCTAAAGGATCTTCTCTAAGTGGGAAACACAAGAACCTACAAAAGAAAAGAACCTACAAAAACAAACCCAAAACTATTAAGAAAACGATAATAGGAGCATACATATCAATAATTTTCTTAAATGTGAATGGATTAAATGCTCCAACCAAAAGACACAGTCTCACTGAATGGATACAAAAACAAGACCCATATGTATGCTGTCTACAAGAGACCCCCTTCATACCTAGGGACACATACAGACTGAAAGTGAGGGGATGGAAAAAGACATTCCATGCAAATGGAAATCAAAAGAAAAGTGGAGTAGCAATACTCGTACCAGATAAAATAGAATTTAAAATAAAGAATGTTACAAGAGACAAGGAAGGACACTACATAATGATCAAAGAATCAATCCAAGAAGAAGATATAACAATTATAAATATATATGCACCCAATATAAGAACACCTCAATACATGAGGCAAATGCTAACAGCTATAAAACAGGATATCAAGAGTAACACAGTAATACTGGGGGACTTTAACTCCTCACTTACACCAATGGACAGATCATCCAGAAAGAAAATTAATAAGGAAACACAAGTTTTCAATGACACAATAGACCAGATAGATTTAATAGATATTTGTAGGACATTCCATCCCAAAACAGTAGATTACACTTTCTTCTCAAGAGCACATGGAACATTCTCCAGGATAGATCACACGTTGGGTCACAAATCAAGCCTCGGTAAATTTAAGACAATTGAAGTCATATCAAGCATCTTTTCTGAACACAATGCTATGAGATTAGAAATCAATTACGGGAAAAAAAAGTAAAAAACACAAACACATGGAGGCTAAAGAATATGTTACTAAATAACTAAGAGATCACTGAAGAAATCAAAAAGGAAATAAAAAAATACCTAGAGGCAAATGACAACAAACACGATGATCCAAAACCTATGTGATGCAGCAAAAGCAGTTCTAAGAGGGAAGTTTATAGCAATACAATCCTACCTCAAGAAACAAGAAAAATCTCAAATAAACAATCTAACCTTACACCTAAAGGAACTAGAGAAAGAAGAACAAACAAAACCCAAAGTTAGTAGAAGGAAAGAAATCATAAAGATCAGAGCAGAAATAAATGCAATAGAAACAAAGAAAACAGTAGCAAAGATCAATAAAGCTAAAAGCTGGTTCTTTGAGAAGATAAACAAAATTGAAACCAAGAAAAAGAGGGAAAGGACTCAAATCAATAAAATTAAAAATGAAAAAGGAGAAGTTACAATGGACACTGCAGAAATACAAAGCATCATGAGAGACTACTACAAGAAACTCTATGCCAATAAAATGGACAACCTGGAAGAAATGGACAAATTCTTAGAAAAGTATAAGCTTCCAAGACTGAACCAGGAAGAAATAGAAAATATGAACAGACCAATCACAAGCACTGAAATCGAAACTGTGCTTAAAAATCTTAAAACAAAGATTAAAAATCTTCCAACAAACAGAAGCCCAGGACCAGATGGCTTTACAGGTGAATTCTATCAAACATTTAGTAAAGAGCTAACACTCATCCTTTTCAAACTTTTCCAAAATATTGCAGAGGAAGGAACACTCCCACACGCATTCTTTGAGACCACCATCACCCTGATACCAAAACCAGACCAAGATACTACAAAAAAAGAAAATTACAGACCAATATTACCACAGACTGGAACAATACATTGTCCAGACAATCAATAATCAATCAATAAAACTTAAGTATTTAGAATATTTAAAGAACTCTTGAAAATTAAGGAGAATAAGAAAAACAACTCAATAGAAAATAAGCAAAAGACATGAACAGGAACTTCACAGAGGAGGAAACATAAATGGCCAACAAAGAGTGGACCTCATGCTCAACCTTAGTTGTAAACAGGGAAAGAGAAACTAAAACCGTAGTGAAACTCTTTTTATACCTACTAGATTGGCCAAATATTAATAATATTAATAAAATCAACTTTCAATGAGGATGTGAGGTGGTGGAAACTCAACCAGCAATTTGAGGATATAAGTAAAAAAAAAACAAACAAACAGAAATAATCAGAAAAACAATCTGGCAGTATTTTATAAAATTAGAAAGTTATGCCCAGTAAGACCTAAAATTTTGACTCTTTGTCTCTACCTAGAGAAACACATGCATGTAAATTCCAGAGGCATGTCTGTGAATATTTGTAACAGTTTTGTTTAAAATTGCTCCAACAGAAAACACCTAAATGCCCATACGCAGAATAATGGATACATAAATGATGGAATACACATAAATAAAATACTACATAGCAGCAAAAATGAAGAAACTACAGCTACACGCATCGATGAGGATGAAATCTAGAAGATGAAATGGAATAAAAAAACAATTGCAGAAGACATACAAAATAATCCTACTTCTATAAAATACATAGAGGAGTCAAACTAAAAAATATAGTGTTTAGAAATATAGACAGATGTGGTAAAATTTTTAAAAAAGCAAGGAAATATTTTTTCAGAATCAGAAGGAAGAAAAAGATGTGAGAGACTATAATATGAGAGGGAGGGAAGCGGGTAAGCTAGAGATGAAAAAAGATTGGCCTTGAGTTGACAGTGGTTGCAGCTGGGTGATGGGTCAACGCAGGGTTCTTATCAATTCTCTCCACTTTTGTTCATGCTTGAAATTTCCCACTACTCACTATGATCTGTTAATGTATTTATACGTACGTGTCCACATACATGTGCATATTTTGATTAAATCTGTGGGAGTGAGGAGGGACGGGGATGAGATTGGAGGGAGGCGCACAGAGAATGGCAACCATATTGGCAATGTCCTAGTTCTTAAACTGAGTGGTGGGTGCATGGTGTTTATTACTGCTATGCTTCACAGCCTCAATAGGTGTTATGTATATCATATTCGTGATATCTTCTTTATAATTCAAAAATTAGGAGAAAAAGGAAGAAGAAAGGGACAAAGCAAGAGGGTGAGATGATTGGCCCCAGCCCTCTACTCCTAAACTTTAGACTGCTGAGGGTTTCCCCCCATTCTGTAGATAAGAAAACTGAGTCTCACATGCCTACACGCTGACATGCAGCATCAGTGCAGGCATCCACAGAAGGGTCAACAGCACAGGGCGTTAGGGAACCCGAGATGCAACTCCAGGGCCTGGGTCCGACTCAGAAGTGGGATTTTTGGAACATGGGCTACAGCCACAGTGACCAAGGCGGTCAGGACACATGGCAACTGCAGCCTCATAGATGGGTGCCATCCCCACATGAGCCGGCTCTGATCCTGCTTATTCTTTGGATGTAAACAAGAATGAGGTTGTCCAGCCCACCTGGGAGCCTTGGAGCATATCCGCAGAGGGTCTGAGCAAGCAGGTGATCACAGCCAAACGAACTTGCAAGTTGAAACGTGCAAGTTTTAGAATTCTGCCCATAGCGGGTTATCAGCTTTGCCTACAGGGAGTTCCACAAAGGAGCATGATCCTGGACAAATGCCTGCCCCTCTTCCCACTGAATAACTTGCCCGAGTGAGCCCCCATAGCCCTGCTTCCTCACCCTCTCTCTCCCGGTTTTAATTGCCCTCACAAAGGCGTACCCGCACGACCTGACGCATCTCACTGGCAGTCACAAAAGCAAAGGAACTCCAGGTTACGGCCACAATTCAGCCTCAACTCTCCCCCATTGTGCCCAGCCCCCGGCAGTGGTCTCGGAGCCGTCGGGGGTCTTACATATCTCATACGTGCGGCAAAGTGGGGGAACAATGTGACAAATTATGAACAAGCTCAGAGCCAAGCCTGTGGAATTCTTCCCTTTGTGAGCCTGCATCACATGTCAGCTGGGCTGCCGGGCCAAGGCGGGGACCCGGACCGGGGGTGGGGGACATCCCAGCAGCAGGAGGCCAGCCCAGGGCTGGAACACTTTTCACACTTGGGAACACGGCCCCTTCCCCCCGCCCCTGCCCCCCACACCTCTCTCTCTGTCACATTACAAGGGAAAAGAAAATTATTTTGACCCTACTTTTAGATCTAAATATTCCACCAATACTATCCTTGCTAAAGAAAACAAAACCCAAGCAAACTTTCAGAGTCCTTTCTCCCAAGGGCCAAAGGGAAAGAAAGCACCAGGGATGTGGGTGATCATACTTTGCTCCTAACACTTCCTCATCCTAAACAGCCTGACTTCTCTTCACCTCCTGGTGCCTCCATTTCCTCATTTGTAAACAAAGATGACGACCCCTACGTCATACAATAAGAGTTCCTACTTCATACGATTGTCATAAGATTCAACATCTATAAAGGGTTTAGAAGAATGTCTGGTACACAGAAAACCCTCACAATATGTGGTGGGGTTATTATTATTTACAGCAGTACGAGGAGAAATATATACCCTGTGACAATTTGGACCATTTTCCCTCACCCTCTCACTTCTTAGCAGGCTCTCTATAAGACGGGCCACCTCTGATGCTTCAAAGTGCCTAGTGAGAGGTAGGGCACTAGAAGCCTCAGTGAGCATCTGTTTCCTAACTGCCACAGGATGACCCCCAAACGAAGACTCTCCATCCCTGGTGCTGAAACAAACTTCCGGGATGAGGATGTGCTCTGTAGCAACTGAAAGGCTTCTCTCAAGTTCCCTTTCCAAGTTGTGTTAGGAGACTTGTACCAAATCTTCTCAGGATAACAAGAAGAAAACATCCTCTACGCCAAGAATTTGTGAAATACACTAGTGATCACTTTAGTATTCCAGGTGCAAACTCCTAAGGCTGGTCCCTTCTCTGAACATAGTTTTGTCACCAAGTCCCTGAACTGCTTTTCTTCCTTTCATTTTTCTTTTCTCTTCTTTTCCTTTTATTCCTTTCTTCTTTCTTTTCTTTTCCTTTCCTTTCCCTCCCTCCCTCCCTTCCTTCCTTTCTCTCTTTCTTCCATTTAGTTTGCCAGTAGCTGTTTTTTGCAAGATTCTCATCAAATTCTTAATTGCAGAGATTTTTTTTTCTCCTCTTTATTTTATTGGTTCAGAGACATTAAGTGAAGTCACACATTTTGCTAATTTAGTTCTCCATAGTTTTTCATTGATAATGGACAATTCAGTGACCACAACAATGATTATGATAGATCTCATCATCAATTTGCCAAATCTTCACAAACCTTAGGAAAGTGAAAGAGCGGAAGAGAAACAAGGTTTAACATACCTCTTGTCTTTGCAGATTAGAAACCTGAAAAAGACTTCCTTTTTAATAGTAGAATAAATAAAAGAAAGGGACACTCCATTCTTTAAATTAGCAATAGACAGAGTAATATGGCAGTACTCTGTCTTCTCCCAAAGTATCAGAAAAAATACTTGTGTGTTTGGCCAACTAATACACTTCCTTTCTTGGGGAGACCTTGGACATTTACCTGGGTTGCATGTCTTAGGGTTTTTAATGTAGCCTGTTGGAAACTGCATTTCAACAGACAGAACTGAGCACACAGAGTAGAGACTGGTAGAAGAAACATCCACAGCTCATTTTATAGCAAACCGTGCAAACAGGAAAGGTCTACAACTCTTTTCATGCGTGGTTACTGAACAACACGGATGTGTCCTCTGTCAGGCTATTTGATGAGAGAAAGAATGCAGGTCCCGTCTTCCAGAGTGTAGCATCTCCCTGGGAAGCCTAGTCATGCACCTGTGAAATAGCAGTCACTCAAGGCTGACAACGATTCAATTCCCAGTAGAAGCTGGAACCATAACGATGTTGTGCAATGGAAGAGGGAGGTAGTCGCTGGTAGCAAAGGCTCCAGGGAAGAGGAGGGACCTGGGAGGATAGTAGCATTTGGAGGGAGAAAAGGAAAAGCCAAGAAGGCTCAGATATTGTGAAGATCAACACAGTTTCCTCTCCATGACTGCGGCAGCCATCACTGATCAATCATCACTAATCAGTCATCACTAATCAATCAGGCCACCGTTGTCCCCCTGCCCCGAAGTCAAGCCTAGGCTTCAGAATCCTTCTCAACACAGCATTCCAGGTAGGCATCCCCAACTGTTTAGGGTGAATTCACAAAATAAAACTTTTTATCCTTCTGCATGAAAGGAAGTGAGATGAGTAAGCACACAAGCCTGGGAGGAGATATAGGTATTCAAGAGACTTCAGTCATGAGCAAAGTTTCCTGGTGGCCATGAGTGATAGAGACAGATTGGTAGGTTGGTGGAGATTAAGTAGGGCCTAAACTGCCTCATTATCTCTAAATAATGGGGAGGGGTGGGATTAGAAGTCACCACCTGTATTTCTGACAAATCGATGCACATTTTAAGTGGAATGGGGCAAGCTGTAAGGCACTGGCGCGCTACTTACAAATAACTGTGTATCTTTCAGGATGCTACTGAGATGTGGACAAAATACTGTAAGAATAGTATGTCACAACCTACTGCATTTGTAGTATCCTTGAATAAAAACCAGCAAGAGACATGGACAGGCAGGGAGACAGAGCTTCCCTTAGAGGATAATTTGGCAGCTTTGTGGCAGCCCTTCACTCTGCCATCCACCCTACTTCCTGCTCTACCAAATCGGGGCAGGAGATCTCTCAGGCTGGGACTAGGCCGTCTGGTTCTGTCTGGATTTGGGGGTAGCTGCTCGGTGCTTTGGCTGCCCTCCTTTGCCCAGCACAGCGGCACAGGCTGAGGTTTGGAATCGGCACAGGCTGAGGTTTGGAATCGGCACAGGCTGAGGTTTGGAATCAGCACAGGCTGAAGCTTGGAATTCCGTGCAGAATCACACTTTGTTTGACCACATCAGAGAAGGAACACACTTCTGCTTCCCTTTCCTTCTCTCCCTTCCCCAAGGCAGCACCTCCACTCCCCCCCCATGCTTGTTGAGAAAGGATGTCATCATGGTCCCCGGGACCCACAGATGCTGATCAAAGGCAGAGACCTAGCCTATGGCGATAGAGTTTTGCCAAGTCTAAAATGTAACCTCCGTAACCGCAGATGGCTCTTTCTCCATCCCAAACAAAGCTTCCTTCGTGAAACTAGGATGGCTTTGATTTCTTGCAGTCTATATACTCAGAGATTTTCCTAAGAAACAAAACCCCAAGGGAAAGCATCTTCAGGCCAAGCACATATCTACCCCTGAGACACCAATTTTGTCAGGCAACTTCCCCCCCTCCCTTCACATTCCAAGGGAGATTATTAATTGTCCCCAGGAGAGGAGGGCAGATAAAAGGAAGATCCCCAGTTGAGATGCAAATCCCACAAAAGGAGCCATTGCTTCTCCTCTGTTTGCCAAATCAACGTGAGCCAGAGGTCTCAGTGACAACAGAGAAAGTCATCACTTAAGGAATCACAGCCACTGCCCCAAACTCTGGATAAGGATTTTGTTTTATTTTAGGAAGACAAAGATGATTTTTTTGTTTAGCTTAAAATTACGAGGTACATAATCTTTCCTTTCTCCTCTGCTCCCAAATGGAGGCTTCCACACCAAATTTTGTTTCCCGACCAGAGAAGGAGCAATTGTTGGCCTCCTCGTGGCCCCGAGGGTCCCCCCCTACCCCTCCAACCCCCAAGCTTCTGTGTTTACTCTTGGACTGTCCCCTGGCAAACAGCATTCGGCAGGGTTATCTGGCCAGTTACAGCCTTCAAGAAATAAATATCTAACACCTTGTTCCCTTCGGCAGTTCAAAAGCCTGTCACTGGGGTACACTGGTGGTTTTAAAAAAGGCTATGATTCGTATGCAAACGACAGGAGGATTTTCATGATTTCATAATAAAATGTGGAAACGCTCTGATCGCAAGTTGTAAGAAGGTGTGAAACAGTGCCTCCGAAACAGACAGATATTTGTGTAAGCATCCTTTATGTATTGCCAGTGCCGAATAATAACATATCAAAGCCCCAACTTACCTCATCTGCCTGGTACAGCCAAGGCATAAATAAAGGGGAACAATGGAATTACTATTACTCACTCACTGAGAGCCAGCGACATCACTGTATCCTTTATAATTGCTGGCAAGAAGATTAATGTTTTGTTACATATCAGAGCAAGGTCACAAGGGGGCTTTCAGGCCTGTCTAAACATCTAGTCTTTAAGCTCCTTCTCTTCACTTGCTCTTTTTTGAGGAAATGAACTTGTAGCGTTTCCTCTAATTATGGTGATTTTTGCTTTTGAAAGCAGGCCCACATCATCACCTCGCTCCGAACACGCACACACACACGCACGCACGCGCCTTTTCCAAATGATATTTGGGGACAGGCTTGATTTAGCGACAGCATATGGGCAATGTTGTTATGAGGAGACCTTGCCCTTTTAACCAATGTGGATAATTCATTGCCTGTCACTGAGGCTTGAAGCCACGGGCTTGGGCTTAAGAGATTGACTTTATTGGGGTCCTCCGGGGGCTCCCTACCAAAGACTGCTAGCACCGTTCGCTGCTCTTCTGTTATGTTTAGCCCGTACACCCGTCCATACAGATGTTTCCAACAGCAAACAGTTCGTGACCCAGAAAGAACAAAATATTTTGGCTTTCCCTGCCTTTCAGCACCTGTTCAAACCAAAGGGCCTTCGGAGCTCTGAGCACAGATCAGAAGGCCCAGCCAGCAACTGGAGAGAGGCCGCGTCATGGCTGGAGCCAAAGTGACAGATTCGGGCCCCTCCGTGCGATGACCCTTAGCTCCCACAAGTGTCAGAGGGAGGCAAGCGGCTGATCCCACGCAGGGGTCGACCAGCTTCATGCAGAGGCTCATGAATATACCTGTCAGCTTATTTCTACTATGTCAGAGATTGACCCAGAAACTCCATGTCCCTCCCCCCACCATTTTATCCTGTATGTTTCAGGGCAATGCCATGGCTTTGGTGCAGCACTGGGCTCGAGCCATCTGCCGTCTGTGCAAAGTCTGCAGGGCAGTAGCAGACTTCAGAGGTTCTTTCTGGGGCTTGGGATAGCACCCTGGGGGTGGCAGAGGCTCTTTACATTTTCCCAAAGAGAACCAGTGACAGCACCTAGAGGGCTTGGGATCAACAAGAAGGTCTTAAAAATACGGCTCAGTGCACAGTAGGAAGCCCTAAGGGGGACCTCTTACCTCTGGCAGAATCTGACAGGAAAGGCATTGTGGAGGTTGCCCAGAGGGTACAGGGACCACCTCTCCAGGGTCTGTTTATCTCACTGCTCCACACCCTTTGCCTGGGCAAAGGGTTTTTTGCTTTTTTTTTTTTTTTTTTTTTTTTGCGGTACGCGGGCCTCTCATTGTTGTGGCCTCTCCCGCCGCGGAGCACAGGCTCCGGACACGCAGGCTCAGCGGCCATGGCTGACGGGCCCAGCCGCTCCGCGGCATGTGGGATCTTCCCGGACCGGGGCACGAACCCGTGTCCCCTGCATCGGCAGGCAGATTCTCAACCACTGTGCCACCTGGGAAGCCCTGGGCAAAGGGTTTTTAAGTTGCCAACCCCAATTTTAAGGAGATTTGCTTATTTGTTTTTCTTCCTTGCAGCTCAAGGAGGAATTAAGAAGGAAAAGAGACAGCTTGGAATGAAGGTGGGTGCAGGAAGCGATTAGATGTGAAAAGAGGGATGCCCTGACTTCTGCGACGTGCCTCAGCTTCACTAATCTCAGTGGCAGTCGGAGCAGTAGAGGCACAATTACCATATGTGCCCTTTCGCCTCGACATGAAGCAAAGCAATGATGCTCCACCTAATATAGCTGCTTGTGCTTCACACACAGTGCAGACCTTCAATAAACATGTGTTGAATCAGTAAGTGACTGGCTGGCTAGCTGGCTGGGTGGATGGATGCATGGATGCATGGATGGACGACTGTGGAGATTTGACACAAGGTAGATTAGACAAACAATCATATTTATTAGGCATATTTATTAGAATAACTAAATCCGCTTTCTTGGTAGAATAAGGCCAGTCAACTAAGCCAATTCCTTCAACTGGGGTTCAGTTGAAAACATGGTGATCTCTTCCAATGCGGGACAAAGAAAATTCAATGTGATGGACTTTTCCGAGAACCTGTACACAAAACAATGTATTCTGTTCTTTTTGTGAAATTTGAGGGGATTTTTCAGGGGCTAATTTTGACTATATGACTAAGATTTCCCCTTATTACACTCACTTTGGTATATAAGAAGCTATCCTCATGATACCTAGGAATCTTATACCCATAACTCATAAATATGACGGGGTGAGATTATGCTCTCTCACCATGTGCAGGCTGAGGTTTTTCTTCTCGCTGGGTGCGGAGGATTATTTCATCCTGCTTCCCGTGATCTGAGAGGAAGAATAGCACAGCTGCTCAGATAAACGAATGAATTGAATGTTAGGCTCCTTCCACACATCAGTAATGAACAGGGCTCAGGTTGATAGCTTCCTATAATTTGTTGAGGTCCATCAACACCAGTGGTTGGCAAAAGGACCACAAGGAGAACACGTGAAGTTTTCTGAGAAAGCAGACTTACTAGAAACTCCCACCTGGAAAGTTTAGCTTGGGATGTCACTGCCTTGGAGAATAATGCTATGTGAACTTGGCAAAAATGATCCTCAAGCAGGAAGGGCAATGGGGACTGGAGGGTGAAGAGGCAGATATGTAGTTATGTTAGGGCACCGGATATTATGGTTTGTCGTACTGTATTTGTTAGGTTCTCAACCAATTCAATACAATGTTGTCACTGCTTTTTGCCATATCAGTATAAGAAGCTTGTTGGCCATCGGGTGAGGCTGCAACCCGACCCCATTAACTATTTGGAAGGTCAATGTGGTAGGTATCTTCTAAGATGGTCTCCAATGATCCCCACCTCATACTATTCATGCCCTGGTACAATCCCCTCCCCACGAGTACGGAATGGACCTAGTAATTTGCTCTTAATGAATAGAATATGGCAAAAATGATGAGAAGTCTTTTCTGAAGCTAGGTTTCAAAAGATTGCAATTTCCACCTTGCTTACCTTCTCTTGGCCTCTCACTGGCTTGCTCTGTAGAAGCCAGTTGTCATGTTGTAAACTGCCCTATAGAGAAGTCCCCAGGGCTAGGAACATAAGGGGCCTTCGACCAATAGCTAGGGAGGAACTGAGGCCTCCCAACAACCACATGAGTGAGCTGGGAAGGGGATCCTTCCCCAGTTGAGGCTTGAGATGACAGCAGCCTCTGCTGAAACCATGATGGAAACCCCCAGGAGACCCTGAGCCATCTAAGCTACACCCAGATCTCTGACCTCCTGAAACCATAAGATAATATTTGTTTCCTTTAAGCCAGTAAGTTTGGGGGTAATTTGTTATGTGGCAGCAGACAACTAATACAGTTAGGATTTGCCACCTAACACGATTTTTCCTTCAGAGTCCAGCTCCCTCTTTGTAACAATCGATATTTGGTAATTTTTGTTTGGTTTGGTTTTTCTTTTGAGGACTGAAAAGAAACTCTAGGCTACAGATAGGTGACTGATATGTTCACTCTGCTAATTCCTTGCTGGAGAAATTCTGTTCTGGTTATTTTCATTGCATCAGAAAGAGCATTGCTTTAAGCCAAAACTCAGTGGCTTACAGCGACATTGTTTTAATTTATTTCTTGGATTCTTTTTTTTTTTGCGGTACGCGGGCCTCTCACTACTGTGGCCTCTCCCACTGCGGAGCACAGGCTCCGGACGCGCAGGCCCAGCCGCCATGGCTCACGGGCCCAGCCGCTCCGCGGCATGCGGGATCTTCCCGGACCGGGGCACGAACCCACGTCCCCTGCATCAGCAGGCGGACTCCCAACCACTGCGCCACCAGGGAAGCCCTATTTCTTGGATTCTTTAGGTCAGAAATTTGAGCAACATGTAGTTGGATAATTTTTCTGGGCGGCAACTGATACGACACAGAGGTGTTCAGTGAATGTCTGGGCGTGATGGAGGGACCAAGGTAGCTTCCTCACATGTCTAGTGGAGTGCCTGTCCCTTGGGAGTTCATCTGGAGTGTCAACCAGAGCACAGGTGGCCTCTCCAGCCTGCAGGTCTCAGGGTGCTCCAACTTCTCTCATGGCAGCTGGCTTTCCCAAGAACAAGAGTTTCAACAAGTTTGGTTCCACGTTCATCCTCTGAAGAAGGATTTTCTGATTGGTTAGACTCATAGAGAGAGCACCAGGCCCAATTAATACTTGGGGGAGAAAAGGAAAAATATGGTCCAAATAAGTTGGAAAACATTACCTTCCCTGGCTCCCTTTTGGACAATCGAAATGTACGTTAGCATATGAAAAACCTTAAAAATCAAGAACACAGTGTAACTTGTTTAATCGAAATTTTGCAAATATATTGAATACAGAACCATAACCCTATTTTGATACATAGAAAGATTATCTCACTTTTGGAAGCAAGGCACCAAGGTTGACAATTTGTCCTTTCAACATCAGTAATATTAACAAAGGCCACTCAAAGATTGTCCAGGGCAGTGCACTCAGTAGAAGCTTCTGCAGTGATGGAAATGTTCAACATGGTAGCTGCCAGCTACATGCAGCTATTGAGCACTTGATATGTGAGTAGTCCAGGTCTAGGTCTAGTTCATCTCATTCTTTACTATTGATTGAAGACCCCACACTTGGTGAAGTCACAGAGTCCCCCTAGTGCCCTCTCATCCTTTCAGCTACTGACCAGTACCCCTTGACCTGCAGGATGAACCCACAATCAAGCAAGTAGTAGACCTTCAGCACCCTACTTCAAGGCTAAGGTTGTTCTGACTGTTTGTGATGGTTAATTTTATGTGTCAACTTGACCGGATCACAGGATACCCAGATAGCTGGCTAACCATTATCCCTGGCTGTATTTGTAAGGGTGTTTCAGAAGAGGTTAGCATTTGAATTGGTGAACTGAGTAAAGAAGATGGCCGTCCCCAGTATGGGTGGGCACCATCCTATGTGTTGAGGGCTTGAATGAAACCAAAATGCAGAGGAAGGTTGAGTTAGTTCTGCTTGACCGGTTGAGCTAAGAATAGATTTTCTCCTGCCCTCAGTGTTCCTGGATCTCAAGCCTTCAGACCCAATGGAATCTCGCCATTGGCTCTCCTATTCTCAGGCCTTCAACCTATATCACCAGCTCTCCTGGGTCTCCAGCCTGCAATGGCAGATGGTGGGACTTCTTAGCCTCCATAATCATGTGAGCCTATACCTTATTATAATAAATTTCTTCACATATATACAGAGCCTGGTCTCCAGAAGCCCTCAGGGACAGCTACTGCTCCCTCTGGGGTAGCTGTCACAGTCTCCCTGTTAGATTGTGATAGTGTATTACCAGGGGGCAGTAATCTCAAGAGTGAGACCATAGCTCTTCAAGGGTATGACATGGAACAGTGGATAAAGCTGGGGTTCCTGAAGCCGTACTGTCCAAGATAAAATCTGGACGCCCCCATTCACTCAATTTGTACATTTGGAGAAGTTAATAGTGCTGTGGTGAGCGGTCCCACTCTTAATACTTGCAGGGCTGAAGGAAGAGCATACAAGGGTCAGTCACGCGTGTGATCTACTGCTCCCTGCTCCATCCATCCCACAACCCCAAGCCCACCCCTACCCTAGTGGACAGCCACTTCTAGACCTGGGAGCGCTTGCTGGTGGGACATCCCACTTTGAGAGGACAGACCCAGGAAAGAGGTGTGTGCAGCCTGTAGGCAGGACATTCTGAGGTCTGGGCACCCCGAGTGTGGTCTAGAAGAGGGGACGTGAGTTCCACGTGGACCTATCCATTGGCTCAGAATGTCCTCACCACGGAGAGAGGCACAGACTGTAAAGGGCCAGAGTGGAGTGGGTAGAATATGTACATATATACTCAAGCATGCACGCAGGGCCCAGATCAGAGGCCCTTCTTACCTGGATCCCAGATTGGTTCTGGGGGGAAGGGAGTAAGTAAGGGATGGCTTAGAACAGGGCTGGCACCTGGTAAAGATTCAGTAAGCTGCTGTCATTTTTCAATTCAGCTTTACTATGGCCTCTAGCTGTGTAAGGTCCACTGTCCTCTGAGCCTGAGACCTACCAACAGATGATGAGGGAGAAACTTTATTTGAGTTGGAGTGAAAATAAAGCCAGTTCATCTCTTCAAAGAGAGCAGGCCAGGGAGACAGGAGGCCTCAAGTTCCCAGCGGCCATTATATTCTGGATTCATAAGGTCAAACTTTACAGCCTTGTTACTGCCACACTTGCTAATCCCTATCAAAGATATGCTATCTATTTCATCTCTGCATTCAATGAAAACACTTCCATGTTTTTCTTAGAATGATGGCTACAAAAGAGTCATAGGTGACACAAGAATTAAAAAAGGGTAACATGTTTCTAAACAGATATTACATATACGGAGCTGTTTATTGTAACGTAAGTGAGCAAAATGTGAGGTGTTCAGATCGCCAGGAAAAGAGTACTGGAAAGAGGAAGTTTACACATGAATTTGCAGTCACTTCACACATAGAGGAGTCTCAGGGCTCAGAGGAGGTTGAGGCCAAAGATGTGGCCGGGGTGTAAAGGTGTAAATTTAAGGAAGTGCTTGCTCTCTGGGTCGTGGAAGTGTGGGATCAACCTTAAATTTAAGGAGGCTGTGCTAACCTGGGAGGCTTTTAAAAGGGGCAAGTGGGCTTTGACATCACACTCCATCCTCTGATAAACCAGCTGATAAATGAGCACACAGAAACAATCTTCAGATTATTCGCATACCCCACAGTTGGCTGGCAGCTCTCTAGGTTGGAAATGGAAAAGGCTGAGGATAGCTAGGGCTCTTCCCCATGACGAGCCACCCTCCCCAGATGTGCAGACAGCCTGCACATCTGCATGCTTCTTTTGCTTTCGGCTCAGCTGGGAGGCTCACCGACAATGCCTGCCGAGGTGAGCTAGCATCTGATGGGGCTGACCAGCTCCAGACTGAGTCCTAGACCCGCCCAACCCCCTGTAGGATCCAGAGGCATGCTCAGCTGCGAAGATATTTGTCTTTGTTTCCATAGGTATTTATTTGTGTTTTCCCCCCACTGTTTTGCATGTCATTGAGACTTAGAGAAGACATATTGTACGTCCTAAAGAGAAGCAGTAAAAATAATTTAGCTTATTTCTTTCATGTCTGAGTGTATTAATTCTTGCCTACATAGGAAATACCAAAAACAAACTGTAAACAAGGAATCATTGGGAATCAGATTATGCAAGAATAATGACACACTTTCTCATCTAAGATGTGGGGAGGAGGTTGGGGTGATGTGAATCTAGTTTTAGTGCCAGTGGCTTTAAAAAATGTTTTTCTTTTTCAAAGGAAATTACTCAGAATGTGATAAAAAATGTTTTCTGTGCTAAAAGGATTCATTTACCTTTTGTATCATGGGAAAATAAATGCAATCAATACCTCAGTTCTCCTCTGTGGAGAAAGATAATTTCCAAGCTTGAATCCTAGGGATTGGCCACTTAGTTTTGATCTTCCTAATAACACAGATTCAGTTCCTCTTAAGGATTTCTCTGTTACTCAGACTCTTCCCAGAGCCCTCAATGACTTCAGGGGGTCTCTGCTTTCTTTTCCACTCTAGACCATCTTCCTTTCCATGCAGTCCCCTTCTTTCCTGTAACCCCCCAGCTTAGCACCCAGAGACTAAAAGGCACAATGGACTTTAACCTGGGGAAAGAGACAAGTTAATTATTGTGGCCTCCAAATATGGGGTGTGCCCCACCTCTAACATCAATCCAAAGTGTGAGTTGGGACCAGTTACCTAACCTCATCATCCCTCACTTTCTTCTCTTGCAAAATAGAAACGAAAAACAGTACCTACCTGATAGCGCATTCATTGAATGAATGCATGAAAAGTGCACCCTCACAGACGCACCCAGAGATAACATTTTGCCAGCTACCTGGGCATCCCTTAGCCCAGTCAACTTGAAACGTAAAATTAACCATCTTACCTACCCTGCCACCTAAGATGCTGCCCATTCACTCCATTGAACATGGATTTATTGAGCCACTATTAAGTATCAGGCACGAGGGACACATCAACAAAGACAGACAGACAGACAAGACAAACCACTAGTTACTTCTTTCATGAGAACATTTTATCCACGACAGAAGGTATTAACTTGGGATTTCTAGGAGCCACAGTTTCCAGTAGTTTCTCGAAGGGCTTCATGACCCAGGAAAGCTCATGAAAGCAGTAGAGTCTGGCTTAGTGAGTTCAGATCCCAGCTGTCCCACTCGATAGCAATGTGACTTCGGGCAACTTCTCAGCCTTCCTGTGCCTCCCTTTCTTCGGGGGAACATTGATAACACCAACCGCACAGGGCTGTAGTGAGGATTCTGTGGGACAGCACACATAAAGCATTAAAAATCATGCTTTGCCACCCAGGAAGCTCTGCAGGAAGAACACATGAGTGTTCATATAATTTTAAATCAACTTTATGGAGGTATAATTCAGGTGCAAGAAAGTACACCCATTTGAGTTGTACAGTTGGATGAGTTTTTTTTTTTTTTTTGCGGTACGTGGACCTCTCACTGTTGTGGCCTCTCCCGTTGCGGAGCACAGGCTCTGGACGCGCAGGCTCAGCGGCCATGGCTCACGGGCCCAGCCACTCCACGGCATGTGGGATCTTCCCGGACCGGGGTATGAACCCGTGTCCCCTGCATCGGCAGGCAAACTCTCAACAACTGTGCCACCAGGGAAGCCCAGTTGGATGAGTTTTGACAGCTGTATTCACATGAGGGATATCACCAGATCAAGAGACCACTATAGCTTTACCACTGGCATAATTATTTTCCTTTGTGGCATTGCTGGGGGAATTCATGGCCTTCAGAAAGGCCAAAATATATACTCAGTAAATGTGAACTATTTTTACCATTATCATTAGCTCTGAAAACTCACTCCTTGGGGAAAGTTATCTAGAAGCTCAGAGCAAAACAGGGAAGCTCCAATTTGGGGAAGAAAAACAGCTGAAGACTCTTCTGAGAAAGTCCTAGGGTGGTCCAGCCAGCCGGCAAAAGGTAAGTGGCAGTCGTGGTCTGATCTGCCCCCTCCCTTCAAGCCCCCAAGGGCCTTTGAACTTGACCCCCTCCTAAATTCAGACATGCACATAGAGGGCACCCAGCAGGTTTTGCAGCAGTGTCCTGCTCCTTAGCCAGTCAAGGGTCTCAAGGTGGGAAAGCAGCCCCTGGGCCAGGGCCAGAGAGGTCACTGTCCAGAGAGAAGCCCCTCCCCTTCTGCAGCTTTGATGGAGCTGCCAGATCGCCACCTCCCATCTGCAAGCCCAAGTGTCATGTTTTCAAAAAAGTCTTGCCAAAAAAACCAACAGTGTAGACTCCCAGGAAAACAAGAATTAGATGTAGTTTTGTCAAGGCAGGAGCCCTGCCGTGGCTGGCTGCTCTTAGATAAGATATCTGTTCACCTTTCATAAATGTCAGACTCGAAATAAAAAAGGATAATGAGGTCTCATTTCCGCCAAAGCAAGCATGCACCTACTAATTAACCCACAGACCACTAACAAATGTGCTGTTTAGATGCTTTTGTTGCAGTTGTCGAGGAGCAAATAGCTTGGGCTCAGAGGATCTGATTTTCTTACCCTCCTCTGCTATTTTTAAGATATTTTAAATGGTCCTGCTGAGTCAACATCTGTTCATTCATTTAATGCACATTTGCATAATACCCACTGTGTGCAAGGCACTTGATCAGGGCTGTGGGGGACCTTATGAGGCTGTATTTTGGAATGAGCAGAGGACCTGGCACCCCGCAAGTTGGGATGTGAATGTTGACCTCATCACTCTACGTGTGGTTATAAATGTTACACACCTCAATTGATTCATGGGCTCATATAAAATGGAGATAATGCTTCTGTGTGTTGTAAGTTGTTGTTGGGATTAAATGAGATAATATAAGTAAAGTGTCTAGCAGGTGGAAAGTGGTGGAGCAGGTCAAGGAGAAAGAGAAGGGAGGGAGAGAGGAGGAAAAGGGAGAATGGGAGAGGAAGGAGGACGAAGGGAAGATGGTGGAGGTGACAAGGAGTGGAAAACACATGAGGAGAAGTAGGAGGTGGGATCTCTGTCTCATTGATCTGCAGATGGTGAACAAGATTGACACACATACAAATTACCAGGGTGGAACTGGTGACTAGAGAGAGATAGAAAAGTATGACACTTGAAAGAAGGCAGCTAAACCTTACAATGGAATTGGGAGGCAGAGGTCAGGGGATGCAGAGAACGTCAGAGGATGACTATTTTGGAGTCCTTGATGGATGGACAGACCAAAAAGGGAGAGATGGGCAGGGAAAGCCTTGAGCAAAATCCTGGAGGTGGGACTGTCCAGGCTGTGTTTACAACAGTCCCAGCTGGTGGGGCCGGTGGGGTGTGGTGGAAGGCGAGGCTGCAAACATATGCTTCACCTGGACCATGCAGACTGGGTGCTTTGCTCTGAAGGTGGTTAGAAGTTTTGAATGAGAAGACGATTCCAGAGGTGGAAATCCAAAGTGAGAGAAATAATTCTGAATAATTTCTCTTGACACACTACAAGTAAGGAAGAGAATTCTATAAAGGGGGTTTTGTTTCTTTACTGCGGGAACAGTGATGCTCCCTTACCTCTAAAATGCATCTTATGTCTTTCAAAAGCAATGCTTCAGGAATTATTGTAGTTAATTCTAACAAGTTAGTAGTGAGTAAATGGTGGCCCCCAAAGTGATCAGTCCACATCCTAATTCCAGGAGTTTTTGAAGGCGACCTTATTTAGAATGAAAGGGTCTTTGCAGATGTCATTAAATCAGGGATCTTGAGATTAGATTATCCAGGTGGGTCCTAAGTCCAATGATAAGAGACATACAGAGGAGAGACACAGAGGGAGAAGAGAAGGCCAAGTGAAGATGGAGTGATGCAATCACAAGCCAAGGAATGTGTGGAGCCACCGGAAGCTGCAAAGGGCAAGGAAGCATCTCCCCAAGGGCCTTCAGAAAGAGAGTGGCCCTGCCAGCACCTTGATTTCAGACTTCTGGCTTTGAGGCCAGGGCTTGGTGATTTCAAGGAGAGTTTTACAAGGTAGGAAGCTGGTTGAAACTAGGCAGGGTTTATGACAAAATAATTTTAGATTGGTGGGTAGAGTGAGAAAAGAATCTTGACGCAAGCCTTAATGAGCAAACTGCTGGCCTTGAAAAGTATTTAGTTGATTTATGGGAACAGGTATTTCCTGGAGCTCCAGCTATGTTATTTTTCTTGGTCCCATTATTTTTCAGCACAGGCAGAGGGAAGCATGGGTGTTTAAGTTCTCACCATAAATATATAGAACAGCAGAAGCACTGTTTTAGGCCCCCATGTGTGTGTATGTATGTGTGTGTATATCTCTCTATATACAGGTATATATGGACTTACTCATCAGCCTTCCTAATCTCTTGTGATTTTACGGATGAAACATAGGGTACGCCATGGTACTGAAAAGATCCTTGGGGCCCATGCTTTAACATAAACTTAGGTGAGAGCAGGACCTTTTTCTCTTCATTGGTCACGTGGGAATTAGCATCTCTCCTCTGCCCTTCTCAGAGTATTTATATTATAGTTTATAGTTTGCTAGAGTTGCCATACACACACACACACACACACACACACATATGTATATATATGTATATCTCTGCCTTCATAAATCTTGAATTCTAATGGGAATATGAAGGAGAACAGAAAATAGAATAGTCAATAAATACACACATACGTATAGAAAACTGGATTTCAGAAGGTGTTAAGCTTTAAGGAGAAAAATAAAACATGAAAAGAAGATGAGGATTGTGGTGGGATAAGAGGAAGGAATATGACAATGTTCAGAAGCGCTGTGGGAAAAAATTTGCCTCTGTGGCCACACAGGCTTGGGGAGTGCTGGGTTAAACAAACGTAAAGACCCCAGGACACCTAAGTCTTATGTCCGTCAGTGTTTATGAAGAGACTCCAAGAAGAGACTGAAACAGACAGTATTTCTTTTTTTTTTTTTTTGCGGTACGCGGGCCTCTCACTGTTGTGGCCTCTCCCGTTGCGGAGCACAGGCTCCGGACGCGCAGGCTCAGCGGCCATGGCTCACAGGCCCAGCCGCTCCGCGGCCTGTGGGATCCTCCCGGACCGGGGCACGAACCCGTGTCCCCTGCCTCGGCAGGCGGACTCTCAACCACCGCGCCACCAGGGAAGCCCCAGACAGTAGTTCTTAAATGGATTTGGCTTCATGGCCTTCTTTCCATAGACCCTAAGGCTGTTTTTGTCCTTGGCAGTTGTTTTAAGGAAGACCCCCATCGTCAAAGGATGCCTGCCCGGAATGCAGGACACCTGCTTGAAGAAACTGAAAGCCAGCCAGGGAGGTGCTGGTGTGATTATCCGAGGCTTGGGCTGGTGTGGAATGCAGGGGTGAGAAGAAAGAACCCATCCCAGATGGAGGGTGAGGAAAGGAGAGTGTGACAACCTATGAGCTTCTTCCTAGCAGTTCTGCCAGAATATGGGACCACTTTGCCCAGGAGATGCAGAAACACCTCAATTTTTCTCAGTTTTTTCTGTTCCTATCACTGAATTGGGGTTAATGTTTGTTGAATGAATGAGAGACCCAGTGGATTGAAGGCAACTAGGTAGATGGCATCAAAACTTAATCAGTTTATGGAAAACAATGAGGTTATGCACTTTTTAAATCTCCCGTTACAAATTCACAGCCCCTCTTCTTGCTTTCACTGCCCCCAGTCTTTTTTTTTTTTTTTTTTTTGTCTACACCACACAGCATACAGGGTCTTAGTTCCCTGACCAGGGATCGAACCCGTGCCCCCTGCAGTGGAAGCCCGGAGTCCTAACCACCGGACCGCCAGGGACTTTCCCGGCCGCCACTCTTCTAGCAGGAATTCTGGTTTAGTTTATTAGCATCTCTCAGTCACTTAGGAGTGTTTCCATGTGCCTGACCCATCCCCATGCTGCATGGAGTGGGGAGATGACACCTCTGTTGTCTGAACGTCACAACCACCGCGACCCTGTCTCCACACATAGCAGCTCGCCTACTGGACTCCGTCACCTCAAACCCTGGACTGAGTTGCAGATGGAGCCATGGATTGGGTAACTGCTCCCTGCACACCATCCCCCTGGCAGTTCCAGCAACGAGGATGCCTCCTGGCTTCGGGAAAAAGCTTCCTTACCTTTGAAGACCCACCAGGCCCCTGACGTTACAGGACTTCACCAAGGTGTCCGGCCCCCTGTGATTTCAATGGCGGCCTCTTCTCTCCAACCCTCAGATTCGAGGTACTGACTACCTTGCTTCTCCCTCCTCTGCTCTCCGAGGCCTCCCTGTCCTGATTTGCAATCTGGCCTCCCTGGGGACCACCCCAGGCTTCAGACAAGCTGAAGTGTCCCTGACTCTCAATGAGGGGAGGACCCCATTCAGGATAACGCCTCTCCCAATAGGCTTCTCTGACCTGATGTAAATTTGGGGGTGCAAATAGACGAAGAACATTGCCCAGCTGTACTCTGCTACATCCAAGCCGCGAATGTATGTGTGGAGATGTTCAGGGTGTAACTCCATCCATCAACCGCGTCTAGGCCTCCAGGCCTGTCCCAGCGTCTGTAAACCATCGTTTCCAACACACCCTACGTGTTTGCTTTCACCCAACAAGATAATGGAGCTGTTCCTCCTCAGGCCTCCGGGGCTGTGTTTCTGGCTTCGGGGCTCATCAGCTTGGGGACCATCTCCCACCTTGGACAGACCCCGACTTCCTCCCCAGGTCTGAGTCTCTACCTCCTGCCTGGCAGTGTTCAGCTTCATGCGCTCCTGAATCACCCTCCTCAGAAACATTTTGTTCCCAGGGTTTTTTTAAGCTTGCCACAAAAACATAGAATTATTTTTTTTTTAATTTGAAATTCATTTTCAGTCTTCTTTTATAGATCTGTCATTTATACAATGGCTGGAAAACTTTCTAAAATCAGATATAATTTATGAACCCCTTCTTTTCGGAGTAATGTCATTTTGTACATTAAAATGCTAATGCCTGGAGGGATCAGATGTGTCTCTCCTGTGGGTGGGGGAGGGGAGGGGAGGGAGGGGGAGATAGTGGGTGGGAGGCTGTTCCGGTTCTTCTGAAATAAGTTTCAGTGTGCCTGTGCTCAGCCCCCCAGCAGGGGCTTGCAGGGAAGGAAGGAAATAGGGAAAAAAATATATTTTTCACATCCTTGAAGTGAGAATAGCAGTGGAAAGCAGCTTAAGCCCCTTATGAAAGAAAAAGACCTTGACAAATAGTTAATGACACCCCTGACCCATAAAGCTTTAAAATTGTACCTGATTCTCAAAAAAAAAAAAAAAAAAATTCTCTGACGTGGTTGAGGGCAACAGTGTGAAGCAGTAGTTTTCAGTCTTAGCGGCTTATTAGAACTGCTTGGGGAAGCTTTTTAAAAATACATAAGCCCAGGCCCCTTCTCCTCATTCTGGTTTCATTGATGTGGGCTGGGGTCCAGACACAAGTATTTTTAAAAGTGTTCCACCAGATGAATCTAATGGGAATAGCGGCCCTCAGAAGATGCGGTTCCAATCTCGAGTCAATATAGTTGGTGCATTGCATGATCTTGGGTCAGTAATCAAAGCAATGCTTACTTACTCCTTGCCACGGGTCATGTGCTAGTCCAAGCTCTTTCCCTGTATCAAGTCTTCTTAACAATCCAGGTCATCCATACTCTTGTTGTTATCCTGTTCCTCAGATGAAGAAACTGAGGCTCAGGGAGATTAAGTAACCTGCCTAAAGTCACAGAGCCAGTAATTGACTCAGGTGAGATTTGAACCCAGGCAATCCGACCCTGGGGGCCCATGTTCTACCTGCTATGCTCACTGATTTCCTAAAGGATCTAAGTTTCTGTTTCTAAGTCGTCTATTAATTCATTTGCTCATCTATAAAATGAGGTGAATGGAGCTAGGTGATTTTTAAAGTTCTGTGGTTATAGGGTCTCAATTTTAAAGAGGATGAAAACGAGTCCCAGAGCAATGAAGCGTCTCGCTGCCATCACCCAGCCACTGAGTCAGACAGAGCCAGCTCTTCAATCCAGATCTCCTGAATCATAGTGCAGAACTCTTTCCCCATTTCACAGTAAAGCAAGTTGAAGGAGGAGTTCATCTCTAAAACAACCCACTGGAAATTAAAGTATTCGACGAAAAGAACGCAAGTCCCAGGTTTAAAATTGTGACTCAAATCTTAAACCCATATTCTTCCCTGTATCTTCCAGGAGACAGACTAAAGTGATATTCAACATAACCAAATTGAGCACCTCGTTTACGGAACCCTAATCTACCTGCTGTGAGGGATAGGAGAGAAGAAAAGAAGTGTGGTCTTGTCTTCACTGGAAAAAAAAAAAAACAAACCCCAAACACTCTAGAGCATCAGACACAAGGGAGAAGAGAACTCTCTCTAACCCCCTATGCCAGGGTCGTGGGCATCCTTCACTCAGTTTTCTGCCTCTCCCTTCCTAGCTCCTCCTCAATGGAGAGAGGAGAAGTTGTGTTTTAAGGCAATTGAAGGATGACATTTATTGGAGGGTGTGGTTACTGGGTTAAAAAGACATTGGACTTTGCCCAATTTTTCCTTCCCTTCCACTCCCTGCAGTGGGTAGGGTGGGGCTGGGGGGGGCGGGGTGCAGTCTTCCCCCACTGTCCCTCCACATGCATTCTAAGTGCCCTGATCAATTTTCAGGTCCCCATACCAAGCAGTGGTCCAGGAGACAGTCACAAGTGCCGATTTGGATTCCGAGTCCAGGGCTACAATGTCTGTAGGAGAACCTCTTAGAACTTCCAGAGTCTGAAGACATGCACTTTAACCCCAAATTTCCAGAAACTCTATGTTAAAGCGCATCCTTCCAGCCATCTGCTCTACCCTACCCTCAGTGTGAGTCACCCAGATGACTAATATTACACTGTGATAAGTAGCATTATCCTAAATGTACCCTGTGAAGCCATCAACAGAGCAAACATTGAAATAGAACAATTGCTCTGGAAGAAGTCACTTAGCACTTATTCAGATCAATGGATACTAACTTCCAAGCAAGCTCAGACATATGGTCTTAAATATTTAGATAAATAAAAAGGGTGGGGTTGAGGGGGGAATTAATTTCTTTTCCTAAGAAAGAAGACTTATAAAGAGGAGGAAGGAGAAAAAGAATTTTTAGAAAAAAATGTATTCTTGTCCATACACCATCTCTTTAGAAACATTTTTATGAGCTAAATGAAAATGAATTTTAAAAAAGGAGATTAAATTCCCCCCAAAACACACATGGGCTTAAAAATTTAAGGGGAAAATACACTGTGCATCGCACAGCCGGTCAGCCATCCCACTGCCTACCCACCTTTTACCCTCTTCACGCCTGGGAGATCTGCACCCAGCCTGGATGGTGTGGTGGACGTTTGGAGCTGTGGCACCCCAAGGTGGTCCAGCACCTCGCTGCCAACCAGCCAGAATTCATGAGTTTTCATGACAGGGCCAAAGTACAAGGACAGATTTGACCAGGATGGACTCCTACCTCTCCACTGTGGTTGCAGATTGGAAACTAATTGCTTGATCTCTTCCCTGAGCTTACAAAAGTCAGATTCCGAGTAAGAAGACATCAAACCCAGGCTCAGCGATAGATTTACTACCGGAGATAATGTGAAGCTGGGTGTCTGGGCCTACGGTTTATACATCTGACAGATTTTGAAGAGCCTACTCTCTTAAACATGGACTTCTTGATGACTTGACATTCTCTCACCATCCTTTCTTGAGCTCACGTATGTGCCGGACGCTGTGTGAAGGGCTTGAACCATGTCAGGTACTTTATCAAGTTAACCACCAAATAAGGATTCTTAGGCTCAAGAATCCAGTGAGTTCTCAAGGTCCCATGTCTGATTTCTGATGGGGGAGGAGCCAGTTTGTCAAGTTATAATGCCACGGTCCTCATATCTTTTACCACTTCATTAGAGTATTACTTAAAATGTAAATTTGAAATGTGTGCAGCAGTCATCAGTAACTCCAAACGGTTCATTTATAGAAAATAAGTGCAGGGGGTTGGCACTCCCTCATCTCTTAGAGAGAACTTCGAGATAAACCCTGACCTGGTTGCTATGTTTGGACAATGCATTAGCATTTCAGTACCGATCTGAGAAAACCATAATTAGTCATGTAAATATGTTAGAGGAAAAAAAGATAGAAATAATATAGTTCTTTCTCTGTTCCTCCCTCAAATAAATGTAGATAATCAGAGTGTGTCTATGCCACAAGATACATGATTCATTCTCCAGTGTTAGCTCCCTTTGCTATTCATATCAATAGTGTTGGCTCTTGTCCCTTTGTTGTAATTAATCTCTTAATTATCTGTCTTTTTCACTTGACTCTGAAGGCAAGGACCTATCTGATGCACCTTGTGCCCCTAGTTTGGGTTGGGTGGTTTTAAGGTCCCTTACACAAAGATGACAAATGTGTGGCACGCGTGCTGTTGTTCCACCTTCCCAGGCTGTGGAAGACATTACTAATCAATCACTGCACTGAGCCTCTTGCTGGTCATAGACTTCTTCAAGTCAGACCTGTGGGTAGTCTCTAGCAACTAACCACAAATGACATGAAAAATGGAATCTTTTCCACACCCCAGTTCTAATGTTTAAATATGAAACCTTCCTCATAAAGGAAGGGCTCTGGAAACACGAGAACACTGAGGAGATGTGAGAAATGATAGAAGCTCCCTAATCAACAGCATCCCTCTGCTAGGGGCTGGTCCAGAGAAGGCTCATCAAAGAAGTGACACAGGCAAGTCACCCACATTGGGCAAACCTACCTGAGATTTTTCAGTCTGGAACTAGGGGAGGAATTCTAAGTTTTCTTCAGTGATGAGGACTTGAGATGTGAGATTAGGAGGAGTCAGAGACTATGGGAAAACTACTCTGATAAAATAAAACTGTCATGCAGAGTTGGCTTGAAGACATCCTGGCCCACGTGATTTCTGGTGTCCAGTCATCTCTGAGGCACAAATGGACCTCTAACCTTTATCTTAGTTTGGTTGCATTGCCAACAAAGTCCCCTTTTTGGTGGCATTAGTTTGAGGCTACTTCACATTTTGATTGAAGCCATCGAAAGTTGAGAACATGATTTTACTCAGCGTTCTTGGCATTCACACTGCTTTAAGACTTTACCTGTATAGCTAACAAGACATGTTGCAGCAAAGCTCTGGGCTGCCTCCACACCATCACATCTGATTGGAGGGCTGGAAAAAAATGCAACTTGATGCTTTGGAGTTCTTGTGACATTTGTTCCCTTATTCCTTTATAATGACTCAGCCAAGAGGGACTGATTCTTTCCCTGGGTTCTTGACTCGGAGATCTGTCATTCTCAAATCTACAGCAAAAACTCATTCTCAGTAGGAGGCAGCTTGTAGGGTTCTAGCCCTGGCTCCACCACCGATGTGTACATGGCTTTGGAGATGTCCCTTTACTTTTCTGTTTCTGTCAAATAGGGAGTGGAGACAGTGACCTTGAGGATCTTTGCAACAGTGAAGTTTCTTGCCTGACTTTGCTCAGAGCTGGACAAAGCTAAGGCCTCAGGTTGACCTCTTCCTTCTGGCTGGCACTCTTCCAGGCTGAGGGAGCTCGCCTCTCGCTAATGAAAGGAGGCATCCGCAAACTACAGAATGCTTCCCTGCTCCACCTTCCGTGAAGCCTGTTGCTGTTTTGTCTCATAAAGAGGAAACCCATTTCTCTGTTCTGGGTTTTGTGGTCCCCACACTCTTTTTTTCCTCACTCTTATCACTAAGCTTCAACGTCCTCCAGAGTGACCTATTCACAGCATCAGTCCCCATCTCTTAGGGATGCTCAGTGAATTTTCCTTTTATACAACCTCCAGTAATTCACAGGATGAATAAATTCAAGTCCCACACCTGGATCTAGTAACAAAGTTATTCTAGGATCAGGAAGCAAAAAACCAGGCTTCTATCAAAACCCAGCAGCTGAGAGATGAAGGAAGGTCTTCTCCAGACCTCTTGTATCTTGGGTTAGACTTCTACCTCCATAAAAGAGAAAAGACCAAAGCTTAGGCCAAGGGAATAGTTGCACTCGTGTGTGTGTGTGTGTGTGTGTGTGTGTGTGTGTTTCTTTCAAATGAATTCTTCTGACAAAAAAGGCTTGCTCGTGTGGGTGGACAATCTTTTAAGAGCCATGAATCAGCCTCTGTCTGCTCTAATGGATGCCTCATCTGAGACTTCTCAAGTGATTGGCACTTGGTACCCAAGGAGTAATCAGTTGGAAAATCTTTTCAGTGTGGCAGAGTTAGGGATGTGAGAGCTGCTCTCATGATGTGATGGGAACAAATGTTCATCATTACAGACAGGCATGGGGGGAAGAGAAAGATAAGAGGAAGTAGGAAGTCCACCTTTCATTCCTTACACAGAATTTTTACAGAACAGCTAGTAACATCTTCACAGTTTACGAAGCCCAGAGGAGTTAGTTTTAGAACCCACGTCTCCTGACTCTCCATCCAGGGATTTTTATTCTTGAACCCTCACTTCCTTTGTTGAAGACCCCCCTCAGCCGTCTCTTCTGCATCCCAATTACGCAGACACTCAGGCACTTTGACTCTCATGTTCTAGATCTCTCCAAGACTTCTCTATTTTTTTTAAATCGAAGTATAGTTGATTTACAATGTTGCGTTAATTTCTGCTGTACAGCAAAGTGATTCAGTTATACACATATATGCATTCTTTATATGTATATTCTTTTCCATTATGGTTTATCATAGGATATTAAATATATTTCTCTGTGCTATACAATAGGACCTTGCTCTTTATCCACTCTGTATATAAAAGCTTACAACTGCTAACCCCAACTTCCCACTCCATCCCTCCCCAAACCCCCTCCCCCTTGGCAACCACCAATCCAAGACTTCTTTAGCATATCCATGTGTACTGCTTCAAGCCACATCAAAATGATTAACTCCACAAGCAGATAATGTTTGGTTTCCAAAGGGATTCTTTACTTCGCCGAGGACTTCTTTGAATAGCAAGTTCTGTGTTGAAATAGACATTTATTTCCAAAAATTGGGATTGAAGAGCCAAAGCTGTGAGCAGAGGCTGTACCCTGAAGAGTCACGTGGAAAGACAAAGTCATGAGGCAGTGGATACCACGGAAAGGTACAAAGCAGGGCAAGGATGAAGATAGGGAGGAGAAAGAAAGCAAGGCCAGGGATAGTGGGGAGAGTCCAGGAAAAGCACAGACCCAGTGGGTAGCACATTCAAGGACCTGAGGAAAGGTCCTGAAAACCCTGCCAAGATCCAGAGCTGCCTTAGACCCTGTTCCTGCTTCCTGAGGCCTCACCTGACTGCCATCTTCCCTGCCCCCAGCGACAATAGCCGCCCCCATCTTGAGACAGCCAAGAGAGACACTGTTTCTTCATCCCTGAGTGCCTAGTTGAATTGTTTGTTTCAGGAATGAAGCTATTGTGTAAAATTCAGCCCATCTGAACCTCCAGCAGCTTATGGCAAGGGAGAAGTCCCCTCGTTTGGCTAATGATCAGAGAAAGCTACAATGAAGCAGCAGGGACGCTCTCTTCAGGGCTGACCCAATGTGACTCTTCTCTGTAGTAGAAAGTCGGATAAAGAATGAGAAACATGGACGGAGACACATCCCGCTAGGACATGAGGAGAAACAGCTAACTGACAGGAAACAATGGGCTCTGAGATCAGCTGCTCTGACAAATAAGTGAAGTATTTCTTAGCTATTCCTGCTGTTGGGTTTTACTCCTTCCTATGCCCTAGTCCCAGTTAACTATTTTCATACAGTTCTAAAGGCTGGGTTCATATAAGTTTTCTACTGCACCAGGAAATAAAAAAACACTTCATGCCGATGCTTTTAGAGTAGTTTAATACTCTTGTAAATAGATCAAACAAGCTGAAACCACTTTGCAGTCCCCAAATTTGGGTCCACAAGAGGACCAAGCAAGCAACCTAGTAGAAAAAAAAGCCCATCTATTTCTTTTCCACTCAAACAGAATTCTAAGAGGCCCCTGAGATAACAGGATAATTAACCTCCTTTCAATAACTCTCAGGAGTTAGTGGAAGCAGCTCTGATCAGAGAATGTGGAAAATTGCATTTCATACCGGGTACCACTCAACACTGGTTACCTCATCTTGGGCAAGTTCCTGACCTCTTGGGGCTTTGGTTAATCCACCTGTAAAGTGAAATTTGGGACTTGTCCAGTTGTTTTCCAATTATGCTTCCTGTAGCCCTAGGACCATGTGAAGGAATTGGAGCAGGTGAGGTCCTAGGTTCCCCACCTGCATTAAAAAATGCAACTCTGTGTTGCTTATTGACTTCTGCCTATTCTTTCCATTCAAGGGTTTCATTGCTTAAAATGTTTTAAAAATAAGATAAAATAGAAAACCACTGAACTTGGTGGCTTCCCGAGTGAACTCTCTGAAAAAAGCAATCACTATTGCAAAGGGAAAAATAATGTTTCTAAGATTTATGCACAGACAAGACACAAAATAAAAATGCCATCAGTGAGGAACATCAGTGTCAACTCTGGAGTTGGGTCCTTTGATCATTTAACAGACCCCAGGATCAGATTGGTTAGAGGATATTTATATCTCACTTTACTAATCCCATCCCCAAATATTTGATATATGTTGCTTAAAATAATCAACCCTATAATAAACAAAACCTTAGTTTTGTTTAGTATTCACTAATCAATATTTTATAGCTAAGAAAAAATGTATAAGCTCACTTGGGGACCTTGTTATAAAAGCAGCTCTTCTGGCCAGTCCCCCAAGATTCTGTTCTAGAATATCTGGGGTGGGGATTTGGAATCTGCTGTTTTAAGAAGTCTCCCAGCCTATAGATCACACTTTGAGGATTACCACTTGTGTTAGGTTGAAGCTCCCAGAGGCAGACCCTGGCATGAAGTTTATGTGTAAGTGATTGATTAAGAAACTGCTCCCAGAAGAAACTGGCAAGAAAGTGGGGGAAACAGGACAGGAGAGGGAAAGAATGTACATAAGAATACAACTTCAGATAAAGTCTCAGGTTTGTTCTAATCCTGCAGGGAGATGCCTAAGAGTGAGTGAGTTCCTACAAGAGTCAAGGGATCTGGGCTTTCACACACCGGTCGGTCATAGGCTGACCCACAGGGGATGCAAATTCCCAGGTACCACCAGCTCTCTGCATTGAAAGTGGTCCTCATGAGAGAGAATCTGGGTGGAGCAGGGCAGGTGAAATTCTTCACAAACTGAAAACTATCAAATGGGTCAGGCTTAAGAGGCCACAGTTGAAGGACACATTCAGTCCAAGATGCTCCATTGCTAGAAAATCAGTGCCAACATGAAAAAAGCATGAATGCCCAAGGAAACATTTATGACAAGCTTGGATGAGTGAATAAAAAGGGAATACTCAAGGTGAAAATGTTACTGTACTCACGCATCAGTAATTTCATGTAAAGTCAAAGGTCCATCAAATATGACACTGTGAATTCAACAGAAGGTTTTCTACTCAAATGGCATTAAATTTCTTTTTGACACTCTCAGAGGGCAGATTTGTGAAATAACTACCCATTTCACTGCCACTTTCCACTGTGAAGTGTGCAGCTGCTAAGCGAGCCCACTCCATCCATCTTAATTCTTTCCCTTCAAGGCACTTATATATTTCTACAGTTCTGATGATTATACATATTTCTCTTGTCTCTGGTACTGAGCCATAAACTCCGTGAGGGTAAAGACCACATCTAATTGTCAGTACTCTCCAGTGCTTACAGTAGAGGTCTTCACAAACTCTGAACAGGTAAATAAAGGCTGCAGGTTGACTTGAACTATCCACAGTCCAAAGCTTTCCTTTGTTAGCTCCATGTACGCAAAACTTTTCCTAGCCTTCCATTATATTGGATTCCTTGGGTTAATCAACCAAGGAATCCTTTATGTGATTAATCCTAATTCCTTAGGTAATTAATCAACCAAGTATTTATTGAGCACCTAGTCTGTATCCATTTTGACATTGAGAAGGTTACAAAGTGGCATAAAACACAGTCCAAGTACTCTGGGCTCATTGTTTGGGAGAAACAACGTTTAAATCGTATGAATCCAAAAAGAGAATAATGTAACAATATAATCAAGTGCTACATTATCAAATGCTACTAAAACTCAAAAGGGAGAGTATATATCAAAAGTTAGCCGTGAAGTACAAACTATAAAAGCAAAAGGAATTAGAGTACATCTCATCATCATGTCAGCTCTGATCAGTTGGCCGTGGTTGCCTAGAGAATCGCCTTAAGAAATCTTAGCCCAAATATGAGCTGAGACACTGTCCCAATTGATAAGCAGTACCTGCCAGAGCAAAAAATGATGAGTGGTTTTATAAGTGAAGCAAATTTTATATCCGCAGCTACAACATTACTCCATGTTCAAGAATAGCTTAAGATGTGGTATATAAATACACTGGATATTACTCAGCCATGAAAAAGAATGAAATTCTGCCACTTGCAGTAACATGGATGGACCTAGAGAATATTATGCTTAGTGAAATAAGTCAGACAGAGAAAGACAAATCCTGCATGATATTGCTTATGTGTGGAATCTAAAAAATAACACAAATGAATGTATATAGCAAAACAGAAACAGACTCACAGATATAGGAAACAATCTAGTGGTTACCAGAGGGGAGAGGGAAGGGGGTAGGTGCAAGTTAGGGGTATGGGTTTAAGAGATACAAACTAATATGTATAAGATAGATAGGTAACAAGGATATATTGCATAGCATAGGAAAATATAAACATTATCTTGTAATAACTTTTAATGGAGTATAATCTGTAAAAATCCTGAATCACTATTCTGTATACCTGAAACTGATATAATATTGTAAATCAACTATACTTCAATTTTTTAAAAAGAATAGCTTAATAGGGGAGAGAGTTTAGAATCCAACTACCAAAGGTAAATCCTATATTTATATCAGACAAAATAGACTTTAACTTAAAGAATTAAGGGTCTTTCACAGAGATTGTCATACTGACTGAAGTAAGTCAGACAGAGAAAGAGAAATATCATATGATATCCTTTATATGTGGAATCTAAGAAGAAATGTTACAAATGAACTTATTTACAAAACAGAAACAGACTCACAGACTTAGAGAACGAATTTCTGGTTACTAGGGGAGAAGGATGGGGGAAAGGGATAGTCAGGGAGTTTGGGATCGACAGGTATATGTATATACTGCTATATTTAAAATGGATAACCAATAAGGACCTACTGTATAGCACAGGGAACTCTGCTCAATGTTATGTGGCAGCCTGGATGGGAGGGGAGTTTGAGGGAGAATGGATACATGTATATGTATGGCTGAGTCACTTTGCTGTGCACCTGAAACTATCACAGCATTGTTAATTGGCTATACCCCAAAAGAAAATTAAAAGTTAAAAAAAAAAAAGACAAGGGGTCTTTCAGAGTTTGACCACTTAACAATGAGCAAAGAGGAAACCAACTATAAATGATGTCAGGAACAGTGTTTCAAACTAATGATTTACATGTCAAAGAATTAATAGATATCTTTGGAGAAACTGATGAAGCTCGCAAATATTTTCACTCCAAAAGTGACTTTTCTGTGGCATTTTAATAAAAGTCAATGGTTAGGAAAGAGATGTTGTTGAAAAAAATTATATCAAAAATCCTATCCCTTGCTTCATTCTTTGTTCATTCTAAGAGTTAGTGAATTGTTGTGTCTATATTTTGTTAAATGTAAGATAAATTATTTGTCCCTTTTTTCAAGATATAGACCCAATGAGACCTTTTTATTTCCTTCACTCTTATGAAATTTTGATGTTTGATTTTAAGTGAATTTATTCTCAAAAGTCTTTATCTTCCGCTCTTTATACTTAGATAATAGGATCTTCTTACATAGAAGGGGCTTATTAAGTGTTTATTAAATATTTGGCTGAATGAATAGGTATTATTTGTCTGCCTTCAGGCGTGAACGCAGTTAAAGCAACTTTGATCAACAAGCAACTACAACATGGTTCTTAAAGACGTTTCTGGGAAGGGATAGCTTAGCAACCTTGAGTCTTTCACTCAGAGAGAAGAAATTGGCAATACTTTATTAAATCTCACCAGTACATCTCCAGTCATACTTCAACAGAGGCACACATAGATGTGGAGCATTGACTATGTGCCAGGCACTGTGCAAGCATTCAGTACCATGAACTTCCTGTAAGGAACTTGTAGATAAATCAAATAATTAAGATGTAGACTCATTGCAGTCTGATATATAATTGTATAAAACCAAAGGCTAATGCATATAATACAGATACTGAGAACCAAAAAGGGGTTAAGACAAGAAGAAAATAGTGCGACAATTATCGACAGCAAAGAAGAGGAAGAGTAGTGACAGTATTAGAAAAGGTAAAATGAAGATAAGGCAAGATGACACATAGGAGGTTCCTGTGCTCCCCTCCTCCCATGGACACACCAAACATACAGCTACACAGAGAGCAATTTCCTTTGAGGGCGATCCAGAAACTAGCTAAGCAATGCTGACACATTAGATGAATGAAAAAACACCCACACTGAAACAGGAAGGAAAGGCCGAGATACATTGTCACCATAAACCCCATCCTTGGCACAGCACCATTCAATCAGGAGAGAATGCATAACTCCCACCTTCTCCCTAATATTTGAAGGGTTTGAACCCCACATTTAACATCTCAACTTTAAGACTCCCAACTGAGGGATAGGCTCTCAAAATACCTAGCTTCAAAGCCAACCAGGCTTTTGCCCATGAGACCCACAAGAGTATAGTAAACAAAAAAGCATTTCTTAACCAGCTATTCCTCCCAGGAACACAGAGGGAGCAGGCAAAAAGGCTCATCCATCTCTCAATCTTTCCCTGAAAGAAGTTTATCTGCATACTTTAAAATCTGTTGCCCAGGAGTCAGGCTTCTAATTTAGCTGTGATCCTCCCTGGAGACCAGAGAAGCTGGTGGACACTTCTCCTATCTTCTCACTTCTCACCTGGCTCTGATAGCCATGGGGCTTACAATTCACAGACCCACAGGACTGTGGCAAACAAAAAAGCAGTTCCTTCTTCTGCTTCTAAGGATCACACCCCCCCTCCTCCTGCAACTATACACCCAGGCCCAGCACAGAGGGAACAGACAGAAAGGCCTATCTCCCAGTTTCTCCCTGGAATGAGATTAACTTCTGCTTCTAAATGCTGACTGTGATATTCCCCTTTGGGAAACTAGTGGATCTTGACATACCCTCAACTACTGGGAGCCACTAGGAACAAAGAAGGAAGCTTGGGCAATCACAAAAGTTTGACAGACAACTAGGAGCTTGGGCTGGGCTAATTGATGATGTTCATCTCCTACACAAGACCACTCTGTCAAGACTGGGAGAGGTGGCTGTTTTATCTAATGCACAGAAACCCACACGGAGGGTCCAGGAAAATGAAGAAACAGAAGAATAAGTTAAAACAAAAGAACAATAGACATCTCCAGAAACAGATCATAATAAAATGGAGATAAATAATTTACCTGATAGTTCAAAATAAGGGTTATAAAATGCTCAATGAAGTCAGGAGAGCAATGAATGAATAAAAAGAGAATTTCAACACAGAGGTAGAAAATATTAAAAAGTACCAAACAGAAATCACAGAGCTGAAAAGTACAATGACCATACTGAAATTTTAATAGAGGGATTCAACAACAGGCTATATTAAATTGGAAGAAAGGATTGGTGAACTCGAAGACAGGGTAGTGGAATTCATCCAATCAGAGGAGCAAAAAGAAAAAAGAATGAAAAAGAGTGAAGATAGTGTAAAAGAATTATCAAACGCCATCAAATGGACCAGTTATATACATTTTAGGGGTACCAGAAAAAGAAGAGAGAAAGGGACAGAAAACTTACTTAAAGAAATAATGGCCCAAACATTTCTTAACCTGGGGAAAGATAAAGATATTCAGATCCAGGAAGACCATAAATTATCAAGTAAGTTGAATCTAAAGAAAGTCGCACTGAGACGTATCATAATTAAACTGTCAAAATTTAAAGACTGAGAGAGAGTTTAAAAAGCAACAAGAGAACAGCAACTTGTTGTGTTGTACAAGGGAACCCCCATAAGACTATTAACAATTTTTTCAACAGAAACCTTGCTGGCCATAAGGAAGTGGGATGATATATTCAAAGTGCTGAAAGAAAAATCTGCCAGACAAGAATACTCTACCTGGTAAAGTTGTCCTTCAGAATTAAAGAAGAGATAGCGTTTTCCAAACAAACAAAAGCGGAAGGAGGTCATCAACACTAGATTGGCCTTACAAGAAATGTTAAAAGGAGTTATTCAACCTGAATAAAATGATGCTAATTAGTAACAGGAAAACATAAAAGTATAAAACTCATGGGTAATGGTAAATATATAGTAAAATTCAGAACACTCTAATATAATGGTGGTGGGTAAATCACTTAAACTCTAGAATGAGGATTGAAAGAAACACTATTAAAAAATAAATTTCACTACAATAATTTGTTAATGAATACATAATGTAAGAAGATGAAATTGAAAACATAAAATACTGAAAGAGAGTGTAAAAATATAGAGCTTCTGTATGTATTCAAAATTAAGTCTTACTAGCTTTAAAAATACTGTGATAAATATAAGATGTTTATGTAAGCCTCACAGGAGCCACAAAGCAAAAACCTATAGTAGATATACAAAAAACAAAGAAAAAGGAATCAAAGCATACCACTAGAGAAAGTCATCAAATCACAAAGGAAGAGAGAAATAGAGGAAGAAAGGAATTACAAAACAACCAGAAAACGATGAACAAAATGGCAATAGTAAGTCCAAACCTATCAATAATTACTTTAAATATAAATGGACTAAATTCCCCAGTCAAAAGACATTCAGTGACTAAATGGATTAAAAAATAAATAAAATAAGACCAAACTACATGCTGCTTACAAGAGACTCACTTCATCTTTAAGGAACCCAAGACTGAAAGTGAAGTGATAGAAAAATAAATTATATGAAAATGGAAATCAAAAGAAAACAGTGGTAGCTATATTTGTATCAGACAAAATAAACTTTAATCAAGACTGTAACAAAAGAAGGTCATTACATAATGATAAAGGGGTCAATTCATTAAAAGGATATAACATTTGTAAGTATTTGTGTATCCAACATAGGTGCACCTAAATATACAAAGAAAATATTAAAAGATCTAAAGGGGAAACTAGATAACAATATGATAATACCAGAGGTTCAACACTCCACTTTCAATGGTGTTTATCCAAACAGAAAATCCAATAAGGAAACATTGTACTTTAATTACACATTAAACAGATGAACCTAATAGACATATACAGAACATTCCATCAAATAGCAGCAGAATGCACATTCTTCTCAAACAAATACGGAATTTTCTCTAGGACAGATAATATGTTAGGCCATAAAACAAGTCCTGCTAAATTTAAGAATTGGAATCGTATCAAGCATCTTTTTGATGTTTTTTCCACAATGGTATAAAACTAGAAGTCAATTGCAAGAAGAAAACTAGAAAATTCACAAATATGTGGAGGTTAAATAATATGCTCCTGAACAGCCAATGGGTCAGAGAAGAAAGAAAAAAATATCTTGAGACAAATGAGAATAGAAACACAACATAGCAAAACTTATGGGATGCAGCAAAAACAGTTCTAAGAGGGAAGCTTATAGTGGTAAATGCCCACATTAAGAAAAACAAAATATCTCAAATAAACAGCCTAACTTTGCACCTCAAGAAACTAGAAAAAGGAGAGCAAATTAAGCCAAAGTTAGTAGAAGGAAAGAAACAACAAGATCAGAGCGGAAGTAAATAGAGACTAAAAAGACAATAGAAAATATCAATAAACTAAGACCTAGGTTTTTTAAAAAGAAATGAAATAGACAAAACTTTAGGTAGATGAAGAAAAAAGAGGAGAGCGCTCTCAAATAAATAAAAGAGACACTACAGTTGATGCCACAGAAATACAAAAATCATAAGAGACTACTGTGAATAATTATGTGCTAACAAATTGGGCACCTTAGAAGAAATGGATAAATTCCAAGAAACAAAAAACCTGCCAAGATGAAACATGAAGTAATAAAAAATCAGAACAGACTAATTACTAGTATAGAAACTGAATCATTAATCAAAAGTCTCCTAAAAAACAAAAGTCCAGGACCAAACGTCTTCACTGGTGATCTCCACCAAACATTTAAAGAAGAATTAACACCAATCCTTCTTGAACTTTTCCAAAAAATAGAAAAGGAGGGAATGGTTCCAAACTCATTTTATGAGGCCAGTACTACCCTGATATCTAAACCAGACAAGGACTCTACAAGAAAAGAAAATTGCGGGAAAATATCCCCAATGAACATCCTCAACAAAATACTAGCAAACCAAATTCAACAATATGTTGAATGATTATACATCATGATCAAGTGGGATTTATTCCAAGGAGGCAAGGATGGTTCAACATCTGCAAATCAATCAATGTGATACACCACATTAACAAGATAAAGAATAAAAATTATACAATCATCTCAATAGATGGAGAAAAGTCATTTTACAAAATTCAACATACTTTTGTGATAAAAAATTCCCAAAAAACTGGGTATCAAGGTAATGTACCTCAACATAACAAAAGCCATGTATGACAAGCCCATAGTTAACATCATAGTCAATGGGGAAAAGCTAAAATCTTTTCCTCTAAGATCAGGAACAAAATAAGAATGGCCATTCTTGCCACTTTTATTCAACATGGTACTAGAAGTCCTAGCCAGAGCAATTAGGCAATAAAAAGCAAAAACAGCATTCAAATAAGAACGAAAGAACTAAAATAGACTCTATTTGTAGATGGCATGATATTATATATCGAAAATCCTAAAGACCTCAAAAAAACTGTTAGAAGTAGTCAATGAATTCAGTAAAGTCACAGGATACAAAATCAATATGCAAAAACCTGTAGCATTTCTATACACTAAAAATGAACTATCAGAAAAAGAAATTAAGAAAACAATCCCATTCACAATTGTATCAAAAAGAATGAAATGTCTAGGAATAAATTTAACCAAGAAGGTGAAAGACCTGTACACTGAAGACTATAAGACACTGATGAAAGAAATTGAAAAAGACACAAGTAAATGAAAAAATATTCCACATTCATGGATTGGAAGAATTAATATTGTTAAAATGCCAGTACTATTCAAAGGAATCTACAGATTCAGTGCAATACTTAACAACATTTAAATGACATTTTTCACATTAGTAGAAAAAGCAATCCTAAAACCCTAAAATTGAGCCACAAAAAACCCTGAATAAACAAAGCAATCTTGAGAAAAAGCTGGCAGCAGCTCACTTCCTGATTTCAAGCTATATTAAAAGCCATAATCAAAACAGTATGGTATTGGCATAAAAACAGACATATAGATCGATGGTACAAAATAGAGTCCAGAAATAAATCCACACGTATATGGCCCATTAATTTACAACAAAGAAACCAAGAATGTACAATGGGGGAAAGGATAGTCTCTTCAATCATGCAAAAGAATGAAACTGGACCCCTATCTCACACCATACACAAAAATCAATTCAAAATGGATTAATGACTTAGATGAAAGACCTGAAACAATACAACTTCTAGAATAAACATAAAGTATAATCTCCTTGACAATGGTCTTGACAATAATTTTTTGGATTTGACACCAAAAACAAAGGCAACAAAGGTAAAAATAAACAAGTGGGACTACATTAAACTAAAAAAAATTCTGTACAGCAAAGCAAACCATCAACCAAGTGAAAAGGCAACTTACGGAATGGGAGAAAATATTTTCAAACCACATATCTGATGAGGGGTTAATATCCAAAATACACAAGGAACTTGTACAACTCGCTAGCAAAAAATGCCAAATAACCCAATTTAAAAATGGGGAAAGGACCTGAATAGCTATTTCTCCAAAGAAGACATACAAATGATCAGGTACATGAAAAGACATCACTAATCTTCAGGAAAATGCAAATCAAAACCGCAATTAGGTGTCACCTCACATCTGTTAGGATGTTTATTATCAAAACTAAAGGAGATAAATGCTGGCAAGGAGAAAAGAATACCCTTGTATACTGTTGGAAACTGGCACAGGCACTATGGGAAACAGTCCAAAGTTCCTCAAGAAATTTAAAATGGACTACCATATGATTCAGCAATCCCACTTCTGGGTGTACATCCAGAGGAAACAAAGTCATTATCCTGATGAGATATCTGTACTCTTATGTTCATTGCAGCATTATTCATAATAGCCAAGGTATAGAAACAACCTAGTGTTCATAAATGAATGAATGGATCAAGAAAATATGATATACATAATGAAATACTATTCAGCATTAAAAAAGAAGGAAATCCTTTCATTTGTGACAACATGGATGAACCTGGAGCCATTACGCTGAGTGAAATAAGCCAGACAGAGAAAGACAAATACTGCATGGTGTCACATATCTGGAATCTTTTTCTAAAAATCACACTCATAGAAACAGAGAGTAGAAAAGTGGCTGCAAGGAGCTGGCGGGGGGGGGGGGGGGGGGAGTGTATGAGGGGAATAGAGAGAGGTTTGCAAAAGGGTACAAACTTTCAGTTATAAGATCAATAAGGTCTGAAGATCTAATGTATAACATGGTGACTATTGTTGATAACACTACAGTGTATAATTAAAATTTACTAAGAGTAGAACTTAAATATTCTCACTAAAGATCAAAAGGTAAATATGTGAGGTGATGGATGTGTTAACCAACTCAATGAGGGGAATCCTTTCACAATGTCTAGGTCTAGTGAATCATCATGTTGTATACTTAAAATATCTTACAGTTTTATTCGTCAGTCATACCTCAATAAAGCTTGAAAAACAACGTAGAAAATAAAAGAAAAGGTAAAATTAACACCTGGGTGCTAGGGGCTTAGGAGAGTTTTGTTGAAGAATTATAGGGAGTTAGGTGAACATGGGAAAGTCCTATTCCCTTTTCAAGTCTATCCATGGGTGACATTTTATCATTCTCTTTCACTGACTCTTTGAGGGGTCTGCATGTGTAAGCATGTGTGTATGTACAGGTACATACCACTGGTCCAAAACCACGTTCTCTCCTAATAGTTGAAGTTGCTCTCTTTTGTGAGGATGTTCAGTAATACACAAAGGCTTAGACTTAGGGGTTTCCAAGCCCTGTTTTTCCACACCCAAAGAGATTATTTATCAGTTTGGGTATTGTATCAATTATCTACTGCCCAATAATGCTGTGTAATTAAAAAACATAAAACCTCTGTAACATACAGTGATAAACTTTTACTGAGCGAACAAGGCTGCAGGGCTCAACTGAACTGGATTGGGCTCATCTGATCTTGGCTGGGCTCGCTCACATGTCCGGGGCGGCGGGGGGTGACAGGCTGTTGACCCATCTAGAAATGTCTCAGTTGAGATGAGTGGTGTGACTCAGCTCTATTTCATGTGTTTCTCATCACCCATCAGGTCAGCCTGGGCATGTTCATTTGGCCACATTGGAAAGTAAGAGGTATTAAGTCCAATTGCACAAGTTATACTCAAGCCTCCGTGTGCATCACATTTGCTAACATGCTATTGATCAAAGCATGTCACATGGCAGAGCCCAGACTCAGAATGAGGCAGAGGGACAAAGTTACGTGGCAAATGGTGGGGATGGAGAACTGGGCTCCTAATGCAGCCAATCTACCATTAGAGTAATAACCAGTAGTTACAGTCATGTGATCCATTAGACACCCTTCCCTAAAGTCTTCTATAAGCAAGCCTTGAACACCCATAGGAGGAGGGGGAGGGGATTATTTTTTAAAGTGAGGTAGCTGAACAGCCAGCATTTTCCCAAGGCTGCCCTGCTCTATTCAGCATAAAGATGCGGGCAATAGGCCATGCTTGGATGCCTCAGACCATCTGCCAACAAAAACGGAAAAAAAAAAAAATTAATTATGAATGGTGTCTTCCCATGCTAATCATTTGTTGTAAAGGATTTCTCCAGCTTGTTTATAATAGCTGTTGCCTAAGGGTGCATGCTGTATAAATTGTCTGATTACAGGATACAGAGCACTTCTTAATAGGCCTCAGCTGATTAGGAGAAGGGAAAGAAATTAAAGAGGCCATTTCCCTTTAGGTATGCAAATACCTCCCAGAACAAAAGACAAATATATGATAGACCATGATGAAACACACCCTCTTTTCTTTTTACCTTAAATTATGTACCAGGCAAGGAGCAAGCTTCATTGCATGTGTCAGCTGAGATGTGAATGGTCTAGTAATTGAAACAATGCCAATGCCAGAAATGCTTGTTAGATGTCGAGCTAAACTAGCTCCCTGGGCAGCCCTGCAGCAAATGGCAGTGTGCTGCTTGGATCTTTGGGTAAGGAGTCACTTCTGACTTTGGGATAATTTGAGGCTGCCTTGTTCAGCTAAATTTGTTTGTATCACATTGGTCTTCTCGTTTCTGAAGCCAGAATTTACATGTCAACATCTGGCAGGGAGGACAGTTGGAAAGGCAGGATAAGTGTGTTTGAAAAACAGTGAAAAACATGGAAGTCTACAGACCCAATTCTTCTCAGGCACACACAGATACCACACACACACACACACGATCAGGATTTTCTGTTCCTACAAATATTTTTCCTCTTAAAATGTTCCTTAGTGTTTTGAAGGGATATATTCAACATAATACTTCATTGTGATTTTACTTTGGGGGTGGGGCAGGGATTCATAGGTCTCCCCTCTCACCCAGCTTATAAGTACTAAAATGCAGAGGTGTGGGGAGATGCTAAGGGTGGCTACTAAGTAATGATTCTAGCTGTTTGGAACTAAATGCCTTGAGCCCCATATTTCAGGTACTTCTAAGTACCAGTCTTGCATACTTCCTGGGTGAGTCTTCCTACTTCATAGAGCAGTAAATCTCATGTACATCTTATTAATGCCTCATTAGGGCTGATTTCATTTTCTGTTGCTGTATAACAAATTACTCCAAAACTTAGTGACTTAAAACAGTAACGTTTATTATCTCACAGTTTCCATGAATTGGGAACCCACTTTAGCTGAGTCTTCTGTCTCAGGGTCTCTCACAAGGTGGCAGCTGAGGTGTCCATCAGGGGTGAGGTCTCATCTGAAGGCCTGACAGGGGAAGGATCCATTTCCAAGGTCACTTGCATGGTTGTCAGCAGGATCCAGTTCCTGTGGGCTGTTGACCAAAAGCTGCCCTCATTTCCTTGCCAGATAGCCTTCTCCATTTGGGCAAGTTGACAAAAAGAGCCAGAGGGAGAATGCCAGAAAGATAGAAGTGACAATCTTTTATAATCTAATCTCAGAAGGGGCATCACACAGTGTTAGCTGTGTTCTATGCATTAGAAGTGAGTCACTAAATCCAGCCCACATCAAGGGGAGGGTATGAATATTAGGAGATGGGGGTGTCACTGAGAGCCATGTTAGAAGGCTGCCCCCTGGCATCGTTTACCACACTCCTGCCATTTCTTCTCACAGAATCAACCCCAGATGCTGGCTCAGATTGTCAGCCTTTGCAGTTGTGGTTCCCTCCACACACTTTATAAATGATTATTTTCTCATCATTTGAATATAAATTCAAATGTTACCCTGTAAAAAAATGTTTCAACTCCTACCGAAATTAGTCACTTATTTCCAATCATTCACTTGTTATCTCATTAATCCATTTTGCTTTTTTCATAGCCTCTATGAAAAAGTTATTTGTTTATTATTGTTCCTTCCCTCTCTAGACTCTAAGAAAAGGAAAAGATCTGGTCTGTCTTATTCAGCATTATATTCAGTGCCTAGAACAATGCACATAGTAGGTGCATTATAAATATTTGATGAATTAATGAATAAATGAACGAATCTCATGTAAGGTGGTTCAAGCTTAAACAGGTTGTTTACATCCTAAATGCCTCAGATTCCCTGTGTGTGAAATGAGAATGCATTCTCCCTAGTCCTCCTTTTGCAAAGGGAAAATTAAGGATAGCTGAGGAACATTTTAACTTTGAAGTATAAAACCAGTATTGTTTTTCAGGAAAAGTTCCTTGAGTCAAAAAATTTTCTCTTCAAACAAATTAAAAGCACCAAAACCTTAAAGAGACTAGAGAATGGACTGGGAGGAAATTTGATCATAGAATCATATTAGGGTCAGAATATCTCAATTCTAGTTTTGAATGTATCATGAATTGTGAAATCAAGGACCAATTCCTTTTCCTAAGCCTCACTGTCCTCAAGCTAAGTTAATGAGGTTGGACCAGATGATTTAACTATGCCAACTACGTGTTGCAATCAAACCACTGGATCTAAATAAGAATTTTTTAGGTCACTTCTGAATCTTAAAGGAAACCAGGAAATTCTTTTGAATGAAACCTAATAGAATTCCTAATACATTCCAATGGTCTATGGAGTCCACTGTATGGAATACGTAGAACTGGGATTACCTAGAAAACCCAAGATGGATAATCATTACATCTGAAAGGCAGCTTCCCAGAGCTGACTTCAAAATGTAAATCCTTAATGAATGCATAGATAGAAGGATAGATATGTAAAACAGCAAGTATTATAAAATGTTAATATAGAATCTAGGTGGTGGATATGCAGGTGTTTATTGTAAAATTCTTCCAGTTTCGCTACATGCTTGGAAATATTCATAATACAATATTGGAAAAAAATTAAACCTCAACATCAATAGTTTAAGGGCTCAAAACCTTGACAAACACTTTTAGGTATTCTGGGCTGTAAAGGTCCTCTTTCTCAGAATCACCATGTCATCTCATTTCTTAGACTGTCACTTTGCATGGTGGTTCATCCAAAAAGCAATTTTCAGAGGCTATCTGGAACTTTCTAAGGTCCACTAGTGGGTGAGAGATATTCCAGAGTTGTGTCAAAATGCAAAGAGCAAAGGAAGTGCCAGTGACCACATACTTGCCCACTTGTGACCTCATTTGACCCCATGAGAGAAGCAAGGTAGGCAACAATGTGACCTTCTCATAGGAAAGAAGATGGAAGCCCCAGGGAATGAAGTGACCTCCCCTGGGTCACATAAGTACATGGAAGAGTCAGGATTTGAACTTGAGTCGTTGGACTTAAACCCTGCATCATTAATAAAGCATGCTTCTAGCCAACACTAACTGCCTAAAGAGCTGTATCTGTTCTGTCTCTGCATAAATTTAAATTTAATATATGCAGCAGACCCAAAGAGTCTCTCTAAGGACCTATTTCTGCTTAAATTGAGCTTATTTTCTATCTTACTGAGGTGAATACCCACTCCTCCCATGTGGGACTCTCCAAAACATGGTGGGAGGCCCCTGTCTGTGGCAGCAAAGATCAAATCAGTGTTGAAAATATTGGGTTTTGAGGAAGGTTCCCATCAAAAGCACTGTTACAAGTGGAAAACTTCTAGTCCAGGGGTTATGAACTGGTGGCTGCCAGCTGAATGTCATCCACAGAAGTGTTTTACTTGCCTGTACAAACTGAAAGCAGAATCCAGGTGCTTTTCTATCTTAGGTTCTGAGAAGCACAAGCGGGAGACAAGAAGGAAGTCCTGGCTGTATCAATTAGAGCCATCTTTCAAGATGAAGGGACCCTGTGAAGCATGCCATCTGCATCTTGCACAATTTTCTGATTCCATATCATTTCCTTGCACACCTACCCGACTTTCCACTACCAGCACCTGCCTTCCTTCTGTAAGGACTTTCTCTAGCTGCCACAGCAACTCTGCCTGTGTGTAGCAGGCCACAAGAACAGGGTCAATACATCGTGGGAGCAGCCCTCAGCCAATGCCTCCATGTGTGATAACTCTGGGGTATGATCGACACCTCTCAGGTCCCCAGTGAGATGGAGGTCCAGTTGCAATATCAAATCTTTTTGGCTTCTCATCTTTCCCTGTCTTGCTTCCCGTGATGAATAATTTTATATGTCAACTTGTCAGGGCCATGGATATTTGGCCAAACATTATTCTGGATGTTTCTCATTCTGAGCAATGAGTTACGGGTGAGGGATGTGTCCGTGGACTTTGATTAAAGCAGATTGCCCTCCATAAGGTGGGTGGGCCTTGTCCAATCAGTTGAGGGTCTGAATAGAAAAAAAGGCTGATTTTTCTGAGTAAGAGGGAATTCTCCAGCCGACTGCCTTCAGACTTCAACTGCAACATTGACTTTTTGGACTTTATCTGCAACATCAGCTCTTCCTGGTTCTCTAGCAGATGGCCTTTGGACTTAAACTGCAACTCTCTCCTGAGTCTCCAGCCTGCCAGCTTCCCTCATCAGATTTTGGATTTGCCAAGCCTCTAGAATAGTGGGAGCCAATTCCTGAAAATAAATCTCTTTCTTTGTATACACATCCTATTGGTTCTGTTTCTCTGGAGAACACTGACTAATATAGCTCCCCACTCTTATATGGGAATTTAACCTTCTCAAACAGATTACTCGTATTGGAATCCTGGTCTCAGGATTTATTTCTGGGCTAACCTAAGAGATCCTGAGCATCTCACTGAGAAAAGATGTGTGATTCTGTGTGTCCTTGTCACAACTTGCTCTGCCTTGTGTATAGTATATCAATTAATTCTCACTGCAAATCTGTGCGCACAGCAGGCACTGTTGCCACCCCCATTTTACAGATGAGAAAAACGAAACGCAAAGAGGTTAACATGGGATTAAACCTTAAATGACTGACTCCAGAGCTTTCATCTTAAATTGCTCTTCTGTCATGTCTAACATTTATTTATCTAGTCAGGAAAATAGAAAATGATCCTTCCATGCTGAGCCACACATTACTCTTGGATGCAAGTACTTCGACTAGAAGCTTAACTCCACACTTCTGTCAGCGTTTCCGATGATAAGCCAATATATCTGCTGCTGGGGGCAAAAATCCCTGTTTCTAAGAAAAGTGTGCCATTGTGAAGGAAAAAAAAAGAGGAAAGGAGAGAAAAGCGTTGGGGGGGGCACCGCATGAACAAAAAAGGACCTCAGGAGTCTTCTTGGAGAACAAACAGCTTTTGCAATGCAACATTTTGATGAGTTAAGTGCAAATGAATCAGGAATAATGAGAAACACATGGGCTAAATTTTCCTTAAAACATACGAGTTTAAAAATTAAGAGGAAAAAAATGCTTGAGGAAAATGTGTTTTAAGTTTTAGCCAAACTGAAAACATTCACAGAATGCATCAATATATTTGTTGAGCTCTCAGAATGACTGGGCTGGTCCATCCTAGGCAGAGAGTGTTAAGGAAACAGATCAACAGTGGCGGGACACACGTTGGGCCAGCACAGGACCAAGCTTTAGAGCCGAGCCAGGCTCCCTGAGAGCAGTAAATGGGGAATTTAAAGAAATACTGCTTTTCTTTCATTTATTTCTCCAAGTAACACAAGGCACTGCACCGGAAATGTAATACTAATGAATAAATAATACAGTCGTTTGAAAAACTGTTGACAACACGCAATGGATTATGATGGTTTTTTAAAGTCCCTCACAATCTGTGTTAGCCAGAGAGTTAAGAAACAAGGAAGATGTGTTGGGATTCCGGAGGTTGACAGAACTTACAAGCCGAAGGGATTCAGCTGTCATGTCAAGCTTCTGGGAGGCAAAAGTGACATGTGTCAACAAAGAAGGACCACAGAGGCCCAAACTCCTTGTTGGCAACAGAACAGCCATCCAGCCAGAGGAGAGGGTTCTGTGGAAGGCTGAGCAGGACTTTCTGTGAAGTCCTGTGAATCACACTTGACTTTTTGAATATTCTGTGAATAACACTTGACCTTGAAGTTGGCTTTGTTTTTCCTGAGAAGGAACCTGAGATACCCACGACTCTTTGCAAAAAGAACAAAAGGCTCTTTAATCACGACCTGGAGCCTCACTCCTTCCCATTGCTGCTCTTCCAAAGAGTGACCTTCAGGAGACCAGATACCTTCATGGCCACTGTTGACTCCACCCTATTTCCACAAAGGGCCAAGTGCAAGCCAAGCACGTGGACCTACGAATAGACACCGCTTTGGAGGATATATGGAATATTGGGTTTTCTAGTTGTGAAGATGGGCCAGGCCTGGGCGTGGGTACAAAGAACAAAAGGGCAAGTTCTTATAAAGAGACCCACACCCCAAGCAGCATTCTTGCCATTCCTTTATGAATCTTTTGCTGGCTGCTGTTCTATTGCTGTGGACGTATAGGCCTTATGGAATTCAAAGAATATGGTCTTTGGGCTTTTTGGCCCAAGTTGTTTCAGTCCTCTTTAATATCTAGAACTTCTCGAGTAATTAAAACACCTGATTGTAGCTGAAATAAAAACTCAGAGGGAATATATGGCTTTGTACCACATTGTCTCTGTGTTCAAGATAATCAAAGAAAATCAATGCAAACAAATATTTGGGGGAGAAAATGGGAGGGGAAACTCTTCTGTGGAAAGTGAAAGAAAAATAGTCTTTTTGAAGCTTCTTTGAAAGAAAAGAGCCTCAATTTTAGAGGCAACCAGCTCAGTCTCTCACTTACTAGGTGAACAAGCTAATTACCTTTTCTGAGCCTCAATTTTCTCTTCTATAAAATGGGGGCTGACGTGCAAGGCAATGTGAGGATGAGAAGTGATGTAGGTGATGTGCCTGGCACATAGCAGGTAATCGGTACTTGCAAGCCGTTTGCTAACATCGTTTTTAATTAGTAGGCAGAAAACGTGAAAGTGAAGTGCAGCTCCATAAAAACAATGTATTTTGGTTCCCATCTGTCTGCTGATCAGAAAAGCTGGAAGGAGACTTCTTACTGTTCCTGGAGTCTCAGCAGAGCAGCGTGGGCCTCCTGCACAGCGACAATTCTGTGGAGGTGGAGTGACATCTCTAAAACGACTTGATTGACACCTTCAGCCATAAAAATAAAATAAAAAGTAACCTCTGTCTCACTAAGGAATACAGAGAACCCTCCTCTAGGTCACCCACCCGAAACACGGAAAGGGTTGGGCTTTGCTGGGAATGAAACATCCTCAAGGTGCATTTTGGGAGTAATCAAGAGAGCACCCTGGTCTTTCCTCGCAAGACTGGCTAGGCCACCCCGACCAAGAGCGGTGCTTCCCCCAGAAAAGCAACCTGGAAAGTCAAGGCCACTGGTGTCCATAAAATTCTTCCAGCAAACAAGGGTGGATTATTTCAGAGGAATTACTCCGTGCATCTTCTAAAACTGCATTTCTTAAGATATGTTCCTTAGGTCTTTAGAGATATTAATACTTAGTTAATAAGAAGTAAGTTCTGTCATCAAGTTTGTTTGAGAAACACTCTGTTAAACTTGTGAAACATGTTTCTTTAGCAGAGATCCTAGTGCAATTTATATATGCTTTAAAGAACCTAAGGATCTTGCAGAGGGGAATGCAACTTAGATCTTTTCCCATATTTACTTGATCACAGATCCCTTTTGTGGGGGGGGCATGTCAAGGACCACATGATCCCAGGAATACACCTTGGGGAGGGCTGGTATAAGCAATGCTGATCCATCAGACAATTGATTCTTCTCTTGGATTTTTTTTCTCTCTTTTTCTTTTTTTTCTCTTGGATTTTGAGTGAAAATTTTGGACTATCTTTTATTGTTGTTTATTGATTTACACTTCTAGTTCCCAAAGTGACTGCACACCTTAGTCATTTAAGCATCTTAAAAAAAACATCAACAACAGCTTAAATTCTGGAGCCCTTTCCTAGATCCCCAGGGATGGCAGCTCATGGGTCTGTACTTTCAAAATCCTTCACTGGGGAGTCTGGGGCAGCCAACCTGGCACAGTTAACCAAGGCCTGACACTCAAGGGTCAATCCTCTACCCTGTAACATTGACACAATCTTTCATCTTCTTGTCATCACAGACTTCAAGCTGTTGCCATGGGTCTTATCTAAAAGTGAAATGGCAGGTGATGGGATATTTTCTTTCCTCTCTCCAGACTCAAGTAAGAGCAATCACTGACTTTCCCTAAAACCTATTAATTCTATATTTAGGAAACTAAAAGGAAAGAAGGAGAAAAAAAAAAAAAAAGCCAACCACAACCTCACACATGATGGAAAAGATTGTAGGTTCCCAATGGCTATGTTAGCAAAATGCAGAATGAGTTGAGTTCTGTGGGGTGTTACCATTCTCATATTGGATTTTTCTTTTCTAAAGTGGGTGAGTTAATTTATCTTGGACCCACATTCCTCCAGACAGAGTAGAGATCTGGTATCTTCATCACCACAAGAGGTAGTACAATCTGGACACGCCAAGTCTCATGTATGCCTGCGGGCAGTTTTAAAAGGTTTTGGTTAGCTCCAATTTTATTAGAACGAAAGCTTTTCACAAGTAAGAGGTTTTATGGGAGTTATTTTTAAAGTAATGTGTTTTTATTGGATTCTGGTAAGATCAGTGAAATCACATGGCAATTTTAAAGAATTTTAAACCAAAAAAAGATGTTCAAACAACTTACCTGAAACACAAAAGCCAGAAAAGTCAGAATAAAATATTTGAATTCAAGGGGGTTAACACCAGGATAAAAACAGTTCTGAGGAAGCAGAAGAAAGGGGTAAAGGAGGACCCTGAACCAGGACAAAGATGAGCTGAGTCCAACATCTAAACTGTCGCTCACGTATTAAGATATGAGTACTTGTGTCTCTCTTAGACTCAGTTTCCCCCACAGAAATGGGGATCACCATTGGTTGTGTTGAAAATTAAATTTATTAGAAAAGAGAACATACTCTTAGTTACCTAGACCTCAAAAGAATAAAGTGCATGACACACAAAAAACCAACTGGGTGGTGATACTATCGGCAGAATATCAGACACACAAATCACAGAAGATCCAAGTGGGAATTCTATCATCTCTTGTTCCACCTCCTTTTTGTCTTTGTTTCCTTCACCTTTATTGTCTTGTTTTCTGATTATTAAAGTAACACATGCTCAGAGAAAACAATCTAGACATGTCTAATGCAACCTGTAAAAGATAACCTCTGCTTTCAGGTGAGAAAACAGGCCAAAGGAGAGAGAATCATGACTTGGTCCCATGTTCCACATCAAGGCAGCTGGTTATCTAGGACCAGGAACCATTTATTTCAATAGCTGTAAATCACAGTCTATATCCTAATATGTACTTACTACATGGCAATCTGTTACATCATCTTATGATTAGAATACTTGCCCAGAAAGTTTAGGCATTGAAACGAAATGTTGTCCTTTTTTTTTTTTTTTTAGCATGATCAACAAGATTTTACTGAAGAAATATTAGCTCAACAAGACCATTATATCACTGCCCACCCATAGAAAGCTGTCATTACCCAGTCTCCACGAGGCTGCATGGCCTCCTTGTATTACATGCTTCTTTCAACCAGTGGCTACCCTATCTCCCAAGACACCTGGGTCATCTCCTCTGTTATTATTTATACAATGTTTTATAAAACACATCTGTCTCAGGAAGATGACTTGGAAAAATCAGATAAGAGCCCAAGAATCCCCAGTTTCACTTAAGTGGATTGGAATTCCCACCGTGGTTCCCACAACATAGGTCAATGACTGATATCTGAAAACAGTGAAGGCCACAGGGGTAATTTGGATATGATGCAAAAGGAGACCCTCCTTTTGAATGTGGATAACTTGATGAAAACACTGATAAATAATAATAGCTATTTCTGACTATTCTGAGTACTTAATATTACTGCTACTAAGAGTATTAAAAGCTAAATAAGGCGTGTTCTTTCCTAGGAATGAAGTTATATCTTTATCAAAATGTGAGGGGCTTGGATTCGTGGTGAAGGGGACATAGGAAGTCTATGTTGATTACTTGCTTGTGCAATTTGAACAGAGTTGAAATAAAATCCACTGAAAAAGGATAGTCACCAGAAAGAAAAAATATAAAGTGTTGAGGAGCCAATGGTAGGCCACCTAGCCCCCATCTGAGGCCCATCCACCATTGTACCTTCACCTGTCACCCCACCTGGCTAAAAGTCCAGAGTCCATAGGCTCACTCCTCTTGTCCCCTGGATCCTGGGGCCTGCAATGTCTCCACCTTCTAATGTCCAGAGAAGAGCTGAATGGATTGCCAGGTGCATGGTTCTCAGGACTGACATCCCAGATCCTGCTTTCCATTGCTGCACAGACAAGGCAATGGGCAAGGGGCACATGAGGACAGGAAATGCTCGCTCAGCCGCATCTCTCCTGAAGACTACAGGGAGACAGCAAGACTCTTGCTCTCTCAAATGGAATGTGAGCAAAACTCCCTGGGGACAATTGGATGGATCGGCTCTAAGAAGTTCCAGAATTTGAAAGGGCAGCCATTCTCTGGGCTGGTTGTGAAGGTTGTAGGAAAATTGTAGTGTCTGCCCTTGGAGTCGCTCCCTGCTGCTTGCCAGTTCTTTTTGCCCTACATTGACACCCTGTTTTTTGGTAGTCATGTGGTGACTCTTGAGGGAAGGGAATGAGTCCACCTCTACCAGGAAGCCATTATGAGCTAGACGAGGGGGTTGCAGAGCCTCTCCTACCCCTAATATATGCTCGAATGCTTATTTCACTCTTAGCCTGCTGTAGTTTCAGCCACTCAAATATCTTTGGATAAAATCGTAACAGGGTATTTAAGCTGAGATTGGACTTCTGAAATCTTGAGAGCTAAGAACCGAGGATATGATGCAATTTTTAAGCTGCCAACAGATTTCTAGTTCAAATTACTAGTAAATAACTAAAGTATTTATTTACTAGTCTTAGTAAATAAAACACTAATAAATTCAAAGAGTGCTGGGAATAGGAGGAGGGAATCCTTCAGGAGACCAGAACATCCGAGAATTTTCTGGAATATGGAAAGTGTATGGGCTCCTACTGAGCATATAATAAAAGTGGTAGCTGGAATCCAGAGCATTTAGGGAAAGCACCTGCAAAGGTGGTTGGCGGTGCTCTTGGCAGAGCCCTGGAGAGACTATCAGCTATGTGTCTGTGGGTAAACAGAGCAGAAGTGGCAGAAAGGCAAAAATCAAGGTGATGAATTGAAGTTCTGTCAAGGCTCCCTTCTACCATTCCCTACTAGTATCATAACTGAGTAAGTCATGGTTTCACCCAAGACCTGGACTATGGCTCCTGATGTGGCTGTCAGTGCCTCTTTCAACATGGAGGAAGGGATAACCTGCTGGTCAACCTGCCTTTCCTAACTTCCCACCCCATAGGTCAGGGTTCAAGTCACTCTGCCATACCATTCAAGGAAGGGTGTGTTGGAGAAGCAGGACTGTGTAACAAATGAAAATCCATGCCACCTACTGTATGTCACCCAAGTCCATAATTGACACACATAAATGGGCAACCAAAGATCAGGAGAAGGTGGAGGATCCACTGTGGGTAACTTTCAGCCCAAAACAAACACAAAAAATGACCCTGCAGAAAACAGAAAATTCAGGAAACAGCAGAGAAGTTCCAAAAAAAAAAAATCTATTAAGTATGCTCAGAGATATTTAAGATCCATGAAAAAGAACAGGCCACTTTGAAAATAAAGCAATCAGAGGATAAAAAAAAGTGCTTTGAAAATAAACATATGATAATATTGTGGATGTTTGTGCTTACCTACTGAGCATCCATTCCATTCTTACTCTTTCCCAAAAGAACCCCCATTTTGTTGAGGTGTCCACTCATCCCAGGGATTCCATATGACTCAATAGGCACATTTTGGTTATTACAAGAAGAGGGTGGGAGGCAAAGGGGATGGAGGTAGAGTGGGCTAAGGAATGGTCCCTAAAGATGTCCATGTCTTAATTCTCAGAGCCTGTGAATATGTTACCTTACATGGTAAAGGGACTTCGCAGATGTGATTAAATTAAGGATCTTGAGATGGGAAGATTGTCCTGGATTATCTGGGTGAGCCATTGTAATCACAAGTCTTTATAGGAGGGAAGCTGGAGAGTCAAGATGATAGTAAGAGATGTGACAGTGGAAATAAGAGGTTGGAGTGATATGAAGAAGGGGCCAAGAGCCAGGGAATACAGGTGGTTTCTAAAAGCTGAAAGGCAAGGAAATGCATTTTTCCCTGAAGGCTGCAAAAGGAGGATAGCCCTGCCAGCACCATGATTTTAGACTTCTAACTTCCAGAACTGTTAAAGAATAAATTTGCGTTCTTTCCAGTGATTGTTTGTGGTAATTTGGTATAGTAGCAATAAAAAACTAACATAGGAGATGTTATTGAACTTTAGTGGGCAGATATCATAGATGCTACTTGTCCTGAAATGCATGAGCAGTTGCTTACAATGAAGCACCATCTTGACCAAAATGACAATAGCACCAAAGTTGAGAAACTTTGGGAGCTACTCAGAAATATCTTTTCGCCTTTGTCAGTGGTTGGATCAAGAATGGGCACATGACAGAATTCAGGTCAAAGAGCTGTAAAGAGAGTTTGGCTGAGTTTCTATGAGGACTTTAGAGGTCTCCTCCTCTGAAGACATTAACAAGGAAGCATACATACCAAGTTCCTCCTGGAAGTCATTCTATAGCCATGATGGAAACTGGCTTTAGGATAAAGCTATGTAGATAACAGAACAAAGAGGGAAGGAATTCAGATCATCATGACATGGTTGAACAGGTAAATCAACCAATCCTAAATTCTGTCCCACATCTGAACTTACAGTTCTACAATTTTTTTTTAAAAGACCTTATTGCTTAAGCCATTTGAATTTGACTTTCTGTTGCAGAAAATGTGTTCTAAGTAACACAATTGCAAAAATATCAGTAGAAGTGTTAAAGATGACTCCCCAAAAGAAAAAGACACAAAATGAATGAAAGATTCATAAATTTAAGCTAGCAACATAGACGGTCCAACACATGCAAAAATGGAGGCATAAAATTAACCAAAGAGTATGGTTATACAATGGAATATTATTAGGCAATAAAAGGAACAAAGCACTAGTACATGCTACCATATGGATGAATCTTGGAAACACTATGCTAATTGAAAAAACGAGGCACAAAATGTTCCATATTATATGATTCTGTTTATATGAAATGCCCTGAATAGGTAATCTATACAGGCAGAAAGTAAATTAGTGCTGGAGGTGGGGGTGGGATGATGAGAAAGGATGGGGAGTGGCTATAATGGGTAACTGTTTACTTGGGGGTTTTTGAGATGATGAAAATCTTCTAAAATTGATTGTGATGATGGTTGCACAGCTTTGTGAATATACAAAAAAAAGTTGAGTTATATAGCATATGAGTTATATCTCAGTAAAGCTGTTAAAATAAATTTTTAAATATTTTAAAATGTTTTACACACAGAAGTCCACATGTAGCAGAAACATCAAATACGGAGCAGGACTGAAAAATGAAATTCACATTTCTACATTTCAATATATTTTTATAACAATTTACAGAGAGTAGAACTAGGTTGTCTACAATGTACAAGATTCAAAACTGCATCTAGGGCTTCCCTGGTGGCGCAGTGGTTAAGAGTCCGCCTGCCGATGCAGGGGATGCGGGTTCGTGCCCCAGTCCAGGAAGATCCCACATGCCGCGGAGTGGCTGGGCCCGTGAGCCATGGCCGCTGAGCCTGCGCGTCCGGAGCCTGTGCTCCGCAATGGGAGAGGCCTCAACAGTGAGAGGTCCGTGTACCGAAAAAAAAAAAAAAAAAAAAGACCCAACACACCCAAAAATAAATAAATAAATAAATATATTTACAAAAAAAAAACAAAACTGCATCTTATTTGTTAAAACAATATGGGCCATTGGAAGAAAGGGTCAAATAATCTGAAAATAAAAAGAAATTGAGCCTAGAATTTTATAATTGGCTAAACTACAAAAATGATTAGTGTATGTGTGGGGAGGGGGTAGATATCAGACATGCAGGGATTTAGAGTTTTTCCCCACAAATCTTTTCCCAAAATTTACTTGACAGTATAATGCAGGAAACAGAAAAGGAATAAAAGAAAACATGGAATTCAATCAACAGGAGATCTAACTGAAGACTGAAATGAAGAGAAATCCCAGGATGAGTTCTATGAAGCAGTTCTCAAAAACAATATATCCAAGTTTGAATTTGCAGTCAGAGGGCTACTAGAAAAGCTTTCAAGAAGAAAGTGGGTTCATTCTTAATAGTGTGATTAAGTAGTTAGACAATCTTGATTAAGACATAAAGGCATAATTTTGTCAACCAGAAGAAAAAAAAATACTCCAGGAAAAAAAATATAAGAAAATTCTTTGTGTAAGTAAAAGCAAACTAAAAAGTGGCATAAATTGAAGTAGCAGAAGGAGGTGTACTAGTTTCCCATGCTGCCCTACCAAATTACCTCAGACTTAGTAGCTTAAATAACAAAACATACTCTCTACGGTTGTGGAGAGCAGAGTTCAAAATCATTCTCCCTGGGCTGAAGGCAAGATGACATCAGGGCTGGTTCCTTCTGGAGCCTCTAGGGGAGAATCCCTTTCCTGGCCTTCCCAGCTTCTAGAGGTCACCTGCATTCCCTGGCTCATGGCCCCTTCCAACATCTTCAAAGCCAGCAATGTAGCCTCTTCAGTCTCTCTCTGACTTTCTGTTTCTGAAGGGGATCAGGATATGTCAACCCCAAGTAGAATACTTTGTCATAAGAATTATTTTGTGCTGAAAGCATGTGAATTCCTGAAATCCCTTATCTGCCTAAAAGTAGATATTCAATTGTCATAAATCCCTTCCTGGGGAGCAATCTTCTCTTCTTGGAGAGAAGTTGGCAACACAACCAGGTAGACATCTTCACAAACTATCATAGGTATCATCTGTATTCCTAAGGACCCATTTAACTTTCCAAAAAGTCACTTGCTTTTTCATGTGTCCTTTCTCCTCCTCCCTTTCCCTACTATGTTCCATACACAGACCCTAAATTGTAACTACCCCTTTGAGTTATCTCTGGGTACTCTTGTGTGTATGCACCACCATGCACATGCTAATAAACTTCTGTTGGTTTTTCTCCTGTTGATTTGTCTTTTGTCAGGCAATTTGTAGGGCCCTAGCCAGAGAACTTGGAGGGTAGAAGGAAAAAGAATTTATCCTCTTCTACATTTCAATCATCGCATCTTCTCTGACTCTGATACTTCTGTCTCCCTCTTAAAAGGACACTTCTGATTACATTCGGTCCATGTAGGTAATCCATAGTCCAGGATAATCTCCCCATCTCAAGATGGTATCTTCTTCCAGGTAAGGTAATACATTCAAAGATTAAGGAATTAAGATGTGGACATCTTTAGGGGGTCTTCTTCACATAGGGTGAGAAGGGAGAATTCATGTGACTGATGTTAGAGACATTTTCTTAAAATCAGTATCACTACAGTTTATGAGGTTTCAACCTATAGAAAAAAACACTGATTAATGATTATAGTTATAGGACATAAAGTGTTAATAAACCTAGGCAATGTAAAAATAATGATATGGATGACAGAAATTAAAGAAAGTGGAAGTGCTAACTTCATCTTACAAGGGGAAGAGGTGAGATATAGGTAATGTTATTAAATTAAGAAAAGAACTATATTATTTAGCAGTTATAAAGCTCTCCAATAGGAAAACTTGAAATAATTTAACTAACAAAATTGGGAGGAGGACATGGGGAGAATGAATTCAGACCCTCATCTTTCTTATCAGGAAGTCAACAGACACGGCTCAGAATCGATTGACCAAGAAGTAGAGTTGTATTTTATGTGGACATGTGAAATTAACTGAGGAAAACTAAAAGCATAAACAATTAAATATGGTTAACTCTGTGGGTTGGGGACAAAAATATGGAGGGTGGAGGAAAGGAATGCTTTGCTTTCCATTTTATACCCGGATGTCCTTCCCAGAACCCGGAAGGGGATTATTTTGCAGCTACTGGGAGTACTGCCCGTAGGCAGTCCTCAGGTAAAGAAAGCTGCCTTACCCAAGTTCCCACCTCCTACTGAGGCACCCTACATAAAATGTTGGTCTGGGGCAGCAAGTCCCATGCAGAACAATTCTTAAAGGTCATGCCAGTTTCAAGGCTCCCCATGGGATCATTGAACCATTGAGACAGCATTGCAGCCCGACCACCCCTTCTGCCCCAGAACTGCTCCCATCCTTTCCCTCATGCGTGGATCCCAAGTCTTCCCTAATAAACTTCCTACTTGCTGGTCTCCTATAGGGCTCAAGCTGGGGTAGATCCTTTTACACTAATTTTTTAAAACTCTGCCTAAACTACTTTTTGTGTCAGCACAGAGCCATGAGCAGACTCTTGTTTGGTCTTTTCTAGAAATGAAGGTCCATTTAAAATTTGAGGGAAGTGCTCGCTTCGGCAGCACATATACTAAAATTTGAGGGAAGATTGAATCTTGATTTTGGGAAAAATACAGTAAGGGACTGTTTGCCCATGCCATTCCACCGACTTCTCTCATCTATAATGGAGAGCTTTAAAACAATGAGGAGCTAAAATGTTTTGCACAGTAATGGAAAACATTGTCTTTTTGGAGTGTGTGTGGCCTTGCATCTTCTCAGTACCCTTAAGTGCAGGGTTTTTCAACTGCAGGGCTTGTTAGTGGGTTTTAAATTCAATTTAGAAAGTCAAAACCCAACATTTTTCTCAAAAGAACAAGAGTGTGTTGCTAATCTCTGTTCAAATGCATGAACATATAGAAATTATTGTCAGAAGCATCTCATGCCGTGTGTAACTGTATGGTCTTAGTCATAACTTCCAATGGTTTCCCACAACACATAAAATCAGATCCCAAATCCCAATCAAATTTTGCCAGGTCCTACAAGATCCCATCTCCACCTATGTCTTAACTCACACTATTATCACTTCTCACCCTACTCATCACTCTGGAGTCACACTACCTCTCTGCCATCCCTGGAGCTTACAAAGCTGATTTATGCCTCAGGACCTTTGCACCAGCAGTTCCCTCGCTTGAAATGCCTAAAATCATCTTCCCTTGAATCTTTGTTCTATCTTGTCATTCAAGTCTCAGCCCAAATGCCTCCTCAGCATAAAGACCTTCTCTTTTCCATCTAATATAAAGCAACACCCTCTTCCTTCTTTTCTACATCACTCAACTTTATTTTCTCCAAAGTGCTTACCGCCAACTGGAGTTATCTTGTATATTTGTTCACTTGCTTGTTATCTACTCTCCTTGTCCCCCTAGAAGGTAACCTTCCTAGAGCAAGAACTTTCTTTGTCTTGGCCCTGCTGTCTTTGTAGCATCTCGAACAGTTCTTGGCCCTAGTAAGTGCTCAAGAAATATTTACTGAATAAGCAAACACTGTAATAGCATCTGAATTTGGCATGTTTAGGGATGCAACCCCAAATTAGAGTGAATGCTCTTTATTTTTCATGAAATTAGGAGATAGAGTCACAATTTTGAAATAGTTCTAAGTGTTGACAACTTCGTTAAGTGATAATTAACTTATACTGAGACACAGAATGCCTGGCTATCCTGGGCATTGAAAGCTGTGGTTCTTCTCCCCAGGGGAAAAAAAGTGCTTGTATAGACAAAGAGTATGGTGCATACAATTCCAAGATTTCTTCCCCAAGTTGAGGAGACCTACTTTAAAGACTGGAGTAACTGAAAGCCTTATTTTTTTTTTCCCTTGATGGTTAACACCATTTAAAGTCTGGCTAGAGCAGTATGGAGCTTCCTTAAAAGACTAAACACAGAGCTACCATGTGATCCTGCAATCCCATGCCTGGGCATATATCTGGAGAAAACCATAATTCAAGAAGAGACATGCACCCCAGTGTTCATTGCAGCACTATTTACAATAGCCAGGACAGAGGAATGGATAAAGAAGATGTGGTATATTTATATAATGGAATATTCCTCAGCCATAAAAAGGAAGGAAATAATGCCATTTGCAGCAACATGGATGGATCTAGAGATGACCATGCTAAGTAAAGTAAGCCAGACAGAAAAAGACAAACACCATCGTGATATTGCTTATATGGGGAATCTAAGAAAAACGATACAAATGAACTTATATGTAAAACAGAAACCGACCTACAGACAGAGAACAAACTTATGGTTATCAAAGGGAAAGAGGGGGACGGATAAATTAGGAGTTTGAGATTAGCAGATAACACACTACTGTATATAAAATAGATAACCAACAAAGAACTACTGTAGAGCACAGGGAACTATATTCAATATTTTGTAATAATCTATAATGGAAAAGGAGCTAAAAAAGAATATATATATATACATATGTGTGTGTAGATATATATAAATACATATGTGTTTTAAATATATATATAAAACTGAATCACTTTGCTGTACACCTGACTAACACAACATTGTAAATCAACTATACTTCAATAAAAATAAATACGTTTAAAAAAAATCTGGCTAAATGGGTGTTTCCTCATGGAACAGGGCTGAGCCGGCAGGAAGATCGAAGGGGTCACCTACTCTAACCCCTTGCCGAGCATGACTGCTCTCCTGAACAACCTCAGCTGTTCAACGATCTTATCAACTGCCCTCCCGGCCTCGGTTAACCTCTCCAAAGTGATATTAGTCCCATCTCACGTAATTACCTTTAAATGTGTCAGTCTCCTGTACTTCACTATAAATTCGTTAAGACAGATTTACCTGCAAATGACTTCAACATTGATGAAACAGATACTAAGGCACTGGGCTCAGAAGTTTACATCAATAAACTATCTTAATTTTCTAAAATTTAGTACTCATCACAATCCTGAGAGATGTACCCTAGCACATATTTGCCCATTTATTTATTATTTTACTTTCTTCATTAGAATTTAGGTTTTGTGGGACCATCAGTTACAAGTGAGTGCTGTAAATAGAGTTGGATAAGTGAATGAATGAATGAGTGCCTATTCCATGCCAGCTACAATTCTAGGCACTGGCAATACAGAAGAGAACAAGATAAGAAGGCCCTTGCTCTCTTAAGGTAGACCCAAAAAAGGCCATAAGTGAATAGGTAAATATTTTATTTCAGATGATGATCATTCCTCTAAAGAAAAAACAGTAAGGCGAGTTAATGAACTTGAGAATGACTTGTGGCAGGAGGCGGGAAGTTAGGGGAGCCCTCTCTGAGGAAGCAACATTTAAGCAAAGATTGAATCATGAGAAGAATGTAGCAATAGTAAGATTCCAGGGAAGAGGATTCCAGATGGAGGAACAGCACGTGCAAAGGCCCTGAGGTAGGAGTTTGTTGTGGCCAAGAAGCAGAAAGGTCACTGTGTCTAGATGTGTGGGTGCCAGCTCAAGTTCAGGAGAAAGGAGACACAGGCAGGTGCCAGATCATGTAGTGTAAGCCCTCTGGGTGTTATTCTGGTGCTATTGGAAGCCATGGAATGGTTGAAATAGGAGAGTGGCCTAATATCTTTAAAAGATCACCCTGGCTTCTGTCGTAAAGGAAATGTGGGATACATATATACACAATGGCATACTACTCAGCCATAAGAAAGAAGGAAATGATGCCATTTACAGCAACATGAATGGACCTAGAGATTATCATACTAATTGAAGTAAGTCAGACAGAGAAAGGCAAATACCATATGATATCACTTACATGTGGAGTCTCAAATATGGCACAAATGGACTTGCCTATGAAACAAAAACACACACAGACTCACAGACATATAGAACAGACTTGCGGTTGCCAAAGGAGGAGGGGTGGGGGAAGGATGGATTGGGAGTTTGGGATTAGCAGATGCAAACTGTTATATATATGTATAACGGAATCATTTTGCTAACACAGAAACTAACACAACATTGTAAATCAACTATACTTCAATAAAATAAATTAGGAAAAAAAAAGATCACCCTGGCTTCTGTCCGGAGAATGGACTATAGGGGACAGAGAAGCACCAGGGAGTGGACAAATGGACAAGTAGATAGAGGACTGGATGAAAGGGTAGCAGAGAAGGATGGCTGCCTGGAGACAGGAGACCTAAGGTCGAATCCCATTTGAGCCCTACGCCTGCCCCAACCACTGTGTGGAATGGGTGAGTCGCTGCCTGCCCAGGCCTCTGTTTTCCCACACCTAAAATAAGAGGATCATGGAGCCATCTTTCAGTACCACTTCAATGGTGACATTCTGGAAACTTCTGCATCTCAGTCTTGTCCTTGTCATTTGGGTTCAGAGATAAATCTAAAGACTGCAGGTCGGTCCCCTGCCCACCTGAGCAGCCCTGAGACTGCCCACCCAACATGCAGGTGACAAGGCTCAGGCCAGCTTTACAATGTCCTGAGGCAGGGGACATTGGGGCCTGTCCTGGGGCAGGCTCCTGGAGCCCAGTCGTGTCCTTCCCGCTGGCTTTCACTGTCTCCATCAGAGGGGATGACGCCCACTTGATTCTGCTTCTTAGTCAAAAGAGAGACGGCACCCAGCTTTTAAAACAGCAACTCATCAGGGAGCCTTTGATAGGGTCTATTTCTTGCTTTGCTCTTTGCATCCCTGCTCAAAGAACACATGGGCGCCCCTCCTGGCTCATCCCAGTGTCTCCTCTGGGAGGGGAGAGATGCTCTTCGGCCAGCATTTCAAGTGCTATAACTTATTGCATTCGGTTGACGCTAAAACCAAAGAGAAAAGGGGTTTGACCTGGTTGGATATTGAATCTGGCTCCCTCCCTCCCTCCTTTCCTTTCATCTCCCAAAGTGGTCCTCTCCTGGCTCATGGGAGAGGGCTTGTGCTGGGCTGGGGGTCACACTGCCTCCCCCTCCCGACTTCCTCAGCTCCCTCGCCCTTCGGACACTTGCTTGTGCAGCTGCTTGATATAAATTCCCCACATACATCTCCGGCCAGCCAGTTTATTTTTATAAACAATAAATAGGACGACATTCCTATGGTGTCCCACTCTGGCCGGCCTAGTTTACAGAGCCGGGGGACAGTGATGGAGAGTTGGTGGGGTTTATACAGATGGCGGCCCGCATGTCGTAAATCTCATAAACACAATGGAGGGTTGGTGTTTTTTTTTTTCAGAAACACAAACAACAACAACTCGCTCCCCACCCCGTTTTCTTTCTTTCCCCGAGATCACAAGGCATTATCGAGGCCTACAAATCACCACCAGAAGATATTAAGTTGCTTGGATAACACTCGGGACCCCTTCCGGTGTGTTATTTCTCTTCATTAGAAACGATGGCCCAAGTGCACCAAATCCTCTTTCCCGCTCCTCAAAATTTATAGATCACAGTCTCTAAACAAATTGTTAGTTTCACACTAGGCCACAAGCTGTTTGTCCACACAGCAATTACCTCCGAGGCCCTGATTAAAGGGCAGAAGCAGAAGTGTGAGGAAAATGAAACACTCTGGCCGGGTGGGTACCGTGCCCTGACATTGGTCTGTGAATAAGAGTGAGTGAGGGGCCCCCTTATTCATTACAGACCTTTGTTCAAAGCCCAAGATATGACAGGCCATGGGATACGGGCTGCCGACTGCTTGTATGACATTATGAGCCAATGTAGCCTCCAGGCCACTGCGAGCATCTTCCTGGGAAAGTGGAACAAAATCCAAAGCCCTGGAGTCCATTAGAGATGCTATTTGTTGCTTCTTATAGATAGAGAAATTGAGGCTGAGACAGAGAGCGACTTGCCTGACGTCACACAGCAAGTGGTACCACAGAGAAACCACTAACTCCATATTCCAATCTGCTAATCCCCGGAAACACTGACGCCCTGGGAAATCTTACCCTTTGGAGGTGAAATTTCAGTTCAAAATGTCATAGGAGGAATGGCTCCCACCGATGCCCCCAACCATGACCAGGGTGTGTCACCAACTGTGAACACTACCAAAAGAAAGGGCTTCTTTTAAGGGATCTCAAGGTGATAGCCCAAGTGCCTAGGGGCAGGGGGAGAAATGTGTTATTTTGGCATCAGTCCTGGTCCATCAAACTTCTGCTACCGGTCTGTGATACAAGGATGTTATTAGTGTTCCACGCAGAGCAGCTCAGCACCCACCATTCTGGCCCACCCCAGCACCTGGGACTGCCCCAGGGCACTTGCAGACAGAAGGAGAATGTACAGAAATGCCACCGAGTGAACAATTTGGGAGCGGCTCTCAACCACGGAAGCAGGTGGAGAAATGCCCCAGCTTCCTCACCCCTCAAATAGAAGGACACTGGCATGTAACCTATGGGTGTCCTGGAGGGTCCCCATCCCTGAGGTCCCCATCCTAAGGATGAACCTCACGGTCACGGGCAGACCCTCTTCCTAGCACACGCTGCAGTGGCTGCCTTCCCTTCCCCATCTCACTCCCCACAGCCCTGCCTGTAATTCCTGAGATAACTGCCCAAATAAATTCTTTGCACTCAAATCCTTGTCTCAAGGTCTGCTTATGGGAAGAACCAAACCCAAGACACTTCACAACCATCCTTCTGCTTATAAATGGCATGGATGCCAGTTGAGTGGACTGGGTTTTTGCTTTTTTACTTGTTTAACCAGGATTTTAAATTCAAGGTATTTTAAATAAAGACAAAAATAGGAATTCCCGTTTCTTTTAAAAATCAGGAATTCTGGTATCCACACATGGCAGCCCAAGCAGGAGCTGGTAGCAGCTGCCCCTTTTAGATAGATCTGTTGTCCCCAGTTTCTTCAGGTCCCCACCAGACCCTGCTTTCTTCTTTCATGTCAGCTTCCTGGTCCCCGTGGAGAGTTGAGTTTTTGAATCCTAGATTTTGATATTATTCTGGGCCTTTTCTAAAGGACGGCAAACAACAAATTAAGCAACAGCCTTCCATTCTGTTTAATTTCTTCCTTAAATCTAACAGAGGGACTCCCAAAGATTTGAGAAAGTACTGCTCTTTTTGTTCTTTTTAATTTCAGGTTTTTATAATGATGGTTCTCAATTTTTACAGCAGAAGAGTTTCTCCCCAACCTCCAGTCACACTTTGGCCCCTTTATGTAAGCTCCACGCACTTGACTCAGATTCAACAGGAAGCCAAACCAGTGAGTTTCCCTTTGACTTCAGTTCATGGTGGGTTCCAGGTAGCCAGCTTTGGTGGTTGTTATCAGACTGTCTTGCCTTGACAACATGTTTTGCATTGTAGAATTTTATTTAGCCTTGCCTTGGATGAAATAAAAATTACGTTTAATAGAAAAAATGTTCCTTTGAGGAGATAAACTTTCAAAAGTAATTCCATCCTTTTTCTATCTCATACCTCACCACTATTAATATTCATGGATTTTTTTTTCTCCTTCTACAGCTTCCCAATTTTTAATCACTTCCCTTTTCCCTCGCATCAAAATACTACACATGCAAGCTCTGGGGGATCAGAGATGAACCATTCATGGTGCCTTCCCTCAAAGAGCTCACGGTCCGCGGAGGAGACAGATGGTGTGAAGTAATTTGCAGGGTTGCCTAGGGAGGGTTGTGAGAGTTCTCAGGTGACAAGAAGAAAGGGGTGATCAGTTCACTGGCCAGGGGCAGGGAAGGCTTCAAACAGCAGACCCTCCATTGCGCTTGAAGGTTGAGGAGCAATTTGCTAAGTGGAGGCGAGGAAGAAAGACTGTCCAAGCAGAGGGACCAGGTTGAATGAGGCACAGAGGTTCAGAACTGCCTGGGACATGAATTCAGTGAAACAGTGATCACAGAGACATCTGGAAGACCAAGGCCAAGGAATTCCTGAGCCTAAGCTCCATTTTCCAATCCGAGGTACAGGGGAGGACCTGGGCTTGGAGCCCCTGGAGGTCACCTGCATTCCCGGGCTTCCTGTGTCAGTCAGCACTTTTTAGGTTGCACATGGTACTTCCTCTCTGAGAATTGACTGGCTTGTGCTCATGGGAAATCCAGAGAATATCATGGCTTCATTGCTGCAGTCAGTACCCTTCCTCCACCTCTTGGCTGTTTTTCCTCATTATTGGCTTTGTTTTTTCAGCCAAGTTTTTCCCCAAGTGATGACAAAGATGCCCAGTGATATCTTCAAAGACACACTTATGACTTCAGTCTTTCTGGAAAGACAGTATCTCTTTCTCATTAGTTTCCATGAAATTCCAAGAGAAAGAGCCTCATTGGCCCCAGTTATGCCACATGTTCATTTATAGATCAGTTACTCACGGCCAGGAAGATGAATTATTTTCACTGGACAGTCTTGAGTCAAGGGCTAATTCCTTCGGCCAGGGGTGGAGTCATTTCCCATTGTTACTTACTATGAGTAGTAGAGGGTCGGTAATCCATGAGAAATTGGGGTGCTGTCTCCCAAGTGGGCAATGGATGCAGGGCAGATGAAAGCAAGCACTTCCTCTTATACAATTGCATCCCTCGCGCCTCACCCCCCAGATGTGTGCTCTGTGCAGAGGACACCATCCCTGTTGCCAAGATGATAACTGCCTTAACCTTGCTGGTCCTCAGTTTCTACTCTGACCTTCACCTCTTCTGCCAGAGCAACATACTCATTTGTTTCATCTGGAAAGAATTCTGTGATGAGTCTTCTGAGGATAACAGCTGTATCAATTAAGGTACACTGTTTTGTTAGCTTTATCAAATAGCATGATTTCTACACTGGTGAGCTGTTTTGGTGACTCTAGATATTTCAGAGTAGCTATGTTTCAACATATTCTTTTATCCTTGCTAATTTCTTTGCCCAAGTCCAAGTTCAGAGGAAAATTAGTAAGCTTTGTGGCAACATTCTTATGCCTATTAGAATTTGCTCATGCCAGCCAAGGTAGCGTATATCATCTACGACTCTCAGCTATCCGATTTTGCTTATCAAGCAACTGTGTTCAGCGGTGATGTCACTGGCCTGAATTTATTAAGACGGATCTTTAAACCTCATAAATGACCGGTTATGTTACTTCTGTCATTGTCATGCCTTCTTTGCTTGCATAATATTGATTAAGGAAATGTCAGAAAACTACTACAGAGAGCAGAGCTCTCCATATCCCAGGCACCGGACATAAGATTTTTTAAAATCCTCTGATAATAAGGGTATAAAATAGAAAAGAATTTATATATAAATAAATTCTAAATAAATATATATACATATATATATATATATACATGTATGCAACAATGAGTATTATTTGACAGGCCCTGTTCTAAGAACTTTACACATAAGAACTTTTTAATATTATAAAAATATAGTATGATAAATACCTTTTACAGAGGAGACAGGATCTCAAGCCAGACTCCAGAATCACTCTGCTTAACTACTACAACATCCATTCATTGAATAATCACATGAGAACCAATTACAAATTGTGGTTAATATTATGATGGATAAGTTTAAGGATATTATAAGGAGCCCAACCTGGTCATATGGGTGTCGTGGGGAAAGGACATCTCAGAGGAAGGGACGTGTGAGCTGAAATTTGAAGAGGAGCTAGAATTATGTTAGTGTAGGGGGGTGAGAGCGGAGAGAAAGGCAGGTGGCAGGAGGAGGGACAGTGGTTATGAACCTGCCCCAGGACCCAAATGAAGCTGGTGTGTCCTGTACAGTACAGCAATTACTGGAGAGATAGTACAACAAAGTTAGGGACAGGTAGGTTCATGCTTTGGGGGGTTTTGTTTGTGGTAGGCAGAATAATGACCCCAAAGTGTCCTTGTCCTAATCTTCGGGACCTGTGAGTATGTAACCTTATATGGCAAAAGGGACATTGCAGACGAGATTAATGGTACAACCTTGACATGGGAAAATGAGCTTGGATTATCCAGGTGAGGCAATCTAAACATGAGTCCTTAAAAGCAGAAGACTTTCTCCAGCTGTGGTCACAGAGAAATGTGTTCATAGAAGAAGTCATCAGGGAGATGCAACCTAGCTGGCTTTGATGGGGAAGGAAAGGGACCAAAGAACACAGGTGGCCTCTAGAAGCTGGAAAAGACAAGGAAGCGGAATTCTCCTCTAGAGCCTCCACAAAGAGATGCAACACTGCCAACACCTTGCTTCCAGCCAAGTTCATGTCAGACTTCTGACTCCGGAACTGTAAAATAATAAATTTGTCTTGTTTTAAACTAAGTATGGGATCATTTGTTACAGCAGCAACGGGAAATGAATGCATATGAGAAGCTATTGAAGGCTCTGGGCAGAGAAATGGCACTCTCAGATTTGTTTTTTAATTAGCTGCATGTTTTTATCTGGGTCTCACACTATGTCACCATGACTTAGGGGTCAAATATCAGACACATTTTACTGAGCTATTGACAAGTTTTCGATCTCGGTGGGAGAAAGCTAACGTAGGGAAACTATGTCATAGGACAAAGTGTCCCCTTTGCTGTCACAAAGCACGTGTAATGACTCCATCTGTTGTCATCAGCCACTGACCCTAAAGCCCTGCAGCAGCAGAGATTTCCAGGGGCCTCGATGCTAATTGGATCTGCGTTCAGATCCTGGCTTAACTTAGGTGTCCTTAGGCAAGTTGCATCACCTCTCTGAACCTCACCTTCTCATCTGTAAGACGGGAATTCTGCCAAAGCCCACCCCACTGGGTCATAATGAGGATTAAAAGAAAACCTTAACAATGGCCTTGACACAGAGCAGGGCTCCAAAAATGTGACATTCTTCTCCTTCTCTGTAGCTGCTTCCACTTGTCCAGTTTTTCCAGGTCAGACAATGCAAAAACTGTCTGGACAATTATAACCCTGGACATGCAGAGACTTTAAAAATGTAAGTGTCAGGTGAGAGTCAATTATTAGTACTGGGATGATGGCCAACCATCAAAGGATTTGGTGGAGGAGAGAGACCTGGCGATCCCAAGAAGCACAGGAAAGGAGGGGAAGAGGAAGAGGCAAGGCAGAGAAGAGAAGAAAGGTAATTAAAAGTGCATCAGTGAGCAACTTACCACTATGAGCGACTGGGGCGCTTTCTACTGGAGACCTTCTGAGAGGCTGTGCCGAGCCCACCTCAGAATTGTGCCCCGGGAGAACAGGAGGCTGGGGCATTTATCCACTGGCAACCATCCCCAATTTGCTGGTAGTTGTCCCCAAGTTGGTAAGTCCCCCATCCTTCTGGGTTGCCCCTGCTTGTAGGGCAGAGCAAGCTCTGTGCTACCATAGATGCCCTCGTCAGTAAAGAAAAGAGGTGCAGGCGGCTGCAGAGAGAGTGCGCACTGCAGGGAACTCAGGGCCGTGATCATGGGTGTCAAGAGCATCCGTTCCCTGCATGTGGCAGAAAGAGATGGTGCACGCGGCTAGCCCAAAGTCCAAGCAGGACCGTGCAAGGCAGAGCTACACCCTCCAGGGTTCACTGCATGGCCCCATCTCCTTAAAGAGCCACCAGTGGAGGAAATACACGGCCAGCCCGGGCAGCAGGATGGCCGTGTGAGGATAGCAGCTTGCCCTTCAGGTTCAACAAAGCCACAGTCAAGGGAGTAGAGAATCTGAGGGCCAGTCCCATGGGGTGTCCTTTGGGGTCATGCCTGGATTCCCACAGCCAGGGGCCTCCAGAGGGATTCAGAAATGTGGGACAAATCTGGGACCTCAGAGTGGGCACTGGGCATTATCAAGACCCAGAGCACCACAGAGAGGAGAGAAGCATTTTCCTCTTCAGGATGGCTTAGGGTACGGGTCACACCTCTCTAATCCTCTCAGGGATGAGCACCTCTCTCACCTGGGTTCCCCAGACAGGTAAGAGGAAAACCAGATGAGAGGGCCCCTGGCTCCCACACCTGGGCTCTAGAGAATAAAATTCCATGTAATATGATTCCCAACAGCAAACCCATGACCTGCCGCTTTTGGGAGAAATCTGCAAACTTTCAACTTTTGAACCTAAACTCATAGTAAGAAAAACCATTTTTTTTATGTGTCAATCCAGCATATACACATGTATATAACTTTAAAAAAGTAGTTTCATGTCATCACATAATACTTATCCTTACTACCTATTTCAGTCTGATATTGCTGTTAGATTATGTCATAGGATATTATATTTTGTCTTTTAAAATGCTGGTTAAGACTCACTAAATTAATTGTACAACCCGCTTTCTGCTTCCAGATTGGTGGCACCCCTCAATTTGACAACACTGAGGTAGAAGATAAGGGACTCCGGGTGGAGATAATGAAGCTCGCCTGGGTCCCACCCACTGTATCTCTGGTGAGCTGTCCAGAAAGATAAGGTTCAAGTTCAGCTAAAGGCAACAGCCTTTTTTAAGGCAAGATTTTTATTAAAGTATAACATATACGGAAAAGGATGCAAACATATTGTGATTGCCCCAGTGAAGCCAGTACCCCAGAGGCTTGCTTGTACCCTATCCCAGTCACTACCCTCCCAAAAGATCCTGACTCCTAACACCAGATGTTCGTTTCACCTGTTTAAGAACTTTGTAAGTATCGAGTCATATAGGAGGGACTTTTCTATGTCTGACTTCTTCTGTGCAGTGAACCTAATGGTTCTTCCATGTCCCTGGGTATGAAATTTGTTGAAATTTGCTGAAATTTGCTCCTTCTCGTTGTCGTGTACTGGTCACTGTGTGACTAGACCATAATTTGACTTATCAACTCTGAGCCTTGGGTTGTCTCTGGTTTGGGACTGTAAGTACTGCTCTGAGCATTCTTTTTTTTTGGGGGGCCTCTCACTGCTGCGGCCTCTCCCGTTGCAGAGCAACAGGCTCCAGACGCGCAGGCTCAGCGGCCATGGCTCACGGGCCCAGCCGCTCCGTGGCATGTGGGATCTTCCCGGACCGGGGCACGAACCCGCGTCCCCTGCATCGGCAGGCGGACTCTCAACCACTGCGCCACCAGGGAAGTCCTCATCTTTGATATGTGCTCATTTCTCTCCGATATTTACCCATGAGTGGAATTGCTGGGTCACAGGATATGCATACGTTCAGCTTTAGAAGATATTAGCCAGATGTTTTGCAGGCCAATTCTGGAAAAATAAAAATGGTTAGAGTTCCAATTTTTCTTACTCAACGTGAAAATCATTTGTAGAGAGCCCCATGGGCAGTTAAAAATAAATATTCTTACAGTTGAAATTATTCTACTGAGGAGAAGAATGTCAGTGAGAAAACTGGCCCCCTTGTCAGCCAATATCTAGGCACTTGGGGAAGCCCCAAGGAAACATCTTCCTATTTCGTCACTTTAAAATTGAAACATACCACGTAGGTACGCCCAGAAAACTGCAAGTCCCCCTCCCAAAGGTGCTTCCCAGCTCAGGTTTCTAGAAATCCACACCTCATCCCCACCATTTTCAGGCTATGGTGCTGTTTACGCTTGGGAAAACGTTTGTTTTTAAGTAGCCACCTAGAAGCATCAAGATTTGGGGAGGCCATATAAAGGAGTTATTGAGGACATAAGTTCTTGAGTCAGACACAGGTTTTGAAGCTTTAGTCCTAATGGGTGACATTGGGCTCATTATTTCACACCTTGGGTCTTGATTTCTCCATCTGTGAAATGGGCATAATAATGATATCTCATAGGGTCCTAGGGTAGTAAAGAGGATATTCTGAAATGCATGAACCGGAGTAGTACAGTTCTGGGGGCTTAATTCTCAGTAAACATTAACTGCACTCAGCATTATCACCATGATTACCCTAACTTGCTAGCTGTCAGAGTCAGAGTGTTTAGAGCTGGGCAGCACTCAAGCTGTGCCCTGAAGACACAGTCCTCCCCCCTCTTTTTTCATGCGTCCTTGGAGCCTTCACTCTCCACACCCTACCTCTCAACAGTAACAGGAGTGTTCAGGCTACAGTGCCAGGATCACATCACACGGAGCCTGCTAATCATGCTGGCTCTCAGATGTGGTTAGCTGGGGATGGGGATGGAAAAGAGGGGGTGACCAAGTTGCAAACACAGGGCAGCAAAACTGAGCTGCCTGAAGTTTGCAGCCAGGAGCAAACGGGAAAAAAATTAGTTCAATCCCAGAATGTAAACCGGTGTTGACAGAGATGCATGGAAGAGCTGTGTAAAGAAACGTGCCACAATTTCTCATCCAGTTAGCCAAGGAATCAGTGCCACAGCACACAGGCCATGTAGAAGACACTGCATGCAGGCAGTAGCTCAGGGCCTGGGACCGCCTTTAGGACTCCCAGATATGGCAGGTGCCGGGGTCAGCTTTGGCAGAGGGGGACTTGCCCTCAGATGTACCTGGTCCATGTGTCTCAGTGCCTAAGAGTCCTACACAAGCGCTTGGAATTAGACTTGGAATTTTAGGACGTGGACATCATTTCATCCAGAGACTTTCACACAAGGACTCTGTGAATGTGAGTGCTGTGAGGATGGGGAAACACTGAAGAAGTGGGATCCCAGCTTCAAATAGCTCTAGTCTCATCTGTTTCATATTAGGTTGAATCATATGACGTCATTTTGATGGTCAGAAGCAGTTCATTGATAATTTCACATGGCTGGATATATTCTATTGGTTTCATGTAAGTTATCATTTGACCCAAACATTCTGAGGTTAAGTGTATTGGGTGTAGTCCAACCTCCTGACTTTCAGATAGGGGACAGACTTGATGAGATTCTGCTCCAGCCACCAGCTGCAGGAGGAGGGCAGGGCAATGAGGTTCAGTCTACCTCACCAGCCCCGACCCTAGCAGAGGGCCTGATGTACACTGAGCATTGGAATAGCACATAAAGGAAGCAGGTGTCAATTCCATCATGGTTACTTTCCTTATTCATTCATGTATTCATGACCAAGCATTCATTGTACCTGTATGTATCAGGTATTTGGCTAAGTGCTGGGTTACAGCAATTAAGCAGACACAGAGCGGACTCTACCCAAGGCCATTTCTAGTCCAGTGGGTGAAGCAGACATGAAACAGATAATTCCTGAGTATTTATTACAAGTGTGATAAATGGCAGGAAGGAAACAGTGCAAGCAATCCTTGAGTACTTACTAGGTGCAAGTCTCCAGGCTGGCCATCATGGAGGGCTGGTAGACAATGCACTCATCATAAAGATTTGGTATCCATCCCTTGGAAGGAGGTTCCTTTCCTCTTCTGCTGAACTCAGGCACGGCCATATGGCTTGTTTTAGCCAATGAAATGTGAGCATGGGTGATCGGCCACTCCCAGGTAGAAAATTCAAGAGTCTGTGTGTCATGCTTTCTCTTTCCTCTGCCACACTGGTGCTTCATTAGCCAGAGTGAAGGCCTTGTGGAGCAGAGTCCTAGACTCCCTCAGCATGGATGTATAACGTGAGCAAGAAATAAACGCTTATGGTTATAATACCCTAAAAGTGTCAGGTTGTTTGCTTCAAGTTGTTTCAGCATAAACTTGCCTAATACAGCAATAAGCACACTTACACTCTAATCTAATATGAAACCATGTGTGATTTTCTACGTCCCTCTTCAGTGCCAAGTGCAGTGTCTTCCATCCTGACAAGTACTCAGCAAATGATTGTGTACCAATGATTCAGTACAGGGTGTGGGGATTGCTGTCAAAGAAGGACAAGCATGGTGTCCTGGGATGTCAGTGAAGAGATAGCCCACCTTCAAGTCGAGAATGAGGGTGTCTTAAGCACAGACTGACCCACCCTAAATACTCAATAAATGGTAACTACTAATATGATCATGCTATGATTCTAGTCCAATTCATGTTTGGGGGATGGCTTGTAGGCAGGTTGGACCAGAGCATATCATACTGCCCAGGCCCTTTCTTCATACTCCAGGTATCATGGGCTTGAATGGCCAGGGTCTCACATTCTTAATACCTCATTGCCAGAGAAGTGAAGTACTTCCTTCCCTGCTCTAATTTGTAAAATCCTAGGGAAGACTTCCTATTGGCTTGGTTGGAGTCACATGTCTGCCCTTGAGCCAATCACCATGGTCTCTGGGTAAGATCCAGCTGAAAGAACTAGCCAAAACTTGGTCCTGTGTTATAGGATGATCAGAGGTCAGAGTAATTGTGACAGGCAGGCTCCCCAATTTTATATGTTTAGACAATCACATACTGAGCACCTACTGTATAGAAGACTTTGTATTTGGCACCACAGAGAGATATAGGAAACATAAATGGAGGAGCTCGAGGGTTTGAGGAAGCAGAAGCAAGAAAAAGCTACAGCCTAGATCCTGTCTAGCTTCACTGTATGGACATTCACCGTGATACTCTGCCCTGCCTGGAATATGGCCTTCCTCCCAGAAAGCTCTAGTCCCCTCCCAGAAGCTGGCTGTCCCTCCTCCCCCCCGACCAACCCCGCAAGGAGTTAAAAGGCAATGCAGCTCGATCCTGGGCCTGAAAGCAAAGTTGGATGAGAATGAATGGGGCTCTAAAAGGCATCTTGTAGCTCTCTCAACTCTGCTCTGCTCCCATGCACTGTGTGCTTGTGGTTTCTGTCTCCTCTTCTGTTTATAGTGCTGGGCAGCTGCTGCATCCCCCCACCCTCACCTTCCCTGGGTGCCCTCAGGGAGACAGAGATGAAGCCATTCAGCTGTAGGATACATGGCCCAACTTTGTCCAGAGTCGGTGTCTTCACACTGCAGGCACTGCAGCCAGGATGAACTGGATCTAACCAGAGTCCTGAAACGCACCAGCAGGATAACCTGGGTTGTTGGAGCAGCTGGGAATGAGCTAGGCAGGAAGCAGCATAAAATATGCCTGCAATGGCTTGAAGAAACTGGGGTTCATTTTTCCTTCATAAGAAGAAATCCAGCTCTTGTGGTTCAACCATAAGAGACCCAGGAACTCTGAAGCTCTTTGAGCCTCATCTTCATTTTGCAAGCTGGCCACTGCAGTGCTGGGCAGCACTCCTGTGAGCAGAGGAAGTGACGAAGGGAGGGATGGGATAAGTCTTGTCTATCTCTTTTATCAAGAGAGCAAAACCTTTCCCAGAAACACCAAAAATACTTAGGTCTCATTGGTCAGACCAAAGGCTGTGGACGCTTCTAGAGCCTGGCAACACAGGTGTTTTGCTTCTCTGGTCCTCATGGTGGAAGCAACAAATAAAAAAGTGTTGGGAACAACTGGAGGTCAGACAATTAGCCATGTCTGCCCCAGAAAGTTACTTCTCTAAGCTCTGTGTATTAGTTTGCTAGGGCTGCCGTAACAAAGTTCCACAAACTGGATGGCTTTAAAAGCAGGAATTTACTGCCTCAAAGTTCTAGAGACTAGAAATCCAAGATCAAGGTTCCTTCTGAGGGCTGAGGAAGAACCTGTTCCATGCCTCTCCCCTAGCTTCTGATGGGTTGTTGGCCATCTTTGATGTTCCTTCACTTGTAGAAGCATCACCCCGATCTCTCTCTTCATCTTCACATGATGTTTGTTCTCCCTGTGTGCACTTCTGTCTCCAAATTTCTCATTTTTATAAGAACACCAGTCTTATTGGATTAGGGCCTGCCCTAATGATTTCATTTTAACTTGATTACCTCTATAAATACCCTATTTCTAAATAAGGTCACATTTTGTGGTCCTGGGGGCTAGGACTTCAACACATGAATTTGAGGGGAGACACAATTCAGCCCATCACACCCCAGTTTCCTCATCTATAAAAAGAGTAGGACTCCTTTTATAGAATTCCTACCCACACTGTGGCATGGCACTTAAATGGGGTGATCCCCAGGAGCTCGCCCAGAATACACAGCTGCTATGGGGGTGGCTTCCTAGCTCCACTCTGTGGCTGAGGCTGAGGCCAGGTCCTGTAAAAGGAAGGAAGGTGGGGCTGAGGAGAAGGCTGATACCCAGCCCCATCAAGTGTGCCAGTATCCTCAAGATGATATCCAAGACCTCCAGATTTCCAGCCCAAAGCTTGTGAGGCAGACATGACTCAAGAGCTCACTAGCCAGCACTCATGTTCCAAGATTGCCCCCTCCCACTGCCGGTTGAGGAGAGCTGGTTGCCTGAGTCAGTGGGACTTTTGTCTACAATTCAGGGCGGCCCCCAGATACTTGGCAGCCCCACTGGGCACGTGTTTCCAGGGAGGCAGCCTTTAGCAGTTCCAAGGGAAAGGCAAATCGGGGACTTCCCCAGCCTTGTCTGGCAGTCCCTTCTCTTCTATGCAGTGAGGGAGGTCACCTCCTCTCTTGGGGGTCCCTTCTTATGCCTGCAAGAACAGGACATACTGCAACCTCGCAGGTTCTGAGGGGCTGTTCTATCCCTCTGCACCATAGTGTTTTGAGTAAATTACAAGGTTCTTATCAGTGCTGGGGGCTTTATTGTTCTTCTAGGACATCTCCTTTTGTCAAAAAAAACCAATAACTTGTTGTAAGTAGTACTTTTTAGGTTTACCATGCAGACAGACTAATTGTATCTTTTAATCTGGGTCAGACTTCTCTTGCTTATTACAAATTGGCTCTGAATCCTAAAGAGACGGGGGAAAATGTGAGGAACATTTGCAAATAATTCAGAGGCAGAATTACTTTCAGATAAACATTATGTCATGTTGGGTTTAAATGCATACCTGGTCCTCAGCCCAGTTATGCTCTGGTTGACCCAGAGGGATGCTGTGGGACAGAGCAGGGACCCCCATTATGGATTTCGGCTGCTTACATGAATTGTGAACCAGGGCATGCCCCCTCATACAATAGGACATAGAACCATATGTAGCAGGCTGGATAATAACCCCCAGAGGCACTGGGTTCTAATTCCTGAAAACAGTAAATGTTACCTTATTTGGAAAAGGGTCTTTCTAGATATAACTAAGGACCTTATCCTGGATTATTCAAATGGCCCCTAAATGAAATCACAAGTATCCTTATAAAACAGAGGCAGAGGGATTGGTGTGATGAGACCACAAGCCAAGGAATGCTGGCAGCCACCAGAAGCTGGAAGAGGCAAGGAACAGATTCTCCCCTAGAGCCTCTGGAAGGACCATAGCCCTGCTGACATCTTGACTTTGGTCCAGTAAGACTGATCTGGGGCTCTGGCATCCAGAACTGTGAGAGAATAAATTTCTATTGTTTTAGCAACCAAGTCTGTGGAAAATTGTTATAGCAGCCACAAGGAACTAATACACCAGGGGACTCGTGTCAGTGGCTTCCTTGTGTGCAAGGAGGACCTTCCAAGGCTGAAGAGGCCCCCAAGTGATATGGAAAGTGTCCTAGAAAGGGTGGCCATTAGAGGGGCATGCCCTATGTTCTAGCTCCTGCATCACCACTTTCCCTGTTGCGTGACCTTGGACAAATGCTTAAGTTCTCTGAACCTCAGTTTCTTCATCAGTAAAATAAGGATAACCATAGCCCCCCTCACATTGTTGTTTGAGGATTAAATGACATAGCACATGTAAACCAGAGCCTGACAATCAATGGAGGTTATCCTTTTTTAAAAAAAAGATCTGGGACTTCCCTGGTGGTCCAGTGGTTAGGACTCCAAGCTTCCAATGCAGGTGGCATGGGTTCGATCCACAGTCAGGAAACTAAGATCCCACATGCCACATGGCTTTGCCAAAAAATAAATAAATAATAAATTTAAAAAAAAAATAAATCTTTTGGGGAATTCTCTGGAGGTCCAGTTGTTAGGACTTGGCGTTCTCACTGCCAGGGTCCCAGGTTCCATCCCTGGTCAGGGAACTAAGATCCCACAAGCCACATGGTACAGCGAAAAAATAAAATAAAATAAGAAAGATCTTAAAAAATTTTTTTTTTATTTCACCTCTGTTGACTTTCTGGAGCTATTTTCAGAGTGCTCTGAAAGTTCCCTGGGGCACCATAAACTGTATTCTTATCCTCTGTAAACTCAAAAATTTGCCACACAGTGCCATTTATGCTAAATTCATAGGCTTATATCAGGGAGGGCTAATTTCTCCTACTCTCAAAACACTTTACAGAAAGAGTTGATGATAATAAAAACAAACTAGAGCCCAAGTCAGGAAGGAGACCTCTATACTAAGTGGGGAAAGAGGGACATTTTCATCCAATTCACTGAAGGAAAGAAAGGCTCCATGTGCTTATGCTTTTTCCAGTTTTTTTCTTGTAGCTGATTTCTAGTCTCATACATTTGAGGTTGGAAAAGATGCTTGATATGCTGCCATTCTTATATTTATTAAGACTTGTTTTGTGGCTTAATGTGTGATTTATCCTGGAGAATTTTTCATGTGCATTTGAAAAGAATGTGTATTCTGCTGTTTTTGAATGGAATATTCTATATATAACTATTAAGGCCATATGATGTAATGTGTCATTTAAGGTCAATGATTCTTTACTGATTTTCTGTCTGGATGATTTATCCATTGATGAAAGTAGGGTGTTAACATCTCCTGCAATTATTATATCACTGTCTATTTCTCCCTTCATGTCTGCTAATATTTGCTTTATGTATTTAGGTGCTCCTATGTTGGGTGAACATGTATTTATAAGTGTTATATCTTCTTGTTGGATTAATCCTTTATCATTGCGTAATGTTTTTTGTCTCTTAACACAGACTTTGTTTTAAATTCTATTTTGTCTGATATAAGTATTGTTAACTCAGTTTTCTTTTCATTTCCATTTATGTGAAATATTTTTTTCCATCCCCTCAATTTCAGTCTATGTGTGTCTTTAGATATGAAGTGAGTCTCATAGACAGCATATAGTTGGATCTTGTAATTTTATCTATTCACCTACCCTATGTCTTTTGATTGGAACATTTAATCTATTTACACTTAAAGTAATTATTAATAGGCATGTACTTATTTACTTATTGCCATTTTGCTAATTGTTTTCTTGATGTTTTTGTAGTTCCTCTCTGTTTCTTTCTTCTTTTCTTGTTCTCTTCCCTTGTGATTTGATGACTTTTCTTTAGTGTTATGTTTGTATTACTTTCTCTCTCTCTTTTCTTGTTTTTCAGTATAGTTGATTTACAATGTTGTGTTAGTTTCTGGTGTACAGCAAAGAGATTCAGTTATACATATATATATATATATATATATATATATATATATATATTCTTTTTCATATTCTTTTTTACCTGCTAATCCCAAACTCCTAATTTATCCCTCCCCATCACTTTTCCCTCTTGGTAACCATAAGTTTGTTTTCTATGTCTGTGAATTTGTTTGTTTTGTAAATAAGTTCATTTGTATCATATTTTAGATTCCACATATAAGTGATATCATATGGCATTTGTCTTTCTCTGTCTGACTTACTCCACTTAGAAAGATAATCTCTAGGTCCATCCATGTTGCTGCAAGTGGCATTATTTCATTCTTTTTATGGTCGAGTAGTAATCTCCATTGTATTCCTTTCTCTTTGTTGTGTATTTATTATCCGTTTTTGGTTTGTGGTTACAATGAGCTTCTTATACAACAACTTATGTATATAGCAGTCTAGTTTAAATCGATGTCATTAATTTTGAGCTCGTACTAAAAACACTACATTTTTTACTCCCTCACCATGTTTTATATTTTTAATGTCGTATTTTACAACTTTTGTTTTGTGTACCCCTTAACTAATTATTGTAGATATAGATTTTTTCTTTCATAATTTTTATATCTTTAGCTATGGTATTTTTGTTTGTTCGTTTTTCTAAAGAAATCCCTTTAACATTTCTTGTAAAGTCCGTTTAGTAGTGATGAACTCTTTTAGCTTTTGCCTGTCTGGGAAAACATTTTTTTTCCATTTTTTAACAGCTTTATTGATATAATTCAATTGTGTGATATAATTCAATTGTGTGATATAATGTCACACAACTCATCCACTTAAAGTTTATAGTCCAGTGGTATTTAGTGTATTCACAGAGTTGGGCAAACATCTCTACAATCAATTTTAAAATGGATTTTAGATTCAGATTTTTATAGTTGCTTTTTCATCATCCCAAAGAGAAGTCCCATATACCCTATAGCAGTCACTCTCCATTTCCCTTCAAGTCTCCCTAGCTCATGGCAATCACTGATCTTCTTTCTGTCTCTACAGATTTGCCTGTTCTGCATGTTTCATACAAATGGAATCATAAAATCTGTAGCCTTTTATCTTACTTGGGAAACTTTTTATCTTTCCTTCAATCTGAATATTATCCTTGCCAGATAGAGTATTCTTGGTTGTAAGTTTTTTTTTCCTTTCAACACTTGGAATATGTCATGACACTCCCCTGTGACCTGTAAAGTTTCTACTGAAAAGCCAGCTAGTAGTCTTATGGGGGCTCCCCTATATGTAACTAGTTGTTTTTCTCTTGCTGCTTTTAATATTGTCTCTTTAAGTTTTGACATTTTAATTGAAATATGTCTTTGTATGGGTCTCTTTGGGTACATCTTGTTTGGAACTCTCTGCTTCCTGAGCTTAGACATCTGTTTTCTTCTCCAGGTTAGGGAAGTTTTTAGCCATTATTTCTTCAAATAGGTTTTCCATTCCTTTCTCTCTCTCTTCTCCTTCTGGGACCCCTATAATGTAAATGTTAGCACAATTCATGTTGTTCTAGAGGTCCCTTAAATTATCCTCATTTTTAAAGATTCTTCTTTCTTTTTGCTGTTCTGATTGGGTGATTTCCACTACCCTGTCTTCCAGATAACCGATCCATTCTTCTGCATCTTCTAATCTGCTGTTAGTTCCCTCTAGTGTATTTTTCATTTTTGCTATTGTATTCTTCAGCTCTGATTGACTCTTTCTTTTATTTTCTGTCTCTTCATGGCAGTTCTCACTGTGTTCCTCCATTCTTCTCTTGAGTTTGGGAAGCACCTCTATGACCATTACTTTGAACTCTTTATCTGGTAGGTTGCTTAGTTCCACTTCATTTGGTTATTTTTCTGAGGTTTTGTCTTATTCTTTTGTCTGGAACGTATGCTTTTGTCTCCTCATTTTGCCTAATTCTCTGTGTTTGTTTCTATGTATTAGGTAGATTAGCTATTTCTCCTGGTCCTGAAAGAGTGGCTTTATGTAGAAGGTGTCCTGTGGGGCCCAATAGTGCAGTCCCCCGGTCAGCAGAGCCAGGTATGCCAGCAGCGTTCATCGTGTGGGCCACATGCACCCTCCTATTGTTGCTGGGCCACTATTGCTGCAGGTGCACCATTGTGTGGGATGGGCCTCTGGCAGCTGTGAAGCCCAGCTGTGACTGGTGCAGGTGCTCTGGTGTGTAGGGCCAGCCCCTGGGGTGGGATCCACTTTGGAGGGGCTTCAGTGCTGGCAAAGGCTACCTGCTCAGTGTGGCAGGGAAGGGGGCCACTTTGCTGGAGCACCAGCTGGAGTGAGTTTTCAGGTAAATGCTGGGGCAGGGAAGTTGATGCTAAGGTAGGTAGGGAAAGTAGAAATGGCACCCACCAGGGCTAAGCCAGCTAGGTAGAAGGTGAGAAAAAAATGGCACCCACCAGCGCATTCTGTACCTGGAGAAAATTCCAACAGATCCCTGTCCTTCCAGCACATGCCCTAAAATCAGTCAATGAATCTCTTTCATGTATGACCTCAGTGCTTTTCAAATTGCTGCTTCTGAGCTGGGACTCAGAGCAAGTGAGTTTTTTTGCATTCTTCCTTTAAGAGCAGAGTCTTGGTTTCCTATGTCCTCCAGCTTTCCCAGTCAAAGCCAGACATTATGGAGACTTGTCTTCCCAGTGCAGGGTGCTAGGCTGGGGTCTTCCACAGGCTGGGGTGCCATATGTGGAGTTTTGTCCCCTTGCTCTTCAGGGAGGACCTCTGTGGCTGTGCTAGCTCTCCTGCCTGTGGGTTGCCATGCCAGGGGTGGGTCTTGGCCAGACCACATCTTCACCCCTCCTACCTGTTTCAATGTGTTTTTTTCCTTATGCCCTTAGTTGTGAAAAAGCTTTTATGCTAGTCTTCAGGGCTTTCTCAGATATGATTGCTCTATATGTAGTTGTGGTTTTGGTGTGTCCACAGAGGAGGCAAGCCCAGGGTCTTTCTACTCCACCATCTTGTCTCCCTTTTCTCACAAGGGTGGCATTTACCCTTGGTGTGTTTTCAGGAGTACTCCTGTATTATGCACTCCTAAATGCCTTTACTATCAAACCATAAATTTCACCATTAAATATTTATTCCTTTGGTGAGTTCAAGCATGGACCTACGGAGGGCAGATATCACCAAGAAGCCATTAATACCTTAGCATAATTTGCAATTTAAAACCTGTCAGGGCTTCCCTGGTGGTGCAGTGGTTGAGAGTCCGCCTGCCGATGCAGGGTACATGGGTTCATGCCCCGGTCCGGGAAGATTCCACATGCTGCGTAGCGGCTGGACCCATGAGCCGTGGACGCTGAGCCTGCGCGTCCGGATCCTGTGCTCCACAACGGGAAAGGCCACAACAGTGAGAGGCCCGCGTACAGAAAAAAACAAACAAACAAAAAAACAACCCTGTCAGTGGCTTCCTGATGCTTCAGGATAAGCCATGACATCTTTCCTATGGTCTCCAAAGCCTCCATGGCCTGACTTTCCCCTCCTTGCTCTTGTGTCTTTCTTCCAGTTGTTCAAATGTTCAATGGTTGCTCCTGACTTGGGCCTTTGAACAAGCTGCTCTACCTGATTAGAAAGCTCTTTCTCCTACTGACATCTGAGCTACTGAGGATAGAGGCAGGAGCTCTTCTGCTCATTTCTGTGTCCTCATACGAAATTCAATGCCTGCTGCCTATCTTATGCTGCTAAGTACATACTTGTTAAATAAATGGATGAATGAATAAATGAAACCAGTTCCTGAATGATGGCACTGAGGTCAGGGTAGAGTTTTATTTGTTTGATGGGCAGAAGAGTGAAGAATAAATGGCAAGGTTGGAAAAAGAGAGAGAATGCTGACAGAGAGGCTTCTTAATAAAAATTTGGTTTGGGGACTTCCCTGGTGGCACAGTGGTTAAGAATCCACCTGCCGATACAGTGGACACGGGTTGGAGCCCTAGTCCGGGAGGATCCCACATGCCACAGAGCAACTAAGCCTGTGCGCCACAACTACTGAGCCCATGTGCCACAACTACTGAAGCCCGCGTGCCTAGAGCCTGTAGTCTGCAACAAGAGAAGCCAATGCAATGAGAAGCCAGCACACCGCAACAAAGAGTAGCCCCTGCTTACCACAACTAGAGAAAGCCTATGTGCAGCAACAAAGACCCAATGCAGCCAAAAATTAATTAATTAATTTTTAAAAATTTGGTTTGGCTGCATGTCAGAGAAAATAATAATGGTTTAAAAAAGTTAGGAAGTTCTGAGGTAAGCATCCAAGAATGACACGGTGCTCCACGGTTATCAGAAACCAAGCTCCAATATTTGTACTCCACCAATGTTATGAGTGGCGTCAGTCTTCAAGGTTGCTTCAAGGTCCAAAAAGGTTGTTAAGGCTCCAGCTATCACATCCAGATTCCAGGCAAGAAAAGAGAGCAAGAGGATAAATGATATACTATCCAGATGAATAAGCCACTTTTAAGGATCTGTCCCAGAAGTCCCACCCAATAAGTTGTGTTGACCTCTCATTGGCCATGCCCACTGCATAATATAATGTTTTAACTAGACAGATTGCCAGCCAAATAAAATTGTGATTCCACTGGTGAAGAAGAAAGGGAGATTGGATATTCGAAGGGCAACCAGCAGTCTCAGACACTGGGGCTAATGACTTGGAAGAAGAATCCATTTATTCACCTCACTTATGGCTTCACTCACTCATGGAGAAGGTATTTAAGACACACTGACCTCCTAGGCTGGATACTGGACAGGGAAGGAGAGGCATGAATATGAAGATAATGGGAACTGGTCTTCACATCCAAGATGCTCAGATTCAAGTAGCGCACAGGCTGATAAGAAGAAGTTAAGCCCAGAGCCAGAATTAGCAAACAACTGAGATGAGGGGCAGCTAAATACTGTAGGTGTTGGGAGAGACTCTTTTTTCCTAGAAGTGGCTGGGAGGACCCAGGAGGAAGCTTTGATGAACAGATAAAATTTTGCCAAGTAGGGAAGATTGTTGTAGAGAATACATTTCAGGTGGAAAGAACAGCTCAGGCAAAGACATAAAGGTTGCAGCCTGTACGTACCCAGAGATGAACAACAGCAGGAATAAGAACTGGGCAGCAGGAAGTAATCCAGAAAATCGGTACCAGGTTCCTCATGACCAGTCCCTGCCCATTGCCCCAGTCTCCTCCAATTTACTCTGGCCCTTTACTACTTAGATAAAATGGTAAAATGTTTTACTGAAAGTATACCTTTCTGGAAGAATTTTCATGAAGTTTTTTTTTTTTTTTTTTTTTTTTTCAGTACGCGGGCCTCTCACTGTTGTGGCCTCTCCCGTTGTGGAGCACAGGCTCCGGACGCGCAGGCTCAGCGGCCATGACTCATGGGCCTAGCGGATCCGCGGCATGTGGGATCTTCCCAGACCGGGGCACGAACCCATGTCCCCTGCGTCGGCAGGCAGACTCTCAACCACTGCGCCACCAGGGAAGCCCTTCATGAAGATTTTAAGTGCTGTCTCTATCACTCAAACTTTTAAAATGTTAACATTTGAAAACACCCAGGAGAGGTATACAAGGACACATTTTATTATGGAGATTATACAGGTCACATTTTTGTTTGAACCTTTGAAAGAATTTAGTCTTTAACATTTTCCGATTTAAAAATTTTTAAATCTTTTAACAAAACTTTCAAGTAACACAATACCTTTCATTGTAGAATTTGTTTATAAAAATTCATCCCTTGAAATATTTTGATCCTTTTTAATATTAACCACAGCATTTGTACTATGTTGCTTTCTAAAATACTCATCTTGCTCCCTTTTCTTATCTGGAATCTGGATGTGATACCTGGAGCCTCAGCAACCATTTTGGAAGGTTTTGGATAAAAGTCACATGGGCCTTCTAGCTGTGTCTCCAATAGACAATGAGTCTATTGTTCCACACCTCAGGGCCTTGGTTCACCCCTTCCTTTTGTCTGGAGGATCATCTCCGCCCTTTACCTGGCTGACCCTTTCTCATCCTTTCTGTCTCAGATCAAAAGTCACTGTCCATGGGCTTCCCTGGTGGCACAGTGGTTGAGAGTCCGCCTGCCAAAGCAGGGGACACGGATTCGTGCCCGGGTCCGGGAAGATCCCACATGCCACAGAGCGGCTGGGCCCGTGAGCCATGGCCGCTGAGCCTGCGCACCTGGAGCCTGTGCTCCGCAACGGGAGAGGCCACAACAGTGAGAGGCCCGCGTACCGCAAAAAAAAAAAAAAAAAAAAAAAGTCACTGCCCATAGAGGTTTTCCCCACCATCCTTTCTAATGTTCACTCTGTTTTTCTCACTCAGTACACCTTACTCTGTACTTCATAACATTTATTGCAATTTGAGATTTTTTACTTATAAGATTATCTGCTTAATATTTGTCTCCCCCATTAAATCATGAGCTCTGAGAGGCTAGGTCTGGCTCTTTTTGTCTATCACTTGGTGAAGCTTAGCACATAATGGGCATCCAATGGAAATTCATTGGATTAATTGATATGTGTGTGTGTTATAGCTAAAGACTGACAGGAAATTAACGTCCAAGGAAGATAAAAAGTAGCAAAGTAATTAGCTGTACTCTTGTACACTTTAATTCTGAAAGTTAATTGGTTATTTGATGAAAGCTTACCACCTTGGTCAGAGATGTTAGCACAGGGAGAGGTTTGATGAGCAGTGGCTTCCCAGTTTGAAATGAAAGGCATGAAATTCAAGTACATTTATGAAATGCAAACATCACTTAGCAAAGGTCTAGAACCTGGCACAACTTCTTCTTCCTATGTTTTGGGCATAGTCCTGTCATTAATTTGTTGAAACCTCTCCTGTGGGTTGTCTGCTGTCATTTGTTTGCTCAGTGAAACCTGGCTTCTAGAATTCCATTAGTTGGGAATTCATGATTGCTCAATTCAACCAGGTCAAGGTGTACTCTAGATCCTCTGAAAGGAAAGTTTCCTGAGCAAATGAACCAAAATCATGAATTTTCAAGGATGCAGGTCAATTATCAGGGAAACTGAGGTGCTCTGTAGCAACATAGAGCAATCTATTTGCATGCAATTAATATGCTAATTACAAAGCACTATTCACTATTTGTTGAAATAGGGGACTCCGAAGGATAGCCATGCTAGGTAATGCTGGGAGGCTTATTAGGGTTTGCCTGCCTGCGTTTAAATGTAACACAACTACAACTACCTTAGTTGTAGAGAGAGAGAAAGAAAAAAGAAAAACCCCAAGACACAGTATAGAAAACTAACAAAACAATATTGGGGGAAAAATACCTGCCAGAGACTATCAACAGTGATACGATTTTTTTGTTTTTAAGTTTAAAACCTTACGAACACATAGAAACGTAGTAAAATTATAAAAACAAGTATGGGGAAATTCAGAGCAGTGATTAGCACTATAGGAAAGGAGGGAAATAGTATAAACAAGAGGCTTTGACTGCATTTGCAATACATCCTTTTTTAAGCTGAGTGTTGTGTACCCAAATGTTTATGGAAATATTTCTCTGTGGCTTTTTTGCGTGCCTAGATGTTTCAGTATAATGTAATTTTAAAAGGGGGAGTCAGTGTTTTACTTTCTACAAGAAATGACACCGGGCTACAGTGAAGGTGAGAGGTGGCCAGACTCTACATGAAACTAGGAAAAGCTTCTAATTTCTCACTGCTTGGCCAGAGGTGCCCTGTCATTGGCGGGTGGTTCAGCCAGCACACGGCGATGCCTGCAAGCAGTAAGTGTGGTAACCTCCCAGAATGCCCCACTCGGCCCGCTGCAATGCAGTGTGCATTCCCTGGGAAGTCATGCTTCCTCCAGGTGAAGGATGGGATCGCTCCATCTCTGTCACCTGCACGGAGAAGGAAGTGCTGTAGAGAGACAGATGAGGTCATCTATTATCAAGTAGGCAAAAGAGAGACCTAAGAGGCACCTGCAGCTCACCAGATGTTCTATCAATCATCAGTCAGGAGGATGGGAGCTTATCTCCTCCTCCCTGTTCCCCCCCATCCAGCCTCTCCAGGGAAGAATTAGACAAGAGACGGGCTCATGGACCAGTCCCCTAAAACCTGGCCTGAGGATGGGGTGGAGGCACTTCCGGCAGCCGCAGGAGACATTGCTCCTGAGCTGTAAAAATACCCTAGAAGAGAGGATAATCTGGAAGGGTTGTGTACTTGGGACCGTGATGAAGCCTGATGAATATCTCCCCTTGAATCCTTAAAAGAAGACCCAGCCAATACTATATTCGTCTTCTTCTTCTTCATCGTCATCATCATCAAATACTACTCTAAATCAAGAACTGTGCTAAGAGTTCCATCAGCAAGTTTTTCATTTACCCCTGGCAACAGCTTTACAAGAAAAGCACTATTAATGTCCGCATGTTCCAGCTGAGGAAACTGAGGCAGAGACAGATAAGTAAACAACCCGAAGTCCCCCAAAGTGGACTCCCATCAATGCGCCGTCTCCTTTGCAGCACCATTGGCATGTCAATGATACCCCATTGACTTCCAGCTGGGGAGGTAGACATGGTCCCACTGCATCCCAAAGCACCCTGGGCAGGGGTGGCACACCCAGAACAGCTATGTCTGACCAGGCAAGGCCCAGAGGCCAAGGTCTTCAAAGCCCAACCTCTAGCACAGGAACCCAGGGTAGTTACACAACTTTCCCCAGAACCCAAAAGGCTTTTCACAACCTTACGAATCCTTGGAGATGAGGAAGGACACGGTCATTAGGAGAAACCAGAAGCCTAGAAAGACCTAACCCATTCCCACCGAGCGAAGCACAACCCCTGTGGTCTCTGGGAACCCCCATCCACCAGCCACTCCTACTTGCTGGCCCTTGGGGAACAAGCAACAGAGAGCAACAAGCCGCACCCCGCAACACACACTGGAAGCCCAGTAACTTCCACATCCACGGTGCTTCACCGTGTGATCTGGAAACCTCTTTTTCTACCTTGGAACCTTGGAATGTTCTGTGTCAATGACTTTGAGCGGCACCCAGAGATGGAAATAGAGTGCCCTGAGGCAACCTGATGCACTTACAGGTTTGACACACAGGCCTTGGGCTATATGGAAAGTCCTAATAGTGGAACTGGAAGCATCCAATGGGTAGGAAAAGGAGCAGATGGGGAGAGGAGATGGCAGCGTTCCTGGCTGAGAACAGAACTGTGCTGTTAAAACACAACCCGCTTGTCCATGCCCTCCCCTTGCCCCTGAGGATATTAATGAGCATAAGGTCCCACAGGGAGGAATTACCCTTCGTCATTTCACAGGCTGAGGATCTACTTCAGCTCCACTTTACCCTGTCCCAGCCCCCTCCCTCCCTCTCCCAAAAGCACCCCATCCAAAGCCAGGTTCACTCTCAAAGCCATATCCATTGCTCTAACCACTGGTTGCCCTGGGAAATCACACACTTCCCATCCAAGGCAGATGTATTAATCTACTCAGGCTGCCATACAAAATACCACAGGCTGGATGACTTAAACAAGCTTATTTCTCACAGTTCTGGAGGCTGGGAGTCCAAGATCAAGATATCAGCAAGTTTGGTTTCTTCTGAAGCCTCTCTCCTTGGCTGGTAGATGCTGTCTTCTCCCTGTGTCTTCACATGGTCTTACCTTCATTGTGTCTTAATTTTCTTTTCTTATAAGGACACCTGTCAGATTGGATGAGAGCCCACCCCATGAGCTGATTTCAACTAAATTACCCCTTTAAAGGACCTAGCTCTAAATACAGGCACACCCTGAAGTACTGGGGATTAGAAATTCAAAATATGGATTTTGTGGACACAGCAGGAGAGAAAGCAGATTCAGAGAAATGCAGTGAGTGTATATGTCATCTGACAAATTTTTCGGTCCGTTGGGATCTACCTGGATTTACATCGCTTCTCATTCTTTTCTCTGTTCCCCCCTGCACTCTCTAAATTTTGACATATTAAAGGCTTTCACATTCCTCAAGATATTATATTTTCTCTTTGCACCTGGAATTAGAGCAAATTTAAAGCATCCCTCTAAGTGCAGGAGATGAGCCCTGGAAAATATTGCTATCACATCCAATATTGGCACAAATTATCTTCTGAGTTGGGTTAGACTGCGCCAATTAATTAGCTCAGTGAATAGCAACCATCAGTCCTCCTGATGGACTCTCCTCTGAAACTCTCCTTATTTGATTTCCTTGAATTATCGCCCAAGACAGGCTCAACAAAGGATGCACAAAATATTATGGAATTCCGGACCGACAGGGTGGAGTCATGCCAGGCCCTGTGCCCCATCAAAATGAATAACCTGAAATTACAAAACCCGGAGGGAGTGCTGAAGCAGACGTGGAGAGGTGAGAACGGAGAGGAGTAGAGGGAGCCCCCGGTCTGCTAACAAACCCAGTTCATCACAACTGGAGAGACAACGGGAGCCTCACCCCTCCCTGAACCCCATGTCCCGATCATCTTCCAGGAGGAACTGTTCGGAGTGGTCTCCTCCACGGCCCCTGTGAAAAAAGCAGCCAAGAACACCCCCAAACTGATACAGTGGTGAGCAGCTTTCAGCATACACAGACTCTAAACACAATATGGCATTAGGGGCTTGCACTGGGGAATTGTTTCCATGACTGGAGTCATCATTTTAAAAGCATTTGCCAAATTCCTGTGGACAATGTCCAAGGTATGATTTTACCAGTGCCCTCCTGCCTTGAGTGAAAGCCTCTACATGTGCTGTGGACAGAGCCCACTAACCTGTGGTCACCTTTGGGTGCATTAGAAAGGCCCCTCTGTGGGAGAATATGGTCTCATCCCACCTCCGTCATCGCCATGCAGACAGAATGGTGCCCCATCCATTTGGGGGCTGGGGGATGCTGCCCTGGGAAAGGGTACAGGGCTAATGCAGTCCCTAGATCAGTGCCTGGTGCATAGAAAGTACTGTACACTAGGTATTGTTATTTACTCTAAGCTCCATGAGGGTGTCTGTCCTGTTCACCTTTGCCTAATGCAGGGACTGGCAAAGGGCCAGGGCAATTGAAGGGAACAGTAGATCCCAGGCAGAGGGAACTGTCATATTAGCAGCAACTAGGAACCAGGATTTTGCTTCCTAGGATGTAGAATAAGGGAACCATTTATCCCACACTGACTCCCGTCTTATACTTTATGACCTTAGAACAAGGGAATTATGCTATGTGTAAAAAAAAGCCAATCTCAAAATGTTACATACGAAAGCATTCCATTTACACAGCATTCTTGAAGTGGCAAAAGTATACAGATGGTTTCATGTTACTCTTATACATGAAACTGTCACATTTCTGACAATGACCTCCCTCACCTACCCTCCTCAGTGCTTTCATAGGGTAGCATCCAATTCACCGCTCTTCGTGCCATGGCCTAATCCGGTGCCTGACCCCAGAGTAGGTATAAATATCAACCTGTTGACCAAATAAATGAAAGAGCACATTGTGACTCCAGGTAAGGAAAGCAGGTGGATGGCCAGGAACTGTAGGCAACCTAGACTAGAGGTTTAGAGAAGCCCCAACAATTCACAAGGGGAATCCAAGCGAGAGGCCAGCCAGCATCCCCATGTAGGCTTCCTTCCAAGAATGGTGTGGTTTCAGAGGACCAGACATCCCCAGGGGCCTTGTAAAACAGGTGAGTGGCTGCCCCTGGCCAGAGGCAGAGCATGGCTAGAGGTAGACCTTGAATTTGGGATCCAGAAATGGGCATATCTGCCTAACAGACTGTGTTCTTGGAGAAATGGCTACTCCAGGTGGGCCCTGGGCTCCCTCCAGGCGCCAGTCTGAGCCAGCTCTGTCCCCAGATTTCTCCCACTCTCCCTACGTCCACTCAGCTCTTCAAGGCCCTCCCACCATGCTGGGCCCAGATGCATTCCCCTTCTACCCACTGTCAGTGTCTCTTACCTATGGGTGTGTCTAAAATGACACAGCAATGACACAGTTGTTTTCAGAGACAACGTGAAGTTGGTCACCTGAAGCGGGGAGTGAGATCTATGTTTTGAAGAAAATGGAGTTGAAAGCGTTTAACCTCGAATCACCAACAGGAGCAATAAATTAGGGAGAGACCAGTGAACAGGAAATCACAAGGGAAGAGGCCCATTCCTAGGCCAGAGGAGGACTTTCTTGGGCGATGCAGTTAGTAACCCTTCATGGAGATGCTGATAACTGGGGCCTGGCTGCCTGAACCACTGTGAGAGGAGAGGGGATATGGCCCAGAGGGGATGTTCCAAGGCTGTCCACTTGTCCCCAGAAGCCCAATCCTGGGCATGGACCTTGCAGGTCAGAGAAATGCACAGAGATCTCAGCAGGAAATGGACATCCTTTTGCAACTCTACAAGGAGTGTACAGGGCAGGCTCTTGAGGGGCTTTCAAAGGGAAGGTATATTTCTAGCACTTGTCCGGTTGCTAATGTGATTTGCAACATTGGGCAATTTACATAAACTTCCCAGCAATGCAACTCTACGGCCCTTCTGAGGGCTTACTCTGGGGAAAGGCAGAGATGAATGCAATATGGCTCTGGATTTCCAGAGCTCTACAGTGTAGTGGGAGGGACAGAAACGTTGGCCACAAAGCATAATAGCAAGCAAGGCAGTTGGTGATAAGGTAGCCCACATCAGTGTGATGTAAGAAGCAGTCTTTGGAAGCAACCTAAGTGTCCATGGACAGATGAATGGATAAAGAAGATGTCATATATATATATATATATGGAATACTACTCAGCCATAGAAAAGAATTGAAATATTGCCATTTGCAGCAACATGGAGGCATCTAGAGATTATCGTACTAAGTGAAGGAATTCAGTCATAGAAAGACAAATATCATATGATATTATTTATATATGGAATATAAAAAATGATACAAATAAGCTTATTTACAAAAGAAAAACAGACTCACAGACATAGGAAACAAACTTATGGTTACCAAAGGGGAAGGAGAGGACAGTTAAATTAGGAGTTTGGGATTAACAACTAACAAACTACTATATATAAAATAGATAAACAACAAGGACCTACTGTATAGCACAGGGAACTATATTCAATATCTTATAATAACAAATAACGGAAAAAATCTGAAAAAATATATATTTGTACATGTGTGTATATACACACACACACGTATAACTGAATCATTTTGCTGTACACCTGAAACTACCACAATATTGTAAATCCACTATACTTCAATTAAAAAAAAAAAGAATAGTCAAACCCAGGTTGCACACCCAGCTTTACCGCTTTTTACTTGATGGACCTTTGGCAAGTTATTTCGCCTCCTGGAGCCCCAGTTTCCCAGATCTAAGGAGGGATCTCATTTCTGAGAAGTTGTGCTAGGCAAGGAAAGCGGAAGAGCATGAGTCACAGGGACAGAAAGGCCCAGGACATCGTTCTGAAGCTGCCTGTGTGTGAACTGAGATTTTGAGTTTTACATCTAGGCGCTCTGCTGAGATTCATGTCATCCAAGAACTCAAAGAAATCTGAAGAAATCCTCTGGAGATAAAACTCCAGAGTTTGGACCAGCCTCGGCACTTAAATGTTTGCTGAAAGAATGGGAGGGAAAACAAGAGAATGAGTGGAGTAAATACAAGAATTCAATCAAGACGGACTCCCTTACCTCTGAGTGAGAACCTCAACTGACCCCCTAAAAGTAAAGGACATTGTACTTATTTGTTTGTTTACTTAATATGCATCAGGCATTGTTGTCAGTGCTTTACCTCAGTGTTTACCTAAGTAAACTAACTTAATATTCCCTTAACTAACCCAGGGAGGTGGTGGTATTATTATCCCCATTTCACAGGTGAAGAACCTAAGCTCAGGGGTAAGTGTCTTGCCAAAGGTCACACAACTAAAAGGGGAGCAAATCCAGGCTTCGACCTCAGGCATTTGGCTCGGGGAAACCATGCTGCTATTCCAGTAAGGAGGCTGACACAATGCCTGAGGGCTTGTGAGGGTTTGATTAATGGTCCCATCCATTTACACGAGCCGGCTCAGACCGGCTGCCCCTGAGAAGGTGTCCAGAGCCCAAGGAAGGCTGCCCTTGACCTCTGTTTTGAGTCAAGGGGCCCAGTTTAAGGACTTTACCAGCAAGCCCCCTCAACATTACCATGCCTTCTCTGAGCCTGGGGCTCAATTCTCAATGAAGTATCATTGAGCCTACAGCAGCCGTCCACTTCAAGTCTCCCAGAAAAAGTCCCTACCTGGCTCCTTTCCTCAAGCAGGAATAGCAGATGGGTCTGTCCTTGTGCCAAGTGTGGCCAATCAGTATTGGCTATACCTGCAACACTGAGTGGAAAAGGACTTGGGGTCACACCTGAACTCACCAGGAAAGACACCCTGGTCAGTCACTGATGTCCCCATGGGCACAGAACACAGGTTTCCTGTCACTGGCCTAGCATCTCACTCAACCTCATGGCTGAGTCTCCAAGTCCTCTGATGTTTCGACCAACTGGGCTGGATGCCTTCCTCTGGTCACCTACAGGATGTTAAGCCATTACGTCAGCCAGGATGTTACCAAATCAGGTTCGTTTGCCCGACGCTCAGCAAACCAAACGCTGAGCTGACAAGGTTTGCAGCAGAGAAAAGGTTTATTCCTGAGGCAGACAAGTGAGGAAACAGGAGAACAAATTTCAAATCTGCCTCTCCGAAGATAGGGTTTAGGAATATTTATCAGACAAAGGGGAAGGGTGGTCTGAGGCATGGGGAAAAGTGATTGGAGGCAAGAAAAGTGAGGTAATCAGGGTTCTGCGCAAGCATAAGTGAGCTTCGTGGCTCTTTCTAGGACACAGCATTGGCGTGTTCTGAAGGTGGAGTTTTTGGCCCTCTGATGCCAAAGGTCATCCATTGGACACCCACACAGGCCCAATTGAGTGGTTGGTGGTCTCAGTAGGTCTGAACTGGGCAAGAACTAGCTCCAAGTTTCTGAAAAACAATGTAAGCAGCAGTTACTATAGTGGTCCATCCATCAGAGGTGTTGTCTTTAAGGAAGCTAGTGGGAGTTTAGTTTAAAAGCAACTTAAAGGTAAGCGAGGCAGGTTAGGCCTGGAGAGCCTAATCAGGTTAGCCCTCAGTTTCAAGAGCTCTGCTGGTTGTAACGGAAATCCAGCTCTGTATGAGCAAACAAAAAAGAAGAAAGAACTAGTTCCCGTCCCTGAATCATTTCGGAGCGGATTTCTCACCCTCTCCATCTCTCTGCTTTCTTCTGTAGTAACTCAGCCTCACGTAGGTTCTCCCCATCAGTTACCAGTTTTGCTAACCGTGTTCTTTATCTAGAGTTTCAGCAAAAGTCTCAGAATTGGATCTCATTGGCTACATCGACCCATCACATGACCACCCCTAAACCAACCACTCTGGCCAAGGGATGCCCCAGTGGGCTGTGTCTGGGTTACATGACTGCCTCTGAAATGGATAGGGAGTTAGGAGTGAGGTCAATTCCACTAACATTCTATGAACCTGAAGGGGAAAAGGGCTGGTTCTCCAAAGGAAACTTGGGGTGATTTTTTTCAGAAGCAGTGGGAATGGATTCTGACACAAAGACATCATATATCTACCGTGACTCCCGTATATCGAATACTTGCCCTCATTCGATGATATATATTAGTTCTCAGGTCTCTCTCCTATTCTATTCCCTGGTGTGGCCTGTTCCTAGCAGAACCCTCTTAAAGGTCAATGTAGCCCTTTATGAGAAGGAAAAAGTTGCTTGTGATTTTGAAGGGGTCTGGATCCCGGTCATCTGTGTGTCTTTCCTCCTTTCCTCTGTGGTGACATCAAGTAGCTATCCTGGAGCTGCCTTCTTCCAGTACCTACCTAGGGAAGAGAGGCCAGGGGTCAAAGGCCATGCCACTGCAACTGATACCTTTACAGGAGGGGAAAGACCATAGGGAAGGGAAGTCCTGGAATACCCTTGGTTCTACCATTCCCGTGTCCACTTGCCCTCCTCCACCACTGCCACATGACTCTCCTGCCAGACTCCTGCTGGGAAGAGGTGGAGGAATGAGACGTTGGGCCTGAGAAGTAGAGTGAGACCTTGTTATCGCAGATCTTGAAGGAATTTCAGCTGGTGCAGGTGGGCCAGGAAGCCCTGTGGGCCTCTGAGAGAGAGCATGATAAAACAGAGAGTCCCACAAACTAGTCAATCAACCAACCAAACTAATCTTCATTCTCTGGGTTTCTTTCCATAGACCTCAATCCTGGGGAGATAAGCTCTGCACTGGCTCACATCAGAAAGGAGTTCTGCCACTTGACATTTGTTTTAATTATGGAAATTTTTCAGATATAATAAAAAATGTAGAGAATAATCTAATAAAACCCCCCGTACCCGTGACTGGGCTTCCACAGTTATTAACTCAGGGCTACTTTTGTTTCATCTATAGCCCCACCCATCCCCTTTCCACCCTGGATTACTTTGAAGCTAATCCAGACTTCATATATCCTTAAGATGTTCATACTGTAAGTGCCCCAGAAGATCTGGAGATTCCATTCTCCTTGAGAAGAAAGGAAACCGGCCTGTTATTACTACGTCATTTACCCAAGGAGATACTGCCCTTCCTCCTCCACAAACATGGCCCAACTCTCCTTATTTAATATTATCCTTTGGCTCTTTATGAGAGGAAAATTGCAACTCCAGTTATTCTTGTCTGGAAATGCTCAGCTGGAGTGATTACAATGTTATCTCCCTGGGTACCGCCATTGCCCTCATCCTGCCACCTTGCCCACCCCCAGCTCTGTCCACTTTCTGGGTCTGAGCCTGGTTTTCTAGCCTGCTCCCCACTTCCTCTTATGTGATTTTTAGGTGCCTCTCCCTCCTTCCCCAGGATTCCAAGACACACAGATGGTCCAGGAAACCATGATAGCCTAAAAACCTTCTTTCCCGTTTCATAAACCCAGCACAGAACCGTCTCTCTCCCATGCCCTGTACCAGCTTGCCAGTTGCTGCGGATCCTGGAATCAAAGAGAGAATTGGGTTTCTCATCTAAACACGGACTGACCTTGCACTTTCAAACCATATGTTATCTCCACCCTGGCAATACTCCTCGAATAACTAATCAATGCAAAAGAAAGTTTGGGAGGAAAAAAAAAAAATGCAATGAAAATTATTATTATTACTTAAAGAGCCAGAGAAAGATAGCAACGTCCTTCTAAAGTTACAACACCATCTTTAGCAGCTGCAGGGTACATTAAAGCGAGGGGCCGGGGGAGGGAAGATAGGGCATATTTCAAAGCTGACGGCTGCAGTAACAAAAAGCAAGGGGGGTATTGCGTGGAATACGCCAAGTGTTTGAAGTGGACAAGATTTCTAGCATGTTGCCTTGATGCCGGTACATACTTAATAACAGATGTTTGGTCTCTCTTGGCAGATAATTGTCCTGCTGTAAGGTTGACTTGACCTGCCTGAGCGATCCGGCTTCGAATACCCCAGCAGTAACAAACGATCCCAGCTTCTCTCTTTTTTACTAGCAGAATGCTCAGCCACGCTTCCTTTTAAGCACATAATTACTCAGCGGCAACTGAAGCCCATCTATCCCCCTCTCCTAATGGCCACGGAGCCATTTGGCCATAATTTATGGGGACAGGGTTCAAAGTTTTAATAATATTTGGATAATATCATTGCCCACACGTCGGTGGCGTCGTGATGAATAGAAGGGGAGTGGGCTGATTTTGATTCCGTGCATGACAGCGCGAGCCTTAACGACTGGGTGCCCGGCATGGCCTTTATGGAAACTGCCACCAGGCCATCAGCTCATGAATTATAGATCTGGGCATGAAGGATTATAAACAGCAGTGGGGATCACACAGGGACGCTTGTTCATGAGGAACTGTCCTGTTAGTGCCTCTTCTTATGCAGATAAATGAATCGCAGGGAATACCAAAACGGCGTAAATAAACCCTTAGCGAATAACAGATTAGCACATCAACATAAAAAACCCAGTGCCGGGGCCTGCTCGGGGATATTTATGTTTATACTCTCTGCTCAAGTGGCTCCCTGGTTTTTTGGCTTCTTCCTGCTCACCTCATAATTCCCACATCCTAACGGCACCTCTGGGCACGTTTCTCGGATGCTCTGCGGAGCCCGTTGGCATTTGTACACCAGTTTGCTCAAAGAATCCCTTTTGGACGGGCAGATGGGTAAAGGATGCTCATCCAATACAGGACAGACTTGATTAGAATTGCCTTGGTGGAGTCATGGAGTGCCCTCCAAACACTCCACATATAGGCAAGTGCTAACGGGATAAGAGGAGGCATTTCTGCCCCGAGAAACAGAAAGAAGGGACGGGGTCTCAGCCATAAGCCTTAGCGATGATCAAGTTCAACCCATACCAAGTTCAACGCATAACGCTGCCAGAGAGCAGGTGGTAAAAGTGAGCCTGAGAGGGAAGGAACTCCCTCTAAATTATACAACTTTGTTGCCAAGTCAAGAGTTCTGACTCCCAAGTGGTGCCCCCAGCTGCCTTATCTGGCCTGAGTTTTCTCTCCCAGAAACGTAAACGTTCAACACCAGCCCCCAATGATAGTGTTAAAACTAAAGCAACGTTTGCCAACTCCCTCCTGTTCATCTAGACTGACTCACCCCAAACTTTGACAAGATTCACGTGCCATAAGCAAGCGCTGAATTTACGCACTCGATATCCATTTAATCTGAAGGATTTATTTGGAAAGAACAGCAATTATAGCCGCACCTCAGAATAACTAGGAAATGGCACGTTTAGATCTCTTTAAATAGCTTACAGGCGTTCTAAATAGCCCTCGCCTACGCCCAGGTTCTGATCTTGAGCTGTCACTTGCCTGGGCCTTCTCGCAAGAGACCAGGAGCAGGTGGGAGCTGGTTTCAAACATCTCAGCTTGTTTCTCTACTGTGAGGCATCGTGTACGATGCTTTCTGCTTTCCAAAGCATCTAAAAACATGTTACCTTTTTTTTTTTTTTTTTTAAATCGTACCAGGAAAAGGGAGGTAGCAGAAAGGCAACAACATTTATCGAACCCCAACATTTAAAAAGATTATCATACGGGGACTTCCTTGACGGTCCAGTGGTTAAGACTCCGTGCTTCCACTGCAGGGGGCACGGGTTCAATCCCTGGTCAGGGAATTAATATCCTGTGTGCTGCTTGGGGTGGCCAAAACAAAAAAACAAACAAACCCCCAAAACAACAAAAAAATTATTATACAAAAATTAACTTTGGGAGGTTCACAGTTTTAAGAATTTTATTACATATACAGAGTCCTGTAGCCACCAACACAATCAGGATACAGAACAGAATTATCACCCCTAAATCTCCCTCCTGCTGGTTTTTTAAAAAGTCAAATCTTCTCCCAACCCCTAACCCCTAATCCGCATCAACCACTGATCTGCTCTCTGTCACTTTTTTTCTGTCTTCTGGGAATGTCATATAAATGAAATGATATAGTACTCCACCTTTGGAAACTGGCTTCTTTCACACAGCATAATGTCTTTGAGTTCCATCCAAGAGGTTGCCTGTATCTAGTACAGTCTTTTTTTTTTTTTTTGCTGAGTCATATTCAACTGCAGACTGGACATCGAGTCGGGGTATATCAGGCATTTCTGGTTATACCATCATTATACCATCATTTCTGAGATGACCATAATGGCTGGCAGCTACGAAACCTAGTACATCTATCCTAGTATTTTATTATATTAACTCATTTAATCTCTCAACAACCCGATGGGGCAGCTACTAGCATTATGTCTATTTTGCAGACAAGAAAATCAAGCGATAGAGAGGTGACATAGCTTGCCCAAGGTCACACAGTAGGTAAGTACAAGAATCACTTCTGAGGTTAGAACTGGGTCCAGCCTTGTATTTCATAATGAGAGATCATAATTGTAAATGTTTCTGGCAGGGAGATGAGACATTTAAATCTCCAGGGAGGTATAAAAATCTGATAGCTTTTTCCCTTCAAGAAGCAGGCTATGCTGGGGATCGGGGACAACTGACATGACCAGAAGAAGAGCAAGAAAAAGGGACCAAGGTTTCCCTCTACATCATATTGCTAAGGCCCACTTACAGAGTTTGCACCCACCTACACACATCCCAGGAGACAACCACACTTGAACTGAATACAGTGGCTGATAAATAGGATATATCTCGACCTCCGTTCATCCTGCCTGGTCTCAGGGATTGGAAAGAGAACCAGACCTGAGAATTTGGAATTATTTACCATGAATCCCGGGGCTGCCGACCTCAGGCCTCCTAAAGGGCAGTCATCAATCATCATTGTTCTTATCCAGCCTGAGATGCTGCTGCTGCCCTTAGAACCATAACTGCCAGTAAAAGTAGATGTGGATTCCAGGTGTCAACCTACCCCGTATTGTTCATGTGGGGAAACTGAGGCCCAGAAAGAGAATGGGCTTGCCCAAAGGCACACAGCAAATCAGTAGCAGATCCAGCCTGTAACCTAGATCCTGTCTCCCACTCATCCACTCATTCATCCATTCATTCAACAAATACTGTACTTACCACACGCCAAGTACTTTTCTAGATGCTAGAGACAAATGATGAATAAGACACAACACTTGCCTTCATGGAGTTATAGTTTTGGCAGGAAGAAAGACATTAAACTAATGATCACAAAGAAACAGATCATTTCAAACTGTAATAATAAAAACTATAAAATTGTCTCAAGAGCCTCAGGCAATGTGTTTCCCAATAAACCTAGCTGCTTCCATTTCTTAAAGGAAGGAGGGCAAAGTTTCCTTCAGTGGTAGACACTTCCACATGCCCTCTAAATAAGGTGATGCAAAAGTAGTTATATAGCTCTATAGCTTTTTATTATAGATGTCCAATGCTGGCTCCCCAATTATCACTAACAACCTGTTGATAAGGCAAAGCTGAGTCTATTGGTCACTGCGGTGGAAAGTGTCACTTTAACAGAGCTTGGGTAGCGTCTGAAAGAGGGAAAGGCAGGGTCATTTTTACTGAGATTCTGTACTCTGATTTAAGGAGGGTTTTCAAAGTGGCGGGAGGGGCAGTTGGTTAGCATTCAGGAAGGACCCTGTTAAGATAGCTGAGGATTGATGGAAACAGCAAGGTGACGATTTTGACGCGAGGGTTTCAAAGAGTCTTGGGGGATAAAATGTTGTTAGAGGCTTGCTATTGAAGAGTTTATGGGCTATTCCTGTAATGAACAGCAAAGTTAATTGACTGGGCAAAAGTATCCATGGAATGGTAAAGTTACGCTAATGAAGACAATAGAAGAGTAAAGACATGTTGCTATTAGACACTGAGCCATGTGGGATAGATGGTTTTGGTTCTCATAAAGTAACAAGACAGCCATCATCACCTCCACCACCACGACCCCCCGCACTGGGCTGAGCATGCAGCCTTTGTGCCACTTCAGAAGGGCTTTCACAGCATGTGCCGGTGGCTTTGCAAGTTTTTTGTGCAAGTTATTTGTGTCCTCACCGGACAGAATGCTCCTTGAGGGCAGAGACTCTGATTTAACACTGAGTCCCCAGCAGCCTGCACATGGCCTTGACCAGAGCAAGAGCTCAGACAGGATACATTCACTAACTGATGGAACATGAGATTCTGATGAAACCCCAATTCCTGCAGCGAAAGCTGAGAAAATGTTCTTGATTCACTCCCAACCCCCATGATGATGAGAATGATGATGGTGATGGTGGTGATGGTGATGATGATGATGATGATGATGATGATGGTGATGATGGTGGTGATGGTGATGATGGTGATGATGATGGTGATGGTGGTGATGATGGTGATGATGGTGATGATGGTGGTGATGGTGATGATGATGGTGATGATGGTGGTGATGGTGATGATGGTGATGATGGTGGTGATGGTGGTGATGATGGTGATGATGGTGATGATGGTGGTGATGGTGATGATGATGGTGATGATGGTGATGATGGTGGTGATGGTTATGATGGTGGTGATGGTGATGATGGTGATGATGGTGGTGATGGTGATGATGGTGGTGATGATGGTGGTGATGGTGATGATGGTGATGATGGTGGTGATGGTGGTGATGATGGTGATGATGGTGATGATGGTGGTGATGGTGATGATGATGGTGATGATGGTGATGATGGTGGTGATGGTTATGATGGTGGTGATGGTGATGATGGTGATGATGGTGGTGATGGTGATGATGATGGTGATGATGGTGGTGATGGTGATGATGGTGATGATGGTGGTGATGGTGGTGATGATGGTGGTGATGGTGGTGATGGTGATGATGGTGGTGATGATGGTGGTGATGGTGGTGATGGTGGTGATGATGGTGATGATGGTGATGATGGTGGTGATGGTGATGATGATGGTGATGATGGTGATGATGGTGGTGATGGTTATGTTATGATGGTGGTGATGGTGATGATGGTGATGATGGTGGTGATGGTGATGATGATAGTGATGATGGTGGTGATGGTGATGGTGATGATGGTGGTGATGGTGGTGATGATAGTGATGATGGTGATGATGGTGGTGATGGTGATGATGGTGGTGATGGTGATGATGGTGGTGATGGTGTTGATGATGGTGATGATGGTGATGATGGTGGTGATGGTGGTGATGGTGATGATGGTGGTGATGATGGTGGTGATGGTGGTGATGATGGTGATGATGGTGGTGATGGTGATGATGGTGGTGATGGTGATGATGGTGATGATGGTGGTGATGGTGTTGATGATGGTGATGATGGTGATGATGGTGGTGATGGTGGTGATGGTGATGATGGTGGTGATGATGGTGGTGATGGTGGTGATGATGGTGATGATGATGGTGATGGTGATGATGGTGATGATGGTGATGATGAAGGTGATGGTGATGATGGTGATGATGGTGGTGATGGTGGTGATGATGATGATACCTGGCACTTTATGCCAGTCTTTGGGCAGGGGCCTGAGAACTGAGGAGGAGGTCTGGACAGGGCTTTAACTTAGGGGGAGCTCACTCAGTAAACTGGGAACTTCTTGAAGGCTTGTACCAGCTCTGATTCAATCAATGCTTGGACCCCAGAGTCTTACCAAATAGGGACCAGAAGTCAGCCAATATTTGTTCAATGATCTTTATTTTCACTTATTTACTTTTTAACCTTCAAATTAAATTCCCTAGGACTGTAGTTCTCAAATTTCATGGGTGCATCAGAAATCCCCCGAGAGCTTGTTAAAACACAGATTGCTGAACCTTCACCCAGAGTTTCAGATTCAGCAGGTTGGTGTGGGTCTGATAATTTGAATTTTTAACAAGTTTCCTGGTGATGCTGACCCTGCTGGTCCAGGGACCCCATTTTAAGAACCGCTGCCCCAGTGGAAGGAGAGTAAGAAGTCACTGTGATTTTGAATTGGGAAGCCCAGGAAGGACCAGACATCCCTACCCCATTTCTCCCATCCTGTGCCGCACATGGCAAGGCCTTCCTGGGCCACCAGGGCAAATGTCAGAGGTCTCATCCAAGATCCAGCAGAGAACCTGGGGCTAAAGCAGAGGCAGACTCTACGTGGGGAAAAGGCAGATCCCTAAGGGTGAGGGATCTCCCGTTTAGCCAACAAACAGAAGGGGCTAAATATACAACTGGACCTGCTTTTTTTGAGTAAACACAGGGCCGCCTGTGTAAACACACATTGTCTACTGGAGGATTAAGAAGAACAGGGTTGGGCTTTTTTTTTTTTTCTCCTTTTTTCCTTTTTTTTTTCTTAAAGCACTGAGAAAAGCCATTAAGGGATTAACACCCCGATTTATGAAAATGGAGGATGATAAAGGAACAATGGGGTGACAGCATTGTGTAAACGACATTGATTCATTTCAGAGACAGGACTGCTAACTGGGAGAAATGGAGAAATAAATGGGACAATGAGGGGATGCTTTTACCAGCTTGTCATTAATTAGCCGAGAGTACAATTCTTTTATTGTCCTTTTTGAAAAATACAAAATTGGTAGGAAAATACAAGCACTGAGCGAAGCGATTATTCTATGTCACCGGCTGACATCTGCTTTTCCTTTTCTCCCAAAGCTTGCCTCCGGAAGTGGTTTTTTTAAGGGAGGAAAGGAAACGTTCCCACACCCCCACTCCCCACAAAAGGTTCTTGTGGGGTTGGGGAATGAAATGACCCCCCAACCCACAAGTACACCTCAAATTTCTCAGCAGTGGAGGGTGGCCTCGAAGCTAGAAACACCCCCTTGATCCTTTACCTGGAGGGAGTGAGGGCTGGGAAGTGAGAAGTGAGCAGGGTGCCCGGAGGCCTCTGGCAGTGGGTTGGGAAGGGACGCGGAGCTTGGGAGAAGGAAGATGAGTTTCTGGGAGCAGCAAGGCCAGCAAAGTAGCCCCCACTGGGCTCCACTGCTGGGCCCATGCGGCTCTGCAGACCGCCTCTCACCCATTTCGTCTACAATGGGGAACTGAAGCATTTGAAATAAGCCCGTGTTGGGATGCAAGTCATGAAAAACCTTCTCCAGATCAGGAAAGTGGGCTCAAGTCCTGACAGCAATGACTTTTCCCCAGAACAGTGCAAGTGTCAGATCTGTCTGGGGGAAGGATGCATGTCTGGATTGATGGGAGTTTAGATACAACTTCTCTGGGCCCAGGAGGGCTTCTATCAGCCTGGGCAGGGGAGCGGGGAATGGATGGCATGGGCTTAGGGCCCTGAAGACTCACAGGGTAGACTCACAGCACGTCTATGTGGACTCTTGATGGAATAAGCAGGGTCCGTGATGCCCAGATGGTCCTTAACCCCATCGGCCCGGGCAGAGGTACAGCTGCAGAGAGAAACAGGGCTGTTTGGGTCTGAGTCCCGGCTGCCTCTCCATTTCTAAGGGCCATTTGTAAATCTGAGTATCTCACGTTTAGATTCGAACTTGTCAGACATAGAAAAGTTAGCCAACTGTGGCTATTTCTAGAAAAAGTCAAACAATCACACAAGGGTTAATAGCACTTATTTTAAAAAAAAAAAAAAAAAAAAAAAAAAGGAGCTTCCAGAAACAGTGTGCCTGGCAAAGAACTGTAAACAGCTCTCCATTGTTCTTGCCTCTGTGACTACTGGTCATTGTTTGGCCTTTAATCTGGAAACGCTATAGATATAAATATAGCTATCTTTATAGCATTGTATCTTTACAGGCAAAGATAAAACAATGGATCTTTGCATCTCTAAGCTTTATATGTATATAAAGATATCTTTATTCGGGAAGATTATGTATGTGTGCCTCACATATAAATGTTGAACCATCGTAGACTTTTCTCCACACACACACACCATATTCAGTGTCTCTTGTGTGCCAGGCGCTGCTCTGGTGGTGGGCTTACAGTAGTAAACAGACAAGAAATCTCCCCCACTCTCATTCCCTACAGAATCTCCATGGCTGTCTGTGAAAACAGAAAATGAATATGTCATAGAAATAGGTCACATAATAATTAGCGCTATGGAGAAAAATGAAGCATATCTGGGGGTAGGGGGACGGCTTCACTGATAAGGTGCCAGTTGAGCAAACTCCCGAGCTGGCAGCCAAGTGGGATGAAGGGTGTTCCAGGCAGAGGGCGAAGCGCATGCAAAGGCCCAGAGGCAGGAGTGTTCTTGGTGGGTTTGAGGCACAGAAAGAACTAAGCTGGAGGAGTGAGAAAACGGGGACTAAGTCCAAGACAAGGTCCGTGTAAGGGCATCGTTGTTTACCTGGAGGGTGATGGGGGCCATTGGAGGGCTGTGAACAGAGGAATGTGATTTAATGGTTGAGTCAATAGGGCCACAATGACTTCAATGGGTAGAATAGACCGAAGACTGTGTATATATTTAAGATGCTCACCTGGACTGCTTATTTCAGGCACCTACAGGGGCCAAGCAGGTCATAAAGGGAATGAATTATAGGGAATGGTGGGAAGACTGGCAAACAGGAGTCTGCCTGCTGGTGTAAAGGGGCAACTACTACTCAGCTCCTGCTGCTGGCTGAACTTGAAAGATATGAACATAGAGTAGCCATATCTTGTCATCTTAAAGCAAGGCTGCATTTTCAAATGAACATTCCTGATGTTAAAGTTGAAGCCCGACAGACCACCAGTTTAGACTCTTTCCTGAATCTCTTATCAGGCAAGGAGAACTTGCACAATAGATCTTCTTACCCTTCCTTTATTATCCGGCTGCCAGGAGGCTCAAGGATACGTTTAACTTTAAAGCATTATAACTATACTGCATAAAATTCTTGGCAAAATCCTCTCTTTCCTTCTCCCAGTTTTCATAGTTTAATATGATTTCTAAACGTCCAGTTAAAGACCATGTGCTTTTTATTATAAGCAACCTCAAATTATGGTACGTGAGGAATAAATTCTAAGTAAACTAGACTATGAGAGAATAGCTACTGTGATCATACTCTTTTATAACCATGGATTATAGGTGTTCAGGAAAAAAAAGTATTGTGATAGCATACGTTCTTAAATGCTTGCCTTATGTAGGGAAGCTTATGGTATCATGTCTGCAGGTTTTCCCAGGGACAGAGCTGGCTGTCAGTTCTCTACCTCCTGCCCCCTTATAGGTCTGTTGCTGCCAATCATCGCCTCCCCAATTCCTCCTGTTCTGCCCAGTGATTTGACTTGAAATGTCTCCAACATTCACACCCCTACTGCCAGCTCAGCCGGCCTTGATTCCCTAGAAAGGCACCTCTGGCTCATATCAATTGGAACCCATGCAAACCCTTTAGACCAGGGATCCCCCATGCCAATTCTGGTCAGTTGGAAGTGGCTGCTAAAAACACCTGTGTTAAGAAGGAATCTGAGGCCATGCTTAGGTGAAGTAGGAAAATGCAGATTGGTGGATTAGGGACGTCTGTGGTCATTAACAAGTAGGTCTTTTTCCATGGCGTGAGTAGGGGCAGGGCAGAAGTTCTCCCTTCTAATAGAATCATATATAGGGACTCAGGTGAAATCAGAGTCTGCCAACTGGAGGCTGCACGCCTGCTTTGTTTGACCAACAGTCATCAGCCTTTAAGGGTAAGGGTTCAAACTCTGTCTTCTACAGATCACACATTTGTGAAATTCCTTAACCTCTCTGAGCTTCAGTTTCCTCATCTGTAAAATGGGGAGAATAGTTGTGTCCTATTTCACAGGACAAAGGGGATGATTCAGTGTAAAGACTTTAACTCAGTTGTCATAAGTATAAGTAGCCCATGAATGTTATCTATTCTTGCCTTTATTACCATTACTTTTCAGAGGGTCACTCTTGGGTCCCCGCATAGGTCTTCAAGTCCCCTCGCTCCACATGAGCAGAGAAGCTCATGGAGCTGTATGCTTGCTGTACTAGAGTCAAATCCAAGGAGCCACAAGGGCACAGAAAATCCTGGCAAGTATAGCCCTGTCCAGAGAAAGCCCACCAGAGAAGAAACCAAAGCCAGTTTCAAGAGGTTTTGAGATACCGTTGGTAAATAAAACTCAAGCAGCCTGATATCTTTGGCTAAAAGCTCCATCTTACAGTAACCAGTGGAGTCATGGTCCCAGCCTGGGAGCCACACATGCCATGGTTACTAGTCATCATCCTTTCCTTTGAGATGGCAACACAACTGCGGGGTACTAACCCTGGTGAAGCTTGGGAGAACTGGGTTCATTTGTTAGCCATGAGGCCAATGGTGGCCATCACCTGGAGAGCCTGTTAAAATGCAGATTGCAGGGCCCCACCTCAGAGTAGCTGATTCAGAAGGTCTGGGAAGAGGCCTGAGAATGTGCATTCTAGCAAATTCCCAGAGGACACTCCCACTTTGAGAACCCCTGGCTTAGGATGAGTCACTTCATCTGTAAAATGGGAGCAGCGACGCACCGCCAAGGTGGTTCTGAGGGTCAATTACCTTCGTGGACGTGAAAGTGCCGTGTATTAAATGGCACCATCTAAATCTGAGTTGTTCATCATACTGCTTACAAGTGTCCCCAGAGTGAAGCTGGCGCACAGGTACGCCATCCTAAGTAACATCATTAGCGAACCCCTGTGATGTGCTCAGCACTGCTGAGAGCGCAGGGACTGCGGAAATGGTCCCTACCCCCCCACCCCCGCAGCAGCTGCCCGTCCCGTTACCTTTCTCCTTTTACACTCAAGAAAGCCCTTTGGTATATGTTAATCCCAAACTCCTAATCTGTCCCTATCCCCCTTTCCCCTTTGGTAACCATAAGTTTGTTTTCTATGTCTGTGAGTCTATTTCTGCTTTATATGTAAGTTCATTTCTATCTTTTTTTTTTTTTTTACATTCCATATATAAGCGATATCATATGATATTTGTCTTTCTCCATCTGGCTTACTTCACTTAGTATGATAATCTTTAAATCAACTATAATTCAAGAATAAAAATATTTTTTAAAAAATCCCTTTGCTTTAGTATCTCCATTTTACAGGAGAAAATGGTAGCTCTCAGATTTGATGAGACTTCCCAGAGGCCACCTAGAGTGGATACTTTCTGGTATGTCTGAGCGTCTGCCAACGGCCACCCCCACACACACGACCCCCCACCCCTTCCTCTCAGAACCACCTTCGCACCTTCAGAAGCTGACTGTACGTCATCTTCATGCCTTGTGACCCTGACATTCTGACCAGAGTTGTTGGATCAAAGGTTGAGCTCTGACCTAAGGTTGTCCAATTAACATCTCCCTCCTGGGAATGGAGAACTGCTAGTAAGAGACAGCGACTAAATGTGTTGACCAGAGGGTACCAGTGGGGTGCACGAGTGAGGAGGGAGAGTGATGAAGCCTTCACACAGGAAGCATCAGAGACAAGGACAAAAGTTCCTGTTTCCAGTCACTTCCTGGGCCCGTACTCCATTCCTGAGCTTGGATTCCATGATAGGGCACTGTAGAGAGTAAAAGGTTTTGTTTCTTGCTGTAAATAAAAGAAAACTTACATCAAGTGACCTTATATGACAAAGGTATTACTGAATGGCACTCATGTAGCTAAAAAGTCCAGAGGTGGTTCTGGACTGGTTTGGTTGCTGAAATAATATGACCAAGGGCCCGGTTTTTCTCTCTCTCTCTCTTCTGCCTTTTGTGATGTAGAATTCATTCTCAGGAACCCTAGGGTCCTTTGCAGCTCTAGGCTTTTCTTCGTTGGTAGCAAAATGGCTGCAGTAGTTCTAGACTTCACACCATAAACCATGCTATCCAAAGGAAGAGAGAATCCCTTGCAGTTGGCCCTGTACAAATCCTAAGATTCACGCTCATTGGCCCAGACGAGGCCACATGCCTTTCTCTGAACCAGTGGACAAGGAGATAAGATATGCTCTTTGGATTGAACCAATCAGGACTGTCCCTTGGGGCAAAAGATGGGGTCTATCCCTCCCACACCATGTGATTGATATGGGAGAAAGAATTCCCTAAAGGACAAGTGGGTATTTTTGGTGGAGATGGGAGACAAAGGATAGATGCTAGGAAAACAACCAACACGAACCAAGGACATCCTAAATGTTTAATAAATGAGTCTTTTTTGTTTACTCTTTCTTGAGTTAATTTTTAACTTTCAACAAAAAATTCCTATCTAAATAGGTACATGTAATCTTCACCTTTTACTTTCATTTAGTCCAGTCATTTCTGGGAAGCCCCTGGGATACACTTGCCGAGTTTAAGTAGGCAAAAGGAAAAGAAGCCAAATCTCACTCATCAGGGAGATAGAAGTTGCGTCGAACTTGGTCAAGCTCTACAAAAATTTAACAGAAATAGACTTATTGTGACGAATAATAAGATATGAACAAGATCTGAAAGAATAATACTAAGTAAAATAATGAGAATTAATTCACAATATTAAAAATGCGAATCCTACATAATTCATAATATTTCATTAACTTATAATAATCCATTTCAATCAAGATTTTGTTGCCTGACTTGTAGTGAAGGAGTCTTAGCTTCAATCACTGTGATTTTCTTTTTAAAGACTAATTTGTTTTACCAGATTTCTCGTATTTGCATAGTACGCATATAAATATTTGCAGAGAGGAAAACTTTCAAAATCTTACTCAATGAGAAGAGCGAATAAAATTTCAGAACCATCACAAATACTTAATCCATCGATAATGCTGCAGGATGGGTGCAGCTGCTTTGGAAAAAAATGCCAGAGACAATAGCCACCCACCCTTCTAGAAAATGCTGAATCACCAATGTGCCCCGACGGCAGAGAACAATGTTGTATGAAGAAAACAGATGCTGAACTCTCGAAGTCAAAGAGCAATAAAAACGTTGGACTTTTCCGGTTGAAGGCATTTTAGGAGAGCCTTATCCATGGCACTCCATGAGTAAGTGACTTATCCATCCTTTATGTTTACCCAAAGGAATATGTGATTAAAATCATGTCTAAATACATATACAAAAGTTCTTTCAACCTATTTAATTTCAAAATCCTAATGATAAGAAAACATTGTCTGATATTTATTTATGGCATTGTTTCCCTTCTTAGTGGTTTGTGAAATGATCACTGTACCTTGACAGCATCCTGGATTCGACAGAAATATGACAGTCTCATAACCTAAAAGCTCCCATGATGCAACCCCACTGCATTAGCATTGTGGGTATAGTTCGTTTTTGCTGCCAGTGGCCGCTCTCCTATACTCCATACACTATTTTCTTTTCTTCCTCTCATATGCATGTATCACAGCCAAAGTATGGTAAGGCTTCACGTTTAGCTCATTCCTTGGTAAGGATACTATTTGTGGTTCTATCTGAAAGAGTCAGTGCTTTTTGCAATTTTACAGTAGCACAAATGCTATTATAGTCAAACTTTCCCTGTGGTTGAACACCTGACTTCCTCCATGAATGTAAGATCTGTAAAACATAGTAACCATATTCAAACACATTACCATTTACTGACAGGCACTGATGATTCCAATGCAAATGGAGGGCAATTCAAACAAACAAATACTTAGTGTTATCCAATGAAGTGCAAACAAGATCCGAATAAATGAGTGGGCACATTTACTTCCTGCTCAGGCATCCGTTCCTTATTGGTTGGTCTTTATGGCTTCAGTGCATCCATCCGAATGGGATTCATCAGCCAAGTTGCCTTACATCTCCCGCTATTTCTAGAAAATTAATGCTAGAATTACTGCTAGAACCATGTGAAAACATGATCGTGTCTCTTGCAAATCTTTCCTCTCGTTCATGGCTGATCATTCCATTACGTCATAATTATCATACAGCTATAGCGTAAATACATAGTTATTTCCGTCTCTGTCCAGATGGTCTGTTACACGATAATGAAAGTATGTTTGTACTTACTGGGTTTAATTACCAGATAATCGGGAAGAACATGCAAATTGCTAGGTTGTTGTAACACCGTCCATTGAATCAAGGAAAACCTGTGTATTGCATATAAGTAAACAAGCTCTTACGTGGGATTATGCCCTGTAACCTGTGACGACAAGAAGGTTTGAGATTTGTTATAGGTCCATTGTGTGGGTTCTCATTACACTTGTTGAGCTCCAGATTATAAGGAAATGTAATGGGAGAGGTGATCATGCTGCCACGCCTGCCGTGGGGACAATGGGGAACTGGCCATAGGAGTGACTGAATAAGGCGCCAGCTCTTGGCTCCCAAGTCCTACTCTGTTCCAACCTAGGGCGTTCCAGAGTCACGTGCAAGCATCTATTCTCAGCCCAAACATGTACCTGCCCAAGTAATGGCAGAGAGAGAGTGCAAACTATCAACCAAATAAACCTCTCCCAGGAACAAAACGTCACTCTAGATAGAAGCCAGCTTATAGTTCTCTGGTGTGTCCAGTCTGCCACCAGTGCTATAACTAAGTGTTTTTCTCCCTTTATCACTCCAAGTGAAGCAGTCTAGATCAAAATCTTCTGATCCCCGTGACCGGACTACTGTTGCACATTCATTTTCCTACTTTCCCCTTCATGACTTCCTCTTGGAAATCCATGTTGTTCTAAAGAAGCCAACTTCATCCCTGCTCCCAGGAGTGAAACCTACAACCTTTTCAGTCAGCATCTTCTTCCCTCAGGGATTGGTTTAGGGTTGGACATATGCCTCAAGCCATTTAAGCCAATCTTAGAACAGAACATTTTCTGGAGACGCCAGAAGCATCCCTCTTAAACCTGAATGCTGAAGTCTGAAGCCTCATGAGCCACTAAAAGCCATCTTGCAACCATAAGGAAGAAACTGGATCATGAGTGACATCATTGAGCCACAGGATCAAGCTTTACCTGAAACCTATATTGATATTTTCCAATTACGTGAGGGGATCAACTCCCTTTATTGTTTATGTCACCTAGCATTGGGGTTTCTGTCAGTACGATGAGAAGCATAATAACATAAAATTGCCACGACTTATCTTCCTGGTTTATCACAGAAAATTCCTTATAGATTTTTTGTGCCCTGCCATCCGGACATGAGCAGCCTTCATGTTCTGATACATCATTTCTTCCCCACCCCCTCAACAGTTTTATTGAGGTATAATTGACATAACATTGTATTAATTTTCGGTATACAACATGATGATTTGAAATATGCGTATATTGCAAAATGTTACCACAATCAGTTCAGTTAACATTCATCACCTTACATAGTTACAAATTTCTGTGTGCATGATGAGAACTTTTAAGATCTTAGCAACTTTCAAATATACAAGACTATATCGTTAACTTTAGTTACCAGGCTGTACATTACATTCCCAGAACTTACTTATCTTATAATTGGAAGTTTGTACCTTTTGATAACCTTCACCCATTTCACCCACCTCACCTCTGGCAACCACCAATCTGCTCTCTGTTTCTATGAGTTCAGTTTTTTTACACATATGTGAAATCACACAGTATTTGTCTTTCTCGATCTGACTTATTTTACTTAGCGTAATACCTTCAAGGTCAACCCATGGAGTCACAAATGGGAGACACTCCTTGTTTTTAATTGCTGGATAATATGCCATGGTATGTGTGTGTGTATATATGCATATATATATACGTATCATCTTCTTTATCCATTCATGTGTCAGTGGACACTTAGGTTGTTTCCATATCTTGGCTATTGTAAATAATGCTGCAATCAACTTGGAGGTGCAGATATCTTTTTGAGATAGTGATTTCATTTGCTTTAGATATATGCCCAAAAGTGGAATTGCTGGATCATATGGTAGCTCTCTTTCTAATTTTTTGAGAAACCTCCATACTATTTTCCACAGTGGCTGCACCAATTTATGTTCCCAGCAACAGTGCATGCAGGTTCCCTTTTCTCCACATCCTCTCCAGCACTTGTTATTTCTTGTCTTTTTGATGATAGTCATTCTAACAGGGGTAGGGTGATATCTCATTGTGGTTTTGATTTGTGATGTTGATGATTACTTGATGATTAATGGTGTTGAGCACCTTTTAATGTATCTGTTGGCCATTTGAATGTCTCCTTAGGAAAAATATCTATTCAGTTTCTGCACATTTTTCAATCAGATTATTTGGTTTTGTCTGTGTGTGTTATTGAGTTGTATGAGCTCTTTATATACTTTGGATATTAACTCCTTAACAGATGTATGACTTACAAATATTTTCTCCCATTCCATAGGTGGCCTAACACATCATTTCTAAAGCTTACACATTTATTGCTTTTCTTACTGGCAGAGATGGCATTCCAGCATCTACTGATGGGAAAGGCAGCCCTAGCCCTCGGAAATGAGAAGCAGAGAAAGCATTCTTCACCATGAGTGGGGGCTCAGGGGAGACACGGTCTCCAAAGTTCTGCTCTGCTCCCCGTAGAGAAGTCTGGTAGGAGGACCCTGAGGCAAGACAGGTGGACTGTTCCTTGAGGTTACTCAAGGTTTACAGGCCAGGATGGAGAAGATCCAAGGACGCTGCTAGGAAGACAACTGACTTAAACCTAGATGGCAAAGGAAAGGCATATGGCAGAAGGAATGGGGAAGGGTCTTGGAACAAAGAGACAGAACCAATGTGTGGAGAGGTCCCATACCCCCAGATGAAGAACATGTGCTGGGTCAGCCTGAACAAGGGGCCTCTTATCTGTCTCAGAGTCAAGGCTTGGAGCAGCCATATCAGGCTGGACATCAACTCATCCCACAAATGCTCACTGCATGTCAAGGTGTAGAGGGCCAGCAACCATCACAGGCATCGAGTGACACACATGTGCACCCCACACGGCCCTTGCCCTCATCCTTCTTGTGACTATCAAGTGAAGCAGACAGTTAAACAAGCAATTGCAATGAAACATGGAAGTTGCCAGTCTAGAAAAGGTATGAGGTGTGGTGGGAGGATACAAGGGAAGAAACCAAACAAACTCAACTTCAGGGACAACTTCCTACAGGAAACGAAGTCTGAGGGATGAGAAGCTTCAGTCCATGGTCGAGCAGGAGGGGAAATGCTTTGAGCAGAGGTCAAGAACATTTGTCAGGAGGCAGGAGGGGTACACAGGTTTCTAGGAACAGAAAGTGGCCTGGCGAAGTTGGAGAGGAGCAGCATGGCGAGCATGATGGGCAGTATAGATGCAGAGGCTAGCAGGGGCCACATCTCAGGACCACATCTCGCGGCCACATCAGCCAGGCAGGAAGTCTACATTTTAGCTCAAAGGCAGTTTTTCACAGACAGAATGACATGATCAGATTTGCCTTTTAATGGGCCATTGCTCACATTTTATTCCAAAGACGTCTCTAAACTACTTTTCAAAGGTCTTTCTAGAGGGGGCGTAAAGGGCAGGGGGACAATGTCAATAAAACCCAGAACAGATTTTCTTCTAAAACCCCTGTGCAGAAGTGAAGAGCAAACTGTGGGCTTCAGAGGCACTTGCGTCAGGAACCCCCGTTTCCACAGCTTTTTTATGTTCAAGATGCCCTTGGAATACTTTCAGTAAATCTTTTAAACTCTGTTTTTCTTTGAAGTAGGAAGCCTTGTCATTAGCATGTGATCGGGTGGCACAACCAGCATTTTCCAGACTCACGATGAGCTCCCAATCCCACCAAATGCCCTGCTCCACCTTGACCGAGATAAACTCTTTTTCTGATACTCTAAAGCTTAAGAGGGACATTAACCCAGGATGCTCAGATTCAACAAAGAAAAATGTGTCTTGAGACTGATGACAAAATTATGCCCTCAGCTGGGCTCTTATGGACCAAGACGGATGACAAAGAAAGGTGAGAAATGAGTTTGTATTGCCATGAGTTGCCCTCCCTGACATTTCTCCTATTTTCTTTTTTTATGTGACTGATTAATAAGACTCATGATCAGTATTGACAGTCATGACTGCCGCTGACTGTGTTCACAACGCACCAGGTCCAGAGCTAAGTACCTGAAATCAGCTATCTCATTTAATCCCCACAATGAGCTCGCGAGACGGGTATTATTATTCTTATTTTACAGATGAGAAAACTGAGGCCCAGAGAGGTGAACAGCAGCTAGTACTGGCCATTTGACTCTAATGTCCACAGCACGCTTGACTCAGGAGAAATCAATTTCTTACGAACGATTAGGAATTTGGTCCCACATCCCCCCGGTCCATTAGGTTCTGTGCTGCCCAACGCAGGGTAGAGATCTGTCTGCTTCCCCAAGCATTTCTGCCTGATGAACTCCTTGGTCAGAGCCACGGCACTGAGCCAAGAGAGGCCCAAGCACCTGGGCCAAGTTTTCATTAAAATGTGTGCATTGGGGGTTGCAGGCGGGAGCTTAATGATTATTTTCAGTCCAGGTTCCTGCTTATTTGGTTTGGGTTTTGCACGATTAATTAGGAGCCTAAATTAATGAGAAGGGAAACACGTGTCCAGCTGGTCCTCCCAGATGTTCCTGGAAACAGACTCTCCAATTTGCACAGCATGACAGTGTAAACATGACGTGGGGAAGTTGCTCCGAGCTGGTTCCGTACCCAACACTCCTGGCTGTGAGGAACGGGGCCCTGCCTTGGAGTCTGTGCTTTCCCGGGTCTGAAATAATGTCTCCAATGTGCTTGCTGATCTGATTCTCTTTGGTTCCACAATAGGGCAACCATGGTTATAATTCCTCACCTGAATCTCTGGAAAGAAGCAAATTGAAATGCAGAGCAAGAGCTGGAAATAGAAGGAGATGAAGAGAGAAAAGAGCTATCTCTAATAAAGATGATGAAGTGGAAAAGTTCTCCAAATTTCAGTGGCGAGGTGCATTCATGGACACATACCAATAGTCCAGTGGTCCAGACTTCTTTCTCATCTTATCCCAGTGTTTCTTTTGTCTTTATGATGAGAACAGGCTGATTCATCTGTCCCAGTTACAGCTTGTTTGGAGCTGTGAGTGAATAAAAATAAATCAGGATCCACCAGGATGGCTCTCTATATGAAAGTCATATGACATCAGGGACCCTCCATCATGGGGACCCTCCCCTTCTGTGGCCTCCACAATAGGAAACATGGAAAAACGTACCAATATTGAAGTGGACAATGTCTAGGAAGTCCAAAGAAGGTCAGGGAGTTTTACAATGTCTCTCTCTTAATGTGTTGGCCATCTCCTCTCTTCCAGTGCTGGGAACTGGAGTCGTGCAGACGACAAGGTAAGCGTGATCTCCATCCTCCAGGAGTTTATGGGCATCTAGTGGTTCTCACTTTACTAATCACAGACATGACCAAGGATATTGACACAGTCAAGAAGCCTCCTTGGATATATACATGCGATGAATATTATTCAGATTTAAAAAGTCATTTGAGGGCTTCCCTGGTGGCGCAGTGGTTGAGAGTCCGCCTGCCGATGCAGGGGACGTGGGTTCGTGCCCCGGTCCGGGAAGATCCCACATGCCGCGGAGCGGCTAGGCCCGTGAGCCGTGGCCGCTGAGCCTGTGCGTCTGGAGCCTGTGCTCCGCAACGGGAGAGGCCACAGCAGTGAGAGGCCCGAGTACCGCAAAAAAAAAAAAAAAAAAAAAAAGTCGTTTGAGAAATGCAAATTAAAATCACAAGGACATGCCACTACATACCTAGTAGAATGATTTGCTTAAAAAGTAAATTCCTTTACTTAAAAGGAAGGAAACTGACACATGCTACAACACAGATGGACCTTGAAGACTTCTGGATGAGTGGGCAAGTTGACATCACTCTATAAACAATCTCCCTATCCTATACTCCCGCTGCAAGCCCCTTATGAGAATTGGACCATCGTTGGTATTCACAGCATTTATTTGTGACGTGTTCCCAACACCTCTCTAGGCACTGGGGAAACGGAGGTAACAAAGACAGAGAAGGTTCCTGCCCTCAGAGGCTTATATTCTACTGGAGTTTGGGCAATAAGCAAGCAAATTGCAAACACCATCCCCAGCAGGCTCGGTCCTGGCCCAGTTTTATTTTAATCCTTAGCACTTATGACAGTCTAACATAACATATATGTTACTTATTTATGCTGTGTGCCTGTATCTCTCCACTAGAACATAAGTGCTATTTTTATTGATTTCACTGATATAAACCTGAGCCTAGATAGAATAGGATGTAGCACCTAGTAATCATTAATAAATGTATAAAATGAATAAAAGTCAACAAAAAATTAAAAGGATAATTTTGTATTGTGAAAAATACTTTAAAGGAAAGAAACTGGGTTCTGTTATGAAGTGTAACTTATGGAGAAAAAAAAGATTAAATAACTTGGGGTGTAAGATTTTAGATTAGGTGATCAAGGAAGCATTTTTTTGGTTTTGTTTTGTTTTTTAAATAATACAGCATTTGAACTGGCATCTGTAGGGCAAGAGGGAGCTCTCCATGGAGCCTTCTGGAGGACGAGTATTCCAGGCAGGAGAAACAGCAAACGCAAAGGCCCAGTGGCGGGAAAACTCTTCATGTGTTCCTGTGGCATTAAGTATTAAGTACATTCACATTGTTGTGAAACTATCACCACTATCCATCTCCAGAACGTTTTCATCATCTCACACTGAAACTCTGTACCCATTAAACAACAACTCCCCATTCCTATCACTTCCCGCAGCCCCTGGTAACCACCATCCTAATTTCTGCCTCTACGAATTTGGCTATGCTATGTACTTGTGACAAATGTCATCATACGATATTTGTCCTTTCATGGCTTATTTCACTTCGCATAATATCTTCAAGATTCATGATGTTGTAGCACGTATCAGAATTTCATCCCTTTGAATGTATATACCACATTTTGTTTATCCATTCATTGCCAGTGGATACTTGTGTTGCTTACCCTTTGGACTACTGTGAATCACGTTGCTATGAACATGGGTGTACAAATATCTCTTTGAGACTCTGCTTTCAATTCTTCTAGGTATATACCCAGAAGTGAAATTGCTAGATCATCTAGTAATTCTATGTTTAATTTTTTGAGGAACTGTCTTAATTTTTTCCACAGTGACTGGGCCATTTTACACTCCCACTGGCAATGCACAAGGGTTTTAACTCCTCTACAGACACACTCACACTTGGTACGTTCTGTTTTTTCAAAATAGCCATTCTACTGGGTCTGGAGTGGGATCCACTGTGGTTTTGATTCACATTTCCCTGATGATTAATGACGATGAGCATCTTTTCATGTGCTTATAGATCATTAGTATAACTTCTTTGGAGAAATATCTATTCAAGTCCTTTGCCTATTTGTTAACTGGGCTTTCATTTTTTGTTGTTGACTAGTAGGAGTTCTTTATGTATTCTGGATATTAATCCCTTATCAGATATATGGTTTGAAAATATTTTCTCTGGTTCTCTGAAAATATTGCCTTTTCATTCTGTTGGTAGTGTACTTTGATGCACAAAAGTTTTAAATATTGATGAAGACCAATTTATCAAACTTTTCTTTTATTGCCTATGCTTTTGGTTTCATATCCAAGAAATCATTGCCAAATCCAACGTCCTTAAGCTTTTCCCCTACTTTTTGTTCTGAGAGTTTTATACTTTTAGTCCTTACATTGAGGTCTTCCATCCACTTTTAATTAATTTTTGTATATGGTATAAGGAAGAAGTACAACTTCATTCTTTTGCATGTGGATATCCAGTTTTCCCATCGCCATCTGTTGAAAGATTATCTTTGTCCCATTAAATGGTTTTGGCACCCTTGTGAAAAATCATCTGACCATACATCTCTCTTCTATTCCATTGGTCTATATGTTTGTTCTTCTGCCAGTACCACAGTTTTGATTTCTGTAGCTTTGTAGTAAGTTTTGAAATCAAAAAGTGTGATACCTCCAGCTTCGTTCTTCTTTTTCAAGCTGGTTTGGATGCTCAGAATCCCTTGAGATTCCATATGGATTTTAGGATGGTGCTTTTTATTTCTGCACAAAGATAGCTGGGATTTTGATAGCAATTGCATTAAATCTATAGATTGTTTTGGATAGTACTGACATCTTAGCAATATTAAGCCTCCCAATCCATGAACACATAGATTTTAATTTATTTACGCCCTCTTTAATTTCTTTCAGCCATGTTTTATAGTTTTTAGTGTACAAGTCTTCTATCTCCTTGGTTAAGTTTATTTAAGTATCTTATTCTTTTTAATGATATTGTAAATCAATTTTTTTCTTAATTTTCTTTTCAGATTTTTCACTGTTAGTGTATAGAAATGCTAATGATTTTGTCTGTTGATATTGTATCCTATAACTTCGTTCAATTCATTTATTTGGTCTAACAGGTTTTGGTTTGGGGAATCTTTCTGGTTTTCCAAGATCAGAGTATCTGTGAACAGAGATAATTTTACTTCTTCCTTTCCAATTTGAAAGTCTTTTCTTTCTTTTTCTTGCTAGAACTTCCAATACTATGTTGAATGAAAGAGATGATAGTCAGCATTCTTGTCTTACGCCTCATGTTAGGTGAAAAGCATTCAGCTTTTCACCATTGAGTATAATGTTAACTGTGAGTTTGCCATATCAGGCTTTTATTATGTTTACCGTTTTGCGGGGGTTTTTTACACATGGATATTGAATTCTGTCAAAAGTTTTTCTGAATCTATTGAGATTATTATATAAATTTTATCCTTCATTTTGTTAAAGTGGTGTATCACATTGATCAATTTATGGATGTTAAACCATCCTTACATACCCAGAATAAATCCCCCTTGATCATGTGTCTGAGCGTTTTAATACATTGATGAATTTGGTTTGCTAATATTTTCTCAAGGATTTCTGCATCTATTTTCATCAGGGATATTGGCCTGTAATTTTCCTTTCTGTGTGGTGTCTTTGTCTAGTTTTAGTATCAGGGTTATGCTAGCCTTGTAAAATGAGTTTCAAAGTATATATTTTTCCTCAGTTTTTTGGAATAATTTGAGAAGGATGCATTAATTCTTCTTTAAATGTTTGATAGAATTCACTTGTGGAGACATCTGGCCCTGGGCATTTGTTTTTTGGAAATTTTTAAATTACTGATTCAATTTCATTACTAGTAATCAGTCTATTGAAATTTTTCTATTTCTTCGTGATTCAGTCTTGGAAGACTGTATGTTTCTGGAAATTTATCCTTTCTTTCTACATTGTCAAATTTGTTTGTTGGTTGGTATATAGTTGTTCATAGTAGTCTCTTAGGATCTTTGTATTGTTGTGGTATCAGTTGTAACTTCCCCTTTTCCATTTCTCATTTTATTTATTTGGGTCTTCTCTCTTTTTTTCCTGATGAGTCTGTCTAAAGGTTTATCAATTTTTCTTGTCTTTTCAAAGAATCAGCTGTTAGTTTCACTGATCTTTTCTATTTCATTTATTTCCACTTTGGTCTTTAATATTTTCCTCCTTCTACTAACTTTGGACTTTGTTCTTTTTCTAGTTCCTTTAGGTGTGAAGTTAGATGTCTTATTTGAAATTTTTCTTGTTTCTTGAGGTAGGCCTATACAGTTATGAACTTCCCTCTTAGAACTGCTTTTGCTGCATCCCATAGATTTTGGAAAGTTGTGTTTCTGTTTTCATTTGTCTCAAGACATTTTTTTATTTCCTCTTTAATTTCTTCATTGACCCATTGATTGTTTAGTAGCATGTTGTTTAGTCTTGATATGTTTTCCAGTATTTTTTCTTGAAATCAATTTCTAATTTCATTCCATTGTGGTTGGAAAGGTGCTAGTATGATTGCAATCTTCTTAATTTTATTGAAATTAGTTTTGTGGCCTAACATGTGAGCTATCTTGGAGAATATTCCATGTGGACTTGAAAAAAATGTGCATTCTGCTGCTTTGAGATGGAATGTTCTATATGTATATTAAGTCTATGTGATTTAATGCACTATTTAAGGCCAATGTTTCCTTATTGATTTTCTGTCTGGATGATCTACCCATTGATGTGAGTATTAAAGTCCCCCACTATTATTGTATTACTGCCAGTTTATCCCATTATGTCTGTTAATATTTGCTTTATATATTTAGGTGTTCCTATGTTGTATACATAAATGTTTACAAATGTTATATCTTCTTGTTGGATTGAGCCCTTTGTCTTTTGTTACAGTCTTTGTTTTAAAGACTATTTCATCTGCTAAAAGTATTTCTACCTGAGTTTTCTTCTTGTTTCCACTTACGTGAATCATCTTTTTCCATTCTTTCAGTGAATAGATTATTTTGCATTTTCTAGAATGTCATATAAATGGAATCATAAGGTATATATTTTTTCTGTCTTCTTTCATTCAGCATAATTATTGTGAGATTCATCCATGTTGTAGCATGTATCAATAATCATTCCTTTTTTGCTGAATAATATTCCATGATATGGAGTTGCCACAAATTTTTATCTATTCCTCTGTTTATAGACATTTGAGTTATATCTGGTTTTGAACTATTATGTATGAATAAAGTTGCAGTGAACATTTGGTTACAAGTTTCTGTATGAACATAAGATTTCACTTCTCTTGGGTAAATAGGATTGAACTGGCTAGGCCACATAGTGAGTACATGTTTAACTCCTTAAGAAAATGCCCAACTGTTTTCCAAAATACTCATACCATTTTATATTCTCACCATGGCGAATGAGAGCTCTAATTCTTCTACGTCCTTACCGGCATTTCATATGTCTACCTTTTTTAAATTTTAGTCATTCTAATAAGATGTAGTAGCATCTTAATGTGCTTTTAATTTGCATTTCTCAGGTGATTAATGATGTTCAGCATTTGAGCATTTTTTCATGTGTTCATTTGCCTTCCACATAATCTTTTTTGTCTAAGTGTCCATTCAAATCTTTGGCTCAATTTTTATTGGATTACTTGTTTTATTTTCTTATTATTGAGTTTTAAGGGTGTGTGTGTGTGTGTGTGTGTGTGTGTGTGTGTGTTTATTCTGTATACAAGTTCTTTACCAAACATATAATTTCCAATTTTTTTCTTCCACAGTGTGACTTATCTTTTCATTCCCTTAGCAATGATTTCAAAGAGCAAAAGTTGTAAATTTTGATGAAATCTAATTTGTTATTTTATGGATCATGTTTTTGGTGTCATATCTAAGAAATATTTGACTAGCCTAAGATCAAAAGATTTTTCTCCCATTTTTTTCCTAGACAATGTATTTCTCTGCATTTTACATGTATCTCTAGAATTCATTTTGAGTTAAATTTTTGTTTGTTGTGAAGTATGGATCAGAGTTCTTTTTTTTTTTTTGCATATGACTGTCCAACTGCTGTACCACCACTTATTAAAAAGACTATGCTTTCTCAACTGAATTGCCTTCATACCTTTGTGAAAAATCAATTGTCCAGGGCTTCCCTGGTGGCGCAGTGGTTGAGAGTCTGCCTGCCGATGCAGGGGATACAGGTTCGTGCCCCGGTCTGGGAAGATCCCACATGCCATGGAGCGGCTGGGCCCATGAGCCATGGCCGCTGAGCCTGCGTGTCCGGATTCTGTGCTCCGCAACGGGAGAGGCCACAACAGTGAGAGACCCGTGTACCGCCCAAAAAAAAAAAAAAAAAAAAATTGCACTCTCTTGATTACTGTATCTTTTTAAGGAGTCTTGAAATCAAGTGGTGTCAGTCCTCCGCTTTGTTCTTTTGCAGAGCTGTTTTGGCTATTCTAAGTCCTTTGCATGAATTTTAAAATCAACTTGTCAATTTCTACAAAACAAAAACCCACTGAAATTTTGATTGGGGTTGCTTTAAATCTAGATCTACAGATCAATGAATAATATTGAGATTTCTGACCCATGAACATGGCACATCTCTCCATTTATGTAGATCTTCTGTATTTCTTTCAGTAATGCTTTGTAGTTTTCAGTGTACAGGTCTTTCATCAAATTTATCACTGAAGTACTTTAAGCAGGGGATTGACATGGTTCACTTTGATGTCTAATGTAAGAATAAAAAACTGGAAGAAGATAAGAGTGGGAACAGGAAGACAGCTGGAGACTATGGCATTGTCCAGGCAAGTGATGATGGTGACTTGAACCAGGATGGTGGCAGGGGTGATAGAAACAAAAAGAGCTGACAAAATTTAATGATGTATATTTGCATGCAATTGCCATATTTTTTGTAGGTCAAAGAAGCTCTATTATTGGCAATGTCATATGATTTAACCCAATATTTTAGAGACAAGTCAGGACTCAGAAGCTGCTGATTGATTAGATGCAGGGGACTAATGAAAGGAAAGGATCAAGGGCGGCTCTTAGGTGTTTAGTTCAAGCAAATGAATGGATGATGATGCCATTTCTCAAACTCCAAAGACTGGGGGAGGAAGGAACCATTCATCCCCATTCTCCCTGACTTTCTCTTTATTCCCAAATCCTTTTTCTTTCTCTCCATCAAATTTAGCCTTTCAGGGAACACAGCTGTCACTGGGCTACATGCTTACTTTTAAACATGCATCTTTCCCACCCAGCTCCCTGTCTGACATTTTAATGACTTTTGCTGGCTTAGCCTTTCATGGGTAAGGCGTACAGAAAGAACATATTTTCTGTGCGCGATTTGAGATTCGTGAATACTCCTTTGATTTTAATGCCATAGCAGCATGCCCTTAACTTTTTTTTTTCTCTGAGCCCGGCCCTCATCTGGGCAGGTTCTGGGCCACATTTTCAAGCAATTTGGAACAGATCATTGTGAGCCTCCTGAGTTTATAGAGGGAAGGCTAGGAACGCATGCTTGAGTTTATACTCAAATTACTATCCTAAATGACTCCATGGGGGGTTTCTTTTAGGGGTCACTGAGAGCCAGAGTGGAATGTTTTTCCTTCTTCACTCTATCCCCAGCATTGGGGCATGAGGACCATAAATGTAGGTAATGTGTTTTATAGCCAGATTCTCTAGGTTCATTTTTCCACCTCTCTCCCCACCCCTAATGATAGCCATGAAACTCCACAGAGCTGGCTGGAAACTAACTTTGTACAGCCCTGTTTCTACCAAGGCTAAGAAATGGGTGGCTGAGCAACATACCCAGATACACTTGAAGAGAGTGACACTTCCAGTCTGTGGCTCGGCCAGAAATGTGTGATTGCCCTCCAGCCCAATGGAGAGGTCCAAACTGAAGAAAGCCATTCATAGGGAGGGAGCGTCTCATCACTGGAGGCATTCAAGCAGTGGCCACACAACTGCTTGACCCCAAAACTGTTATAATTGGAGATTTATGCATCTGACAAGGAATTGAACTATAAACTTTTAAAGGTCCTTATAACACAGACTTTTTCTGAGACTAACATATTCTTTCATTATTTCAACAGATATTTATTGAACATCTACTGCAGGGCTGGGAATTGTAACCTGAAGATACAGCAGTGAACAAGATGGCCACAGGCCCTGCCCTTGAGAAGCCTTCAGTCCAGTGAGACTGACAAATAATAAATAAGGAATTTACAATGAGGTGATGAAAACAACTGTGTCTGTTGGGTAATGGGACAGAGTCCTTGCTGGCTTTTTACATGAGTTATCTCAAAGATGCTTCCTGATCTTAGGAGGTCAAGCTCCACTTTACAAACTATGAAATGCAGGCTCAAAAAGGTTGCATAAATTGTCCAAGCGTATACAGCTGTTACCTGCTGATGCTGGAACAGCAGCCCTAACCTTGCAGTCTCCAGAGTCTATACACTTAACTAAACCTCTGGTTAAGAGTCTTATAAGGGCTTCCCTGGTGGCGCAGTGGTTGAGAGTCCGCCTGCCGATGCAGGGGACACGGGTTCGTGCCCCGGTCCGGGAAGATCCCACATGCCGCGGAGCGGCTGGGCCCGTGAGCCATGGCCGCTGAGCCTGCGCGTCTGGAGCCTGTGCTCTGCAACAGGAGAGGCCACAACAGTGAGAGGACCCCGTGCCGCAAAAAAAAAAAAAAAAAAAAAAATGGTTCTTATAAGACCAAGTTAGAGCCCAGGTCCTGAAGACCCAGGTCTCCACACGTCGTACCCACACTCTCACCTCAAGAAAGGTAAACAGTACAGGTCCCCTCAGTCCCTCTCCCCTCACTAAACATACTAGTCCGTGGAGATTTTCAAATAAAAACCATATTTCTGCCTTATGCAATTAAGTTTGCCAGCTCAAAAAAAAAAGTTAGAATAACATTTTACTTAAAACTTGAGGCTTGATGCTTGCCGGAACTCTCACTGTCTTTTTTTTTTTTGCGGTACGCGGGCCTCTCACTGTTGCGGCCTCTCCCGTTGCGGAGCACAGGATCCGGATGCGCAGGCTCAGCGGCCACGGCTCACGGGCCCAGCCGCTCCACTGCACGTGGGATCTTCCCGGACCGGGGCACGAACCTGCGTCTCCTGCATCGGCAGGCAGACTCTCAACCACTGCACCACCAGGGAAGCCCTCCCACTGTCACTTTGAAAGTGGAGAGTATGAAAGGAAAGGTGAGAGTGGTTAAGAAGACCCTACTATGTGCTTAAGGCTTGTAAAGCTCCTACCATGTGCTCAGCCCTGGAAAGGGATGAGGATTGGGTGGCTGGAATGTGATGCACAGATGAAATAAAAGGTATGCTACTTTCCCTTGATAAACTTAAAGTCTCGCTGCAGAGTCAAAAAAGAAATGAGCAGGAGGTGAGCAACAGAGGACCAAGGAAAGGACTAAGACATGGCATCGTGATATGCACTTTTCAAATCCTGGGTCTTGCTGTGTGTCTTGGACAAGTCCCTTTGCCTCTCTGAGTCTTGATTTCTTCAACAACAGTGTTGTCCAAAAGAGCTTTCTGCGAGGATGGAGATGTTCTCTATGTGCAGTGTTCAGTACAGGGGGCTTTTGATATACAGGTGGCTTTTGAACTCTTGGAATGCAGGCACCGTGACTGAGCACTGAATTTTTTATTTTATGTGATTTTAACGATCTTACATTTAAATAGCCACAGGGGGCTAGTGACTACCACATCGGGCTGCACAGATCTAGATAGTTGGGAGTTAGGAGGTTTCATCTATCCCAAATAATATATAGAAAGAGAACCTCAGAAGGGTGTATTCTTCTTCTGCAACTGTTGGTTTGCTTTTTTTTTTTTAAAGCAGTGGTGAAACACTTGGGCTCTGGAGACAGGGGCTGCATCCCAACTTGAACTTATCTAGCTGTGAAGCCCTAAACAAGTCTATTAGCCTCTCAGTGTCTCAGTTTCCTCATCTGTAACATGGGAATAATAGTGGAACCTAGTTTACAGGGTGGTTGTAAAGAACTCAAAGAGGTAATAAACGAGGCTGTCTCAGAACAAGGTCTAAGTCTTGGTAAATCCTCAAGAAATACATATGCTTTTTAAAAATTATTATTTTTATCATTATTGTTGTTTTTGTTATTATTATTATTAATGGGACTCAGCCTCCGGGAATCACACCTTGTCTCCCTAAGCAACTCAGTCTTTATCAGGGAGGCATCAGGAACTCCCCACAGCCATCCTCGTGATCTCAGTTGCCAAAGTGACAGGATGAAAGACGAGAGTCCAAAGTCTAAGGGTACCTTCTGTGTGCAAAGAATCACATTTTCTCAAGTATAGAGAATCTCCTCCTTTCCAGCACCTGAGAAGACACTGGGAGAGTTTCATATCTTTATGGCATTGGCACCCTGGAGAACTTTGCCGAAGGGATTAAGATTGTTCTTGGGTTTCTAGACTACATGCTAAGTGCAAATCAGTAAGATAATGATTAAGATGAGACATTCAGATATTTTTATCTGGAAGATTTTTTTTTTTAAGATTGTTAACAAAATTCAGACAGATCTGACAAAGAACACAGAACTTTTTTCTTTTTCTTTCTTGACTTATTTTTAATGCTTTTAAGAAAGAAAACAGTTCTTCCAGTACAGAAATCTGTTCTTAAATTGCTTTGGATTTCATTCAATGTAATGGTTACTATGGAATTTCTGTGTATGGGCAACTAGTGGAGTGCCACTAATGTCACCAACTCATTGTGAGCAAAGCAGGTCTCAGAAATGAGTGAACTGGGCTGAACAGGGACCAGGATGAACCAAAGAGCCCTGGAAGGTGTTGTTCTATATCTCCAGCTGATGTTCCCATGTGGGAATGTGGGCATTTCTTGACAGATCTTAACTTTCCTAAGAAACACTAAAAATCTGGGTTTTTACGTAAAACATCCCAATATCCTAATTTTAAATGTTGGCTTTAAAAAACACACAAAGAAGATGTACAGAATGAACTGCCCCTCCAACACCAGGTGTAGATGGCTGAACCAAAAGAACCTGAATCTGGGACAGACCGTGGAAGGTGATTTTTAAAAGAAATCCAGACCTCAGACCAATTCTTTTAATCTGAGTCTTCCTGCTAAAAAATCCACACAATGACCTTTGGCCAAAAACAGTAAAGTCCAACCTGCACTAAAAACCAATAGCAAACAAGATTCCTGCTGATTTCAGGGAGTTGGCATTGCTGGGTCAAGAGTTGACTTTTAGAGCCCTGTATTGCACTCCACTGATTTCCAGGTAACTGAACCCAAAAAGTCCTGGATTATCTTGAATTCCTGGGCAGCAAAGCAATCATTGCTGAGTCATAGAATCACTTTCCCAGAATTATAAGGGGACAAATATCCAAGGGGATGTCCGATTCCCATCTAAACCATCCTGGAAAAGAGGGATGTCCGGCCCTGTTTCATACCCTACCACAGCAGCCTATGTCCTTCCTAGCATGTATCACGGTCTCTGATTTTTAAAATATTTTGGTTTCCTTTTTTATGGTCTGCGTCCTCCACCCCACTAAAAGGCAAGCTCCATGAGAGCAGGTACCCTGCCACTCTTGTTCACATCTGCTGCCCCAGCTCCTATAACAGAACCTGGAACGGTAGGGTTCCAAATATATATTGCTAACTAATAAATTAATAAATGATCATCAAGGTCACATTTTAGTGTCTCCAGAAACAAGAGGCTTGTTACTTCCCAAAGCAGGGCATTATTTCTTTGGAGCCTCTCACCGAATGGAAAGCTCTTATAGAACCGTTCTGTACCCACATGATCTATTAGCCCTAGTTTTATCTCTTGTGGTCACATAAGTTAAGCCTATATTCTCTTCCAACTCACAGGCTCCTAAGTGTTGAAAGATATGTATCACATCTCTTTGAGTCTCGTTTCTTTTTTTTTTTTTTAATCCAGGCAAATCGCATTCATTTCTTCATTTGATCTCTTTAAAAGGGAGAACAATGGTTGGGGGTAGGAGGGAGATGGGAAGAGAAGAGGGGTCAGTAAATAGGAAGTCTCGAACACAGTGCATAGTTGACAGTCTCACTGTTATTCTTACTTTCAGTGTGTATTTTAAAGCCAGATGATCTGGTTTTTCAAAATGTGCATTTCTCAGCCACATCTGGATATACACACTGAGAAATAAGCCAATGTCTTTGGGCCCAGTCACATTTCCAGGTGAATGAAATAGAAGGACCTTTTGGTTATGTTGTTCTTTTTTAAATTTATTTTATTGAAGTGTAGCTGACTTATCATGCTGTGTTAGTTTCTGGTGTACAGATATATATATATACATATATATATATACACACATATATTCTTGTTCATATTCTTTTCCACTATGGTTTATTACAGGATATTGAACATAGTTCCCTGTGCTATACGGTAGGACTTAGTTGTTGATCCATTCTTTATATAATAGTTTACATCTGCTAATCCCCAAATCTCAGTCCATCCCTCTCCCACCCCCACCCGCCTTGGTTATGTTATGAGAGAATGTCTTGGGCCCTTTCAGCCTTGAGATTCTAAGGCTCCATGAAGATCACCAAGCACTGTTGTATGTGTAGGGTGTGTGTGTGTGTGGATATGTGTGTGAGTTTGATGGTACAGACAGGCTTTCCTCCTAAATACATGACTCTCAGAATGCCCTTCTTTGGGGGATCCAAAGTCAATGGCCCAGAGCAAGGGAGGAATGAGCCCAGGAATGGTGATGATGGCCTTGAATGACCCACATACCTTTGGTGTCCTGAAGAAAATTAATTTTTGTGGAAAACAGACCTACGCTTCTCTCGCTTCTCAAACTTCCTGCTTAACTGACCAAGCCTATTAGTTATCTGGCAGAGTCTGGATGGGAAACATATCAGGAGGCTGAGTCAAGACCCTCCTGAGGCCTGGACACACCAAGTTGCATGCCTAGCTGGAACCCAAATGCTACTCTCCAAGACTATGCACTGGTAAGGTCCAGTGCCCTATGAGGGACAACTTTCACAGCACCAGAAAGCCAGGGGTGAAGAAGTGGATAGTACATAATGTGTGATCAGCCGAGCCACTTTATGAAGTAGAATCAAAATGACAGCATATACAGCTGGAGACTTTATATGCCTGAATATTAGGCAAGCTTATTTTTCCCCAGAATTATTTCTTGAATAAGATGGAGTGGGATTATATTTTAAATCTGCTTGAAGGCTCTCGTGTTGTAAAAGCCTCTCTCAAATACTTTGTTTTGAAAAAACGGTACTATGTCAGAAAAACAAGTAAGCCTGAAATAACCTCAGCCATCTGGTTTGGGATGCTAAGAGAGGTCACCTGACAGAATCACTAAAGAAAGAGGGCAAAAATATTTAAAACAGATTTAGTCATTCTTCCTGGGAGAAGACATTCTTCCTTTAGTCATACCCTGGGGGTATGACTTTACAAGAGCAAGTTTTGAATATTGTTGTACACAAGTCTTTAAATTATTGGTTCAAAAAGCAATGTGGTAAGTTATTAGCACTGATGATCATGAACAGTACTTGTGCATTGGGATAAAACTTCCAGTGAAAACATCATTCAAAGGTTCAAAAAGCCCAGTATCTGGACACAAAGAAGGACATTTTGTAATTGTATAAGCGTCAATTGAACAAGAAGATGTATCAACTATAAATATATATATACATCTAACAACAAAGGCCCCAAATTTATTAATCTAAAACTGACAGAACTGAAGGAAAAATAGACACTCAATCATAATAGCTGAGGACTTAAATACTTTATATAATGGATAGAACAGAATTAAACAGAAGATAAACAAGAAAATAGAAAACTTGAACAGCACTGTAAACTACCAAACCTTGTAGGCATCTTTAGAATACTCTACCATGGACAACAGAATATACATTCTTCTCAAATGCACATGGAACATTCTCCAGCATAGGCCATATATTAGACCACAAAACAAATCTCAATAAATTTAAAAGAAGTAAATTCATACAAAGTATATTCTCTAACCATGATGAAATAAAATTAGAAATCAGTAAGAAAAAGAAATTTGAAAAATTTATAAATATGTGAAAATTACACAATACTCTCCTAACTAAACAATGGGTCAACAAACAAATCCAAAGGAAATTAGAAAGTACTTTGAAGTGAATGAAAATAAGAACACAACAGGGAATTCCCTGGTGGTCCAGTGGTTAGGACTCCAAGGGTCTAGGTTCAATCCATTGTTGGGGAACTAAGATCCCACAAGCTTCACGGTGTGGCCAAAAAAAAAGAGAACACAACATAACAAAATATGGAATGCAGCTAAAGCAGCACTTGGAGGGAAATTTATAGCTATAAATGCCTGTATTACAAAAGAAGAAAGATCTCAGATCAATAACCTAAACTTCCACCTTTAGAAACTAGAAAAAGAAGAGCAAACTAAACCCATAGCAAGCAGAAAGAAGAAATAATAAATATTAAGAGAGGAAATAAATCAAATAGAGAATAGAAAAACAGTAGAGGAAATCAATGAAACCAGAGATTAGGTCCTTGAGAAGATCAACAAAATTGACAAAACTTTAGCCAGAATGACCAAGGAAAAAAGAGGGAATACTTCAATTACTAAAATCAGGAATGAAACAGGGAACATTACTACTTATCTTGCAGGAAAAGTAGAGTATCCATGCTTTTGTTGGTACTGACAAGCTGATTCTAAAATGTATATGAAAAGGCAAAGGAACTTAAATAGCCAAAATAATTTTGAAAAAGAAGAACAAAAGTTGAGAGACTTATACTCCCTGTCCTCCAAGACAACACAGGTGTTAGTCTCCTGTGCAGCCATCTTTTATTCCCTCAACTCAGATTTCAACACATCTCCTCCATGTTCCAATAGAAAATTACACAAACCCTCAGTAGATCATTCATTGCCCCATATTGCCTGACCTGCTTCTTGAAGATAAACACGGTATCTTTCCTTCTTGTACCCTCAGGACCCAGCAGAATGCCCCAAACAGAAATGATGGTCAATAAAAGTTATAAATAATAAATAATAATAATAAAAGTTATTTTATGGAAGGGTAGATGGATGATAGGTAGATGGATGATGATCTTAGAATCTTTTACCTGTGTACAAATAGATGAGGCAGTGTGGTTTCTCTTAGATCAATATCACAGAAGAAACATGAAACTGGGAAACCAGAGAACTCCAGTTCTGCCACAAACCCCCATATGACCTTAGTCAAGTCACTTCCCCTTTCTGATGCTCAGTCCCATCTGGAAAATGTATGAGTTTTACTACATGATCTCTAAATGTCATCCAGATTTAGGTTCTGTTATCCTAGGACTAAGCAGGTTCCTCTATCCATGTCCAGCACATTTAGCGTTTGATGCAATTGGCCTGTTAAAAACCAAATTCAGTGGACATATTCATTAAATCTCGCAAAGTGGCCAAACCAGCTGAGTACCTAAACACAATACTCTATCTCTCTCAAAACATTGTACACAACTTAAAGTCAGTGCCTTTTGAGCTCCTTTTGTAGAGAATGTACATGGCACTCAATCAGCATTCACAACAGGTTTTTGGCATGAATAATTTGTCAACCACAACAAAGTCACCCCGTAAAATGACCCTAAATTCCATTTTCTGTTACTGATGGGGAAGGCCATGTGATGGGAATTTATGGGGTGCCTCAGGTTTGACAGACAGTCATGTGGGTAAAAGAAAAGGGCAAAGGAGGTCTCCTTTGGTATTTAAAATCATGGGTCTCCCTGTAAAACCTGGAAGTTGTTTCTGAACGTATCATAGCAAAGGAAAGAACGGCTAAGTGATTTTCTTGCCTCTGAATTTCAAAGACATTCTAGGGCTTCCCTGGTGGCGCAGTGGTTGGGCGTCCGCCTGCCGATGCAGGGAACACGGGTTCGTGCCCCGGTCTGGGAAGATCCCACATGCCGCGGAGCGGCTGGGCCCGTGAGCCATGGCCGCTGAGCCTGCACGTCCGGAGCCTATGCTCCGCAACGGGAGAGGCCACAACAGTGAGAGGCCCGCGTACCGCAAAGAAAAATAAAAATAAAAAAGATATTCTACCTCAAACCTGTATTATTTCTCAGAGATTTTCTTAACACAGAGAAAATTGGCTTGGTCTAATTTCAGAATTTTAGCTCTTTTAAAATTTTGACCAAGACACTCACTCAATTTCTCATTCTGATGCCAACCACAAGAGATTTGACCACAACAATTTTCATCATCCTTGCCTCGGCCAACATGGTGGTTTAAATCTAATAGTTGGACACAGACCCTTGGAATTACTCAACTACCCCATCACCATAGCAACATTACTCAATTTTATGTTAGAATATTTTCCAGGGGTGCTGAGGACCACGAAAGCTCCTCATTTTACCATCCTAAAAAAGCATGACCCTTTTTAACAAAAGAAAAAAATCATACTTTAGAATGAGGGAGTTGGCCATTTTTCCAGTGGTTTTCTAGAACTCATTGTTCTTATTCTAGAACTATTACAGTTTAAAACACCCAGAGCTAGAATCTGCTTCTTTAAAAACACTATTTTATATTAACTGTGCAAAGTGTTTTCTTTTAGTCACTATGAGAAATTCTTAAACATCACTGAAAAAAATCTAAAAGTTTTAAGCAAAATTATAATTTTGGTTTACCATTTCCCTAATTTGATTTCTCATAGAGAAAGACAAAACTAGACAGCAGGTTAAAAATGAAAAAAAAAAGACACATTTCTCTACTTTTTAAGGAACCTCACCAAAAGGCTATTAGAAACCAATGGAAATGCATCGGTGAAGAATACAGGCCCATTAAAGAATGCAAAGGCGTCTCTGTATATATTTGTTTGGTGACCTTGGGACATAGTTTTAGAATTTCAACTACAGTATATGTGTCATGCCAGGAGCCTGAGAATTTAACTGGTGAGAACAAAGTGAGTTCCCCAGTGCATTCACATACCAGCATTCTCACTGTGGCTGTGTACAAATTAAATGAGGGGAATCTGAATATCTGGCTTCCTGGGAAATAAGAGGTCAGAGGGTTTATTAGCAGCATCAAGCTTTCATTGCCCAGATGCGTGGAAAGGAGCAGTGGCCTGGAAGTCCAAGTGGCAATGCCACTGCCTTCCCGGCACCTAGGGGGGGTTCCCCCTGCCCCAATTTTATTCCATTACCTGCCTTCTGTGCCAGTCTCCTCCTCTAAAAAGAACTAGTTTGTGGACCCTAAGAAAGGATCCAAGGAAGAATCCTTTTGGTTTTGAGGAGTAGCTAGAAGCAAACTCTGGATGCATCTTAATGTGTCAAATGGTGAGACAAGTGAACTAAAAAAAAAAGAGAACAAGTCAGGCCTGGTCTCAGCAGAGATTTGGGGAGCGAGGGGCAGAGGAGATGGGGCCTTGCCATGGGCCTAACACTTCAATCTGTCAGCAGTCATCTCAGCTTCCCTGTCAGGGCATCCTTCTACACTTCCCGGGAAGGAAAAGGCAATGGCGATGACACCCCTCACATTCACGTCACTGCTTGTCATACAAGATTCAGTCGTTTCTCACCATCAGGACCCAAACACCCACCCCATGAGAGAAAAGTAATCCTGGCAGGTAGGCAGATTTTATACAAAAAATACTTAATAATATAGATAGATAGAAAGATAGATAGAAATAGATAGATGATAGATAGATAGATAGATGAAGGGAGGGAGGGAGGAAAACAGGAATAAAAGGAATTGAAGGTTATGGTTGCCTGACAATGCTCATTGGGATTACAGAATATAAACCTTCTCCTATCCTGAAATGCCATACTTCATCTTTGGCAAATTATGGAAGAACATATCATTTCAAAAAATATTTAGTAGACACCACTATTTGTCGAGTGAAACCCCTCGCAGGCTGTGGGGCACAGCTTCCCATGTCTGGCTGAATCACCAGGGGAGTTCTTCAAAAATACTCATTCCAAGGACCCAGCCCAAAGATCCTGACTCTATAATCAAGGGTGAGACTAAGCCTCTCTCTCTCTTCCCTGGGTCATTTTACTGATCTTGGTAGTTTGTGCATTTCTGCTATAGGACATTCAAAGGAAAGCCAATACATAGGGACTTCTGGCCTAGAGAAATGTAAACACAATCTGATTCCCATCCGAACGCAAAGGCATCTGAGAAAATGCTGGAAAAGGACTAGGCTGAAGGCTAGAGCTGAACCTTAGCTCCGTGGCCTATTCACATGGTCATCTTGGCCAAGCCACTTAAAGTGAGTTTTCTCCAGTCTAAAATGAAGGGCCTCTGTTCTGTGGGGTTGCTGAATGCGTGGAGTAAAGCACCACATGCAAAGCACTTAGCACAAGGCCTGGGACAAGTGATGAGCATTTTAAAAAGTTGGCGAATGTTGTTATTCTTAGAGAGGTCAGGCCCTATTCAAGTGCTGTGAAAGACAACAGAGGGGAGATAGGTTGAGAAAGTGGTATTTGTCAAGGATAATAGAATAGTATTAATAATCATAATAACAGCTGGGGGCTGCTTACTCTGTGCCAGGCTCAGTGCTGGGAGAGTTTTTAGAGAAACATTGTTATCAGTTCCAAATAGCCAGGTCCTTTTTCCAATCCTCCATGGTGGCCCTTCCTTAGTTATTATAACTGGGGTCCAAACCAAGCTCTACCCATGCTGCAGTCAAAGGTCAGAAGCCAAGGATGGACCTTGGCAAAATCATGACACAGGGTTGCCTGCTTCCTTTTTCGGTCACCTTGGCCTGACCCCAGACACTTCTTAACCATCCTGGAGCCTTGCCCTTCCTCCCAGGAGAGGACAGATAAACTCAGTCCCAGGTGCTATAAGTGATACATGGACTCTAGAAAGTTCACCCCCTACCCACTGCCACCTGGAAACTTGCACATTTTCTGAGACCTAGAAGCCTTCAGCCAAGGAAGTTATCTCTGATTGAAGGACCAGAGATACCCATAGATCAGACAGTAAGGTGCTCTTAGGGAGGCAGGAGCATCGCCCCTCATGTCAGACACTTGCCCACCCACAGGAAGTGAGCACCTGCCTGCCCCTGAGGGACAGCACTTCATAGTTTAGGAAGTCCTCTCAACCCATTTTCTCATCAGTGTCTCTCAGCAGTTCTGTGATGTAGACAAGAAAGATGAACCAGTGGCTAGAGCCAGAAGAGCCCTTAAAGATGATGGAGTCCAGAGTTCCCAAAGCACAGGGTGCATTTAATACACGAGCTGACTGGAGCTGCTACAGGTCACAGCATGTCCTCACTTTCAGCTCTCATTCTATCCTTCTAATTATCTGTAGAGGAAAAAATTCTCCATGGATCCTAGTGTGTTTCTAACACTGGCCCAGCTTCCCTTTTAAGAACAACAAGTGGACCTATAGCTCAGAATTCTTAGCAAGCAATAGAATTTTTTTTTTTTTTTTTCCTGGCCATGCAACATGTGGGCTCCCATTTCCCCGACCAGGGATCAAACCCATGCCCTTGCAGTGGAAGCACATAGTCGTAACCACCAGAGCACCAGGGAAGTCTCCTAGCTAGAATTTAATAACGGTTATTTGTTTTGTTTGCATTATACTTTTTTCCTTTATGTCAGTTGGTTCTCCATTTATGAAAGTGAATAAAGATTCCTTTTCAAAAAACTTTTATTGGGTAAATTTAGTGAGTCAATTAAAAGGAAAATATTAAGTAAATTAAGAATACGTATTCCCGCGTATGATTGAAAGTTGGAAAAACGATATACATGTATGATTTGATTCTGGAAAACCCTCACCAATCCACCCCATCACCTGCCAATAGAGAGCCAAGGCTAACTCCAAGGTCACTTGCTTGCTGGTAGTAGAATTCATCCTGGGCTCTTTCCGTACGTGCAACCAACTCTAAGGCACGAGCAACTGAGAAAATATGGTGTCTGGTTCCAGGTGAGCAAAAGGAAGCCTCAGTGATGGAGCAGGGAGTCTAAAGGAAAAGGCCTTGGAGATTCTGAAATCTGATCAACAGTGAACCTGTGGTAGGAATCTGTCTGCAGGATTAATTCTACTTCAGGAAGCAAAGTTCAGGGAAGGAGCGCAGCTAAACCCTAGAGTTCACGGCCTTTTCCTCTGCCGAGAATCTATCTGTGGCTAAAATAGAAACATCTCAGGACCAGTCTCCTTGGCTCAGCCGTTGGACCTTAGGAAATAATATATGAACATGTGAACTAAAAGAGCCGGTATGGGGCATCACTGAGTATCAGCAGAGATCCTTACCAGAATGAATAGCTACCAGACTGCACTGGACCGGTCTTCAATGGTGACCCCATACAGCAGGGGTAAGCAATAGCAGTAGTATACTGATTAGCTCATTAATTCTTTTTTTGCTTGGTGTTTGGACTAGAGTCAACCTCCTTGGGTTAAAGCATGGTTTCTCACCTTTGGCACTATGGACGTTTGTAGGAGGCTACCACGTGCATTGTAAAATGTGTAGATGCATCTCTAGCCTCTACTCATTAGATGCCAATAGCAGTTTCTTCCCCGGCCCCTACCCAGTAATGACCAAAAAGGTTTGCAGACATTGCCAAATGTCCTCAGGAGGTGAGGGCGCAAAGTTGCCCCAGGTTGAGAACCACTGGTCTAAAGTAAACCCAAGAGGTCTTGAACAATTTAAAGAGAGTATAGAATTCTCAAGAGGGAAATATTCTACATCTTGGTTCTAGGAGATACAGGATAAATTTATTAGGAGAAATGGAGTTTGTACAACAGAACTTTCTAGATATAAATATAAAGGGGCCTGGTGTATAGTCAGTGCTCAATAACATTTTAATTTCCTTGCCAGGCTCTGGTTGTTTTGCATGTCTAATCTTCCATGAGCTTTTAAAGATCCCTGTGAATGTGTATATGCTAATTTCAAAATTGGAAAGAAAAAGTAGACGGAAGAAAAAGGGCACGCGTGTTCAATTAAAGACTTCTCGTATAAAATGGTACAAAACCAAGGCAGCAAAAGGCATCATGGCTTCTTTTGCTTTTGTCAGCTCAATATTCCTTCCTTCCTCCTTCTAGGTATAGTGTCTGCCTTTTCTTTGGGGGACGTGACAGCTTCAGACACCTTACCCAGTCTGGGCCACAGGGTGAGAACAGAAGCTAACCAAGGCCAGTCAGAGTGTCTTTCCTAGGACTTTGGTTCTTGAGTAGAGGTGCACGGGGACGGGTGTTTGGATTTCACCCATAGTATTGTTGCCCTTGAGAAAGACAGGTCATGGCTGAGATCACTAGTGATGCTCTGGGTCTAGGTAGAAGCCCTCTCCCATTCCTTTTTCTTGCCTAAGTTAATGGAACCCTGTCTCTCTATTACTTGAAATTAAAGAACCTCATAGCAGAGTCTTTAAAACTCAGAGTGACACAGATTGGACCAGCTTCCTGTAATGGTAGCTTTTTGAAATTAAATTCTATTCAACCGATTAGAAATATGTTGAAATCAATGACAAATACAATGCAGGTAAACTGAGTCAATTGCAAGGGAACTGGGGGTGTGGAGAGGAGGCAGGTAGTTTAAATGTAAAACAGGAAAAATTAAATCAATATAGTCGACACTGGACAATTGTAGTATGCATTCTACACAGAGAACCAACCATTAGCATATTAGTCTACTTGGGTTAGACATATCGGGGGGAGGGGTTCTTGTATTAGGGAATGGATTATGTAAATAGATACAGAATTGTTGCATCGTAGAATTGACCCTGCTCAAAGCCAGCTAATCAAGCTTAGCAGAGATAGAGAAGGAGAGAGAAAACTGTCAGCCCCAGTTTCTTCGTGCCTCTCACAATTGAGCATCTTGCCCCAGTGAGTGTGACTTTATATTTTTCACACAGAACCCCTAAATGACTTCATCCAATGATCAGCTGACAGAGCGAGCTGCCTTCTAACGCTGGAGGGAATTCTAACAGAGTCGGACTTACTGAGAACATGATAGAGAGTCATTGAAATGTTTTGCTTTGAAACCATTTGTAATTTTTGTTTTGTTTTTACATTTACAGTCAGAATCCTTGTCAGTTATACTTATTTGTCCTGGTGGAATGGCCACAATTGGTGTGTGCCCATATCCTGTCATCATTCAACTCTGCAAGCTGAAGGCTTCTTGAAAGGAAGACCTGATTCTCTGCCCGGGGGCTCTTTTTCTGGGAGTGGGGAGTGGTGGGCTGTGAACCCCTCCAAAAGCAGCCTTCACCTAACAGCAGAGAGGGAGTTGGTGGATAAATAGAGCTCCCTCGCCTTCCAGAAGGTTTAACTGAAATGACTGTCCTGCTCTGATGTCCCAAGTTCTCAGTGGGACTGAGTCCCTCTTACCCATGCTGACAACCCCCCTTTATTAGGCTGCCTCTCCTTTCCTGTCTCACTTATAAATCTCTTGCTCTCAAAGTCTTATCTCGGGATCTACCTCTGTGGGAACTCAAACCAAGACTCCAGACGTTTTTAACATCTAGCATCCTCACCTCACTGCTATGCTCCAAAAAGGAAAGTTCAGTGGTGCTTGATGGTCAAAATCCAGCATTGTCTACTAAGCCATTTTCTCAACTAGAACTACAGATGTATGTACAGCTTATGTACTTTCAAGGGCCTGCAAAATGTTTGAGACCCGAAACAAAGGCATTGGTCCAAAATATCAAAAGAAATCTGCAAAACCAAATGTAATATACATTTGATTAAATGTCTGCCGAATGTAGTATGCGGTCAACTAGTCAACCCCAGCTCAAAGAGATTTCACGAGCAGCTGAATGTGAATTAGAACTAACACAGGGTGTGGGTATTTTTAAATGCTTGTAAGAGGTAGGGCAGAGTGTGAAAAGCATGCTAATGGGCTATGAATGTTATAAAAACTGTCCTGGGGGTTGAGACTGGAATCCGTGTGTCCAAGACAACACTTGGACTCTTCAAAACAGGAAAAAATGTCTTTCCTGCTCACCCTGCCCTCCCCACCCCCAGAGTTATAGATCACTATCAGAAATCTTTTCTGGGGAGAAGATGTCACCAGCGTTTAGAATCCAATATTTACCCTGGCTTTGTTCTGCCTTCGCAGGAATCCATGGTCTGCAGCAGTTCTGAGGGAGTCACAGTCTCCCCAGCCAGATTCTGACACCTCTGGGCCCCTCCCCCGTATTAGCTTTATATCCAAATGTGACCCAGAGGCGGCAAGATTCAAGGTGATCAATGACAGCTCCAATCAAAGCCACCCAGGTAGGCAGTGCACTCACGGCTCCTGATATAAAAGGTGTTTTATTTCTCATCCCTTTATTTTTGTCACTGAAAGAATGCTTCCCACGTGTGGATTCATTAAAGTGTAAACATTAAATATTGATCGATGGATTATCAGCGTGGAGCAGTGGCCTCCCGTCTGATTGATTCCTGCGCTGATTTATTGTCATATTTGGGGAGTCATTTCGCTTGATAACCAAGAGGGATGGCCTGCCTCCCCCCTGCCACGTCGACTCCACTCCCCTCTTTTTTTCCCGGTACCTCCTCTTATTCTTCTAGGTGACATCTGAGTTCCAATAACTAAAACATCTTCATCTTACTGTCGAGAGAAGAGTGTGTGGCCTGACATTTGTTTTGTGCATGTGTAGGTCCGTGTGTGTCTCCCAGGCAATTATCAAATCAATTAACAACACAGAGAATAACAAATCTACTTGCTTCTGTGGGATATTTCTGATTAACAGAGCTTGCCCCTCCAGAGCTCTGTGAAATATGATTATGGGCAAGTTCTGAGGAGAGATGGGGAAGAGTATAAAATGAAACAAAGAGAGAAAAATAAAACCTGTAGGTCTACTCTTGTCATTTTTCTGAGGCGTGTTTTCACAATGGAACTAGAAAGTGGGGAGGAACTAAAGCCACGGTTCAGAATTATAATTGGTTATAAGGCTCTATAGATATGAATAGACATACCACATGTCATCAGATTGACTCACACAAAATTGTGGTTTATAGAGGTCAAAAATGATCAAATATTGACAATTTCATATGGCTCCTCCTTACATATTTTAAAAATTTAAGATGATGATGATGGTGGTCGCGTCGCACAGCTTGTGGGATCTTAGTTCCCCGACCAGGGATTGAACCTGGGCTCACAGTAGTGAAAGCACAGAGTCCTAACCACTGGACCACCAGGGAATTCCCAAACTTACATATTTAAACTCCATTCTGAAGTAGGGTATGAGGGTTATTGTTTATCCCATTTTCAAATGGGAAAATTTGCCCAAAAGTGGCAAGTCACAGACAGCCACAATTTAGTTTGAGTTTTGGCATAAACGAGGCATTCATCGAAATGCTTTACATAATTTCCTCATGGAAAACCTATCACAGTCTTTGAGGTAGTGCTATGGTCTGAATGTTTGTGCCTCCCCAAAGTTCCTTAAGATTGGAAATCTTATCCCCCAAGGTGATGGTATCAGGAAGTGAGGCTTTGGGGAGGTGATTAGGTCATTAGGGTGTAGCCCTCATGAATGGGATTAGTGCCTTATAGAAGGAGCCTCCAGAGAAATCCCTTCCTGCTGGCCCCCTTCCACCATGTAAGGGTAGAATGAGACATCTGCAACCCAGAAGAGGGCTCTCATCCAACCAGGCTGGCACCCCAATCTGGGACTTCCAGCCTCCAGAGCTATGAGAAAATAAATGTCTATTGGTTATAAGCCACCTCATTATTTGTGATATTTTGTTATAGCAGCCTGAAGGGACTAAGACAGGTAGGCACTATCGTTTGACCCATTTTACTGATGAAGAACACAAACAAACAGCAAACCAAGGCTTCAAGAGGTTAAATATCAGTGGAGACCTTGTTGGACACATAAGTTTAAAGATGTCAACATCCCTGCAGTATGTTTAGTTCAAGGCATTTGTGGATCAAGGGAGACTCCAGGGGTCCTGACTCCAGTTAGCAGCATGCATGGTCCAGTGGCCGCATGGATGCATTGGAGACTTTCTCTTGGAAAGCTTCCTGTTTCCTGACTCCTTCCTTTTGGCAGGAGAGAAGGTGCAGGCACTGTCCAGAGTGCAGAGGAAATATCAGTGGAGGGTGTCGGACTCTATTCTTTAAGTTGCTTTAAGAACAGGAGCCCAGAGTCAGGTCCTGCTTTAAAGAAGTGAGCATTTGACGCCTTCTTTGCTCCAGAAGAAAAATCCAAAGAGAATTTCCCAGTGGCCTCCAGCCACCAACATCCTGTCTAGATGATGTCCTCAGGGAGGTGAGAGTCTGGTCTCCTATGAATTATCAGACTAATTATCAAAAGGAACTAGAAAAGGAAGCCAACACACTGCTTCCCCCTCTACCTCCCTGGAAATTCCAGCCGGTGGCTCAGGGTCCTCCCTCCCCACAGGACCCTGCATTTTTTTTTTTTTGGTACGCGGGCCTCTCACTGTTGTGGCCTCTCCCTCTGCGGAGCACAGGCTCTGGACGCGCAGGCTCACGGGCCCAGCCGCTCCGCGGCATGTGGGATCCTCCCGGACCGGGGCACGAACCCGTGTCCCCCGCATCGGCAGGCGGACTCTCAACCACTGTGCCACCAGGGAAGCCCCAGGCCCCTGCATTTTATACTCATGTCTCCAGGGCCTCCCTGATGCTGCTACCATATTATACAAATTGCATCACCCAGTAACATGCTTCTCCACATGGTTAAGAGTCTCAATGAGCCCTCTGCTCTCTCCAGGACCTGTCAGATCTCCCACAACTCCTTCCATCTTCTTTGATTGGCACTTTTCAAGGATGATCTAGATAAAATAAAGCATGATTGGCCATTATGGAATGGCTATCTTCTTTAGAAAGCTTCATACTCTGCATAAGGGCAATATATAACTATGAATTATTGATTAGCGGAAAATGTATCCATTGATGACCACTTTCAGAAATTCTCCTGGTACAAACACATCCCACTATCATAAGACTTTTTTTATGAAAACATTCAACTGAAAATGCTTTTCTTCCTTTGCACGTGTGTGCCTGTCTACTGTGTCTTTGTTGTTATTGGTGGTGTTGTTTCTTCTCCAGCTTCTTGAGTTGAATGTTCAGTTCATATATTTTTAATCTTATGCTTTGATAAATCCATTTAAGGCTATACATTGTTCTCTGAGTACTATTATAGCTACATCCCAAGGCCACGTCTGGTACGTGGTACCATTAATTTCTGAATAGTTTATTATTTCAGTTTTGGCTTTGTAATCCAAGAGTTTATTTGGAAAGGTGTTTTTAAATTTCTAAGAGAAAAAAATTTGCAGCATATTTTCTAGAAACATTATCTCAGTAAATTCTAGGACTAACTACATTTCCTTAATTGTCCTTTTCGAGTCAATTTCATAGCTCTTAAAATTCGAAGATCCGGTAAGATTCCATTGGCATTCTTCCAACCCTGTCAGGTAGAGCTGGTGTCATTGACATAGAAGATGAATGAACACCACAGGGGTTAGGTGGCTCTTCCAAAGCCACAAAGCTGAGAAAGGACACACTTTAAGGCCTCTTGACTCCTAGTGGACTGCTCGTTCCTGCCACATTCAGTCCTTGTTCTTGAGAAAGTTTACTTTCTCAACAGTATTTATTGAATGTTGAGCATATGTTAGGTAATATCCTAGGCACTGGGAGTGTAGCAATGAATAATATAGGCTGAAATCTCGGCCCTCCTTGGCCTTTGTATGGGGTGCTTACTTTCAGGATGGGGCCAAATGTGTGAAAACAGGACCTGGAAATAGCAGAGGACCATGAAGTGTAGAGAAACAGCCACTCTGAAATCAAGGAAATCAGCAAGTCCTTGTCATAAGAGCCAACAATGCCCCGTCCCCTGGAATCTCAGTAACTCTTTAGAGTTACCTTGACCTACCCCCCTGGAGTAGGTCAGTGATAGAGTTCCTTGCACAACTTCTCTCCAGAGTCACCCTTAAATACTCTCCCAAGACACGGTCTTCTTCCGGCCACCAGGCATCTGCTGGACCCCTACCACACTAAGCACTTGTACCCAGGATCTCTTTTCATGTAAACCTGACATTTCTGCCCATTTTATAAAATTCACCCAAAGTCAGCAACCAATCCAAAGTCTGTATCTGACTCCAAAAGCAGTGCTCGTTCCAGGACCCCAAGGGTTTGGTTTCCTTGTTTTCTCCTCAGAAGGAGCCAGGGATGAATGTATGGGTTGTTGGCTGGTCTATTGTCCTCTGTTATCCAGATGTACAAATCTTGTTCTCTCAACCTCGTTGCCATCACCACCTTCGTCATCTCCTCCTCAACGGGATAATCACCCTCATTGCTAACATCTCATGAGCAGCCAGGGACTGTACTTAGCACTTTAGATCCATCGCACCCTTTAATCAGAATAGTTGCTAAAAGCAGGGACTGTGGAATGGAGCTCCTGGGTCCCATGCTGGTGCTGTTTTTTACCAGCTGGGTAAGGGTGGCACTGGGCTTAATCTCTTCCCTGGTATTGCACAGGAAGTAAATGGCAGTCTGGTCTGTCAGGCCACAAAACTCATGTTATCTTGCCTCCCAGAGGCTGGATATAGCCTTCAAGCAGAGCCCTTGAGAAAAGAATTCGAACATCCTCAAGGGAACACAGGGTTCTGTTACTCTGCAGACCCATGGATGACATTGAAGGCACTTGAAAAGCGCACAGTTGTATTGGGAGCACATCTGGCATCTACAGGTGAAGAGGAAGAAATTAGACATATGGACCCTTTGGGATTGCAGGTGGACCTTGCAGGGGCGGGCAGAGGCCAAGTTTTCTGGCCATGCAGAGCATTCCTGACTGAAAGTCAGATGACTTAGGGAGGGTTCCCTCAAAGCCCAGCCTGAGACAGGGATCTGATTGCATGGGCTCTGTTGAGGGAGTGCTTGGCGTGGGGGAAAGAAGCAGGAGGGAGAAAGGAAAGGGGCTGAGCAAGGTTATGGTCTGGAGCTGGGTCTAAGCATGGCCTGTGGAGGTGAGGACTCTGAACGCTTTACTCTCTCTTAGGGCTATCTGCCCCTGAAAGGGCCTGCTGTCCACTGGCCATGAGCTGCTCAGGGAAGGTTGGGTGTAACTCTCCAGGGAAGGTGGCAGCTCTGAGCCATTGGCAGCCAAAACTCTCAGTAGCTGGGGAGGGGCTGCCCTGACGCAGAAGTGGGAATCTGGACCAGAACCCCACATCACCCCCCATGCAGAGCTGAGGTGTGCATTACTGAAGTACTCTCTGTGGCAGTACTTTATCACTAATGCTAGAATTGCTGGCTTACGGTGATAATAAAAGGAGACCACTTTTAATTGGTGTTCGTTTTTAAATTCTCTGTAGTCAATGCACCCCCTGGTTCCACCCACCCCACCCTTGGTATACCCCTGCACACCCGGGCTTCCTGAGCAGAGAGGAAGCCAGGGGTTCCTTTGCAGAAATGGCCAGGAGGTGTCCCATGGTGCTTCATGAAGTTCAGGACTCTGTTTTTTCCACCACTCGCAAATCTGCTCCCCCGGATATCCACAAGGGTGGTTTGAGGTCTTGTCCTCAAAGAAGGTGTCCAGCATCCTCACCTCCAACCTCTCCTTCAATAAGAGAACAGAATTTCTATCCACAGGAAGAATATTTCAAATCACACCCAATCTGACCATGCCTCACTCTTACTTATGGAAGTCATGAAATCCAAAACTCTAATTCGAAAACATACAGGTACCCCTATGTTCATAGCAGCACTATTCCCAATAGCCAAGACATGGAAACAACCTAAATGCCCATTGACCGATGAATGGATAAAAAAGCTATGGTATATATATAGAATGGAATATTACAGCTGTTAAAAAGAATGAAATAATGCCACTTGCAGCATCATGGATGGACCTAGAGATTATCATACTAAGCAAAGGAAGCCAGAAAGAGAAAGACAAATACCGTATGATATCACTTATATGTGGAATCTAAACTACGACACAAATGAACTGAACTACCGAAGAGAAACAGACTCACAGACATAGAGAACAGACTTGTGGTTGCCAAGAGGGGCTGGGAGGAGGGAAGGATTGAGAGTTTGGGCTTAGTAGATGCAAACTATTATACACGGAATGGATAAACCACAAGGTCCTACTGGATAGCTCAGGGAAGTAGATTCAATATCCTGTGATAAACCATAATGGAAAAGAATATATATATACATATATATGTTTAACTGAGTCATTTTGCTGTACAGCAGAAATTAATACAACGTTGTAAATCAACTGTACTTCAATAAAAGAAAGAAGTCATGAAATCAAATAGCCCCATTTCTGACCTCTAAGAAATGGGGCTTGAGAGGGCGACATTCTGATGTCAGTATCCAGTGAGTTCAAAAACAGTGTCCACATGGCTCAAGGATGATCTGGATCAGAAGACACACACACCTGAAAGATATATTCTTACAAACATCAACCTCGGACGGACGATCCCTTCCTCTCAGGACGGAAAATTCTGACATCCCCGTGGTGGTGTCGCTTCCTCTGTGGACGCATCTCAGACTAACTCAGTGCCAAGTCAAACTGCGGCTGCCTTGATTAAAAAGAGGGTTCCTAGGAAGGGAGAGGGATGAGGGCTGCCTTCCACACTGTGCCAATGAGCCCCACTTCAACACAGACATGCATTCAGAGACAATGGGCTACCGGAAAGTCGTTCCTGTGTGGCAGAGGGAGCTCAGAGTCTTGACAGAGCAGGAATCAGATAAAGGAACGCAGATACAATATGTTTGAAAGGCCAGTGGAGCTTTATGCAAACATACTTTATGAAATGGCATGAGACTCCCCTTTTATACAAAAGCTGTATCTGTAGCAAACTACTGGTCTCTTATACACTGTCCAGAAGAAATTATAATCTGAAAGGAAAAGCATCTAATATTTTAGTTTTCCTGCCCCACCCAACATTGACACAAAAGACATCCTCATCACACAAGCTCCATAATTCTACTTGAACTTGGACCCTCTTATCATGCAAGCTTACCTAGTGTTCCAAAAATGAGGGTCTGGAAGAGAAAACTGCATCATTTCTTACAAAAATGGCTTACAAAAATGATTTTTTTTTTTTATCAACCAGTACAAGTCATCTCTTAATGTTGGTGTGTTATTTCCTGAAATTGCATATAATGGGTTTAGAAAAGTTTGGGGGGGAAAAAAGAGTTTTGAAGTTTACTAAATGCCCACCATCTCCATAACCACTCAAATCAGGCTATTTTTTGTAATTCCTTTAAATTAAATATCTTTGATAATAAATCCAAATTAGAGGACAATAAATTATAACTTCTCGTCTGACCAGTGACTAATTACATATATTATAATGAACTTCAGTTTCCAACAGAAGGTATTTATCTCAATAATCAGCCCATATACATTAGCATATCTTAAAGGGATTTGTAAAACAGTCTTTACCATTTGAAGAGCCAGCTAAGCTTCCTCCCCTGGTCTATTGAAAGGGTGCAGAGTCAGAGGAGATAGAATTACTTTAAAAAGAAGTTTGGACTAAATATAAGCTGAGAAACTCAGATTATAGCCATAAAACCCTGACTTAAAAATATTTATCCTAGGGCTTCCCTGGTGGCACAGTGGTTGAGAGTCCGCCTGCCAATGCAGGGGCACGGGTTCGTGGCCCGGTCCGGGAAGATCCCACATGCCGCGGAGCGGCTGGGCCCGTGAGCCATGGCCGCTGAGCCTGCGCGTCTGTAGCCTGTGCTCCCCAACAGGAGAGGCCACAGCAGTGAGAGGCCCGCGTACCGCAAAAAAAAAAACAAAAAAAACCAAACATATTTATCCTAAAAAAACCCTATGACTGTCACTAAAGAGCCTTCAGGTTCTAAAAATCTACAATTTCCACAAATCTGTTCAAAAGATCTTTAACCCGGCTAGGCTCTTGTGAGTGCAGCCTTCAACATTTTGGCTTGAACTTTACTGAACTGTATTGAAAAAAGACTGTCCGATTTTTCAGGAAGCCTCTGATCATTCTCTATAAAAATCGACAAGAAGAACCCACTTTGGTGGTGGCAGGATGGATACCACTGATTTCAGTCCTATGCCAGCTCTTCCATTCATTTTAGAAACTTAATTACTTCCCTGGCCTATAGTCGACTGAGATCTTGGGATTATAAATAAGGCCAGGAGAGCCTGCACTGGTTTTCTGAAGCCCAGTGGTCTGACGGCTTTTTTGTAAGTTTCAAAGTTTTGCATTCTGGAGTTGCTATGGAGTTCAGGGGTACAGTCTAAATGCTCAGGAAAAGGTCCCCATGGCGCTCCCCCTCCCTGCCTGCAGCTTGCGCTCCTTAGAGACATGCAAACCTCCTCTTAGGGCTTTTTCTCTGATGCTCAGGAGTCTCTGGGGTGAGCAGTTAAGCCTTTTGATACAGCTGGTAATCCCAGCTCTGGCCATTATCGCTGCATTTTCCAACTATCCCTGGGTAATTGTCCAAGGGACTTAGACAAGTCGGACCAGCCAAAGGCACCATGAAGGTCAAACCACAATAGAGCAGGCCCTGATTTTATCCGGGAGATTGATGCTCAAATCACCTTGATTTCGATTTGGCACCGGGGTTATAAAACGCACTTGCAATCACCGATAACACGTAAGCTCAGGCCCAAGAGTAGAACACTGTATTTTACACCCTCTGTGGAGTTTTCCCTAATGCAACCATAAATCAGCCCACAAAGCGGGGCGTTTGGTCCATGCTTATAGACACAACAGCCAGAAACCCTGTGCGCATGGGGAGGGAGACATCTTGGGAACTTGGGAAGGGCTTGGACCATTTAGCTTATGTCAGGGCCACCCAGGTGTGAACTTCAAGGGGGGACAGAGCACAGTGGGGGCTTTAGGGGAAGCCACACAGGATCACCCAGTGAGAAGAATATGCACGTGTCCCCAGGTGCACAAACAGATTTCTGAGCGCTTGAGCAGAGATTCAAAATCTTGACGTGGGAGAAAGAAATACGAAATAGAAAGCAAAATCTTGCTAACATAAACGTGTGTAACAAAGAGGGAGAGAAAATAAGCAGAAAATCACCGTTTGCAACACTTTTGGCAGTAGCTACAGTATCCTTCCTACAGTGTCTTTCCCGCCTGCCTCCATGAAAGGCTGACATCAAATTCATATTTTTTTAAAAGAAAGCAAGGCCTTTAAATACTTAAAAACTCGCAGCAGCAGTCAGCATAGTTTATATAACCGTTTCATGAAGTGCCCGGAGTGGGAGGTTTTACTAGTCTTGGGATGTTGAATTCAGTATCAGAAAAAGAAAGAAGCAGCTGGTACCTCCAGGCCCATCATCCCCTTGGCATGGTGGCCTCTGGCTGAAGTTCAGCCCCCAATTCTGCTTATGGAAACTGCTCTGCTCCCCCAATCTTCCAACCCTCCCTAATCTCCCCCCACCAACAAACCACTTGTGGGAGTCCAAGCCAGCAGGCGGCTGGCCTTGCTTGGTAGGGGGGCAGCAGGAATGGGGTGGGAAGCAGGGGGGAGGTAGGGCATGGTGGGGCAGAGTCCAACATGCTTGGTTGGGAGCTACAGAGGAAGAAAAGACAAAATCTAGGTCAGAAAAAAGAGAGAGAGAGTAATTACTTACATTATTTTTTCCCAACATTTTTTTATTCTTCCAGAGCTTCCAAACTTCTCCACACACCTAAAGCAAGTAAGAAAACAACTAATGAAAATGATTCCTCTGCTTGGGGTGACACAGATCACCCGTTCTCCCCCAAATAAAACAGAAATCAACAGGCTGAATTTGTGGAAAATTTTACTCTACCTCATGTAGCTGGAGTTTCCTTCTGCTTAAAGAAAATCTGCTTCAAATCCTTCACATGTCTTAAGCCTTTTGTAAAGTCTCACATTCGTAGTTCTGAATGTCTTTTTTTTTTGCGGTACGCGGGCCTCTCACTGTTGTGGCCTTTCCTCCGCAGGAGCACAGGCTCCGGACGCGCAGGCTTCGGACGCGCAGGCTCAGCGGCCATGGCTCACGGGCCCAGCCGCTCCGCGGCATGTGGGATCTTCCCGTACTGGGGCACGAACCCGTGTCGCCTGCATCGGCAGGAGGACTCTCAACCACTGCGCCACCAGGGAAGCCCAGGGAAGCCCTGAATGTCTTTTAAGAGTGAGCACGATTTAGGCTTGAAGTTGAAGAAACTGGAGAAACCCATCCCTGGTTGTAAGTAAACTTACTTTTAAGTAACCCAATAGGGTAGTGTTTCCCGAGCAAAAAGACTGTTTCTTTCATTTTTTTTCTTCTGGCGAATTTAGTATTTTTTTTTAATTGAAGTATAGTTGATTTACGATATCATGTTAGTTTCAGGTGTACAATGCAGGGATTCAGTTATAAATATATATTCCTTTTCAGATTCTTTTCCCTTGTAAGTCATTACAAAATATTGAGTATAGTTCTCTGTGCTATGCAGTAGGTCCTTGTTGGTTATCTATTTTATATGTAGTAGTTTGTGTACGTTAATCCAACCTCCTTATTATACTAAGGTAATCATACTAAGTGAAGTAAGCCAGAGAAAGACAAATATCATATGATATCACTTATATGTGGAATCCTAAAAAAACGATTCAAATGAACTTATTTCCAAAACAGAAAGAGATGCACAGACATAGAAAACAAAGGGGAAAGGGGTTTGGGGGGAGGGATAAATTAGGAAGCGTGCTTCCTAACAGACTACCATTCTATGTTTTCCTTTTTCCTTTCATTAAAGTAGAAAACACACACACACACCACGTTTTTAAAAAAGAATTTTTAAACCATGCTTTCTCTGTGAAATCTTATCAAGTTAGAGAGTAAGTTACCAAATGAAAAATTGCATTGAGTTTTAAAAGGGAAAAATCCCACCAATTCTCAAAGCTCAGAGTCTTGAAGGTAATTTACGTTTCTGGTATCTGGCTTCATTGTATACATATTAAGCTCTCCAACAGTTGTATACAGTTTAAACCGACACAAAACAAAATGAAAAGATAAGAATAAAAGGAAACTCCCTGCTGCACTTTGCCCCAGGTCACTGTGTCAATTTGAAATAACAGAATGGAAAGAAACAAAGTAGAAATCACATTCTCCTTCCCAAAAGGGGGAGGCTGTGCTGGGTGATTAGAGAGAGAAACCCAAACCCCTGGCTGTGCAGGTGCCCATCACCCTCCTGCACAAGGTGAAAGGTTTGCGCGCATGTGCAGAACGGGCCACCCCAAAGCCAGGAACAATCTTCTCACCGAGGGTCCCTTGGCCAAGTGGACACACATGGGGCTCTTCCTTCTGCTTCCAGGCCAGAGAGACCTTTCTGGATGGTGCCCCCCAGATTGAAAAGAGAATTCGGAGGAGCCCTATGCTGCTTCCTCCTGGGAGTCTGGACAGCTACACGATTCCCCAGCCGAGGGCCAGGAGGCTGACCTGCTTATAAAAGGTGTCACCTAGACCTGGAGGGGCTGTGTGCATCCTCGAGGCGGTGGGGGGTAGGAAGGTGGGAGGTGGGAAGGAGGCCGGGGCTTGTGTGGGACCATCCTGGAGACCCAATGCAGGCTGGGTTTTAACTCTGTGTCCTTCATTTTCTCATCAACTTCTCTGGGTGGTTGGGAGACCTGATCTAAGCTCATCTGTCACTGCTATGGTGAGCTGTGAGGCCTTGTGTGTTAACCTCTCCGGGCCTCAGTTTCCTCTCCGGGAAAGGCGGTGATGTCCCTGGGCTTCAGGGCCGGCCTGGGCATCCACTAAGCTCGGCCCCCTGCAAGTTCTGTGACAGGGAGGCGAGACCTCTGGCCAGCATCTCTACACACAAATGAGGGAAAAAATAGTTCCTATTGGTGCCATTGAGACTAGGCGGCTGACTGAGATAATGCTTGTAAAATACTTAGGCTGGTGCCAGGCACACAATAAAGCCCAAAGTAAAACAAGTTTGTTTGCATGTGTGTTTGTTTAAAAAAAAAAATTATCCTTAAAAAAGGAGGTGGGGAGGAACTCAGCCAATCTGAGTGTCACAAAAGCATGCCTCCCATGAGACACTCTAATACGTTCAGAAGGCACACCAAGCCCGAATGAACTCGATTCATGCCAGCTGTGCGCTCGTAAAGGTTACCAGGTTACCACATCAAAAGGGGGCAGGAAGGGCCTCCCTGGTGGCGCAGTGGTTGAGAGTCCGCCTGCCGATACAGGGGACACGGGTTAGTGCCCCGGTCCGGGAAGATCCCACATGCCGCGGAGCGGCTGGGCCCGTGAGCCACGGCCGCTGAGCCTGCGCTCCGCAACGGGAGAGGCCACAGCAGTGAGAGGCCCGCGTACAGCAAAAAAAAAAAAAGGTGGGGGGCAGGAAATGCACGCAGAATTTTTAGTCATCCTTTCTGGGGGTTGAGACCTCAAAGTGTTGGGGCTCAGAAAAGGCAACTTTTCAAGAGAGCTTTACAAGATATCAGGTAAGTGGCAACATGGCAGAGCTCACCAACAGCCGGGGGTACGCGAGGCTCGCCATGAACTCCTGGTGACAGACTACATCACATGTCGGTTCCAAAAGCGTTGGGTGGTGAGCCAGGGAGGTAGCGGTGAATTCGGGGATGATGAAGACCCTGGTGATGTGGAACCAGTGTTTCTAACACAATATATTGCTGGGCATATCGACTTCATATCTCAGCCTAACCAAATGAACAGACTTGATCTTATAAGTGGACATTGGGACGCTGGAAAATTTTACCTTTGCATCAAAGAGTTAATCCAGTATTCTTTACAGATATTATATTTAGGCTCTTATATTCTTAGTAGTGATGCAAAGGTCTGATGGGGATGAGAACTTGGGGGATTTAAAGAGCTGAGGGGGGGCCCCGTGCATGTCACATACCTCTGGTTCTGCCTTCTAGCGTTTGCTTCCTCAGGCGCATGCTTTTTCTGGATCTCTCAGGATGTGCGTGCGTGCGTGTGTGTGTGTGTGTGTGTGTGTGTGTCTTGCTCTCGCGCTCTCCTCTCTGGCATCCTCCCGCCCCCTCCCCTGTCTCTCTCTGTCCGCACCCCCACAGACAATGTCCCTGATAATTATAGTTTATTGATTCTCCTGGTGTCTGCTGCCCCTGGCACTGTGTTCTTCATCTTAGTTGGGGCACCATCTCGTCATCCATCACAGCCTGCATTTCTTGGGAGGCAAAGTGCTGCGGGTTCCAATCCAGAGCGAGAGCTGCTGCCTAGACCAAGGCCAGGGAGCCTCTCAGAGGTGGGCTTCACCCCTCCCCCAGCTCCCTACCCCTCCCCTCGGCTAAGGCCCTGGGGGCTTAGTCAGGAGGGCAGCTGAAATCATCAGGAGAGCAGTAAACGTGTATTGACACTTACCACAGGCCAGGCACGCTGTAAGTGCTGTTCACCGGCCGTCTCCACATCCTTCTTCTCTTCACTACAAAGGAGGCTCAGAGAGGTGCAGGGCTCACCTGAAGTCACACAGCTGCTAAGCGTCACAGCTGGGATCTGCGCCCTGAGCCTGCACACACAGATCCCCAGCTAGCTCCTAAAAGGCGTAAGACCAATGAGGGGGGTGAAGCAGATGGTGTGAGCTGAAGGGAAAATGCCGCAAGACGCTGGTTAAAAAAAAAAAAAAAAATGTCCCCTGAGACTCGCATGACTGACAGATTCCCCACCCATTGCCACCCAGAAGGAGAGGGTCCCCAGCCAGCTCGAGCTGGTGCCCCAGCTGCTGTCGGAGACGACCTGGCTCCCAGGCTGTTTACTTCTCAGCCATAAACAGGAAGGCCATAAAAGGGGCCCCTTTGGGTCAACCACTCAGGGGTTTCTCTCTCCTCCTCTTCCTTTTCCTCCTCCCCCAGAACGTGTCCCCAGGCAGAGGGAGTGTTTCCTTTAGAAGGCTGCTACCTCCCAAGTGCTTTGTCCCTTTGCTTCGCCTGTCTCCCCTGGGCTGGAAATTCCCACTGTGAAAGTCTGTGCTTGGTGAATAGGGGTAGTCCTGGAACCCACCCCCGAGAGCCCCAGGACACAAGGTGACAGTGACAGATATGCAAGGACCCCCCCCCCAGTCTCCACTGCACCACCTACTTGTTGAAACTAATGGATAAGTAGAAATGACACATTTCCTGAAGAGAGAAAACTGCCATTCTAAAAGAAAACTGGGGAGAAAGCCTAGGATATTGAGAGGTGAGGAGAAAAGCCACGAAGGAAAAACTAGCCAACATGTTTCAAAGAACATTCTCTGTCCCATTCTTTGCCAAGAGATTCTGGGAAAAGAAGAAGGGATTCCACAGCCAAGCAGGGTGCCATGTTGCCCTCTCGGAAGTGCACGGCGCTCGTGGTTTATTAAAGTTCTAAGAAATCGCTCAAAGGGCCTCGTTTCATCGTGTGACTCGGTTTTCCAAACACCTTGGCTTCCAAGCTTCTATTTCCACTGATGGTCTGTTTATTCTTACGGCATGTCACGTTCCCCTCTGTGCCTTGGGAACCTGGTGGTTAATGCGTGAGGTCAGATGTTCTGGAAGCATACTGGTCTCATCTGACCTTGACTTTTCTTGTCAGAGCCTTAGTGTTAAGAGTCACGTGGACATGACCTTCCTTCTTAACTGCTCATTGTTTCATTCCACAAGAACGTGCTGAGTCTCACAGACAAACAGCGGAAAAAGAGACAAGGCAGATGGAAATACCTTGGGCTCATCAGGGATTTATGAAGGACCTTTGAGTCCAAGCAGATCCCCTGTTTCCAGGAAGCCCCTTCTCTCTTTGACTCAATGACCCTCGGCCATATCTTGCTCAATCCCACAGGCTCACGGTGACAGCCAAGCTCCCAGGTATGCATCACACAGACGGATGAGTGTTTCCTCGAGGGGTACTTGTGTGTGAGGCTGGCAGTGTCACAGAAAAATTTAAATAACCCTAACAAAACATTTTCTACGTTTTTGAGTCCTTGAAAATGTATGTGACTCTCTTTCCTTCCAGGAACAGACCCAAGCCCAGTCAACTCACTGCCTGAGACCTCTCCTCTCTGGACACGGGCATCAGCCTGCAACCCCTCCTGCCCAGTCCTACCAGCCCTCAAAGGCTTTCTCAGACCACTGTATCTGTCCCCGCCCCCTTTCTCTGTCCTTCTCTGTCTAACTCCGTCACTTCACACATACCTGTTCCTGGCTTGAATTTTCAGCCGCTTTCTGGTTTTTTGTTTGTTTGTTTTTGAGTGAGAAGTTGGAGGGTGTAAGGTCTCAAACCGGTGAACCAAATCAGGCTCACTGATGTGCTGGTCTTGCCGTGCTCAGGAAAAGAAAATGACTCCAATCAGCTACCTAAGTATAATAATCAGGATTTCGCATTAAAACTCTGGATTTACAGCCTCTCTTTTAAAAAAAATCAGAAGATCTGGCAACAATTGGTTCACATTCCTCTTTTACAACCGTCAGCTGGAGCTGGGTAGCAGCCTGTAGGTGGGACAAATATCTTCAGATTACGAAAATGGGAACAACAATAGACCCCTACCTATATCAGTGAGGTTAAGCTAGGAATGCTGTGGTTAAAAAAAAAAAATCTCCAAGATCTTCGGGAATTAATTTAACAAATTCTTATTTCTCACTCATGCTCTGTGTTTACTGTGGATGGACACAGGGCAGGGGGAGGGGAGGGGATGCTCTAATCACTGTAGGGATGTAATGACTCAGAGCCCCAGGGCAAAGGAGGGTCCATCTTAGCACACACCCCCATCTTCCATTCAGGGACCCTGAACATCAGGGCTGGGGAGGAAAGTGGAGAATCACACACTGACTCTCAAAACTTCCTCTTGGAAGTGACACACATGAAGTTTATTCACAGCCCATGGACTGATGCAAGTCACGTGGCCTGGCTAACTTCACGGGGGTAGGAACATACAGCCCTAACCTCTGCCGAGGAGGAAGAGGGAACTCAGGCCGACTTACCGTGATGCTTCCGAGCCCTTCTCTTGTGTGCCTTCCAGGACCCTGTACCTAATTTTATATTGGTAACTTTGTATTCCTGTTCTTGAAGAAGGTCCCCAAATCATATAAGCTTCAGGCCCTACAAAACCTGGACCCACCTCTGGCCAGAAACTTCCTCAAGACCTCATGGGCTTGTGGTTGGGATGAAGTGAGTGAACTCAGGGCACTTTCAAGACAGTGTCCAGCAGTGGGTCTGCACTCAGTCAGGGTTGGACTCTATTATTATTAGGACAGAAGTAAACACGCAGTTCTGACTCATGCTGGACACAAAACACACACACACACACACACACACACACACACACACACTACATTTGCTTGGTAAGGAACTCTGATTCATCAGGAGTGATCATTAACCAACATGGGGAATTGCCGTCATACGATGGCCAAGTATTGTGTGTGAGTGTGTGTGTGTGTGTGTGTGTGTGGTGTGTGTGTGTGGTTTGTGTGTTGGGGGGATCCTTGAATGGAAAGTCAGGCCACCTGTGGTCTTGAAGGAGTCTTGTCCCTTTCCCGGACCTCAGGCTCCCCTTGTATCCATGGAGGTGGTGCTGGATGACTTGTCTGCTACATGATGCTAAGGTAGGGGCTGCAGAAGGGGTGGTGGCAGCACAGGGAGGAAGCTACTTGTGGCAGAGAAAGCAGATTACTTATGGCAGCGGTCCCACCTCTGCAAACCACCCATCTGGGAGGTCAGCCCGTAGACATTGTTCCTCTCAGTATTATAAGCCTGTGTGTCTTGCTCTCAGTCTTCCAAATAAAGCACCCCTGCCATCCACTTCCAGCAGCCTCCAGGCACCCTGCTCCCACACACTGTCACTGGCTCACAGCTATGAGTCCATTTTCTGACAAGCTTTTCTGGTCAGAGACAAGGGATGAAAGCAAGGACCTTTCTGACGAAGCAGTCAGACCCTTTGCCGGATGTGTCCTCTGAATTATTTTTTTCCTCCTCCTTTGCGAGTTCCCACCTGCAATGTCTCCCAAGGTTCACGTTTTTTTCCTATTTGAAAGCGGGAGGAAGTAAAGGAACTCCGCCCCCCACCCCAAGTCACAAATAACAGCCCCCTTCAAGTCGCCTTGCGTGCATTTACTGGCTGAGTGTCTCGGGCCAAGTCCCTCCGTCTCCCTGCGTCTACTTCCTTGCCTGTAAAAATGGAGACACCTGCCCTGCCCTGTCTGAGCATCGCTGGCAGGACCTGATTAGACAGAACCTTATAAATGTGATGGGGTAGGGAAGAGGGAACTCAGTTCATTCTGCTTTGATTTCTCTGAATCAGCATGTATTCGTTTTTTATTGCTGAATGATGAATGAATTACCACACACTTCGTGGCTGAAAACAAGACCCGTTTATTGTCTCACAGTTCCTTGGGGCAGGCTCACCTCGCTCTTGGCTCTCCGTGCCAAAATCAAGGCCAAAATCCAGCCGTCGGCCAAGCTGGACTCTTGTCCGGGGAGAGGGGGCTCTGGAAGAATCTGCTTCCAGGGTCCCTCATCTTGTTGGCTCAGTTCCCGTCCTCGTGGCTGCAGGTCTAATGCCCCAACATCTCTGCTGGCTGTCAGCTGGGCATCACGCCCAGCTTCTCCGGGCCTTTCGCATCCCTTCCCACGTGGTCCTCTTTACCTTCAAAGCCAGGGGGCAATGGGACTTCAAACCATCTCGCTCTTTCGATCCAGAGCTCAACTGATTCGGTCAGGCTCACGGAGATCATCTCCCTGTCGTAAGGTCAATGTATTTAGGACCTTATTTCCATCTGCAAAAGCCCTTCACAGCAGTAACTGCATTAGGGGTTGACTGGATAACCAGAAGAAGAGGATCTTGGGAAGAGGGGAGCATTTTTAGAATTCTTCCCACCACACAGTGAGCCTGCAAATGGATTTCACAAGAGTGAGATGATACCAACCGTTCTGTGAAGGAACGAATGCATAGCCAAATAATTTGGGGAAACACTGGGTTGAGCAGAGTGAAACCAGTTTTGTTGGCTGGGTTTTCACTTCAGGACATAGTACGTTTTCCTGCTATGATACCTGATATTCCTCATAACCCAGTTTGGGATACAATTATCTGATTTTAGTAATTAATTTTAGCTTTCTGGATAGCCAAGGACCAGGGTGATATATAGGGAATTCCTTATATCTTTATTCATCAGTTTTTAGAGACTTGTGACCTCACAATTCTCAGTTGACCCATTGCCTCTCGGTGTCCTTCAAGGCATCATCTAGAATGACTGGTTACCAGAAGAGGTTAATTATCTGTGGTCCTCTAAGGGGTCTCCATCCCCCTTCCTCCGAGGGAGGGTCCAGTTATGCCTCACTGGCCCTAAGAGGGCTGCAGTGTCCGTAGTCTGATGGCACTCACTGCCTCAGAGGCATCCTCCGGCCCCAGAACTCAGTTTGCTTTTGGTTAAGTCTGAAAGTCTAAAGCGAGAGCTGCTCCTACAAAGCCCAGAGGGAAGGGATGGTGCATGTAGCTGAAACTGCACACCACAGCAGAGAGGACTGCCTTTTCTTGGAAGGTAAATGCCCCTAGCGAGCAGCTCCATCCCCTGCTGCCCCTTCTCCCCTCCCTGGCGCAGGCCTGACACCAGCCAACGTCCCAGAGCTGCAGCTTAGGCCAGACCTGTGGCCACCCATGACTTAACCCTGTACATTCAGGTTAGGAACTTAGGTGCAAGTTTTACATTATCTCACCCGACATTGACTCCAAAATAAAGTTTGTTTTCAGTTCTTATCTGTGACTCCATGCTTCATTTCAACTCGTGGTTTATTTTCCTTCTAAGGATCCACCCAGCCATCTTTTGGGTAAAGAGCAAGTATGTTCTGGGCGCTCTAATAGACTGCAACTTCAGATGGAAGGTCAGTCTTGCTGGAGGCATGTGATTAAACATTTCAACAGTGCCGCAAACTTATCAACAGACTCACGGAAAAAAAAAAAAGGAAGTGATTTTGTTCTCTCAGCTTGTGTTTCAGAGTATTTTACTACTGGGGTCAAATGTCTGTCAAAGATTTTCGAAGCCCAAATTTGGCTTTGAACAACCTAAAAGGTTCCTGTAATGCACCCTGCGTAATGCCCCCTGCGTAGGGCCCTATAAGCAGCCCAGGATTTTGCCTGTATATGTCTCACTATCCAGTTCAATATCACCATGGCGCCTAAAAGGTTTTTAATACAGATATTAAATATATCCATATCATCACTTCACTGAGAGCCTGGGCTGTGTTTTTTCCTCTGGGGTCTTCCGAGCTATTTGCTGCTGACATACACTATTAAAAAATAAACCTACCTTGAGGAACTAGTCGTTTTACACGGTATTAGGACTAATGTTATCGTTTAAGTAGCTCCGGAGATTTGCCAACTACAGAGGTCCCAGATAGCGATGGAAACATGATCACGTGAGATAATCTTCTGTGCAGAAATGACTTTCATCATCTGTAATATGTCGTTTAGATGCTTATTTAAGACTTACACTATTGAACAAATATTGATGCCTTCAACAGAATAAAAAGCCTCAGTGCCGTGGTGAGATAAAGGATCAGGTTCACTTCCGGGGCTTGGGACTGGACTGGGTCTGAAATATCCCCGGCATCTGTGTCGTGATTAGGGAAGAAGGGTGGAGGGGAAAGAAGCTCCACTTCAATTTCTCTACCTTCCCTGTAGGAATCTGCGGGCACTGGTAAGTACAAGTTTAAGAAATCTGCGCAACGACCTTATAAAGGAGGTAATATTTTTTAATCCCCATTTTACAGATGAGGAAAACTGAGGTTCAGCAAATTTTCTTAAACTGAAGTTCAAAGAAGGTTTGAATCACTGTTGGGATATGGCAGAACCAAGATTTGAATGTGGTTCTGACTCCAAAGTCCATCTGCACTATACAGGTATCGTCCTCACTATTTGTAGAGGGACCAGGATTCTGACAGCTCGCTCTACTCCGCCCACAGGGCAGAGAAATTTATGATGCAATTCAGCATTTATTCATCCATCTATTCAGGCAACCAATAAATATTTCTTAAACATTTCTAATGCACTAGGCGCTGTGTTAGGCGCAGAGCATATAGCAATGAAAACGGTCCCAGTCCCAATGCAAAAGTCAGGTGTCCATATGCAGAGTCTCACAGTTTGGCAGAAATGGGATGCCCACATTGAATGCCTGAACAGCTTGGTAGAAGTCAGTGCCCATGTTGCCTGCCTGCACAGTTTTGAGTAATTTTGACAGACTGGATGGGAACAAAGTCCTCTTCATCCCATCTTCAACCCATAACATCAGGCTTGGAGCTCCCAAGAGATGCAGACACCACTACTCCATACACATAACTAGCTTCTGTGGTTTACTCTTATACACCATGACATCCATCCACTGTCTATCTGACCCTCCTAACAGCCCAGGAGAGTAGGCAATAGTAGCCCATTTTACAGATGAGGAAACTGAGGTTCCGCGAGGTGAAATGATTTATCCAAGATGGAGGGATATAGTGGAGTGAGGACCTGGGCCTGATCCTGATTCTCCCTCCTCCCCCCACTCCCTGCCCCCATGAACCCATTACAAAGGATAACATCATCTGAGAGCTTGCGGCTTGCCAGTCCCTTTCAGGTCGGTACTGTTATTATGCCCATTTTAGGGTCCCTTTGAAAAAGGCAATTCGTTCTCGGTAATGATTTGCCAGGTCTGGTCGTGATGCTACTACTGTGGGGACAGAACCCTTATTAAAGGCCAAACATTAAAGAGGATCTCTCTTCTCATCCCTCTTTGCCTCCCTTGCCTCTCAGACGCTCAGATTCCTGCAGCCTCACCAGAGCTGGGGCTACTGAAAGAGCCTTTTCAGAAAAGTATGGGGATCAATTTGTATATGAAAAAGAAAAATAATTTGCATGAGGGGGTCCAGGCGGAGGGGAGAAAAGGGGATGAAGAGAGGACACCAGGCCTGGTTCTGGTGAGGGAGTGGTAGCGACGGGGTGGGCCTCAGGTTAAGCTGCCTAGCTGGTCCAATGGGATTTGGCAAACTCAATTCCTGTCTCATTGCTAGTCATTTTTACCTGATGCATTAGCATATACATATGATATCTGTTATCCTAATTATATCTATTTTCCCAGGTACAGACAGACATACCGCAGAGTTGGGGGCCCATTAGCAGATCACACGGGCCTCTGCAGCTGTGTTTTGATTAGCAGAAAAGGTTCTTTGGCATCCGAGAACTGAAATCACCTTTTAGGGTGTGACAAGTGCAGTCGAGGGTCTCACAAGTGAAAATCAGAGGTTTCTCTGAGGAAGGAACGACCACAAAGAATTAAAAGGAGAATAACCTTTAATGGTTTCAACTGTGAAAGCTCAGTCGCGCTTAAGGCCTGCCATCCATCAGGCAGTGTGGCACTGAGCTCTCCGCGGGCCTGGATTCGCCCCCAACCCGGCTTGGCTTCTGGGAGGAGGGGAAGGCCGTGGGAGCCCCCAGGGGGAGCCCAACCCACCATTTGTCCAGGCTGGGCTCCAGTGGGGGGGGGGGCGGGCGGCGGGGGAGACGGGGGGGCAGGGAGGTGGGCGGCCTTGAAGGTGAAGAGGCCAAGGATGGTTGGAGAAGATCAGCCACTGGCCTCAAATGACTGGTAAAGGATATGCAAATCATTATGCAAATCACCAAAGCCGTCTTTTAGACCCTGAGGCTCGGGATTCCTTTTAGAAGCCATGTAGGTATTTTCTTGTTTGCGTGCTCCCACCATGGACTTCTTGCCCACGCTCTGGCAGCTTCCTTGGGAGGGCTGTGTTTAATGCTACAAATGTGGCTTATGGGTCAATACCTTAGGTGTTAAGGGTGTGAATCCTTTGTAATAGATGGCATGTTCATAAGTTCTATCCTAGTTGACCCTTGACCACTCTCTAAAGGAGTTTGAGCAGGTTTTGTGACCCCAGTGGTACTGAGCCAACAGGTATTACAATGGGCTTCCCTAAGGTCAAACAGCCAGGCTGTGCGTGAGCCCTGCCTTGAACCCAGACTTGCGTTTGATGCTATTCTCTCTACATTTCCCTGATGGAAATATTACACACCAGAATGGTGGAGGGACCGGTGAGGCAAGGAGCATCAGGAGAGGGGATTCTCCACCTTCTTGTGCCCCCTTCCGAAACAGTGGTGAGGTTTCTCACTGGAAAGGTCCAGGTTGGAGAAGGGAGCAGGACTTTGTGGATTGGAAATACTTCTCAGGTGATGACGATGCGTTCCCAAGTACGTCTGATTGAGAGTTACTCATTAATTCATTTTTTCCTTCAACAAATATTTATTGAGGACCTACTATGTGCCAGGCATTGTTCTATGCAGCTTCAGTCAACTGGGGGCAGACGAGTATCAATTGTGCTAAGGGTGATGACGGACGAAAACAGACCAGCTAAAGCCCAGTTAGACAGGACAGTCTCTCTGAGGAAGGGCATCTGAGGCAAGAACTTTCAGGGAGCTTGAGCCAGCCTTGCAGGAGCTGAGAGGGGAGGCTCCTAGCAGGGGAGTATAACACAGAGGTTTGGGAGCAGAAAGGCCAGAGTTTAAGAACCAGAAAGGAGGTGGGCCTGGCTGGGGCTGCGTAGGACACGGTTTTGGAAGAGCGGATGGTAGAGATGAGTTTGGAAAGGGAAGAAGGAACCCAGGGGAGGCCTCAGAGGTCTTTTCCAAAGGTAGTTTAAGCTTCCCCCGACTTGGTGGCTCACAAACAACACTTTTTAAAAAACAACGAAATCGATTAGAATAGTATAATATATACTATGCAGACGTTCTCAAACTTTAGCATGTAACAGAATCACTTGGAAGGCTTGGTAAAGCAACCAGAACTTCTGATATAGCCTGTCTGGGGCAGGGCCTGAGAATTTGCATTTCTAACAAGTTCCCAGGTGATGCTATTCCTGCCGATTCGGGACCACATTTAGGGAACTATTGTGTTAAGCCTGCGGCACCTACATTAAGGGCAAGTTTTGTTTCTTGACACCCTTGTTTCAGTAATATATGTATTTATGTGTACTAGAATCTTGACATAAAATGTATTTTGTAAGAGTGGGTCATGTTCAAAAAAGTTTGAAAGCCCCTGAACTAAAGACTTAGGACCTTTCTCTAGAAGAGAAATCATCATCCTTTCATGCTCTAAAGGCTCTGCTGGAAATCTTGTGACTTCCCTAGAAATGAATAAGCCAGCAAGTATGTGAATGAAAACTGAAATCAAAGAAAATCCAGCTGGAATAGGAAACAAGATTCTCCTCGTTCATAGGTCCACCTTGACCTTCATCCTACCGAGCCTTCTAAAATATTGTGTCGCTCTTGGTCCAGAGCCCAGGATCACGCAGCCCCTGTGCTCCCTGGCTCCTGGCTTCCGTGCTCAGCGGCACCCTGGCTGCTGTGGCCCTGCTTTCCTGCCCTGGTACCATCTCCATGGGGCTGCCATTCTCTGGAAGGCCCAGCAGCATTCAGTCCTTAAGGTGCAAACCCACTCACCTGTGGTGTCCTGCGGCTCAGATGGTTTTCCACACACACCTGTCGAATGGCTTCCTCTGCACTGCAGCCCTGCTTCTCCTGTGAGCTACACTGGGCTCCAGGTCCCCATGAGAAACTGAAGATGAGTCCCAGCTTCTCACTCCCCTGGTCAGTTCTGACATCAATTATAAAGAGTGTCTAATCCCCATTCAGAAACAAACTGTCCTGCTGGGGAAGTTGAGGGCTTCTCTCTGGAAGCCCGATAGAAAGGCAGCAGCTTCTGGAATCTACAGTGTTTTAGTTGGCTCAGCCAGCAATGAAAACGTACATAGATCGGGTAGCTTCTCAACTGCAGAAATGTATTTCTCACAGTTCCGAGGCTGGAAGTCCAAGATCAGAGTTCCAGCATGGTTGGGTGAGGGTCCCCTTCCAGGGTGCAGACTACAGTCTTCTCATTGTGTGCTCCACATGGTCGCAAGACAACCAGAGAGCTCTCTGTGATCCCTTTTATAAGAGCTCTAATCCCATTCATGAGGGCTCCACCCTCATGCCTTAATTACTTCCCAAAGGCCCCACCTCTAATACAGTCCCGTTGGGAGTTAGGATTTCAACATATGAATTTGGAGGGGACACAGTCAGTCCACTGCATAGTCTAACTCAGGAGTCTGGAAACTTGCGTTGATTCATTCAGTGTCTTTCCTAAGCACCTACTGTGTGCAAGATGCTATGGCTATCACAGTGGTAAACATGAAAACACAGATCTCATCTCGCTACTGCTCACAATGGGTTCACTTCCAAGAAACTTCCCCAACTTGCTGAATAACCTGGGCCAACCGCCACCCTTCTTAGGAACTTGGCACTTCCTGTCGGGCACAGTAGGGGGCATGAAATGTTAAGAGCTGGAAGGTTTCACAACAGTAACTGAATCCCATCTCCTCTTCCTATAAATGGGAACTTGGGTCACAGTGAAGGAAAGGGACTTGCCCAGGGTCATACGGTGTGCTGCTGGCAGAACTGGCTGCGAGGCTGGTCTGAACCTCAGAGGCCTGCCTCTCACCTGGCTTTCTTACACTCCTGCACGTGGTCCCCCCCGCCAAGCCCGGCCTTCTCTCCTGATCTCCTAGGGCTATTGGGAAGATAAATAAGTTGGTCTAAGTGGAAATACACAAGGTGCCTGCAAGGCGCGGTGGACAGCAGGCAGGTGCTGACTTCTTGGGATAAGCTCTAATTTAAATGGTGTCCCCGATATCGGGCTGTCAGAGCCCAGGCCAGGGGGAGTTGAATCCCCACCTCTCCCCTTCTCACTGATTGCATTTCTTCCCATCTGCTGACCCCTCACGACACAGTTCAGTGGTGCCACATCTGGGATGCCTTTCCCAGTCCTCCAGCTGGAAAGCGCCAAGCTCTCCCCTCTCAAAGTAGCCAGCTTGTGTCTGTCTTTAATACTCCTCTCATTCTGAATGGAGGAGTGTTTATTTGTTCCATCACTTACCTGCCACATCCATGCAAAGCCAGAAGAACTAAGGTCTGGAGCATGTCAGAGATCTAGACACAGCCTAGAAAAAGAAGCCCATGCATAGGTAACTGGCATGGTGCACAGTGAACGTAAGAGCCGAGGTCCTTGGGAGCCCAAATGAGTTGTATGCGTATCTGTCTTCCCCACCAGTCTGTAGTCCCTTGAGAGAAGGGACTGTGCTATATTCATCTGTCCAGCTCTGTTAACCACCTTCTCCTGAAAGGTCTAGCAGCTTTCTCAGAGAATCCTCAGGAGGGAATGGGTGAGGTCACAGAGACTTCTGGTCTCCTTGGAAAACTCCAGGCAGAGCCAAGTCCACAGAGTCACAAGGAAAATGCCCTTGCTCTCTCCTGCTGCCCCCTCCCCCCGATGGCACTAGATGATTGTGATGGAGTCTCTGGGATTGTCTTCCCAGAGCCGCCCTGCTCCCCATCTCCCACTGTTCACATGGTCATCGAGGGAGCCACTCTGTAAGTCCACTGTGACTCCTGAGCACAGGTGACAGGCCTGGGGATGGGCGCCTGAGCCTCAGTGAGCCCATCAGAGACCTTTCAGCGATCCCTGAAATTAAAACTGAAAAAGAGCAGCCGGCCTCTTAGAGTGAGGCACGGATTGTTCTAGACGGCCCCACCCCTTCCATGAGGGTGTCAGAAATGGAAGAAGGCCAGTTGCAAGCGGATAGGATGGAGCAGGTGCTCCGTGAGAAGCACAACAAGAGATGCAGCATTCTGACGTCATTTGAGTCCCACATTTCATTGGTTCCTGAGGTCTTGTTGCATTTTTTCAGAGATTCTCTAGTACCTATTTAGGTCCCCTCTTCCGTCTTCCGTAAATTGGTTCAACTTGAGCTTCTGTTGCTTGCAACCTACAGCATCCTGATTAATGTACATTACTGCTCTGGGGAGTCTGTCCACTTGGAAAAAGTCATGCCTTTGGGGCTTCCCTGGTGGCGCAGTGGTTGAGAGTCTGCCTGCCGATGCAGGGGACACGGGTTCGTGTCCCGGTCCGGGAAGATCCCACACGCCGCGGAGCGGCTGGGCCCGTGAGCCATGGCCACTGAGCCTACGCGTCCGGAGCCTGTGCTCCGCAACGGGAGAGGCCCGTGTACCGCAAAAGAAAAAAAAAAAAAAAAAAAGGCATGCCTTTGGTGGAGTTTCTTCTCTGCCCTATCCCAAACCAAGAGTCACTCCGGGATGGTGCCAGTAACTGTGTTAGAAGGAGACAAGCTGTGTTTAAAAACAACACTGAAAAATAAAATGAGCCTCTACAGGTAATGGAAGGTGGTTAGCAAAGTTCCAGGGCAGAGTGTCTGTGATAGGTGAGTCTGGGCCATAGATTGGTCCAGTTCTAAGTCCAAGCTGGAAAGGATAATGAACAAATAATGTATCTTCATTCTGTCTATACTGTAGCTATGTCGTAGAAGTATTTATTAGCTAGACAAAGAGAGAAACTGGATCATAGGCATCAGTATGGTGAAAATATTGACTGGCCTGGGTCCTTGTTATAAGTAGAACGTGAGTTAAACTTACATGCATTTATGGATATTTAAATGCATTATCATTCCCATAGTGGACCATGCTCAGCTCCCCCATATCTGAATCTCTTCTCTGTCATCTTGGAAAAGTCATGCAGTTTGGGGTTTGACTCCAGCTCCAGTGACAGGTCTGAGGTTAATCACAACCAGCCTGTGTTTTAGTTGTGGTCACGTGACCTGGTTCCGGTCAATGAGACCGAGGGAGAGATTTGCTGGAAGCTTCTGAGAAAGTTCTTCCATGCACTTTAGGGAGAGAGAGAATAGGAAAGTCTACTTCCACTTTCCCCGTGAGATACGAACAAGGAAGCAAGGAGCCTGGATGCCTGTGTTTACCACCCTGCAGCCGCGTGATGAGGTTGGCACAGGTTCCCTGACGTCACGGCCGAGGCCCTGGATCCACCAGCGCGGGGTCTGGAGGCTTCCTTAGTGTTACATCGGTCTGAGGAGAATATCGTGTTACTGTCAGCTGAGCTCACCCTAACGGATGCACTCCCTACTGCAAGGAAGAGCCACTTCGCGGTTAAGAGCTCAGCGTCTGGGCTCTGAGAATTCTGAGTGCACATCCCAGCTCTGCCACTTGATGTCTGTGTGAAACTGGGCCACCTACCCAACCCTTCTGAGCATGTTTGTTCATCTGTACAATGAGGCCATTAATGTTACTGTGAGGGATATTTGCCAATGGAGGCTCTCTAGAATCCATCACCCCCCAACATTCAACGCCTTTGGGGGGGTTCCCAATGCGGTGTAGTATTGGTGAAAGATAGAGCCTGCCTGGCATTATCGATGCTTAACAGACAAGAGCTTTATTCTCCTGCCCTGGCCTAGCCACATGGCAGGTCTCGATGCAAAACTCAGCAAATCCAGACTGAGTGACTAGGACCTGGACAGGACTGGAAGTTATTATGGTGATTGGAGCAACACAGGGGGTGCCTGGACCAGCTCTCCCCTGCCGCCTGGCCCTCTGGGGCTCACTGGGTTCCTGCCCCTTTCCTCAGCCTTGAGTTCCAGCCTTCTGACAATTACCAATGAGGAAAAGTCTCCTGAAGTGCAAGAGTTATCTCTCATATTGGTGGCCCCCAATGTCCTTCCAAATAAACTCCCTCCTTCTGGAACGGCAAGTCAGCCTGGGTTGTTTGCAGCCAAGAAGACTGCCAGATAAAAGGGCCTCCTTTGTCAGGCTGTTGTGAAGCTTAACTGAAATTGCATTTGGAAAGCATCGCACTGAATGCCCCGCTCAGTACATATCAGCTCTTGAGATGATTACAGACTCAGATGGCCCCCATGAAGGGATGATCTGAGTTAAACACAAGGTTTGAATTGACCAGCAAGGGTACACAGAATCCTAGTTGCCGAATTGGCAACTCTTCCCTCCACACTCAGACCCTGGCTGCTTGGGTTCTCCTGTTTGCCGTATTCACCGTGAATTGGCGATACAGGATGAACAGGATGGAAGGGTTCACCAGCCCTAACGTGAAAATCACTCCCCGGTCTGGGGACACCCAGCCAGTGGGCAGCATGAGGAAGACAGATGAAGGTGAAGGGACAAGGGCTCGAGGGCAGAGGTCCAGCTCCAGAGTTCAAACATTTATCCCAGGGACACGTCCTGCAACCGCTCTGCCTGGCCTCTTTATCACCAAGCACGCTTTGAAACGGTCGAACCTGCTTTTTACCTGAGAGGTAAGAGTCATATGAGGCTGTACGTTGTCACCGGGTACATTTCAGACAAAAAGGGACCATTGCCATCGACGACATCCTCATCGACAGCATCTCTTTCTTCTTCCTAACATTTCTGGAGCTATTAGTAAACCCCAAGGGCGCGCGGCACATTTTCCGCACGTTAGTTCTTTATCAACCGCCTTGTGAGGCCAGGTACTATTATTGTCATGAATAAAATGATGCTGGGGGAACTTAGGTGACTTGCCCAAGGTCAACTAGCTAACAAGTGATGGAGCCACAGTTCACTGCCAGGATTGGCCACACCCTTAACCGCTCAGCTATACCTCGGCCGCTTGCTCCAGGATGCCCTCTTCTACACTTGACACTCACACATTCTGACTCTAATTTCAGCCTGCCTTATTCTCAACAGACCTTTCTCTGCAGCCTTAACAGCCACAGAACAGAACTTTTGCTAAAGTACCTTTGCGGTTTTTATTTGGAAGATGCCCTGGTTGGGACTGGTGGTAGATCCCATCTCTTCTACATTGTAAACTCTTATGTACGCGCCATAAACATGGCCCCTTGAGGCTGATGGCGATATATTGATCGTGGCCATTGAATCCCATGTGCAAAGGCAGAGGGTTGGGTACACTTTCCCGCGAGTTTGGGCTGTAGGCTTCGGGTATGTAAATCTCCCCTGGCACACCAGTGCTGGGGGTGCTAACAGAAAGCATTATTTTACGAATGGGATTCTCAGGCGTTTCACCCCAGAGTAATTGCTTTCAATCCTATTTAACAGGGGTCCAATGTGTCAATGGTGGGAAAATGAATCACAGCCACACCACTTTGATGAGGGAAAAAACCAGAAGAGGCATGCATCTTTCTGAAAGGTCATTGTGCAGGCAGGCCCGGGAGGTCCCCGTGGGAGGCACAGACTGGTGGTCCGCCTTGGGGAGCAACCTTGAGGACTGTCCGGTACACGGGCACCCAGGGGGGCAGCTGCAGCCACCAGTTCCTCACGGCTGGGGCTGTGCTGCCGCTCCTGACTCTTTACTCCTCTTTCCTTGCTCCAGGGAGGCAGGAGCACAGCCGATCAATAAGATGCGTTGACGGAGGTGCCTGCGGCATGGCCATTTCTCAGCCTGACACGGATGGCATCGTCACTAGCAGTGAGAGGCTGCCGGAAACAGGATGGAGGCTCGTCCCCCGGCAGGCCTGTCTGCCCTCTCTGATAAACATTCCCCCGCGCAAGCTCACAGCGAAGAAACCAATTCCAGGAGGCATCGCGCCACCAGCCTGTCACCTGGCCTCCCACAGCCCGGTGGGCGTTTCCTTGTGTTGTCTAACAGCTCCTCCCGGGCTTGCTGGCACTGACCAGCCCATCTCCAAGGAGCCTCCCTCCGCTTTGATTCCCATGGGTCGCGTGGAGAGAGCAGATCGCCCGGGGAATGCCGGTGGAGGGTTGGTGGTGGTTCCTGGCTCCCAGGGAGGTGCTGCGGAGACCCAAGTGCTGTGGAAAGGCGTTCCAGATTAAATTACTCCGGGGAGGCCACATCGCATCAGGCCTTCCTCATTTTTTGGAGAGGAAAAGGCATTATGCTGCCAAAGTGTTGCCTAACAGGCTTTTTTTCCCTTCTTCTTCTGTCTTAAAAAAAAAAAGTCTAGATGGTGCAGCCAAGGTGGGGCTAAGCATTCCGTCTCCCCACCCCCACCCCCACCCCCACCCCCGGCATCCCTTGCTGCGCTTGGTCAGTGAGATGGGAAGCAGACAAGAGCTCTAGGGCCTCGTTCTGAAACAGACAACACAGGCACACACCCGCTGGGGCCCTTTTCTCCCTCCCTCCCTCCCTGCACATGTTGAATGGGCAAACACAATCGCCTCACCCACAGCATCCTTACTATAAACGGCAGTGGGAATGGCAGGGAAGCTCTCACTGGCCTCGATTTGAACCCATAGCATTAAAAGGCTAGAGGCCTTAAAAGTTAAGAAAATAGCATAATGAGATTATTCCACTCCAAAGTCAGTTTCGAGACCTCTAGGGTACTCACAGGTGGAGTTGGGTAGAGTATTCTCTAGAGGAAAAACTATCTAATCCAGAGTTTCTCAGCCCCAGCGCTATGACATTTATTTTAGGCTCCATAACTATTGGTCGTGGGGAGTGGTCCTACGTACGGTAGGATGCTCAGTGGCATCTCTGGTCTCTACTCACTAGGTGCCAGTAGCAACCCCTCCCCCAGTCATAACAACCAAAAATGTCTCCAGACACTGCCGCAAGTCCATGCAGGTGGAAACTGCCCCCAGGGGAAAACCACTGCTTCAAGCAAAGGTGCAGAGGTGGGAATGAGTCTGGTATGTCCAGGATCTAGAGAGAGACATTCCAGAGCCACCCAATTAACACCCACATCGTCCAGTTGCCAAGAGAACTAAAAGAGATGGAAAGGATTTCATAAAACAACCCTCATCTACGCAGCAGCTACCTTTTCTGGAGCACCGCTCACGTGCCGAGCTCGTGCAATGCCTACCAAGTGTTAGTGGTTATTAACGCTAGCTCCAGGCATGGGTGACTCAGAGTAACGGGCAGCCAGAGGGATCATTTTCACCAAATATGGCCAACGTGGGATACCACCACAAGGCCACACTCACTGCTGCATGAGAAGAAAGGGCATGTGCTTTTTGGACTTGGGATATCTCTGGAACCAGGATGAGCTGCAGAACTGAGCCGTGCTCCTATTGGAAGATCACTGGCCTAGGGGACCCCTTCCCCCCCCACCCCCCCACCTCACATGCCTTGTGCACTTGCTGGCCACTTAGTTCAACCCTCACTACACCAAGAGTGATCCATGACCTGAAACATCCCCATCAGCCGGGAGCTTGTTAGAAGTTTGGAATCTCAGGCCCCAGCCCTGACCTTCCCATTCAGAATCTGCATTCCGACACGATCCCCAGGTCATTTCTGAATGCACTCAATTTGAGACAACTGCTTCATCCTAACAGTGCAAGGCTGCTAGCATCTGTCAGCATTTTAGAGTGTGCAGAGATGCATAACTTTCTCTCGTTAGATTCATTCATTCCACAAATATGTATCGAATGCCTACCAGGTGTCCTGCCCTAGTGGAACCGACAGTCTTGTGGCTCTTCACCACCGCCCAGACAGGTGACCTCGCAGATGAAGTCCCTCGGGTTATACAGGAGGGACGTGAAGCTCCAAGAGCTTAAGAGACTTGGGGAAAACCGGAGCAAGGGTTTTAACTCAGACATCCTTTCCCCAGATCTTGGCTCTTTCTACTACACCCATAGCTACTTTTCAACTACAGTCATCAGGGAAAAAGAGAAGAGACAGAAGTTTCTGCCTGTCTTAACTACTGGATCATACCGAAGGCATTGGTGGCTGAGAGATCACTGAGACCAGCTTCAGCTATGAACTCACCAGCTTCAGCTTCAGCTATGAACTCATCTAGAACCAGAGATGGTTTAATTCACTGGGGTGGGTTGGCTTTGCTCAAAGCAATTCACCAGTTTCATCAGTTCCAAATCAAAGGCATTTAAAGACCAGCCGTTAAAAAAAATACAAAACAACTACAGCTCCTGAGATTTTAATGAACCTGCACCCACAAACTCTACCTTCTTATCTTTGAAATCAAGTTAGAGGTCCAGATTATGTCCGTGCTGTGAACTCCTAAATCCCACCCCAAGTCCCTTCCTCACCTGGGCTTCCTAAAACTTGAAAATGCTTTTGTTGTCATTTAGTTCCATTCAGTTCAGTTTAGTTTAGTTTTCTTATAAAGATGTCATGAGACCTGGTTTCAGGCATCGAGCAGCTCCAAAGCTCTGTGGTACCAGGGAAATTACAAAAGAGCCTCAGTTTTCTCATCTATAAAATGGGAAAAATAGAAACTGCTTGCAAGAGTTCCTGGGGGCATTCACGTAGCTAACGCGTGCACTGAACTCCACCCCAGCCCGAGTCCTGGCCCGTGTGCTAAAAATATCAGCTACCTTCTCCCTCCCGTTTTTCTGAGAACATTCCAGGGGGCTGCTGAGGGCTGATGGTCCTGATGAGTCTTCCGAGGCATCCTCCAACACATCAGGTTGAACTGCTAAGAGTACAAATGAGTGCCCTTCAAATGCAGGGGATGGAGCCCTGCAGAAGGGCTGTTGCTGCCCTACGTGCCTACAGGCGAGCTCACTGTCGCCTTTAACAGTGTTCTCTGGGCCTTCTGTGATGCTCAGGAAAAGAAGACGATGGGGGATGAGGCTGTGAGTCTGCAGGGACACCTGACGTTCTGCTGGTTCACCCAGCTCAGGGAACACCCCACTACAAGAGCTTTAGATCACCCCTGGGACAGAAGCTGAAAATGTCAGACATCCATTTCTCCTGCCTCCCTTGCAGCTATGAAGCAGTCACCAAATGCCCCTGCTGACGACTTTGACTTTGCAGCCATGGCCTGTAAAGAAGAGAACCCAGTCTGCTGAGGAGGTCCCAGGAGTGGCAGGGGTGCTAGTTGGGGGGGGGGCGGGTTGCCCAGCTTCTGTGGACTCAGCAGTGGGACCGTCTCCAGTGGCAATAATGATGTCTCCCGGGAGCTCTTCTGGAGATCGAATCTAAGACAGACTGAGCCTGACTCTCTTGCCCTCCTAAAGAATCTGTGAGCTCCCCAAGTCCTTTGAGAGGTTATTTCTCTGTTGAAATAAACAGTGCCTCTTGCTGAAGCTAAGAACATTAACAGAAGCATTTTCAGCAAGCCCTGCTCCTGCCCCAACCCCTGCAATTATTTTGCTCGCTGAAGTGTGAGAACCCCTGGTCCAAGGTGCTTCCTATCCTTTTCCACAGAGACCACTGGAACATCTGTGTGGCTCAGTGTGATAAAAGGAAGAAGCTCCTTGTGACCAGAAGCAACTGGCTCTTGGGGGCTCTGGCTCCCCAGGCCCCATCCAGCTTCCCTGAGCACTGAGGGGAAGCGGTATCTCACCACTCCCCTTGTGACCACACTGGCTGCGAGGTTCTGAACTACTCCAGACCTACTCAAACTGTGGTCCTCGGACCAGGGCTTGGTCCAGTTTGTTGTCGGTCTGCCACACCATAACCAGAGAAACTGAGCGAAAGTGGTTAGCAGCTACTTCGGCAGTGTGCCAGGATAATTTCATGTTGCCGAATCCACACAGGTGTACCTTGTTTTACTGCACTTTGCAGGTACTGCGTTTTTTTTTTACAAATTGAAGGTTCATGGCAACTCCGTGTCCAGCAAGTCTGTGGGCATCGTTTTCCCAACATGTGCTCACTTCGTGTCTCTGTGTCACGTACTGGTAATTCTCACAATACTTCAAACTTTTTCATTCTTATCGTATTTGTTATGATGATCTGGAATCAGTGATCTCTGACATTACTACTATAATCGCTAAAGGCTCAGATGATGGTTAACATGTTTTAGCAATAAAGTATTTTTAATTAAGGTATGTACATTTTTTTTAGACGTAATGCTATTGTACACTTAACAGACTACAGTTTAATGTAAACATAACTTTTATATGCACTGGGAAACCAAAACATTTGTGTGACTTGCTTTATTGCGATAACTGCTTTATTGCTGTGGTCTGGAACCAAACCCACAATTATCTCCGAGGTATGCCTGTAATGCAATTTGGGGCTTATATTTTGTGGGACTCTATTTACTACTCAATTTTTTTTAGTAATATATTTTTATTGTATTCTACAAAAGTATTGGTCCATGACATATTGAAGAAAAAAAAAAACTGATCCTTCACCAAAGATGGTCCTTCATGGCCAGCATGGTCTAGGGAATTTCAAAATAATCACCCAATCAATAATCCATAAGTCAGTTTGAATAGCGTTAGTGCCTCAGACCCTGAACTCCGTCTGGATGCACCTGCCAATGGGGGCTGTGACCTCTCTCACCACCCATAGGTCCTCTAATTCTGAGACTGGATTACGACCTGGCATTCAAAGGACTTTTTATTTGTCTGAGAGTCAACACTACTCAAAATTACGAGGAACTCTTTATGCTTTTTCCAGGGTCAATGCAGGAGCCAACCCCAGTGCCATCCCCATCGAGCCAATACTTGTTCCCAGAATGAATGTGACTAAGCCCCATAGAATTTTTAGGGTTCAAGTGTTTAAATGTGACAGTGGCAATTTCCATTTTCTCTTTAAATTCCTTATCTAAAACCTCCATTTCCAACATTGTTTGAAATGAGAAACCTAATTCTTCAACTTTACTGAGCTATGATTTAAGTACACTGAACCGCCCATACGTAAAGTATACAATTTGATCAGTTTTGAAATATGTATATAACTGTGAAACCATCACTACAATCGAGAGAGCAAACATTTCAATTACCCCCAAAAGTTTCCCTATGCTCCTTAACAATCCCTCCTTCCCTCCCCCTCCATCCCCAGGCAACCATTAAAACACTAATTTACTTTCTGTCACTATAGATTGGTTTGCATTTTCTAGAAAGTTATAGAAATGGAGTGATACTGTGTGTACTCTTTTGGTTCTGCCTTCTTTCATGCAGAATAATACTTTTGAGAATCATCCACATCACTGCAAGTATCAGTAGTTCATTCCTTTTTTATGGCTAAGTAATATTCCATTGCATGGATATTCCACAATTTGTTTTATCCATTCAATTGGGGAAAAAAAAAATTTTTTTAATGATATTTAGTTTCCCTAACCCTCCTGAAAGCATAATAACAAGGAAGAGGAGAGGAAAAGGGAAGAAGAAAAAAGGGCAAACTTCTCCAAGCTCGTTGTCTCCTCGTGCCTAAAATGCCTACATGGAGCATATAGTAGGTGCTCAATAAATGTTGGTTGAATAAATGAAAGAATAAATGAATGGGAAGCTTTGCAGTCATTATAGATTGAATTTTTTTTTTTTTTTAAGTTATAAAACCTTCCATTTTGAAAAATCTCAGAACTCCCTGATGTAGTAAAGATATTTCGGAGGTCACCCACCAACACTGCGGGGTTACTCTTAGACCAACTCCACGGTCAGGAGGAGAATGGACAGAGCAGCCAAGACATGGAAACCTATTTGATGCAATGGTGAGAAACGCAGCCTGGACTGTCACCACTGCCCTGGCTGGCTCCAGTGCTCACACAAATCATCTGAAAGGCTAAATCATGTTTAAATCCCGCTGATTGTGACCACCAGGAACTATGAAGGACACTCACACATAATTTACATACTGCCAAGCTCCTAAGAGCCTCTAAATAAAACCCCTGAGAGCCCCCGGGCACTATTTTTGAGGAGAGGACATCAAGTGACAGATTAAATCGAGTCTGCTCCCTCAGCGCTGGGGAAAAAAGAAACCTCACTCCCTGCTTGCTGACATCCGCGACTGTCTTAAACTGCATTTGCTGTCAGCTGCTTCCCAAGGAAGGCGTTATTACACCGAAAACGGGTACACATATGCTATTCTCTCTCCCGTTTTACACAACAGCTCCACCGCTAACAGGTATTTTGGCCCAGACTCTTGCATTCTTTTTCCAGATTCTAACCATAAAATGTGTTTTAATCTCAAAGCACAGGGGAAGGGGGGTGGTTCACAAGAGCACTTTGCATTCCACCAGTAAATGTTAAATTACATTTGGTCACAGCATGGTTATAATACTAATACCAAGTTGGTCCATGCAGCAGCCACCAGAGGTTTTGTATCCAGAATAGACCAATTACTGGGGAGAGCAGGACAGACTGATAGGAGGATTTTTCCATCCCAGCCATTAGATTTGGCTACAGCACGGTCTATTGTAATGACTATGATTAATTTTTATAATCTGACAAAAATGGATAGCAAAACAGCCAGAAATGGGAGGTCTAAGTAAACACTGTAAGTGATGTAGACCTTTCAAGGAGCCCAAAGAAAAACAGCGCCCGTTTTATTGTTTTGTTTTCCGCACAACTCAGAGGAGTTCACACCATCAAAAAGACAAATATGTGAGCCAAATAAAACAACCAGGTGCACGCAGCCTGGCACCTAAGCAACAGGCCACTTACATGTCCACTGGTGCTTACGAACCTTCTAGAAGCATGAAGATGATCTGCCCCTGGCCCAAAGGACCCACATGCAAAACAGGGCTTGGGTACACGCACAACCTGCTCTAGTTTCAATCTTCTTTATTAGTTGGGACTTCCTATTAGAATGTTAGAAATACCCTAAGATTATGCACTGTTTTACCCTTGTTCCTATACTGTTCCCCTCAGCCCAACACTGAGCCAGGCAATAATAACAGGCTCCCAGGAAATAATCTGTTTGATTAATTGTCTGTAAGCAAGGAAAGGAATGATAGTGTTTGTTTCACAGCTGCTATTCCCCATGCCTCACATGTTACTCTGTAGAGTGAATGAATAAATAGATAAGTGAATGGATGGATGGATGGATAAATAGAGAATGATATTTTAGCCATATTGTATCATTTGATTCCCACAACAAGCCTGTGAGGTAATAACAATAGTAGTTAACACTTATGTTGTGCTAATTATATACCAGCCACTATTCTAAATTCTCCATACATATTAACTCTTTTAACCCTCAAGAGCTCTATGAAATAAGGACTATTATTATCTCCATTTAACAGATGAGAAACTGTTAGAGGCATATGGAGGTCACATTGCTAGGAGGAGGCAAAGCTGAGTCCTTGCTGGATGCTCTTAAGCTCTGTGCTTCCTCTGCATTAGCTGCACTTGATAGAGCAGGAAACAGAGGCTAGTGAAATTAATTTGAACAAAGCTACCCATCACATGGGTGCATACCCAGGACTGTGTTCCCAGGACACTGTCATATGACAGAGCCAGGATGGGAACCCCAGTAGCCTGACTCCAACGCCCAAGCAGGACATGTGAATAAAGCTGGTCCGTGGCAAATATCTGAGATCAGGAGAGGAGAGATTGTCAAGGGGTGGGGGGGCTGAGCTAAGGGGCTGGTTTTCTCAGCAACTGTTCTCCCAAACTGGAGGTACTAGGGGGTCCAGGAGGGAAAGAGAAAATCAAAACAAAGCCGGAAAATGTTTCCACCCCAATTCCCCTGAAATCTTTTTGTTTGGGTCAGAGAAGGAGAGATCTGCTGGCATCTTCCCGTTTGGGGGCCCTGGGAAAAGTCTGCATGCAGCAAGTTTCTAGCCAAGTTCTAAGCAAAAGTTATGTCCATTACAACCTGCGCGAGATTCTGAGGAAGGCTTCCAGGGATTGGGTTTTACTATAAAGTATGTCAAAGAGTCTGGGGGTGGGGGAACCCAGGATGAAAGAATGGAGGCCGGGACAGAATGAGAATTATAAATGGGAAGAGGAAGAAAAAGTTGGAGCTAGTTTCTGACATGACTGTGTATGTGTTGATGGTTTCAGGATTGTAACTTAAGAGATAATTGCCTCTGTTTTGAGAAGGCACCAGGAAGCAGGGAGACACAGGTTTGGAATTGGGACATTTTAGTCTCTTAAATGTAAAACTCCATGTTAAACTGGATATTAAGTTAGAAAGAATTAACTGTGGCTAGAGAGATGAGGATGAACATTGGGAGAAAGAAATATCAGTGCAACAATTTAGAAAATTTCCTTGAGCTGGAAAAGGTGAAAGGAGAAGAGAGGGGTGGGTTATCCCCCCCCCACCCTTTTTTAACTCATCACACATAAAGGATGCAGGTCTGAATTGCACCGGATGGATGAATTGAACTTTGCTGTGGGGATGGGGTGAAGCTACAACTCTGACTCACTGCAGCCCCAAGAAGAAATACGTCTCTCCCTCAGAGAAAGCCCTTTCTTCAGTAGACAGAAATGTTCCCTAAGAAAGTCATAGCTCAGCTGAGACTTGTGGGGTTTGTAAATTACCCATAATGTGAGTGACAGTCCAGCCTCGCTCACAGGCTGCCAGGCAGACAAGGGCCAGGACCCCAGGATGGTTCTGAAACTCCATGTGGCCATTTGATTAATCAAACAGAAACCAAACGCTGCTTTCTTCTCTGAACGCTGACCAAAGAGAAGCCATCCCGGAGCAAGGTCTCACCGTATGCAGCTTTTTATAAAACCAAGATGCACCTCTCTTAGGCAATTGTCGATCTGTTCTTTTAAAAAGGGACCTTTTGCTCGAGAAAGAGGCAGAATATATATATATATATATATATATATATAATATATATAATATACATATTATATATGTATATAATATGTATATTATATACATATATTATATATATATATATATATATATATATACGGTTGAAGTCTGTTGCAAGAGATTTGCTAAATTAGTTCATCTAGGCGTCCCACAAGGAGGTCGTTGGAGCAGATCTCTTTTATGAATGAAAATGAGCTTCCTGGCAGACCCCCCAGTCACACCCCGCAATGCACACGGAGTCCTGGGCTCCAGAGATCTCACACCTATTCCCAACATATAAGAACTGATTACTATTCACTGGATCCAAAAGTCCTACTTCTTGAGCTTAAAGATGGGAATAAATCTGTGAGCCCTGCTGGGCTTTCTGGACATCCGCCTAATAGGTTCCAGGAATTAGCTACACTCTATTGCATGGTGATGATTTTTTTTTTTTTTTCACGCTCAGAAAACCGCAAAGGGATTTTAACCAAAAGGAAGCAAAGGTTTTCTTTTTATAAATTTGATTAGTCTTTTTCACTTTCTCTACCTCGATACATTTCCTTTGGGAGGCATTTTATACCCAGAGACCCCTTAGCGAGGTACTGTTGCTTGCAGAGCGCAGTGAATTTAAGCGCAAGACGCTCATTGTAGACGGAAAGTAAAAAATCACAGGCACTTGGCGGTCGCCAGCGAAGTCAGTTTCTAAATGCCGGCGTGCAGATGGCCCTGCAAGAGAAGAAATACGAAGTTTGCCAGTACTGTGGGACCCTTGGCTGGGATGCGCGCGGCTGGTTACCCAGCCCGCCCTCCGCTCGCCACGGCTGAATTTCCCGCCGGAGCCGGCGCCTGGGCGCCTGGTCCCCGCGCTGCACCCGGCGCCGGTCTGGAGATAGCCCTTGGCTGCGGGCGGCGGGTTCCCCCAGAAAGTGCGCCTTTTCGCCGCCGCCGGGGCTTGGCTGCTGGAGAGCCAGCGCGCCAAGCGCTCGCGGCAGAGTCTCCGCCGGGGCCGGGGGTACCCACCTGAGCCTGCTCCCCCAGGCCTCGGGTTCGAAGCCTCTCCAGTGGCCGAGGAGAGATTAGGATTTGAGCGACAGCAGTTCGGTTAAGGAAGGAGTTTCTGAAACTCTCGGGGAAGCGAAGGACCGGGGCTTGGAAAATAAGCGAGCCTACGGTGTGCTTTCCAAACTTGGTCTTTGCTTTTTATCATTTTTCCTGCCCCCTCCTCCCACCACTCTGGCCCCAACCCTGGAAAAGAGCTTAAGGGCTAGGGTACTAGCCAAGTCAATCCTTCCTCCTCCCCCCGCCCCAACTTTCAGACAAGAAAAATATAAATCCCAAGAGTGCTTAATGCGGGTGCATTCAGCCGCCCGCATCCCAACACGCGCCACCGCCGCCACCACTGCCACCACCCACTCCGTCCCTCCCACCTCCGGGTAGGGGAGGGACTGGGAACCTGATCTCCGGGCTCCTGCCCCTAATATTTCCCCATCAATAATGTTGATACCATCGGTGTGCCTCCACCCCCGCCCCCGGGACGCCGTGGCCGCCTTTTCGCTGCTTTCTGCTTGGCACCAGAAAACGAAACCTCCTCTCCTGCCCTCCTAACTTCGGCCGCGGGGCTAGCGGGGCCTGAGGCCGGGGGGCTGAGGAAGCAGGGGCGCGGGGCAGGGCGAGTGGGGCCGACCTTCAGTTCAAGGGTAGTAGAGTGTCCAGCCCGCGCCGGCGGAAAGAGAAGGAGCGTCCCGGGCCCAGGCCAGGCCTTATTCCAGGCTCCATCCCAAACCCGGGGTCAGACTGGGCCAGAATAAGGCTCTTTTGCGGGTGGAAGAACCAGGCCTCAGAGAAAGGGAGGCTCAACACTCTCTCCTCGTCCCAGGATCAGGGGATGAAGGGGAGAGGCCGGGAAACCCCTTCACTGGGAATTCGGCTGTGGCCCGAAGCCTTGGGGCCCAGCTCTTCGGCCCAGCCAAATCCACCAAGGACTCTGTAGGTGTTGGGAAAACTGAGGGAACGTGTTGGTAGAAACACAGGCATCAAGCCCCCCACAAGTGAGTTTGCACAGCTCGCCAATCGCCGCCCCCTGGTGCGGTTCCTGCCGGCCCACGAGGTCACGACCCTGGCGCAGTCGCTGCCTCACTTCGGGCCACCCCCATTCCTTGACGAGGAGCAACCCCTAAGTGCCAGGCCCGTCAGTCCGAGTTCCCCAGCAGCTGCCCCACCTAAGGCGGGGACCCGCGACCCCCAGTAGAGCGCACAGGTCTCCTGAGTGAGCAGGGCGTGGGGACGGGCTCCAGCTCTGGCAACCTCACTCGCACTCCCGGCCTTCTTTCGACCCGCTCAAAAGTGCACATCGACCCCCACTCTCTCTCCGTTTTTATTAATTTAATTATTTCTCTGCCTCGCGGCACACGAAGCCTCACCCGTGCGCCTTGGCAGTACGGCGCCGGTGTCTGCGAACCACGGAACTTGGGCCTGAGACAATGGCCCGTAATCGATGTATTGCCGTCAACAATAAAGACGAATTCTCCTCTCCCGGCCATTCCGACCATTCCCCTCCTCCCATCCCCCCTCCTCCACCTTCCCTCTCCTCTCTCCGGGCCACAGAGGGAAAGAAAACAAACAAGAAATTAGCGGGGGACGCTGCGCACGGAGCGAGACCCCTGCCTCTACGCCTTCGAGGGCGCAAAAGAACGAAAAAAGTTATTAAAGTTTGGATCTCCCCAATTAATTCGTCTCTGTTCGCCCATTTTTAATTAAACACCGCGAAGCTGCTTTTGCGTGTGCATTTCGTTTGGTTGGTTGTTTTGGTGGTTTTTGGGGGGGGAGGGAAAGCTTCCCCCCGCCCTTAATCTTAATCACACACAGAGCAAGTAACGAACACGTGTGAAGCTACTCCCCGAGAGCTTCCCGCGGAGCACGCGGCGCGAGCCGGGAAGAGGGGTTTGCGGGATCGCCAGCTCCGCTTGGTTCCTGGCAGCACGCGGTGCTCCGTAGGCCCGGACTTTAAAGAAGCCAAGATTGTTAGAGACGGATGCGGGGCGGCTCCAAACGCGGGCGTAAGCGGAGAAACGAGCGTGCAAGTGCATACGGCCGCGTTGGGGTACCTGGGAGAGCGCAGGTTGGGGTGTCTGCGAGGATCACAGTTTGCGGAGTGTGTGTGTGTGTGTGTGTGTGGAGGGTTTACACGTGCTCCTGCACACTTTCCCGGGTGTCTAGGGGAAGCGAGCGGCTCGCACCCCAGGAGCACGCAGATCCATCTTTGCCGAGGGATCTCTTTAAATATTCAGTGAGAAATAATGGCATTTGAAGCACCACCTATGGAAACATTATTATCTTCATTCTTCAACATCAGCCCCACTGATAGCTTCGTTTGTCTTTTTATCAAAATCTACTGTAACCAACAGGACCTGGGGAGAAAGAGCGAGGAGCAGAGGGTGTGCGCGTGTGTTAGGAGCCGAGCGAGGGCAGAAGAGAGGAAAAATAAGCGGGAGAAAAGGTGAAGAAAGGGCGAACAAGGAGAAAGAAAGGAGAAGTTATACCAAGAAAAATAAAGTCTCCAGGAGGAAAACAGAAACATTCACCCGCACACAAAAGATTTAGGTTTTTTAAAAAGAGGGGGGCGCAAAGAAGCTAGAGAGAGTCATGGGGGAGCGCAGTAGGGTCCGGAGTACCCGAAACTCTACCCGAAGATTGGTGCCCACTTCGCGCGAACCGACTGTGTTCCTCTCCAGACTCCAGGGCGCTCCCGAATTGGGGCGTCCTTATGAGCCCTCTCCTTTCCCGATCGCGAGATAGGGCAGGGATTGTGTATCTGCACCCCCCTCCTCCCCATTACTCAACCGAAGTTTAGTTTGTCCCTCGGGCGCAGGACTTCGGGAACCTTGGAGCGAGGAGACCCTGAAGCGCGAGGGGGAAGAGCTAGGCTGAGACGAGGACTGAACCTCAGGTTCGCGGGCGCCCGAGCCCAGCGGAGGGAGTGCGGGCCCCGGGATCCCCATTCCGGGCTCTGGGGCTCGGGTGGGGAGGCTGCATCGCAGCCTGGGGAGATGGAGCTGGTGCGAAAAGTTTGGGCGCCGCTGTCGGCAAGTGCCTGAGAGGTGGAGGCGAGCTTCTGCCGGGCCAGGCAGCTGCGGACAAGGACCCCCCCTCTCACTCCCGGCTCAGCTCGGTCACCTCGCCAGGAGCCTGGGGTACGGCCCCCTCCCCCAGGTCGGGGAGCCCAGGGGTCCCGGGGACTGGCCTTGCCCGGAGCCCGGCGGGGCAGGCCCGCGCCTCCCGAGGCCAGGGGAGGGTTGCAGCGTGCTGGGTAAGCGGCGGCCCCTCCCCTCCCCCCGGCTGAAGCTGAACTCGGATCCCAGGCCGGTCCCCGCTCGCCGCCCGCCCCGGGATCTGCGGCGCCACGGCCGCCGCCGCCTCCCCGCGGAGTGACGCACCCTGCAGCCAACCCGGGCTGCCGAGGGGGAGGTCCGGGAGGGGTCCTGGGCGGAGCCGGGCCGCCCCCTTATCCCACGGGCTCGGGGCCGCTTCTCCCGAAAACTTCAGCCCTAATTGTCCTGGGAATGTCCGAGGTAGAGAAAGGGAGCGAGGGAGCAAGCGAGAGGCTGGAGGATCGGGGGCCTTTGAGGAGGATCGGGGTGGCGGGAGAGCTGCCCCTCCCCCCCCAAGCCCCAAACCCGTCATGTTCCCAAACCTTTCCTTGGTCCTCTTCTCCGCGCCCCGCGAGCCCGGGATCCAGGGGATGGAGAACTCGGGGCGAAGGAGCGCCGAGCCAGGCGGCGAGCGGGAGGGAGGCCTGGCCGCGGGCGGGAGGCGGACCGGCGTGGGGCTGGCTCTTCCCCACTCGCTTATTTTTTTTTTAATGGGTGTGGGGGTGGGCTGCTTTCTCGTAGCTCTTAAAGAAACGAAGAAACACTCAAGAAACGGGACTTCCTACCCCCAAATCCCGCCACGGGACTCCCTCCCCCCGCGGGCCGGCGCGCCTAGCGCCGGAGTTGGGAAGTTCGCCGCGCGCCTGCAGCCCGGGTCCCCAGGCCCCGCCGCCCGGCCCCACCCCCCACCCGGGGAGGCTTAATTCCGGGGAGGGCATGCTAATTTGGGTCGGCCCAGCCCGGGACGGGGGGGCCGAGGGAGGGAGGGGGGCTCAGGCCGGGGCGCCTGGTGCGCAGAGGCGAGAAGGCAGGCCCCCGGCGGCCCGGCCGCGGAGTCCCTGGCGGTCGCGAAGAGGGTTAACCCAGTGTCGGGCGGCGCGGCGCGCAGAGCCAGCCCCGCGGCCGGCTTATTGGGCCAGCGCGCGGAGAGACAGGGGTCTGCAGCAAATCACGAACTAATTGATTAAGGCGAGCGGGTTTGAATAGCGCTGGCCCGGTGCCAATCGCCTTTCAAAGAGCCCCTCTATGATTAATCGCAATGCATTATTGATAATCATAATTATAGCAAGACACATGCGCGCTGCGCCCGGGGCCGGGGAGCCGGGGAGGGGGCGGGCGGGCCGGCGGGCGGGGGGAGCCGCCGCCGCCGCCGCCGCTCGATTTCCGTAATTTTGAGAAGATTTTTTTTTAGTAATTTTTTATTCTGCCCCAGCTGATGTTTGAGCCAGCATGTCGCGGAGGAAGCAAGCGAAGCCTCAACATTTCCAATCCGACCCCGAAGTGGCCTCGCTCCCCCGGCGAGATGGTGAGTGCTCCGGACCGCGCCGCGGACACACACACGCGCACACACGCACTCGCACTCACACTCACGCGCACTCGTACCCACGCACACGCGGCTGACCCCTGCGCCCACCACCCGGCCGCGGCACCGCCGCCGCGTTCCGAATCGCCTTTTCGACTCCGCGATTTTTTTTTTCTTTTTAATTTTCAATTTGCCTTTGCTGGGCTTCCCCCCTTGCAACGGGGAAAGCAAACACTTCTCCCGGCAGGATCTTTCCGGAGTTGTTGGGTCCTCCTGTGGGGAGGAGAGAGGGCACGCCGGCCTTGCTTCTCCGTCCCGGCTTTTCCGGGGAGCGGAGCCCGGAACCCGCCAAGCTGCGGCAGGGGCCCGGGTGCCCGGAGGGGCGCGGGTGCGGGCAGAGGCCATCGGCCCCTGCCTGCGCTGGGCTCCACGCGCTTCCCGGCCCGCGCCCGGGGCCCCGGCCTGGCCTCTGCCGCCCTGGCCCTGCTGCCTGAGGGAAGGAAGTTTACTTTGTGCTCTGGGCTCAACTCGGAACGTGAGGGGAGCTCCCTGCGCCGCGCTCCCCTCCCCCCAACGCTCCCACTCCTCCTGGGCCCGCACCGCGGAATGGGGTGCCTTTGGGAGTTCGGAGCTGCAAGAAGATGGGGACCTGTGTTGGGGCGCCCGTGCCTGACACACGGGGGTGGAGGCCGGAGTGGACAGTGCTCTTTGCAGCTGGGTGCTCCCCAGACTGAGTGCCGGCAGACGGGGGAAAGTGTCGGTGTCCGGCTACCCAAGTTTATCCCAGCATCTCTTGTCCCAACACATGCATCCCCCGCGCCCCCAAGAAATCTTTAAACTCGGTTGGCTCCCGCTGAGGATCGTGGTACCTTGTACTTCCAGGAGCCGTAAGGGTCGTTTTTTCAGACCTGGGGTGCTATCTAGCCACGAGAGAATCCCCCTAAAACAGAGGCATTGGCTTCTTACGATGGAGACGACAGCTGAGGGGTCCCGAAGGGAACGAACAAGTCCAGAACAAAGTTTGTGTTAGGGAGCTAAGGCCGAGAGTGGGAGAGATCCGGGCAGGGAGTCGAGGGTACAGAGGGAGGACACCTCGAATCCTTCCTTATTCCTAAAGGTGTTTCACTTTAGGGGCCTCCGAGCTCTCAGGCCCAGGGCCAGAGGCGATGGAGCGGCGCTCGGGCTCGGTTCCCCGGGCACAATGCTCGCCCCTCGGCTGCGGAAGGACGAGGGGCAACCCCCAAGCGGTCTCCGCGACTCGGGATGCCTCTCGGGATGCTCCAGTCCCGGGCGTCATTTTGGGGTGTGGAGGAGGGAACTGGACCCCGATAGGGCTCCGAAGCGTGCCCTTTGGTCGGCACCTCTGTCCCCTAAACTCTGCGGCCGCCCGGGCCCCAGGGTCCCGGGGTCCTTCCTGAGAGGCCTGCTTCTCAGCAGAGCTGGGGCGCAGGGACCCGCGCAGAACCCAGGCAGAGAAGCGAAGGGACTCCCACCCTCTAAACCCCGACTGTCCTGAAAGGGGACTCCTGGTGTGGGGGGTCCCTTAAGAAATTGGGGAGAACAGAGACCGATTAAGGAACTTGTTTACAATATTTGCTCCCTCCACCCCAGTACTTTCTGAAGCTTCAAGCCTTACCCAGAGCCTCTGCGTTTTCTCAGTCCGCTGAGAAGAACCCCTGATCCCCGCTTTCCACCCCAGGCGAGACCGGGTAGTCGAGGTACAGTGAGGTGAAATTACCCAAGGCCGCTGCCTCGGTATTTTTCTGGGTTTTCTCAGCTGGTCTCTTCTGCATCTCACTCCCACACCCATCTTTCCTAAAGTTTCTGGTGAGACCTTCCTCACAGTAATACTGTTAAGGTTAACAGTTTGTAGAGGACCAAACCTCATGGGAGGAGAGGCAAGAGTTTTTTAAGTCTTTTTTTTTTTTTTTTTTTAAATAAATGTGTACTGATTTTCTATATTTTCAAAAAAGAAAAAATAAAGGCTCGGGCTTCCCAGAGAATTGATGCTTGCTAGTTCTTTGCCTTTTTCCTGTCGCCTTCTGAATCCAGAGTTTTTAATAGTTAAGGCTTCTCATAAAGCGATAGCATAAATGGAGTTCACTACCTCTGACCATTATTATTTATTAGGACTTTTTTTTTTTTTGTAGTTTATTTGAGCTTTGAGGTAAGTTAGTTAAGTCACTGAATCAAGTTTCCTTTCTTTCTTTTTTCTCTTTCTTTTCCTTTTTTCCTTCCTTCCTTCCTTTCTTTTTTCTTTCTTTTTTATCCCCAAAAGCTGGTTCATTGTCCTAAGAGGCAGTAAACTGTTAGGGGCACCGTAGGAAACACTCCCCTCCCAGCCCCCTTTCTCACCTCTCCCTACCCCCCTCCTTTTCTCCAGTTGTAATGGTTTTAGATTATGACTGTTTTTACATGGTTGAACGATAAGTTTAGGAGAAGCTGCCTAGAGGGTAGATTTTGTAATAGGGTTACAGGATTTAGTATGTTGTAATAATATTAGTACACAACTAATCCTCCTCCATGTCTGATTTACAGGAGGGCCTTACACACTCCAGTTCTTTTTATTTGGGAATAGTTGTGAGATACAGAGAACTGAGAGATCATGACTTGTCTCCAAGTTACCTTTAAAAAGTCACCACCTTTCATGCAGTATATTCAGCAAGGCCACTCTTCTATCCACCCAGAAAATACACTTCAAAGAGTTGTCTGTCGGGTTCTGTTTTTTGGTTTGCGGGTTTGTTTGTCTGTTTGTTTTAATATACACAAAATTGTTAAATTTTTAGAAGATAAACCTTTCCTTAAACAATGTGGTTACTTTTTTCTCTGTCTTGAGATGGGCTTACAATATGGCAAATGAAATGTCGACCATACCAAATGAAATCTAGTCGGCGGTACCCTTAGCAGATGCTGGCACCTGCAGTTTCGTGAGCTCAGCCCAGAGTGGGACCTAGAAAAGTTTGGAGACCCCAGTTACCAGAGCCCTGAAGGAGCGACTCCCAAGGCTGGGAGCAGCCAGGCTTGCTGTGCTGCATGTCACGCCTGTGTGTGTTTAAAGTGTGTGCGAGCATACAAAGAGAATCCCAGCCAGGCTCAGCAGCCTGGAGGATAACTTCATCGGAACAAGTTCAAGAAAACAAGATTATTTGGCCAGTCTTACGATGTTCATATTTTAATTCTACTTTTGGTGCACCTATAAAACCCTAAAATAAACTGGGGGATTTTTCTGTTTCCTATGAAACCAAGATTTTAGCACCTTACTTGTCTCTTAAATGATATTCAACAAGTCTCGAATTACTTGTAGAAAGATGACTGCCATTGGGAAAATTATTCACTGAGATAAGTAATTCTGAGGAACGGGCACATTAGAATCTAATGATTTTATATGTGGGTTCTTTACTAGAGATATGGATTCTAGGGTGTGTGTGTGTGTGTGTGTGTGTGTGTGTGTGTTGGGTTTTTCTTCTTTGGGTAGTGTTTTTAAGATTCCTGGAACTACATGGATGGCCCACTCAGACTCTATTCATCTATTAAGAAAGGATTTCGGTGCCCAGTTTTTTCAAGGAAAAGATCATATTGGAAGAAAGATAAAAGCATGATGAACTGGAGATAACACCCTGCCTCTCATATAAAGTATCATAAAAATTCCTCTTATTTATATTAATAATGAAATTCTATTATTTACCAAAGTAATTTACTCATTGTGAGCATCTTAATGGCAACACATTGATTTCTGGGCCCAAAGGTTAGAGAGAACTGTAATTAATTGCTTTTTTTGAAAAACGGACACCTGCACGATAAGGCAGTTGGAAAGTACTCATGTTTAATCAGGCCTATTTTAAGTTTGTGGCATAATGGAAGATTCTGGTTGAGAAAATGCAAACTGTTTGGGGGGGGAGATTTGCTGCAGGCTGTACACACTTCCAAAAATGTGACAAACACACAAACAAGCGAAGGGTGGATGGACACGAGAAAGCATGTGTTAAAGTGGATTTGTGATACCGAATGTTTTGTGATTTATTTTACATCCAGGTTCACCTATGGTTTATAGGCACGAGTGCCAATTTATAGGTTATTCTTTGGGGGCTTTATTTCATCTCTTTCTACTTTCGCAGGTAGCAAGGTGTCTTGACCCACAGTCCTTTAGAAAGCAGAAACCCAAATTTTTAATGCAGAGATCTTACCGAAAAGCTGGGGGAGACTTAGACCAGCAGTTCAGTTTTTTTTGAAATTGGGAAAAGCCAAGCTCAGTGGAGTAACCAGAACTAATTCCTTCTGTAGACTTAATTCGGTTTTTCTAAGGTACCGCCTGATACAGCTAGCCCAGTCTTCCCAAATATTCTTAGATTACCAAAACGGCAGTCATTGAGCAGTTGAACGAAGGAGATGGTAAATTATCCCAAGAACCGGCACCCCTCCCCCTCCAAAAGAAAAAAAGTCGGTGTGCCAGGCTTTAGAAAACCTAGATGTGTCGAGCTGTTTTAACCTTTGCTAGCCTCCTCCCATGCAGAGGTGACAAGGTCCAGATCATAATATGTCCTTCAGAATCTTCCCAGTGACCCCCAAATTGAGTCTCGCTAGTCACTTAGCAGGAAGTTCGAAGTTTATTTTAGTTTCACCTTATCAGCTTGGCTTCTTTTCCTAACCTTATTCCCCTGTCACCCTCAGATGCCAGACCCCCAAAGGGGAAGATTGACAGGTAGTTCCCATAGCTCAGTTTTACCCTCAAACAACAGGGATTTAGTTTCTTGTGCCTTTGCCAATGTTTATGTAGTCAAAGTTTAGATCTCGCCTTAAGCAGTCTCTTTTACGCGTCACTGGAAGAGGAAAGCCACAAAGAAGTTTTTGAACAAACCCTTGCAACTGGAACCCCATCTAGTGTTCAGTTTGATTCATCCAAGGGGAAGACATTTTCCCCTTTCATTTATTGTGTACATTAGGTGGGCTGGTATCACGATTTTCAAAGGACTGTCTTGTCCGTGTTGTTATTTTTTCAGAGATTTTCCCTTGTATTCTTCCCCTCAAGAATACGCTAATCCCAGTCAGAACAGTGAGGGGACTTGAAGGGGGCCAGTAAAATGTGTCATGTGGTTGCATATCCCATAGAGGAAACTTAAGACATTACAGAAAATATGCAGAGCATATGTGACGGTGTTGAAAATTGCTTTGGAATCTTAAGCTGGTTATTCGGATGCAGGTTTTTCCCAGGTCTGTGAAAGAAAAAGAAAACGAGAAAAGACCAATCAATCAAAAACGTTTGTGATAGCCTTTCGACATTGGTCTACAAAAAGGAACAGCCAGTTAAAATGATAGGTTCCAAAATCACAATCTTGTGAGGCTTTATTAAAAATGTTAATGTGAGCCGAAGGTAATGGGAAGTAAAGTGAAGGGTCTTTCCGGGGAGCTCCAAAAAGGAAAACTCAACATGGTACAGTAGGGCTGTTGTGTTGTTTTGTTTTGTTTTGTTTTCCTGGCTGGCTAAACCTTTCAGTGTGGGGCATAGTTGTATTTTTGTTTTCTCAGCAGACGGATACACTGGAACACTTCAATTTTCTGTCTCCTATTCTGCAATGTTTAGTTCAGATGATGAAAACTGACACATTTCAAATGGGCATCAAGAACCTAAACGGTACAAGGAGAACTAAAACATCTGGGATTTTCATATACATTGGCCGGAGCTATAAGATCACCTCCTCTCCTGACCCAGAGCGGGGAAAAGAAACCCAGAAAATTCCAAATATCTTTTTGTGTGTACATACTTAGAAAACCACTACTTCTTAAATTTTTCTATATGACCACGATTACAAAAGTAATTTGTATGCAAAATCCATAGGAGAGGAGCTGGAATATTGTTTTCACCATAGTACAGGGAACAAGGCAACTGGATTTACTATAAGGGGGTCACCAGTTGCAATCCTGTGTAACAGATTATTGAGAGAGATGCAAGATAGCAAATGGTCAGAAAAATGAATTAGAACGTGTGTGTGTGTGTGTGTGTGTGTGTGTGTGTGTGTGTGTATCTTATCACAACTTAAAATATTTCCTTTGGTAGTTAAAGATTCAAGCTAGTCTTCATGTTTCGTCTTTTTTTTTTTTTATAAAGCTGTTTCATTGGAATTCTGTTCAGAAGGCAGATAGATTTAAACTTAAGAGCTATGATAGTGTAGCGACACCTGCTTTTGAAATAAATCAAAATAGATATCAGGATTTTTTTTTTTTTTGGTGTTCATAAACATCAGGAAATTAAATTAGTTGACTCTACAGTGAGATCAAATGTCAGCTTATTAAAATGTGAAAATCTAAGCTAAAATATAGGCAGCTTTTTTTAAACACAGTCTCTTTCTTAGAAGAAGGCAGGCACTTATCTTTAAATGTCTATATTTTCCATCCAGTTAGCACAACCCTAAATGTAAAAATGTTCAGGTCGAGAAACTTGAAAATTCTCAAGTGAGTCTTGAAACAGCACAAATGCAGAATTGGAGCACAGGAAAGTAATAATCAGCTAAATCCTGTAAAGTAACCTTTTTTATTTTCTCTCTATATTATGAGAATATCAGATGTTTGCAAGTTATAAAGAATTAAAAATGCCCTTTAATCGTGAGCACAGATGTGCTAAATATTTGAAGCAACTGTATTGTAATGTGTACAATTGACGAAGTCAGTTTTCTGATTTCCCTTGCTAGTTATTTAGTTCTGAATCTGTCATTATTTGTCTAAGCCCAGCTGACCAAGCAAAACTGTGTTTTAAAGTGGCTTTATGTTTTGATAAATGTGAGCTGGTTGAAAAGTATTTTCCACTGAATGCAGAGCTTAATAGAACATGCTGACATAATAGTTTTAATGCATTTTGTTGAAAATGTGTGAACAAACAGAATAGCTTTTGTTCCTTCATAATTGGCTGTAAAAGTAGATGGAAACATAACCATTACATATGGAAATGTGCAAAGAGAAAGAAATAACATTTCGGTTGAATATATTAGGAATTGCATTTCCTAGTTTAAAATAAGCATCTGAAATGGATGCATCATTTAAAATTGGTTGTCAAAATAAGAAACTTTAAACAGAATTTTTGTCACATTATTTTCATCCCAAGTTAAGCGACATAACTTTAGCGTATTTTGTTTGCATTATTTTAAAGCAGGGAGAGAGACAGAAAGGGCTTAAAACAGCACCTTGAATGTGCAGAGGAATCCTGTGTCAATTAGGATGATTAAACATTAAATTAAAACTGAATCATTATTGGTATTTTCTGCTCCAACCAAGATTTGTTTGGTATTGTTAATGCATTTTGCACTATACCCTTGCGGAGAGTAAAAGATGGGTATTAGGAAAGCTAGCTTGTTAAGTATAACTTAGCTACTCAAATAACCCTCCCAGTGAATAAAGTGTGCGTGCATTTGGCATACTTTACCAGGGCTTCTAATCAACTGTGGTATCACTCAAGGCAAACAGAGTTAAGGAATTTTCAGAAGTTAGTATTTGGGTATTAATTATATTTTCTGGAATGCAAAACTACTCAAGCTTTTCTTTTCTTTTTCCTTTTTTTTTTTTTTTTGATGTTTACTACAAAGAGGCAAATGGCAGGCTCTTTTGAGTCAACGCTAAGTTTACTGAAAAAGCAGCATTTTGATTTTGCGTTTATTCATATTTGCAATTAGTTGTTTTTTTTTTTCCCCCTGCAAGTTTTCTGGGAGATTCAATTTGGAAGTCATGGAAACTAACTATTATCTGATTCAGTTCTGCAGAAAAGCACACAGGGAGGTAATCCTTGAATTAAACAGTTTTTTTTTGTTTTTTTTTTTTTCACAGCCTTCGGAGATGACCACACACCATTTGTACAACAGAAGTTGGTGTTCCCCATGCTGGGCAAACAATGGGACGCCATCCTGTCTTTGAATAGGATGTTAGCTTGGAGTTGGAGATTTTTATGTTTAAAATGGATCTTAGTGAGAAGAAATCTGAGCAACCAGTGGAAACAAACATGAAATAAAGGGATTTTATAATGAAAGGTTCAGGACAATCTGTTAAACAATTGATAACAGTTAAGAGCAAACTGTTTTTAAAGGCATTCAGACAAGGAGAATTGCAAAGCATTTCCAAACTGGAAACCAAGAATTACTCTTCACTTCCCCTTAGCTGAACATCTTTCTTTAAGTTGATGTTTAATCAGAAATGTAAATCCTGTACCAGTCTTTATACATAGAGCACTTTTGTTGAAATATTGAGAGGCGTAATGTTGCCATTTGGAGCATAGTGGCATATATTCCTTGATTAGCGGGATGGTAGCCACAGTTGCATTCTTTAATTTTAAAAATAAACATGCCACAGGGTGATATATAGGTGCCGGGCAGGCCTTGTAACGGATTATGATCATTGTGTTTCTCTCTCGGGTGTGTGTGTGTGTGTGTGTGTGTGTGTGTGGGGCGCACGTTGCGGTCTGGAGGATTTCTTACTGACGTGGCTAAAGTGTGCTTGTCACGGATCAGACGTAGCTCAGGTTCTAGGTAGCGGCTGGAGGTGATTTTCAAGTTGTCAATCTTCAGCTTGGTGATATGCATTTTTTTCCCCCTTGTCAACCACTGATTGGAACCTGAATGGACTGCAAATTAGTTTAGTGACAGAACAAACTGTCACAGGTATCTTTGAATCAGTTGAAAATGAATAAGGTTGACAGAAACTCAAGAGCCTAATAAGTCCTCAGGATGGTGGCTGGACCGTCTCTGGATGAGTAGACAATAACGTGAATAAAATATTGGAAATCAATATTTTGCTATGGAATTTCATTATGCACCGATGCCTGCAGTTCGCAGTATTTTATATCTTGATGGATTACCTGAAGGTCCCAGCTATCGGAGACACCAGATTGATAGGAAGTCCTCCAACAGCCTAAAAATTTAATCACGATTGTTCTTAGGGAATATTGATTGTTTTTCAGGGGCCACAGTTTTGAGTTTCGCAGGGAGAGAAGAGTTGATCAACCCCTTTCTCTTTTTTTGAAGTCATGGATGTCTGGGTGTCCTGGCTCCCTCGCTAACCCTGCTCCTTTTGACATTTGCAGGAGACACAGAGAAGGGTCAACCCAACCGCACCACTAAGAGCAAGGATGCCCACGTCTGCGGCCGGTGCTGCGCCGAGTTCTTTGAATTGTCAGATCTTCTGCTCCACAAGAAGAGCTGTACTAAAAACCAACTAGTTTTAATTGTAAATGAAAGTCCAGCGTCCCCACCTGAAACCTTCTCCCCCAGCCCCGCTCCAGATCATCCCGAGGAACAGATGAACGACACGGCTAACAAGACAGAGCAAGGAGACTGCAGTGACCTGGCGGAACCCCACGGACCGGACAGGGAAGAGTCCATGGAGGTGGAGGCCCCAGCGGCCAACAAAGGCGCCAGTGGCCCCCTGAGCAGCGGTGGCGACAGCAGTGCCCCCCCGGGCTGTAGCAGCGGCAGCTCCTGCCCAGGTACCTCAGCGATCACAACCTCTCTACCTCAACTCGGGGACCTGACGACACTGGGCAACTTCTCCGTGATCAACAGCAACGTCATCATCGAGAACCTCCAGAGCACCAAGGTGGCGGTGGCCCAGTTCTCCCAGGAAGCGAGGTGCAATGGGGCCTCCGGAGGCAAGCTGGCCGTCCCGGCCCTGATGGAGCAGCTCTTAGCTCTGCAGCAGCAGCAGATCCATCAGCTGCAACTGATCGAACAGATTCGTCACCAAATATTGCTGTTGGCTTCTCAGAACACAGACTTGCCGACATCTTCTAGTCCTTCTCCAGGTACTGTACGAACATCTGCCAACCCCTTGTCCACACTCAGCTCCCATTTATCTCAGCAGCTGGCGGCAGCAGCTGGGTTAGCACAGAGCCTCGCTAGCCAATCTGCCAGCATCAGCGGTGTGAAACAGCTCCCCCCCATCCAGCTACCTCAGAGCGGTTCTGGCAACACCATCGGTCCACCCCACAGCGGCTCTTCCCCCAGCGTTCACATATTGGCGGCGGCGGTTCCCACCCCCTCCTCGGAAAAAGTGGCTTCGAGCGCGGGTGCCTCCCACGCCCATGCCGGCAACCCCGCAGTCTCGGCATCTTCCTCACCAGCTTTTGCAATAAGCAGTCTATTGAGTCCTGCATCTAATCCACTTCTACCTCAGCCGGCCCCTGCTAACTCGGTTTTCCCCAGCCCTTTGCCCAACATCGGAACGACGGCAGAGGATTTAAACTCCTTGTCTGCCTTGGCCCAGCAAAGAAAAAGCAAGCCACCAAATGTCACTGCCTTCGAAGCAAAAAGCGCTTCGGACGAGGCCTTCTTCAAACACAAGTGCAGGTTCTGTGCGAAGGTCTTCGGAAGCGACAGTGCCTTGCAGATCCACCTCCGTTCCCACACCGGAGAGAGGCCGTTCAAGTGCAACATCTGCGGGAACAGGTTCTCCACCAAGGGGAACCTCAAAGTCCACTTTCAGCGCCACAAAGAGAAATACCCTCATATCCAGATGAACCCCTATCCCGTGCCTGAGCATTTGGACAACATCCCGACCAGTACCGGCATCCCCTACGGCATGTCCATCCCTCCAGAAAAGCCGGTCACCAGCTGGCTAGACACCAAACCGGTCCTGCCCACTCTGACCACTTCAGTCGGCCTGCCGTTGCCCCCGACCCTCCCAAGCCTCGCCCCCTTCATCAAGACCGAAGAGCCAGCCCCCATCCCCATCAGCCATTCTGCCGCCAGCCCCCCGGGCTCCGTCAAAAGTGACTCCGGGGCTCCCGAGCCGGCCTCGAGAAACCCGGGTGGGCTCCCAGAGGAAGCGGAAGGTTCCACTGGGCCCCCCTCCAGTGGCAAAAGCGAAGAGAGCGGCGTGGTCCCTAGCTCAGCCCCAACCGTGAGCACTGGCGTGATGAGCTCCCTAGCATCCGACGTTGGCCCAGGCAGTGCCTCGACTTTCACCAACCCTCTGTTGCCGCTCATGTCTGAGCAGTTCAAGTCGAAGTTTCCTTTTGGGGGACTCTTGGACTCAGCCCAGGCCTCAGAGACATCCAAGCTTCAGCAGCTGGTCGAAAACATTGACAAGAAGGCCACTGACCCCAATGAGTGTGTCATCTGCCACCGGGTCCTCAGTTGTCAGAGCGCCTTGAAGATGCACTACCGCACCCACACCGGGGAGAGGCCCTTTAAGTGTAAGATCTGTGGCCGGGCCTTCACCACGAAAGGGAACCTGAAAACCCATTACAGCGTCCATCGTGCTATGCCCCCGCTCAGAGTCCAGCATTCCTGCCCCATCTGCCAGAAGAAGTTCACGAACGCCGTTGTCCTACAGCAGCACATCCGAATGCACATGGGGGGCCAGATTCCCAACACCCCGGTCCCTGACAGCTACCCCGAGTCCATGGAGTCTGACACGGGCTCCTTTGATGAGAAAAACTTTGATGACCTAGACAACTTCTCCGATGAAAACATGGAAGACTGTCCTGAGGGCAGCATCCCGGACACGCCCAAGTCCGCGGATGCGTCCCAAGACAGCCTGTCTTCCTCGCCTTTGCCTCTAGAGATGTCAAGCATCGCTGCTTTGGAAAATCAGATGAAGATGATCAATGCGGGCCTGGCAGAGCAGCTGCAGGCCAGCCTGAAGTCAGTGGAGAATGGGTCAGTCGAGGGGGACGTCCTGACCAACGATTCGTCCTCGGTGGGTGGTGACATGGAGAGCCAAAGTGCTGGCAGCCCGGCCATCTCAGAGTCTACCTCCTCCATGCAGGCTCTGTCCCCATCCAACAGCACCCAGGAATTCCACAAGTCACCCAGCGCCGAGGAGAAGCCACAGAGATCAGGGGCAAGCGACTTTGCCAATGGTTTGTCTCCCACCCCAGTGAACGGTGGGGCTTTGGATTTGACATCTAGTCACACAGAGAAAATCATCAAAGAAGATTCTTTGGGGATCCTCTTCCCGTTCAGAGACCGGGGTAAATTTAAAAACACTGCTTGCGACATTTGTGGCAAAACCTTTGCTTGTCAGAGTGCCTTGGACATTCACTACAGAAGTCATACCAAAGAGAGACCGTTTATTTGCACAGTCTGCAATCGTGGCTTTTCCACCAAGGGTAATTTGAAGCAACACATGTTGACACATCAGATGCGAGATCTACCATCACAGCTCTTTGAGCCCAGTTCCAACCTTGGCCCCAATCAGAACTCGGCGGTGATTCCCGCCAACTCGTTGGCGTCTCTCATCAAGACAGAGGTCAACGGCTTCGTGCATGTGACTCCTCAGGACAGTAAGGACACCCCCACCAGTCACGTCCCTTCTGGGCCTCTGTCATCGTCCGCCACGTCCCCAGTTCTGCTCCCAGCTCTGCCCAGGAGGACCCCCAAACAGCACTACTGCAACACGTGTGGCAAGACCTTCTCCTCGTCGAGCGCCCTGCAGATTCACGAGAGAACTCACACTGGAGAGAAACCCTTTGCTTGCACTATTTGTGGAAGAGCTTTTACAACAAAAGGCAATCTTAAGGTACCTCCCTCCACCTGTACCTCACCCAGACCCACCCCTAGCCACCCTCTTTCTCTCCTGGCCGTTGACTGTTTGTAAGTTACGTTCCCAGAGCCTTCAGTCCAGATAGTCAGGGAGAGAGTTCTCGAAAGGGAACCTGTTGCACGTGACCGATCTGGAGAAATGTGGGTGCCCGTGCGGGTCGGGATCGCGGCAGGGACTAGGGCAGGCTGCAGCTTGCTGAATGAATGTCACAGCGCGTTGAATAATTTGGTACCTAAGCGAAGCGGCGGCCCAGTCCTGTTGACTCGCTAAGTGCACCAAATGAATTGCCTTACCTACCAAGTCAGACAGCCCAGCGTTGCCACGGGGTATTGATTAAAGGCCTCCATGTGGCCTGCGTGCTGCCCGTATCACTTAATAATTGCAGTTCTCCTCAGCGTTGGCATCTATGTTTTCATAACTCTGCCGTCCAGCGTGGTTTGTCTTTCTAAAAACAGTAACGTCACCACTCTGCTAATGGGCACTATGATCATTGATCATACAACATTTCCTACTGATATGTGTTGGAAAGAAAGCAAATATGCTCAAGTTCTAGAGCAACAGCTGAACGCTCTTGCTGTGTACATTTTTCTGTTGACAGAGTATTTCTCTAGAGATTGCGGCCAGTAATGGGAAATGAATAATTACTTTCTGGCTTTTTCTCTCCACGCACAGGCCCTCCAATGGGCAATCAGTGAGGGGCACTTTCTTCCCATCTGAAAAGGACATTTACAGGGTACAAGGTGTCAGATGCAATACTTACCATGGCAATGAGAGCGGACGTAACAGTTCTAACCCCCTGAAAGGAGCTATCTGTGACTGACTGGCTTGCTTGAGGCCATTATAAGCTAAATACAGGTAATAGAAAAGGAGTAAGTAAGGCATCCTTGCCCAGGCAGAGGAAAGGAGGCCCAGGGCTACAGAGAGCAGACACCTTATTACCAGCGGACTGGAGTGGACAGCTCTTGTTACCCTTCCCACTGTCGGGCAGGTAATAAGAATAGACACTGCGGCCACTTGCCCTGTCGAGTGTTGGGATATGAGTTGAGACAGATTCAACTATTCAGCTTCTCCCTTCTTCTCTCTCCCGTTTTTTTCTCCCTCCTCTCCTCTCTTCCCGCATCCCAGGTACACATGGGCACTCACATGTGGAACAGCGCCCCTGCCCGCCGGGGTCGCCGGCTCTCCGTGGACGGCCCCATGACATTCCTAGGAGGCAATCCCGTCAAGTTCCCAGAAATGTTCCAGAAGGATTTGGCGGCCAGGTCAGGAAGTGGGGATCCTTCCAGTTTCTGGAATCAGTATGCAGCAGCGCTCTCCAATGGGCTGGCGATGAAGGCCAACGAGATCTCGGTCATTCAGAACGGCGGCATCCCTCCAATTCCTGGAAGCCTGGGCAGCGGGAGCAGCTCACCTATTAGTGGGCTGACGGGAAACCTGGAGAAGCTCCAGAACTCAGAGCCCAGTGCGCCCCTGGCTGGCCTGGAGAAGATGGCAAGCAGCGAGAATGGAACCAACTTCCGTTTCACCCGCTTCGTGGAAGACAGCAAAGAGATCGTCACAAGTTAAATCCACTCTGGCTGGAGAAAGAGCACCCCCGTTCAGAATGAGACCCATGGTTGCTTCCTACTCCTTGCCCCGTGCCCCCCCACCTTCTGGTCCCCCCAGATCTCTGAACTGCAACATTCTGAAGACGTTCTTTTGTACCTTGTTCAACTTCTAGAGTTCTAAGAAAGCTTATTTATTAGTGATATAATCTGGCTTTGCAAACAGGATGCAAGCGTTAACTTTGGTCTTCTGTATTTTTGGACTAAATACTAATTGACTAGAGTCCTGTAAACTTGCTGTAACATTTATGGCCATTGCAAGTTGCCCTGCTAGGCGGTCTTAATCTGGCATTAACTTATTTTCTATATCCAGTTTAATATGAATCTGGTGTTGATGAAATGCCTCAGTGATGCATTAGATCTCTAATAAAATCTGTATATAAATGTACACTTTGATCCTGCTGGAAAATTTTATCAGCAAACACATTGTCTAATCTTTCGAAACAAATTTAAGGAAAGGACTGAAAGTACAGACTGAACTGTGTGGTTCTTTGAAAGGTTTGGGTTTTTTTGATTTTTGTTCTAAAATTCAATCTGCTTTTTTTTTTTTTTTTTTTGTAGATTTAACCCTTTCCGTTTTGAACTGCTATTTGTATCGTGCTTTTTACTTGAGTCGTCCTCAATGTTAATAAGTTTCTGTACAGTGATAAGCACGCAGAATTCTCTAGAGAAAATACAAGTGTTGTTTTGGTAGTTGAAACTAAGACGTAACATTTTGCCTTGTAGGTATATTCACAATAGAAAATGTGTGCTGGAATTTCACAATGCTGCTAAGTA